>NC_139331.1:16612500-17315000 GCF_056507025.1 Lutjanus erythropterus
AATTACTGACTCCAAATATTATTAAATGCAAATCATATAATTTCAAATGTATATTGTTGGATACATGAGCAGTAGCCTACATCAGTGCTGGGTGGACAGTTTACTCTGCAACAGTCTGTGATGATATATTCTAAACTCAAGGTTCACTGACTAGCTTTTCTGAGGATATTGTATCCAACAACCTTCTTTAGCAAAGTACATGATATATAGGACATAAATAATAATCAGTATTTAGTAATCAGAATTTATTTCGGTCTGCAAATAGAAATAAGATCATCATGTATCAATCTACAAATTTATATAAATAAATGCATAGGTTCTTAGAGAAAATGGCAGATACTTAAATAGTTTACAATAAATTACTTTAACACAACTTCAGAAACTTCTGCAGTCCAAAAAAGGTGTAGGCCGTAGCTACAGCTTATATCGCCTACCCTTTTAACAGCCCATCATATCGGGCAATCAACAACAAAACAAAACAGGCAAACAAAACAATCAAAATAACAACAATAAAAACAACAACAACAACAACAACAACAAACAACAGGCAACTTACACACTTTAAGTTCCTGTGCCCTGTCCTTCCACATCAGTATTAATATCTGATCATCCATTTTCATATTTTATCAATACGTTACTTTGGTTTAAACCTACTTAGTGTTCTACATGTTTTCAGATCCTCAATACAACTGATCCATAAACTGAGATACAATGTAGTTTGGCACTGGTCCTCATTCTCAAAGCATGTTGACTTTCTGTATATATGTCACCCAAGAATGATTCCCCAAGTCAAATAATTGAATCTGCTTTGAATGATTAGATTCAAATTTCAATTTCCCCATGGTAATGATTTTACTTTGAATGTGTCTTATGCACTTAAGATATAATGATAGTAAAATAAAACAAAAAATGCATTATAACCTACAGTATGTCAAATTCCTGACCTGGCTGATCTTTCCTGAATCCTTCCAGAAGATTAATGTGAGCATCGAAGAAACCCTGGACATCATTCATCTGGCTCCTCAAGTCCTTCAGGAGACGGAGGTAATCAATTAAGACCCCATTGTCAGTTAGAGCAGCTGCAGTGAGAGAATCAGGTTGTGTGTGTTACATGTGTTGCCTCCACCAACATGGTTAAAAACACACAAACCAAAATGGCTGTCAGAATGAAAGTGAAAGTAGCTGCTAGCAAGGCTGCACACACTACATACCTCTGAAAAATTCATGTGGGATGAAACCTTTCACTTCTTTTATGATGTCATCAATTGGCTTCTGAAACAAACATATTCCAATACAGAAGAATCCTAAAGGATCACTGGACTTGAACACGGTACAGTTCCTGTAACAAGTCTATTTCTCACATCAGTCCTGCACATGTCACCTTGTTAGCTCACCTGTTTGTGTATTAGTTCATAGATGTTCCTCCTCCGTTTGAAGTTCGTACGTCCAGGAAAGAGCTCGTGCAGATCCTCTCGAGTCAGTGTCTGGATGTCCCAGTCATTACATAAACCTGCCTCTGCAACACAGATGTGGAGTCGGCAACAAATTGGTTGGAGATAACGCAGCAAGATTTACATTCAGCAGTGGTGACGAAAGTATTCAGATCCTTTGCGGAAGTAAAAGTACTAATACCACACAGTGAAAACATTCCACTACAAGTAAAGGTCCTGCATTCAAAACCTTACTTCAAGCTACTACAATGAACTTTCATATTGTCTTGAAAAAACAAAAACAAAATATAAGGTCAAAAATAATTTATCTAAATAAAATTCTCCTGCCTTTTTTTTGGACTAGCTACTGCAATACTCACTGTAACTTTGTTAACACGGGCTCCTCCCAGTGGCAGGCATAAAGAAAAACTGTATAGAAATATACATAATAAATATGCATATGGTCTTGTTTGTTTATGTTGGTCATACAGACACATCAGTATTAAATTAAAACGGTTTCATAATCAGTTAAAAACTCCTTGTAGTATATTTTAGTAAAACAATGTATTATCATCGAAATTTACCCAAAGTATCAGAGGTAAAAGTATTCATTGTGCAGAATTATGGTCTTTTATTATTATATATGATGTTTTCAGATCAATATAGCTACTGAATTAATCTGTATGCTATTTAACAGCTGTGGATGTTTAAGGTTGAGCTGATTTAATTACTCAAGGATAGTTTGTTTCTGTTTCTGTTTCTATTTGTGTTTTTTCTTTAATAAATGCATTTAAAAAAGCACTAGAATGTGGGAGATTAAAGTGTTTGATGTTCATTTTAAGTGGGTGGAGGGGTACTTCTCTTTAATTTGTGTCCTGCCAGATGTTGAAACGATACCTACGTTCGGTCAACACACAGTAATTGAGTAAATGTACTTAGTTACCACCGCTGAAAAGCTTTGAGTTTTCTTGTTTCCAGCACCAAAGTGACACTTGAACAAGGATGTTGATGAACCTGAGCCCACACACTGTAACTTATGTTTTATGGTTTATTTGCACAGGTTGCTCATCTCCTCAACCTCTCTTGATCGAAAACTGACCACTTACCTTTTAACACTTTGGCTGCATCTCGGTCTTTGATCTGTATTCTCTTCAAAACCGACATGGCTTCACTTCACCTGCAGAAATAACAGAAACAGTAAAGTCAGTAAACACAGATTTAAACACCCTGTACTGTGGGCCTACGGACATAAACAGAAGAGGGTTTGAGAAACGAAAGAAAACAACAAACCTTTGAACTGATCGAATCACTCGACAGATGATCGATTGACTTCAGTAGTTTGGTGTCAGGTGTCGACAGCTTCAGCAGCGAGGATATTACCCGAGTTAGCCGACAATTATTTGATCAAAATGAAAGATTTTCGCCCTGCCGTCGTAAATATGATACTCACCGTTTCAACAGAAAGTGAAACTTAAAAACGCAGGAATTTTCTGACGTCATGACGCGGAGGACGCTTCAAACGATCATTGGTCGCTGAAGCAGAAAGATTGACACATCTGCAGCTCCGCCCAGTTATGTTCTTTTTAAATAATATAATATAATATAATATAATATAAAAAATATTGTACAAGAGGACGTAGCATGGAGAACAAGGCACTTGCATGGGTGAAATTTGTCAACAAATGAGAAGTTTTAAAAAATAAGGCTACTCAAGAAAAAGTGCGCAGACTATACATTTACCCAGAAACTCACAGTCACATCATTGTTTTATATATTGAAGAAACTACAATTTTGCCTTTTTCCTACCAGATCTGACCAAGATCTCTGTGGTTAGTTCAGTACATTTGATCTCCAGGCTGCTAATTAGAGCTGTGCTTTGTCATTATATTATTCCACCTGTGCGTCACAGCCATGCTGGCATCATGTTTCTGTGACACAACCTGCTCATAAATATATATATAGCAGAGCCAGTAGGGTGCAGCACTGCACAGCTTTTATTACTACACTGCAACATCTTAATGATGAAACTTAAATGTTTTAAGCACTTTCACAATGCACAGTGAACTTTGTGATTAGAAAGTCAAAATTCCACATTATGTCTTGTGTTGCATAGAAATAATAAATAAAAAAGAAATATTTGTTGCATGTTGAAAAGGTTACAATCTAAGTCAATATGAGGCTCACAGCCCCTAGGGGGTCCCCCAAATCAGTGCTCAATCATTTTTATTTATTTACTTTTTTTTTTAATTAAAACATGTCTGAAAATACACATTAACATGAATCCAACATATTATTGGCAAAGATAAATTTGCCTGTTAGTGAAAACAAAACAGAACATTTAATTTACACAGCACTGACAAAAGGCTTACATGAATTATACTACATTACATTACATTACTCCTCTGCAATCTAATGAAACCAACTAAATCACTGTGCAGCACCTATAAACAAGTTATCTGTGCATTATTGAAACATGTTAGCTGTGTCATTATCTCAAGTGTACAGATACTTTTGTCAGCCACACACCTCCACTTCAGAAATCAACTGTGACAATGCAGAGTGAAGCTAATGCAGCTAACATTAGCCATGCTACGACTGCTGCTGACTCAGCAGCTGCAGGTAAGCACACACACACACAAGAGAAGACCAGAAAATATTTAATGCAATACGTGTAGCAGGGGACCCCTGCTCCGTCTCTCCATCTCAGCTGAGGGGTCCGTGGTCTGAAAAACATTGACAGCCCTTGATCTAAGCACACTGCTTCACTCCACACACTCACACACACACTGTATATGATGTGTGTGTTTCTCTGCAGGCTTGTCT
Organism: Lutjanus erythropterus; assembly: GCF_056507025.1. Lineage (NCBI taxonomy): Eukaryota > Metazoa > Chordata > Actinopteri > Lutjaniformes > Lutjanidae > Lutjanus > Lutjanus erythropterus. The sequence goes on from NC_139331.1 coordinate 16,616,754, forward strand.
GCAGGTTTGTACAGCTACTGTCCCACCAGAAACTTCAGAGGGAGCTACATGTGACTTCTGTTCAGCATAACATGAAGCTCTCCTCTCAGATGAACTGCATCTTCCATGTATAAAAATAAAGAAAAGCAAAAGGAGACCTTGAAACAAAAACCCAGTGTGTGTGTGTGTGTGTCTGTTGTGTCCAGTGTCATTCAGCAGTTTGTCTGCAGGTGTTGGAGTCTCATCTTGAAGGCCTGTTGTTGGCAGACACTGGCAGCAGGTGAAGTGTTTTTCTTTCCTGTGTCAGACAGCTGTCGTTTGCCTTCTTTCTGCAGGGGGCCAGACAGCTCCTGGTGACTCTGCTTAGTCTCCCTCATGTACCGTGTGAAGGTGGAATAAAAGACAGTTTTGTGCAGGTCTGACTGTGCAACATAACGCTGTCTGTGTGATGACATGCAGCGTCTGCTGGAGACGGTGACAATGTGTGACGACTCCTTCAGCAGCTTAAGAAGCACAGCTGAGATGGTTTTGATGTTAGATTAAGTCTTCTGAAGCTTTTTCAGCAGCGTCTTTAAACAGAACATAAACATTAATCATGTCAATAGAAGGATTAAACCTTTATTTGCAAGCTGAAGTGTTTGGATATTTACAGTCTGGTTCAGTGGCCTTCACTATTTTTTTACAGGCAGTAGCAAACTTTGGCCAGAAGATGGTAATCAGGTATCAGAAGTCCACTTGTTTTGATTAAGAAAATTCAGGAATCTTAATAGAGAAGTTTCAGTGGATGATTTGGCCTCCAGCCTAACTTTCAGATCATGCCAGCTCTGCAGTGCATCAGCAGATTTTAGGACAGAGCCAACAGTTAACACAAACAGATGTCTCAGTCGTACTCGCTGGTCTCATTTTACGACTATCAAGATCATATCAAACACGTTTGATTCTGAGTATGTGAGTAGAGATTTATTTATGGAGCACTTTTCAAAACAAGACAGTACAGTACACCAAGCCAACACGATGGTAACAAACATAAGAGCAATAAAATATAAAGAGCAAAGACTGAGGGAAGTCTGACAAGCTTTTAAAAAACGGCATTTGAACAGATCGGTGGGGGGTAAACTGTTCCAAAATTTATGAAGCTCTCCTCCAAACCCAAGTTACAAAGTGCTTCACACAAAGCAATAAATTACAGTCAATGAATGATCAAACTGTAAGTAAAACAGATGAAGCAAAGTTAGATCAAGGGGGAAAAAAGTTGAAGTTCATCTTCTTTAATGTGAATATCTCTCTGACAGTAAACTGAATATATCTGGATTGTGAGAGAAAGCATGACATTAGACACATCATCTGAGGTTTTTTGGAAACACTAATTGACATTTTTAGCAATTTTCTGACATTTCAAAACAAACAAATATTACTCAATTAATCAAGAAAATAATCAACAAATTAATCAACTATGAAAATAATCATTAGTTGCAGCTACAGTTATTACAATATTCTACGTTCAGAACATTTAATTTAATATTTGGTTCTATACTTTATTACTAGTATTGTGTTTACTGGTATTTGTCACTGTTAAAACACTGTTTAGGCCGCCAGTGATACAAAAGAGGAACACAGATTCCTGAAGCAGATCCTTGTCTTTGTAAGCTGCTTATTTGTTATTATTGTTGATTAAGAATGTATTTGGTTGAAAATGTATTTCACAATTTAATGATGTGATACCTTAGTCAAAAGGCTGTTACTTTAAAAAACGTGTATATTTTGTCAACGTTTATGCATGACTCAGTACAGACAAGTGAAGGCAAGAGCTGTGTGTGATTGTCTTCCTTTATCCATCTTCCACATTATTTAATGGCACGGCAGCTGAATATAGCCTAGTATGACAAAAACAAGCAACAGGTGTCCATAGCCAACAACGGTATTTGTACCAGGGGTATAAATAGCCAATGTGGCTACTTACCCATGCATGGTAGAAACAAACCATGATCTTTTACAAACCTAACCAAGCTGTTTTAGTTCCTAAGCCTAACTTCCAGGTCCTGCAGGAGAGTGAAGAGAGTGCTTAAGCCATCCACACACTGCAACAGCCTTTATCAAATGACGTTATAGGTAAACTAATTCACTATATTCACACAGCAGCCTGTTCTCTCTGAAATAACACTTTAAGTTAATGTTGATAAATGTTGTTATCAGAGTGACGGTTCAGGGTGCAAGTCATGTAATTGTACAAAATCTGACAAATCCTTATCATTTCACCACTTACTGATTGATTAGCAACTGAAAAAACAGTGGATCATGAAAATCTGGTGGGAAATCATCATTTGCTGATCTGGAAGCGGTGACGTGATAACAATTTTCCAGATTTCATTTGTTTATACAACTTACAACCTGGAACACAGGAGTACGAACAGCATTTGACCTTCTCACTCTGAGTGTGACGTCAGAGGAAAATAGCAGCTGTGTGAATATGGCAAATAGCTGAATAAATGCTTATTCTCACCTGGGTGCAAATAAACACTGTTTTTAAAATAGTCATGTAAAATCGAGGTAAGATCACTGATAAAAGTGATGATAAAAAAATGTTTTAAGAAATTATTTAATCCATGGCCCTGGAACAGATAAAAGACCTCAAACCACATACAGATGGAAATGGTGATTAGAAGTCAGAAACAAGAGGCCATGGAGAGTCTTACAAATCGATTCTAAAGCTAGAGGCCGGTGTAAGGAGGCTAAAACAGGTGTGAGTTGGTCACACCTCTCAGCTCTTGTTAAAAAACCAGACAGCTGACATCTGTGCACTCCATAGATGATCCATAGATTTTTGGTTCAAAAAGCTCAAACAGCTGCTGCCACAATCAAAGCACGAGGAGATAAAAGCATATAAAACAGTCTGTGTGTGTTTGAAACTTTTAATAGATATTCTTTTTTTTTTAAACTGATTCTAAGAAAATAAAAATACAATTGGACAACCTTTGTGATATGCTGCTCCAAACTTTAATGATACCAAACAAAACACCAAGACTTCTTACAGGGTGAAGACAGAAAATGTATGATCTCCCTCTATTTTAAGGGACCAGTGTGTAGGACACGGATAGTCAACTTCAATAGCAAGTGGGCTGGACAGGAAAATCACTGGGGGGCCGCACAGAATACTTTCTCAATTAATGGCTACAGATAACTCTTACAGTATATTGTTAATGGATAGTTTCATCCAAGCCCTAAGGAAAACTGGCAGAAAATCAGCTATGATTTGACTTGTAGTGCCTCTTCATGTTGTATTCTTTTATCACAGCAATCCATGATAAACACAGATGTAATTATTGGATGTATTACCATCTAACATATATATCTAACGATATTCTTATTTTCAATTGATTATATACTAATGATTCTTCCCATAAATCCCTGTAAATGTTAGACACTGGACCTTTAAGTGGATCTCTGGGAACATCCGGTTAGACAATGATTGTACATTTTTAATCCTCTGCCTGCTCCATTGTCTACTGTGCAGAGTTGATGTTTGATGCTGCAACACAAAGGTGAATACAAAGCAAATTGACACTGGCAGAAATGTTTGTGTATGGGCTTAGAATTCGGCAGTGTGATCAGGAATATCAGACTCTTGTTTAGTTTTGGATCTAGCCATGATAACAGGATTATATATATTGTGTGCACTCCAGTTATTCAGCAGCAGTGGAGTGAAAACAGTTGCAGCTAGGCAAATAGTGTAACAGGTGTGGGTGTTTTTCTGTGACAGTCCAATACCTCCAGTCTTTTGGCAACACCAACTGAGATGACAAAATGGAGCAGACAAATGTTTACATAATACCTAATAATATTCCTTTAGGGAGGTGGAATTTACAAGGCAGTAAAACAACAGGAAAAGGAATGGAGCCTACCGCTTGCTATGGTGGAGGAATTTTGCTTTTCCGCTATTAAAGTCAGTAATATCCAGACGATAATCAAAAAGGGGCCTTATATTGCCATTCTGTACTGTTATGCAAATTAGGGATTACCTTGCACCTGACCCAAGAACCATTCACACCAAGAACTCATTCGCTAGCTGCTTACATCTCATAACTAATGTTAGCAAAACAGACGCTAAATTGCTATCTAATCTACATCAATCATTAGCTAATAAATTGCATCTGATAGATAATATTAGCAAAACATTAACCAACCAGCTATCTAATCTATATCAGTCATCGGCTAGCTGGTTACATCTGATTGTCAATTTTAGCAAATGTCAAGTTATCTATGCACATCAATTGCTAGCTAGTTACATCCAATAGCTAATGTTAGCAAAACACTAGCTAACTATAATCTACATCAATCATTAACTAGCTAGTTACATCTGATAACTTAAATTAGTAAAGTTCTAGTGCAAAGCTAGTTAAGATATCAATCAAGAGCTAGCTAGTTACATCTGATAGCTAATGTCAGCACAATGCTAGCCAACTGGCTATGCAATCTACATCAATAGGTAGCAAGCTATTTACATCTGACAGCAAATGTTAGCAAACCACTATAACTATAGCTAATCTACATAAATCATTAACTAGCTATACACATCTGTTAGCTATTATTAGCACAATGCTAGCTAACTATCTAGCTAATCAACATCAAACTTTAGCTTTCTAGTTAGCTCTAGTTTTACTAACATTACCTAACTTAGTATGTGTCTGTCTCTTTTACAAGTCCCCCAGCAACATATTTCAACCATATTCAAAATTTTGCGTTTTTTTCAACAGCTTGGCATATATTTGACAGAGGTACCACTGGGTAAGCAAGCTCAACTAGCTGTTGCTGGAGCACAGACAAATGTATGGGACTTAGGAGGAGTCCATTTCACTACAGAGCTGCCAAAAAAGGGGAGAAGTGTGTAACCGTGTAATGACTGTGTAACAATTACATAAAAAAACGTGTGTATGACAGAGCAGATGTTGACATTTGGATATTTTACACAGGGAATGGATACAGAAAGACAATGTCAAGTGTAGAAGAAAAAGAAATTCTTGCTTGCATTTGGTCCTTTGATATGAATGGAAATGAGATAAGGAAAGATGAGACGCTGCTGTAAAACAGGGGCCAATGATGCAACTCACGCTCCTCCACGCCAGGAGTCTGATCTTTCCCTCTTAACACGCTCAATTATCGCAAAATGTGATTTTCTCTCATCTAGGCGCAAGCAACATGTTAGATTAAAAGTCAGGGCTTTGTAGACACAGATTCACACACACACACACACACACACACACACACACACACACACACACACAAACTTGCTCACTTGCTCATAGTCACAGACATTGCCCTCAGTTATTATGCATTCATAAATCAAAAGGTTGTGACGGGAATTAATCTAAAACGATGGTGAGTGTAAGTCACCGGATGCAAATATGACAGCTTTATTAGAAAACTAGATTGCTTGAATTTGTCTGAATTAATGTGACACTTTTTTTGATTAAACAGCCCCCCCTCCCATACACCACCCTCCGCTCCCTACGCTTAGTGAGTTGGGGCTGCAGGGGGAGATGAAGTAAGCAACAACAGAAAAATGGACGCGGCTCATTCTAACTTTGTTTTTTGTTTTTTTCCCTGTTCCCCTTTTAAATAATATGTTCATAGAATGACCATATTTCATTCTGAATAAATCAAAACCATATGCTGTCTGTGTTCCAAACAAATTGTAATAAGTATTTTGAGCTAAATGCTAACACAGTAGCACAAGTTAAATGCTAACATGCTGATATTTAGCAGGTAACTTATAATGATTACCACTGTGACAACTTTACTGTAGCACATTGCAGTAGTGCACTAACACTTGCCAACATTTGCCAGCAATTTTTAATTACCAATTAGCTTTGAGCTAAATGCCAACATATGCTCATGCTTTACTTTAGAATATTACACCATTGTGCTAACATTTGGTGCCATTTTCTAGAGTGTGCTATCATTTGCTAATTAGCTTTGAGCTAAATGCTAACATCAGCATGCTAATATGCTCAAAATTTCAATGCATGCATACATGCTGATGTTATGGTCCATAATGATTAACAAAATTAACCTTAGTGTATCACATTAGTGTGCTAAGATTTGCTAATTAGCATCAGAGACAAAGTACAGCTGAGGCTGATGGGAAAGCCATTAGTTTTGCAGGTATTTGGTCATAAACCAAAGTTTTAAATAAATTACAATTGTGACCTAAAGGTGGTGCTGAAGAAAAATTATCACTAACTGAATCCATACAGATGTTCTTGTAAGATAAAAGACTTATTTCAATTAGCATGCTAATTGTATGCTTTGATGTGTTTGATTTTCTTCTATGAGCTACCAGAGCTGGTAGAACAGAAAAGAGCAAACTGTGCAGTATGTTGTTCAATATTTATGATGCTGTGATCTATGAAAACTCAAAGCTGTCCTGGAATGTTCCTTCTCAGTTTCTATTTAACTTTCCTTGAACATTCAACTAACATTTTGACATCATAGCCATAATGTTATGTTCACATCAGAAAAACTTACTAATGTAGCAAGGAATGCTAAGAAGGACCATTTAAGTAACGTTCCTGGAATGTTCGACAGACATTCCCAGGATGCTTTGAGAACATAAACACAATGTGAGTTCTACGTGTGTTAGAAAAAAAATCTACTTTTAACATCAGCTAATCTTCCTTAACCTTCCTGGAATAGGAAGAATTTTACAATGTTACATGAAACAAAAAAGTTATCACTTAAACAACTATGCAATTAAAGAAGAAATCTGTAATAAATTTAGTGTAATAAATAAGAAAATTATCTTGATATGGCTTCAGAGATTAAGGAAACATACTTCTCTGACAACAATGCGACCACAGTGTTTTCCTTTGAAATTTCTATTTCGGCCTGTAACTTGTGTTTTTGTTTGCCCATTTCACGTCAGTTAGAGTTCACATTAATGCTGAATGTTTGCAGAATGACTGAATATGGGTTGTAAGAAATCATTAATAATGTTTTAGAAGGAGTTCAAAGCAATATATTAATGGAGTCTTGGCAGGCAGTCACTGAACTCATGTTTCAGAGTGGTGGGCTTTTGTTTTCAGGATATCAGGCTTAACTTTACATTGACAGATAATTAACAGTTGTAAGCAGCTGGTCCACTCACAGTGTATTGTCAAACTGCAGTGTGCCTGTGTTGTACTCCTGCAGTGCTCCTGCAGCATGCCTCAAGCTTCCTCAAGTTTGGGGAGGAGGAAGCAGGGAGAGACAGCTTTCCACGTATTGCTCTTTTAAGGGGACATTTTCAAGTAACCTTCCCGGAACATTAAACTAACCTTCCAAGGACAATCTGGGAACATAACAATGACATTAATTTTGATAACATTGATAATGTTGTGTGGGAACCTGGGCATAGGCATTCCTTTTGGTCCTTGCTCACCTTGCAGCACCATCTTTCACTATGAGTCAAGAGAAACACTCTTTCTTTTTGTTTTTAATGGAGTCACCAATAAAGGGCAAAAAAAGAAAGATTTTTGAAATGAAGAGTTAAATGACTTCAGACTCACCTGTCAGTGCAGTTTTCTCTCTTTTACACAATAAACCACCCCAAACACGACCGCCTCATCGTGTAAAATATAAGAGGCAGCTGGCAGAGAGGATCAGAAGAAGAAGAAAAATATATATATATATATAAATAAAAAAGGAGATGTAAGTCAGAGGTGATGTGATATATTTATTGAAGAGACAGGTTTTTGGGTTATGATGGAAAATAGGGAGTGACTCTGCTGATCCGTTGGGAGTAAAGTTATTCCACCTTTAGAGAGGAGGAGGAGGAGGAGGGTGGAGGAGGGGAGAGTGAGCGATAACCAGCCTGCCGCAGGGAGAGTAAAGCTAAGTGGCAGCTAACGACAGAATGCAGATCACAGGCTGACGTGCACAACTAGACTGTGGCCTGGAGGTTTGAGCAACAGAGTTTTGTATTCGATACAAACAGCCTTGTGGAGTCAGCGCAGGGACTAAGGGATGTGTGTGTGTTTGTGTGTGCGTGTGTGCTTGAGTGAGAGTGTGTGTCGGAGGGAGAGAATTCTGGATGTAAGGGCTAAAGAGTGCTTTGGGAGTCGAGCCAGGAGGGATGTTGCAGCAGCCCAGGCGGGATGACTAAAGCATGAAAGGAGGGCTGGGTAGAGTCCCTTGCAAGGGGAGGGAGGGGTGGGGGGGTCTGATACAGTGGATGGTGTAGACTGCAAAACCTGCAGCAGCACATCTACAATAAACTGTGGTACAGAAACATCTTTAGAACAGAAATTGGCCTTGGTGCAGGTAGAAAACATCCATGAAACAACCGCCGACATAAAACCACCTTCAGTATTCTCATATTTTCTATGGCTTAGCTGCCGCCTTCAGATCATTGAAATGTCTCTCTGGTGAATAAAATCCTTCTGCCTTCAAAAAATTCAGCTTTTGTAGAAAGACTGAATATTTCAGCTGAAGTCATACCGGAGCCACAGCATGAGCCACATCTTCATTTAAATCAAGCAGAAGAAATTAAAAGCAGCATTAGAGTTACAAGGCTTCATGTGGCTGCCTGAAAATGTGTTATGGTACGGTATTAAAGGGATGGTTCGGATTATTTGATGTGAGGTACTTTCAATAGTCAGTGTACTTACTACAGAAGATGCATGACCCCAGTTAGGAGAAGCAGAGAGGAATACCAGCATGGAAGCTAAGTAATATACTGCTGTGGATGAAGTTAACCACAAAATCTATTTCAGCCACACTCTAAATGAACCAGACTCCATAGGCAAAGCTATTTTATTTAGCAGAATACAGGAGTTGCTGGTCTACCAAAGCCTCAATCTTTTTTCTCTGTTTGTGTTATTGTGTGACTTGTGTTAATGTTATTGTGTGTTCTAAAAGGTTAGTTAAGATTTGCCACACAATAACACAAACAAACTAACAGATCGAGGCAGTGGTAGATCAGCAACTCCCATGTTCTGCAAGTTAAAATGACTGATTTTGGTTGATGACAAGGTAAAGTGGGTGAAAATATTATAGTTAATATAATGTACAATTAAACTGATACTGATTTTTTTTGGTTGAAGTGGTTAAAATACCTTTTTTGCTCATCCAATCCACAGCAGTGCATTGCTGAGCTTTAGTGCTAGTGCCTCTCTCATCTTCTCTTAACTGGGGGCGTTCGGACTGCCATCTACTATAGCTAATACACAGACTATTGATAAGTACCTCATCCAACCCCACTTCAAGTAATCCGAACTATCCCTTTAAATGTAGGACGGTTACAAAAACATCTGAAATGTTAGAAAATAATTTTTCTCTCTCTGCAGTCTCAAATGGCGTGGGAGCTTGGACCGATCATTTGCTCTCTTGGATTCTGCTGTGCAGCTGCTTTGAGTATTGGTGTGTGAATGTGTTCAACTCTGTGTGTGTGTGTGTGCGTGTGTGTGCGTGTGTGTGTGTGTGTGTCCATTCTTCTACTGCTGTCTTCCCAGCAGGAGCCAAGCTTCTTAAAGAAAACACACATCAAGCGGTAGTGAGATTTGCTTTGTGTGTGAATGTAAGTCGCAGTGTTTGTGCTCATGTGCTGTTCATCTGTGTGTTTGCATGCAGTGTGTGTCTGTAGGTGTGTACGCTGATGCACGTACATATGAGTCAGGGTGTACCCATGTGCCTTATTGTGTCTTCGCATGTGTGTGTGGGGGTTGTTGTGTGTGATAGTCATGGGAGTGTGATTCCTTTGATCACGACAGCAGCATGGAGAAACAGATTACCTTTCAGTGCCGTGGTGACAGAAAAGCGCTCTCAGGTTGACAAACCTCACCAGCAAATTTAATATCCTTCTCATTTCACCGACAAACACCGGGCTATGAGAAGTTGTATGGGGAGATGGATTGAATTTGTTTGTGAATATAATGCTAAATAGTCTGACAATATCTGTCTTATTATTCCATTTCTGGAAAATAGAGAATACGGCACAGTGCTGCGCTGGGCTGCACTGTGCTTTTAAAGAGATTGAACTACTACAATAAGTTCAGCTGTGAGAAGATTAAAAAGACTCCCCAAACTATTGATGTAGCACAAGGATTGTTGGCTGGAAAATTATAATTAACTACAAAGACGCTGGTTATATAATACAACCAAATTAAAATAATATGGCACACCATAGAAACAGATAAAATAGGTTAAATCAAAGCCTTCACAGGAGCTAGCTGGAACAAAGAAGAAGGTCTGGGTGTCCTCACCCTGGAAATTCTGAGCATCAAACACTATTTTTCCTGTGTTATGGTGAATTTTATGGACTAATTTGTGCCTCAGCTAGCTAAGCTAATAAGCCTTAATCATGGACTGGCAATATTGTATCACTTAGATAAATCATTACACAACTTAAAGGAGCAATATTTAATAGCCTAGCATTCAATAATACTGCAGTACTGCAGTTCAATTATCAAGTTGGAACCATAGATGGTATTTTAAAGGTCCAGTGCATTGGAATTAGTGGCATCTAGTGGTGGAATAGCACATTTCAATCAACTTACCTGTGAGTACAAACCAGTGTTTGTTTTGTCCATTCAGGGCTGTTCAACATGGTGGACTCCATGGAATGAAAATATTTATATGAATGTTGTATTTGATTTCTGCCAGTAGATCATCCTAAATGTTACACACTTCACCTTTGAATAGGTTTAATCTATGTAATAAATACAATCGATGGTTCAAGCAAGGTGTTTCCCCCAACTCCTACGCTCTGCACTCAATGTCAGACCGGCTGCCTGCAGGCTGCAGGGATACTGAAAATACTCAAGTGTAAGATGAGTTGTCGAGCCATGATGAGCTCCTGAAAGCTTTCTGTAACTTTGTCACTTGTCTGTCATTATAATGCTGAAAACAAACCCTCATTGCTTTGAAAATTCACACTCTGCAGTTTGAATTCAGTGGCTGCCTCTCTCACGTCCTGCACTCCATTAACATATTGCTTAATTTAACCGTTATAAACATCTGCTTCCTCTAAAAGATTATTCATGATTTCTTATGACTCATTCTGTGAAGATTTGGCATTAATTTGAACTCTAATAAATGTAAAACAGGCCCAAAATAACAGAGGTTTCAGGCCGGAGTGAAAATTTCAAAGGAGAACGTACTGCCTCCAGCGTTGCTGACAGAAAAGACAGTATTTCAATTAAGCATGTTTCTTAAATCATATATCATGATCAGTTTGACATTTCATACAGTAAATATATAACATATTTGTCATTTAAGATTAGTTTGCAAAATAGCAAACAACACTTCTAAAACTAAACTCAAAAAATAAAACTTTTGTTTGTAGCTCTGTAGCTCTGCTACTTTCATGTTTATATTGGGGGACAAATGCACATGTTGTAAATATTGAATCTGACCAACAATCAATACATTTCTGAGCTTTGATTGTTATATTTAGTAATTCACTTTAGCTCATTTTATTCAATTATTTAGCTAGATGCATTGTTATGCTGTGTTTAATGAGAAAGACAGTTCTTTTGGTGAAATTTATGACCCTCTTTCACACATATAGACTAGCTAGTTTTCCATCCGAATGTGGTGGAAATTTTATCTGAATTTTAAGAAAAATTGTTAAAAGAAACTGTGAATCATTCTGTGTTTTCATCTGATGCCTCATATGGCAAATCAGTGCAGAAAACATGATAAAAATATGGATTTTGTGTTTGTTTCATGTATTAATCTGGGGAATGTTACAGTCTCCTTATTGCTCTGTTTTCCTCTGCTGTTATTTTTCATCTCTTCACATGCATCTCGCTCAGCCAAGAGTAGCAACTTTTTTGCAATATTTCAAGATTTTTTTCCTCAGGCTTTTTTAATACGGAAATTGACATTTCGCTTAAAAAATAGATGGGTAGAACCACTTACAATACTCACACATGAATGAATGCACTCATTGGTATTTTAAAACAGTTCTGTCCCTTTAAAGAAACAGTTTGACATTTTGGAAAATTAGCTTATTTGCTCTCTAGCAGTGAATCAGATGAGAGGATTGATTACACTCTCGTCATCACTCTCATCTGTCCAGGAAATATGAAAGGTTCATTTGCAAAAACAAATATTATCTCGGTCTTTATTTATTTTCTGAAATCGTGTCTTATTGTTGTGCACTGTGTTGAGAAATCCCGAGGTGTTGGACTGTGTTGATAAAATCTCAGTTTATAAAAAATTCATAAATCATGTTGTTTTTTATTGTGCTCTAAGATGAATATCAGTCGAACTGTGTTGGTTTATTCATTTAAAGAATGGTGTTAATCTGTTTTTACAAATAAAAAAATATAGAGCTTGAGCCAGCAGCCAGTTAGCCTAGCTGAACATATAGACAGGTAACAGGGCTAAACAGCCTGACTCTATCTGAAGGTAACAAAATACACAGCCAGTGTCTGACACTGCCTACTGCTGGATTCTGTGGCAATTTGAGAAAAATGTTGAAGTGAAATGTTAGAATAGACTCACAATGTACTACATAACCTCTGATTTCACACTGATTTAACACATTTATCATTAAAAAGCCTGACCAATCAGAGGTCTTGTTAAGCTTTGTGTCACAGCAAGGACCATAGTTCCATTCACACTCAATGATATTAAAATTAGATTCTGCATTTCAGGAATTATGTTTTAAGGGTTTCATATTTTGGTGCAATAACCTGGCCATATCTAGTTTTGAAACGGCCCTAATTTCCTGCTGGGACAGTAATAACAGTATCAGCAGTGTGCTTCTCTAACACTGGCCAGTGTTGCAGGCTCCTGCAAACACATAATCCAGTCAAATGTTGGCTTTTGTGTTTAGCATATGATTTCTCTCTAATATTAAAGCTTTGAGAATTATTAATGATGGGGATCTGAAGATGCATGTACAGTAAACAGCTTATTCTGATTATGATTATTACTCAGCAGGACCACGGGCGACCATGCAGAGTGCTGTAAACACCGTCTGTAAACACACTCTGGATTCTTGGCAACATGAAACTCATCACGGGGTGAGCTTGATCAAAGGTTGGTGGCACCGCTGATCCTGAAATCTGTTCTGGATTTATGGGACGCCTGGGATGGAAGATATGAAATGATAAAAAGGCTGCTGTCTCAAATCAAAACATAAGTCATGATATGAGGATTATGATATGTCCTGTATGTAAAAATGTTATTTTATGTGAGTGTTTGACAGCTTCGTTGTTGATGATACACACTCACACAAACATTGCCTTACACCTTGAACTAATTTTGAACACCTCATCAGAAGTTGGCATCCTCAGCCACATGTTATTCATGTTGCAGCTGCTGATGTCTGATCTTATCAGCATGGGGTGGCAAGGTTAAAAACTAAATCTGGCAACCTAGAAAAAGCAAAAGAGGAAGTACACTGCTCATTCTTTTGGATCATTAGTACAGTTTCCATCAAAGATTTGTAACTTCCTATTCCTTCACCTTCAAAATGTGAACCTATCATTCAAATTGTTGCCTAAATGTGTTTTGTGGCAGGTTGCCGCTCTGTTTAAACAAATGTTATCCATTTTTTATATTGTCATCATAAAATTCTGAAAAAAAAATTGATATTACAGTAAACTAACACAAGAGCAGGTGCCATTTTAGTTACAATGCTCCCTTTAAAATATTGACAATTTTGAGTGTCAACTTGCAAATTGCATTTTGCCAATATGCCATCAGAATGCTTAGTTCACGATTCAAGAAGACGGTAGCCTACGTGTGTAAACAGAAAGCTTGGCATGGTGTATAGACTGTTGAAAAATTAAGTAAGTTACACCAGCAGCACTGAAAAAAGGAAGAAGGAAGGAGACTACTAAAAGATAATACCCATCCCAGCCTCAGCCTGTTCACCCTGCTGCTATCTGGCAAGAGATGCAGTAGTATCCACTGCTGTACTACCAGACTACAGAACAGCTTTTTTCATGAGGCTATTAGACTCCTTAATTCATCCTCCACACTCTGCCATAAATGAATATGTATTTTTCTGACTTATTTAGTCAAGGTTTGAAAATGGAGAGAACAGGGGATGTGGTGGGCCCCATGCCTGTGTTTGCCTAAGGTCCTAAAATGACTAAATGTATAAATAGCCGCTGCATACACAACTAAAATGGCTTGCAATGACAGCTTCATCAGCTTGTGTGAGGACAGTCAGTGGCATTATTGGCTCACCTAGGTGTGGAAAATTACACACACATATGAAGGTGCTGTGCCAGCAGGGTTTGATAATGACAGGGACTTTCATACAGGAGACAAATGGTCAGAGTAGACTTTAAGAAAGTATTACCATCTTGTTTGCCCAAACCTTACCAAGTAGTTTTTATATGTAAAATGTCACCTGAAACGTCCTGTTCTCAGGAAGCTTTATTTTGAAAGCCTTAACTGACATTGCATATGCATTTTTTGCTAATTTGATCACAGAATGACAATGTGTGTACTTTTCACGCCAAGGCGAGGCAAAACATGACACCGTCACAGGGGACCAGTGGGTCTGTTGGGTTTTGTGATACTGGGTTGCAGCGTTATCAGAGGGTTGGCGGTTCTAACCTTCAGATGTCATGGATCAATTAATGTTGATGTGCATTTGTGAATGGTGAGCATGTATGTGTGAAAGTGCAACTCTGAAACTCAACATATAACAACTTCACTTGACTGCTGATGTGAATCAGAATGAGTCAATACTTTAATGTCTGTTGAATAAACATTATAAAACTTTTCCAAAATCAAATCCCTAAAGGGTGAAAATTAACTGCTGAAAAGTTTAAATGGTTTCAATGGGACATTATTGGACTGATGGTGACATCTGTTATCACTGTGTGATTCTGAAATATTCAACAGTAACATGCTTCTGAATGAGTGTGTGAAGCACACAGATTGTCTCTGAGATGGAAGTCCATAAAAGACATATAAGAATGTGTCATACCTGGTGTGTGCGTGTGTGTCATATGCACTATTTCGTGTGTGTGTGTGTGTGTGCGCACCCCTCCTGGTGCTGCTCAGTTCTGTGTAATGCACCCAGCCTGAGGGCCAGGGTTGCCAGGTTGTGTAAATAAATTAAAGCAACAAATTATGTTTAAAAGCTTCTCCCTCAGGCCAGGGAAAACTAAGATCCATTATTCATGGCTTTTACTGCCGGGAATCTAAGGCAGGTGTGTGTGTATCGGTGTGTGTGTGTGTGGTATTTTTTTTGTCAATTATTCAAAGATTAACCGCTCTTACCCCATCACATTATCTTGTTGATGAAATTGAATACCATTTACATTCTGATACCAGTAATAAAAAAAACACAGCAGTGATGTTGAACCTCATTTCTTTGTGCTGTAAATGGAGACATTCTGGTTGCAATCTGGTGCAAGAAACTTTTGAAAGCTGACAAAGCAGTTTTCCTTTGCATCAGCAATCACCTTTTAAGTAAACAAATGAAGACAGAATGGAAAATCTTGTTTATCTAAAAAAAAAACTGAACAGATTTCATGTATTTGAGATGAGTAATTGTAAAAAAAAAAAAAAAAAAAAAAAAAAAAACTCTACACAGGAGAGCTGCAGTAATCTTTTCCTGATCAGCTGATGCTGAGTATCCCACATCTCCAACAGGAACCTTCTTTACACATGACCACACCGTCCTGGTCCCTCTCTTCTCGACTGTGGTATGCTCAATATTGCAATGAAAACGCTCTAACAATTCCTGAGTTAAAAGTTGTTATTTTTCAGGAAATTAAAAAACCCTGTGTTTTTAAATTGAACCATGTTGTTGTCAAAGTGGGCAGCTCTTTTTAGTTATTTTAATTGGTTAAATATTTGTAAATCCCACGGTCAGACATAAAGGGTGACCAATAGTACTGATTTAGGAAAACATGAAAATGTCAAAATACAGAGATAAGTAAATTTTAATTTTCCTCAGCTTTGACACAAAGAATAGTTCTGCATTTGAGGAAAATGGCCTTTAATGGCCTTTTTTTTTTGTTAAGAGTTAGATGAGAAGACCGGTACTACTCAAGTCCAAAGTTCCAAGTTCCCAGTAGGCAGTTTCAACTGGATCACGCCCTGAAGTTGAATTTAAAACTTAGAAAGTTGGAAAAAACTCACCAACCCTAACCTCAAAATCCAAGATGGCTGCTTATTAGCACTTCTGTGGTTTGTGTCTCATTAAATCATCCGTAAACGCTTTACTGTCCAGCTTCTGTGGACAGGCTGCTATGGTGTTGCCACAAAAGAACAAAAGAGCAATTAAGGATACTGCTAGTGGTACTTGTACTGTATTTTTTTAAATATTACCTAGCCCTTGTGTTGATGTTAGTCCCCACAGTAGCTCTTTCATTGTAGTTAGACCATATTTTGAAATTTGACCTCACTGTATAAAATGACCTATAGTTACCTCTAGGATGATCACAGCCTAATGAAGCTTTACAATGACAAATTAGAGACCTGGAACATTCTCATCTCTTCCTTCCTAGATATACTGACAGTACAACAAAGCTTTTCCTGGAGACGTCTGTCTTGGTTTTCCGACTTGTTGTACTGGAACACAGTCACTTCGGATGTGACGTCATTCCTGGAAGTTACCAGGCTAGTTGTTACTGGTCCCAGTCTTTATGCTAAGGTAAGCCAACCAGCTGCTAGCAGTACCTAATTTGGTGTACACTAGAGATATTAATGATTAATAATTAATTGATTAACTGCTGTTCAGAATTTAACCGATCTAGAAATGTAGAAGTAACTTAATTGATAGCATAGAAACAGGAGTAATCGGACCTTATTTTGACTTTGTTTTTTCTAGTGGAGTCATTCATTGAATAATGAAACTTCAAAAAAATGAAAATGTGAGAAAAAAGTATGCAATTTAAATACATTTTTAATGATTAACCAATTGTTTGGTTTAGGAAAATGTACAAAATATGCAAGTGTAAGCACATGAGAGCAGTATCAGTCGTCTCAAATTTTGGTAAATCCTCAAATGTCTAATTCACTATTCTGTAATAGCGATCATCACAGTATAAGAATGCAATCCTGTTTCCCATGCTGCATTGCTTTGTTTAATTTTGTTTGTACAACCAAACCACACAGTTTAATTAAAAGTAGATCATCATTTAACCCATAATTCTGTGTTAAATCATTGTCTGGATGCTGCTCAGCTATTCCCAAACAAACCATTACCAGAATGAAAGTGGTATTCATTTGCTGTTCATTTACCTGAACCATGATGAGGTGGTGAAAGTGTGTATTGGAGAGGATGGGAGTGTTTGCTTTTACAAATCAGAGGCCTTTTTCATTAACATCCCCACAGAGAAAAATAAGCTCATGATAAGTGATTTTCAATGAAGGGGTTTTCAGTCATGTTATCCGACCATTCTGTCTGTTTCAAGACAAAGACATAGATTAAATTTAACTTGATGAGTCACGTTTACCTCCTAAAAGCAGGCCGTTATATGATGAGACAAGTGATGTGTTCTGGAATTAGAAAACGTATCTGATATGATTTCTATTAAAATATCAGTCTCTGAATAGATGATGATGTATTATGTAATGTAATTTAACGAATCAACTCCCTGTACAGTCAGTGTGATTTTCTGCTACACTGATATGTTCACTACAATGTGGTTAAAGCTCCATTAGAGCTGTAATTAAGTTACGATTTCATTTTAATTTCGTGGGAATTTCATTACGCCAGAAACACATTCCCGCAAAACTGATTGGAAGCCGTCTCATTCTAATTAAACATTAATGTATCCCATTTACATTTTGTAGATTACACAAATGCTTCCATGTGAGGCTGCACACAACAAGATTATCAGAAATGAAGAGGCAGATGCAGATATATTTGTCTAAATGGATGGGAGTGGGTTTTGTACAAGACTTGATGAGTCACATGCTACACACTTTTGTTTTTTTAATTATTTTATTGCAATGATTAAAACATTGCAAATTTTTTTTAATGTGTAATTGAGATAAAAAATTAAATGACACAAATTGCAGGTTGATTATATGATCTATACATACCTGCTGAATGAATAACAAAGAAATAAAAAAAAGAATTACAGACCAATATCAAACCTTCCATTTTTTGGGAAAATTCTTGAAAAGGCTCTTTACAGACAATTACATATGTATCTGTGAAATAATAATTTGTTTGATGTTTATGTGCCTGGTGTTAGAGTTGAACTGAGTACTGAAACTGGCCTGACACATACAGTCATAACATTTCTGTTCTGGCGTTCCTTGACCTCAGTGCAGCAGTCAAAACTGTGGACCATGCTCTTCTTCTTCAGTGCCATGAACACTGTCTAGGCCTTACACACACCGTTCTAAACTGTTTTATTCATATCTCACAGGGAGATCGTTCTCTCTGTCTATTAATAATTGTGAGTCTGATGAGGTTGGCATTCCATACAGAGTCCCTCAGGGGTTGATAATACATCAATATAAGATTTCATATCAATCATATGCCAATGACACAGTTATATATTTCTGTTTCTACCAACAACAATAACTGAGCAGAAAATGATCTCATCCAGTGCATCGCAGATATCAGATTTTGGATGGTGAGGAATCTTTTACAGCTTAATCATGACAAAACAGAGATTCTGTTGGTAGGACTAAAGGCTTCCTCTGTCTGTAAAACCATGTGAGCATGTCGAAAACATGGGTGTGATTTCAGACACTGATCTTAACTTCCAGAAGTGCATCTCTAACATTTCTAAAACTGCCTTTTATCATCTGAGATATATATCAAAAGTCTGATGCTTATCGTCTTAGTCAGACTGTAATTCACTTTTTGCTTGACTGTTGAAGCAGAATATTAACAAAAACTAAAAAGTCTGAACACGCAACTCACATTTTATCTTCTCTTCACAGGCTCCCAACAAAACAAATAATTGATTTTAAGATACTTCTTACTGTTTTTAAATATTTTGATGGTTTAGTTCCTTCCTATGTTGTTGACATGCTCACTGAGTTCACACCAGAGAGATCCCTTATATCATCAAACAAATGTCTTCTCACTGTACCTAAATTCAACTCTAAATCAACTCATGGTGCTCTCAGTCATTATTATTATAATAAAAATACTACGATATAATAAATAACAAAAAAGTGTGGGTTGGGGTAAAGTAAAGATTCTAGCAAGCCTTTCCTGTTAGGATATGTCTTATTCATTTTTTGTATGTCATCTCTAACTGCATATGATAATTTTCCTGCATCTAAAATTTGTTCTATTGTTGTTAACCGTAATTTTAGTTTAGTTGGCTTTTGCTGTTTCCACGTCCTTCTCATCTCCTGCTTCATGGCTGTCACACGCAGTGTGTTGAAGAGATGCATGTCACTAGTGTTTGTTGTGTTCGTCCCCAGCAAATTAATACCCAAATAATTTTCTGGTTTCAGATGTTCATTTACTCAAAGATGTTCATTAAGGTTTTAAAAAATGTTTTGGATCTAACTCATACTTTGAAGCCCTAATTTCAAATAAATCTGTTGTATTTTTTGTGAGTCACTGCCTTATTATTTTTTTTTTTTTACCTTAGTAAAAATTTGAATATTTTACTTTTACTTCTAATGAAGTATTCACTCATCCCTTCTCTGTAGACTTGCATGTTGTCATCCAGATCAGGTAAAGAGGACAATTTTAATTGTTGTGACAGTCATCCATCCATGTATCTATCCATTATCAGAGGACTGAGGCCAATCCCAGCTGACATGAAGCATGGTATACCATGGATCTTAAACCCTGGACAGATCACACACCAAACAACCATTCATGCTTACATTGACACCTACAGCCAATTTAGGGTCACCAGTTAACCTAACCTGCATGTCTATGGACTGTTGGAAGCACCTGGAGAGAAGACACACCGCTTTTGTTTTTATTTCAAATTTTGAACTTTGGACTGCAGCAGATGCATGAGCAAGACCTCAAACTTCAAAATATAGATAAATATAGGTACTACCAATGACACTGGGGTCCCATTCCATTTAGTGTAGCAGAGCCTTTCCAATGAACCAAATGTACAACAGCAACATCCTGACTCTGTCTGACCAATTTGGATTATTGGTAACACCTCTGTTTCATGTCCAAATGGTTGCTGTGAAAAGCAGGGTCAATTGTATTCATACTTCATGCAACAGTACTTGTTTTGTAAGGCCAGCTGCAGTACGTGCTACAAGTAGAAAGAAAAAGTATGTGTTCCACTGCTTTTTCATTTGTGCATGCTACAAAAATATCTATGAAAATCTATTTCAAATGTTGTTTTGCGTTAAGCAATTGCACATATCTTTCCACATACATAAGTGCTGAAGAATGCAGCGCTCTCCCTCTAATTATTAGAAGCATTCAGAGTATTTCTAGTGCCTGGTTTTGTTAATGTTGAATTGCTATGGCTCTATGAGGCTGTGTGAAGTATTCATAGATCTTGCTGGTGATCTCAAGCTCAGGGTTTGCACACATTTTTCTTATTTTCCCACCTCCTTTATTCAGTCCTGTTTTCTTTTAACTCTGGCTCGTTCCGTCCTCTTTATCTCAAGAAGAATTATGAATTTTCAGTTTGGTCTTTTCTCTTTGTCACCCACCATCATCTACTTCTAATGTTCGAGCTCCCTGTTGGAGTCACACGGTCTGATACTGGAGGGGTCCACTGCAGGCGTGTTGATCCTTATCTCCTCTGTGTCAGCTTCCTCCCGCCATAACTGTTCATCTTTCTGCTCGGCAGGTTGCTGCTGTTACCGTACCTCATCATTTGCCTGGTGTCGACTTGGGGGTTTGTTAGTCATTGGTCATTTCCAACTCAGACCACCTGCTGTGCAGACAGATAGAAAAACTGGAGAGGGAGACTAAAGGAAATGAGGGGCTGCCACACTGCGTTACAAAAGGCGCCCTCATGAGAAAAAATCATGTGTCAAATCATGTGTAAAAACAATAAATTTATGGTTTGGGTTAGACATGTTGTGGTTTGGTTAACGTTAGAAGAAATCTCCAGGGGCTAAATCTAAGTCGATGCAAAGTCCTGCCAAACTAACAAAAATATTTGTGACTTTGCGTGTCTGTATGTTTAGCATTTATATGGTAATGTTTTCTGCATATGCCAAACTAAAAAAATATATTGTTATACATGCTACATATTACTGTTAAGGTCAAATGTTAAATGTGGAGCTGTTAAATGTGAGCCAGCAAAATCAAGTGAAAGGTTATTAGACAGATCAAAGAAATAATTGAATACATCAATAAATAATATTGACATTAAGTAAGTAGAATGGGGTGTAAAAGAAATATAAAGATTTATTCTTTCTTTTTAAGTGCATTTCCCATTAGCAAAAAGAGGAAATGAGGTGAGGAAAATGTGAAATGGTGCATGGAGAAAATAGGGAATAGATATCAAAGTATTAAATATGCGCCAAGAGCAAAAAAAAAGAAAAAAAAAGAAAGAAAGATGAAAAGAAGACTAAAATAACTAATAACTAAAATAAATTAACTTCCTTTTATCAACTGAGTGGTGGTAAAGTAAAAAAAAGAGATAAATGTGAACCCTTACATTTCTTTGTACGTTTCCATTTTAAAGCAACATTATGCAACTATTTTACCTTAAAGAGAGAGTATGTATAGTATAGGATTTGTCAGTTGCTGTCTCTAAACACACAAGAAGCTTGTAAAAAGTATGAAAAACGAAGAGAAACATTGAAATGTGCCTGTTATTACACTGATTACTCAAAAGATGGGTTCTATTATTACAGTGCAAAATGCATATAGTTAGTCAGACAGTTAAAGACCATAATGACATTATTACTCTCAGAAAAGAAACCAAAGCCAGGTTTCAAATTGGCAGTTTTTATTCATCACATTCCAGTTAACAACAGACAGACAGAAAGAAAGAAGCATAACTGTAACAGACTGTACATCGTCCTCGTCCTTCTGTTTCTTTACATCCTTTATACCACTTCGATCAGACACTCTTCTGTGTCAGCCTCCTCTTCCTCTCTCCAACTCTTCATACTTGTCCATTCTTGTCCTCTCACCATACTCCTCTTGTTCAGAACTCCTCAGAGTGGAAAGCTGAAGGACAAGAGGAGAAATTGAAGTGTTCATCATTTCCAGTTATTGTAGGTACAGTTATTAGAGGAGGGCAAACTAGAATACTGGTTTTAACTAGAGATATGGCTCTTTGTATTAAAAAAAAAACAAAAATAGGGTTTTTTTGGCTCATATAAAGTAGCAAGTAATAAATATTAAGCTGCTTGCATACAGGAATGATTTCCTCTTATTCTTCTTAGTTTCTGCTGTTGTTTTGGCCTTGCACCTTGTCAACTGCCAATGCCTCTAACTCCAACTAGCGTCTCTCTCTGCTGTTTGCCATCAGTCTGAATGAGAGCATCCATTAAGTGTCACTGAAGTATTGTGAAATGCACAAGTTCAAGTTCAAGTTCTTACTGCAGTTAATTAAAAGTAGTTTTAATGGGGTGTTAGTTCTGATAATTGGATGAAGAAGATAAGATGGGAAGTTTATTTTATGCCTAATGCATTTCCACAATTTAGCGGGTTAAAGGGGGCAACATCTTCATTATAACTCTGTTAGTCAGTGAGTGATTACGTTCTGACAGCTTCATCATTAGTATTATCTGCATGGCATGGATTATCATGACGAGCATCTCATCCAAACACATCTAGGCTTCGGCATATACATGAGAAAGGATGTATAGTTTGCTTTCCAATACAAGTACATGCTGATATATTTATATCAAAATGATTCATACATGAGTTGGAGCATGTGAATGTCATGTCTTGAATAAGATGTCAGATGGGCTGAACATCTTATTCACAATATTACTTATGAAAGGGACAGTTCACGGTCAATGGGTATAGACTGTTAGAAAGAAAATAGTGCTATCTATACCCATCATATAAGAGAGGAGGCAAACATTTCTACATCCGATATCTCCAAAACTCGGCGACTCACCCCAAAACTACCTAGTTGGATAAACAGCACTACAGGTAAGAGGAAAAATATGTATTTCTGATTTTGGATTGAACTGTCCCTTTGATAGTCTCCATCATTAAATGGTTAATTAGTGTGAGGTGATGTTTTCTTACATGTGAGGGTTTCAGTTAGCTGGTGAATACCTTCCTCATCCTCATCAGGAGCTACCAGACTGGCTGCAAAGGTCCAGATCATCTCCAACCAATCGGTGCTCTCCTGAGTCGTGACAGCAGCAGGGCTTGATTTTATTGGGCGAACGGCACCTAAACAGACCAGAATAGAGAAATGGAACAATCAAATTGAATGAAGAAGAAGAAGTTGAGCTGTTTTAAAACAGTGGGTGAATATATTTCATCACCTATAAATTCTTCACAATAAAAGTCTGCTGTTATTCTCGAGCTTTAATTATGAAGCAGAAAAATCAGAAAATGTTGGGTTTTCATTGGTAGTAACTTAACAAAACTCCTGTACAGTTGAATGTGAATATGAAACAGTAAAATAAAGCAGATATCTGGAGGTACAAACAGTGGCACTGGAGAGAAACTGAACTTCAAACTGCAGCGGTTCAGTGTTGTGTATGAACACTCTAAAAGAGCAACTTCCATTGTGCATGCTCATATTTTTGGTGAACTGAATGGATCGGTTCACAATTGTTGAACATGAATGTGAGCGCTGTTGACTCCAGGGAGAGACAATCACGTCATCAGCTGATGAGTGAAAGAGTGATTATAGCAGACAAGGTGCAAGTATGGACAAGAAGTGTTGGCGTGATATAAAAACTTTGGTCGATCACGCAGCATGAAGTGCATGAACTACACTGCAGACTGTCACATCTCTGGAGTCTCTGTTATGGTGAGAAACAGACTGATAGAGCCACATTATATTCACTCTTCTCCTCTGTCTGTCTCCCTCTTCTCCTCCTTGCAGCTCTCATGCATTACGGTGCGTTCATTTTTAACTAGAAAGTTGGAATTTTGGCTTCCCAGTTGAAAATTTCAACATTTTGTTTGGAGTTCAAGTTTGCTGTCTACTGTAGTGTGAAGCATTCTCAAATTGTTGTAAATTGTTGTTAATAACTATAGATAGAAGTAATCTTGGCCATTCAATATTTGTTTTTTGATGCAAAAATATGCATTAAAACCATTTTGTATGATGTCATTATAGAGACTACAGAGTTCCTGCTAGGAGGTACTATTTAAAAGTTAAACAACAAAAACATAAATGGAAAAAATTAACTAGTTCATTTCTGGGACTGTGAACTTAGTTCAGAATTCAAAATTGAACGTGAACTATTCCATTTTAATCTGTGAGAACTGACCTTCAGCTTCTCAGCACAGCTCACTGTGTTATAACTGGTAATGGAAAGGCGAGTCAGTGCAGCAAGGCTTGACTTGGTGTCGTCAAAAGTGCCAATGGGAAAGTAGACTTTTATTTTGACAAACCAGCTTGGCCGGCAGCTGTATATTTTGAATTGTCACCTGGATTTTGCGTTTTCCTTTCCAGAGAGGGTGATATGGCCCTGAAATAACATCATGGTATGTCAGTGTATTTCCGCTGGTGGTGACAATGATCTGGATGATGATTGACAACACACTGACAGACACACAGACACAGATTTCTTTCACTTGCCTCTTGAGGCTTCTGTAATTTGTATCAAACAGCATTTACTGTATTTATTGTACATGTGTAGGAGCATGTCACCCCATTTAGCTGTAGGATCTTACACAGGTATGGCTCATTACTCAGATACTGGAAGTCTCAGTTCAGTCACAGTTGGTTGCCAGAGAAAGCAATATTGTACAACTGTAATATTAAATACATTTGCATGTAGTACTAGGCAGTGACTGTGAATGTGATGTGTATGATGTCTCAGGAGTTTGTGCTTGCCTCTAGCCTTCAAACCTCTCTTAGCGATGGCAGGAGGAGGAGGGAGACCTGAGGGGAGAGACAGCATGATGTGAAGGGTAAAATACAGGTTGTAGAGAGACAGGAGAAAAAGAGAAAAGGGTGGGCAGGCTGAGAGGACTGAGAGGACAGATAAGAGAAGAGAGAGAATCCATAATAGGACATTGATCAGTGGCCTTTATCGCACAGCATACTTTCAATCATTCACACCCACGTGCAGCTTTAGCTTTACTGTTTTTCCGCTATGATGGCAAACATGATAAAAAGAATTTTAAAAAATCATCACATTCTTTTCATCATACAGAACATGTTAGGACTTAATCTCTGAGACGGCGAGGACATGCAGAGTGAGAACACAGCAACGACACTACCACATTTTCAGCAGCATTTCAATGTTCCTGACACAGTTTTATCAAATATTTAATATGTCGTGTCACTCACTAACTTTTGGGTTCCACTCCAGCACGTCCAACACGTGGACCAAAAATGTATTGGTACCACTTTCTAATACTTTATCAGTGCTTAAATACATAAACTGTACCATACTACTCTAAAATACTGTAAAATTAAGTGCGAAAAGAGGGGGCTTATGAGAAAGTTGTACCAACATAATAGACTGATATATTATTGTTAATGATTTTTTTAATGAATTCTTCCACAGGTAATTTTGCACACTTGATCAAAGTTGTTAAATCAACACTGCAGGACAACATCAGGGATCAACAGCTAATAAAGCTGGTCATTTGGACACCAAAATGATGCACTAGGGGCATTTTAAAGCAGCCAGTCAATTATGCCAAAAATTAATATAATTATTTATTATCGTTTTTCTTTTTGTGCATGGACCCAGCTACCCACAACGGCTTTGTCCCAGCGGCCGCTCTCATTAATTAATCTATTTAATTTTCCCTCTCTCAGGTGGAAGAAGCTTTCTGCCTGTTTGCTGCCCAGTGGAGGAGTCGTATAATGGATCCTCATAAACAACTGATTAATGCACTGACATTTCTTTGATTGGCACTCCAGACACAGTGCAGCATTTCCCCCCTGCTAACTCTCTGTCGTCCTTTTATGAATTCTACCTTCTGTCATTCCTTCTTTCTTTCTCTAATTTATTCCATGTTCCCTGTCTTCCTTCTTTAAATCTGTTTTCTCTAAGTCTACCTTCATGTTCTCATCCCGTGTCTTTTCTCTCTAGTCTTTGTTTTTTGTTTTTTTTTTAGTTTTGTGTCATTTAGCAGCCACATCAAAATGATATAACACGGAGCAAAGGGAGTAAAAATACAAATTGTGCCGCAGACATAAAAACAAGAAACGCAAGAGGCTCTGAAAAACACCTCAGAGGAAAAGAGCATAAAGTAGCTTTAGAGATGCATCTAAGTTGGATAAAGAAATGATACAGAGATGTGTTTTTTTTGTTTTTCTTTCTGTGTTTTCTTCATTGCATCCCTCTTCCATTCTGTCTTCCATTATTCCCTTCTCCATCTTTGCTGAATTTCTTTCTTTTATTTTTTTTCTTTCTTTCCCTCCATACTTCCTTGCCTCAATCCTCCCTCACTTTCTTTCCTTTCTTTGTTCATCTTTTTGTCCATCCTTTCCTAATTATTACACTTCTTTCCTTTTTGCATTCACTTTTGTGCCTTCCTTCCTTCTTTGCTCCCTCCCTCCCTTCTTTCCTTCCTATCTTTTGTGATATTGTGGACACATGACACATGTAATGTTTTTAACACCTCATCAGTGACACTGGGTGGTTGAAACATCTCAGTCTGTCTGAATGTAAATCATCTTCCTTTTCAAGAAGAATCGCGGACAATAAGAAAGACTCATTTTTCTGCCTCTGCCTCTCTGTCAGAGGAATAAGGTTTGATAAGGTGACTGATTTAACTGTTGGCAGTGTTGCTGCTTCTTTGTCTCTCCTCCCCCTCCTTTTCTTTCTCTGTCTTAATCTCTTCTGAATTACTGTATTTTTCTATATGGTATTTCTTTGCATGTGCATCTGTTTTCTGATGTCTATTTGCTCTCTTCACACACACACGCACACACACACACACACACACACACACACACACACACACACACACACACACACACACACAAAACTCTATCTCTGCACTTTCTCGACAGGGAGAATTGCATTTCTTTTTTTTTTATTGTCTAAAAATGTCTCCTTGCTGTTTCATTTACACACACTGGCCTTTATTGAAATGTCATGGTGGGAGAAAAGCCTTGTGATTAAAAATGCAGCCCAGCATTTTGTCACTGTCAACTTGTAAATATTTGCTTCAGAAAATGGACGATAACTACAACAGACAGTGGCCATTCACTTTTCATGTGCATTAGTCCTGAGAAAAATGTTTTCTTTCTTTCTTTCTTTCTTTCTTTCTTTCTTTCTCTAGACTTAGAGAAAATATATATATATATTTAACATTTATTGACAATAACATATGAATCAATGTCATCCAGGGACTCTTTATTCTATCTTGTCTGTTTAGGTTTTCTCGGATTATCATGTTAGCCATGTTATTAACTTGAATATATTTTTCGATATCAGCGGTCATAAGAAAATAAATCTGCAAAATTGAACAAATAATTCAATTTGAAATCAAAACAGGCCTGCAGATTTACTGCTGTCATCAGACACAATAGTCGTTGCCTAACCAAGTACCTAGAGGTCTATTTTAAGCCTATGTATCACACAGCTTTTTAGCCATTGAGGACTGCAGATAGGGAACACAAACACACATGCAGGTCCACATTAGTTACATGCACACACATCGTCAATTGTCATGCACCTAAAGACAATAGACAGAATGGTGAAATTAAAGGAGAACTCTGAATATATTAGTTAAACCTAAAAATGCAGATGCCTCCAGGTCTCAAGGCACCATTGACTGGTTTGATATGTATAGGAATGATATAAATCACATGCTGTGGCCTTCCCAATCACCAGATCTCAATTAATCAAACTGTAAACCAAAGGGAGATTTTGAGGGATGCGTCTGACAGTGTCTCTACCACCATCTAAACACCAAAAAGAAGAGTTGTGTTCATCTCTCCAGTAGAGTTTCAGAGATTTGGGAGAATTTATGACCCGTAGCACTGAAGTTGTCCTGGCTCATGTTTCTAGACTTCATACTGTTTTTTTTTTTCCTTTAATTTGTCATCCATCTGTAGCTGAGAGGCTGACCAGAACAAGAACAAGAATACATTCTTCAATAAGGCTTAACAAAAGATTTAAAACAGTGACATAAATAAAGACAGACTACGTGTCTCCACTTCCTCTCACTGTACAAAAATGAAGTCATAATATCTTGGATATGAACGCTGCCGTGCCCGCAGTAGTTGGACAGTTCCTGTCCATACACCTGGCTGACTCGATCACAAGCTGGGCTAAGTGATCAATCATTGCACGAAAACCCTTTTTTATAACATAGAATAATAATTAAGACCAACATGAGTGTGATAAGAACTACCTGACAGAAACCATCTTTGGGGAAAAAATTTATTTGATGAGTACTTTGATATGCTGAAGGCAGAACTATGATCTATACTGCAGCCAGCCACCAGGGGGCGATTGAGATGCTTTGGCTCTACTTTTGGGAATGTTGTCTGTCTTTATAAGTGTCAGTGCTTTAAACGAGGAAACAATTATGAGAGGGTAAATCAACCACAAATCAGGTAGCACAATGTAAGCGTGTCACACGATATATTCCCAAGGTTAAGAATGCTCTTCGAGCGTGGAAGCAGTTTTTGACTTTTTATTGGTTATCATTATTATTATTATCATTCCATCATTATCATTTTTTTCATCATCATTGCATACCATCCATCATTTTTTTAATTCCTTGAAAATCAAAGGAAAATTGTTCCAGTAATAATAAAACCACACTTTTCTGCAACATTGATGAATGGCACTAATAATGGACAGACCTTGTGTTATTTTCAGCCACCATGACAAACTTACATAAAACAAATGCAAAAGAAAAAAAAAACAAAAACAAACAAATGAAAAAATCCCTGTACATTTCAGAGATGCACATGTATGACGTTTACACTGAGGAGTGCAGTGATTAGTGGAACTCAAAGGAAACTACGATAAAAAAAGGTGACAGTCACAGTGGATGTTTAACTTTTTAGTGCCCTTTTCGCCCTGATTTAGTGTTGATTTACCCTTTGAAATGTCCCACGTTTGAAATAGTGGACACAAACTAGACAGAGATCATGCAGGCTTTATCTTGATTTTCTCTGGTCGGTCACAGGCAACATTCTAGTGCAAGCAAGCGGTGCAGTCAAACTGTTAGTGTTTTTGTTGTTGTTGTTGTTGTTTTTACCAGGAGATAAACACACGGGGTCGTCACAGTATGATGTGTACTCTTTGGATGGGATGGCGGGTGATTGACAGCATGAGGATGGAGAACAGGTGAAGGGGTGGGGGTGGAGGAAGGAGGAGAGGAGTTACAGACGAGCGTGTTGGATGTGTGAAGCAGGACTATCCTCACACTGTAGGATAGTCCAAATACATGGTAATGTGATGTGTGGGAGTGATAAGGAGCAGATATGAGTAGAATTGATAGAAAGGCCATTATCACAGTAAATTAACTGCACACTGGATGACACCTGTTACAAAATCAAAGTGATTGATTTCCTGTTGCGTGGTTTGAAGATCAGAGGCAGTTTGACCTTTAAATGTCAGACCTATTCAGATCACTACACTGCATATGAACAAATGACTATAAAGTAATCCTTTCTTTTACAGGTCTGTTATTTATGAAACATTTATTCATTATTTCCATTAGGATTTCTAAATGTGGAGGAAAGAAAAGCTCAGCTTGAACCTAAATAAATATTAATTAATTATTAAAAAAAAAAAAAGCTTTATTCTCCATACAGTATATGTTGAAAGCTGAGGGCAAATTACACGTTTTTGCACATTCACCGTTTCTATTTTTCTATAATTGGTGCCAAATAACAGGAGTTCTGGGAAATGTCTTGTAAATTAATAGAAAATTGCTTGTAAAATGAAGCATTGCAACCTGTCATGCTTTAATGCTATTTTTAAGAAATCAATACATGATGAAGTTGCTATTAACACTGATTCTGTACATGAGACTGTGAAATGTATAATTGTACTAAACACTTGGTTTAGGCACGCTTTTATGCCTTTAGTGGACAGGACAGCTGAAGTGAGGACAGAAAATTGGGAGTCAAACCCACAGCTGCTGTGGAGGAGTCACAACCTCAGTATATGGGGTGTGTTCTCCACTAACTGAGCTACCTGGCCACTCAGTCCCGCCTCTTTTTCCTCTGTCCTCCAGTCACAGTTGAGAAAGCTTGGCAAAACCCAGTGGAAACTTCTATCAACTTTATTCTTAAAGTCTTCTTTGTTGAAAAGAGAACTGAGTTTTGAAGATGACTGAAAGATGCTGATGGAGTAAATTGTTGTCGGAATAAACAGTACTAATCTGATCCAATTACGCAGTCTAGGAATTTAAAGAAATAGTACACATAAAAGGTTTGTTGCCTAGAACTTGAAAAGAAGATTGAAACCACCGTCATGTTAGTCTAAATAAATAAATAACTGTGTACAGAGGGAAACAGCTAGTCTTTTTGTCCAAAGGTTATAAAAAACACCCACCAGAACCTGTAAAGACCACATAATTCATTGATTTGCAATGGCTAGAACCAGTTTTATTTTTATTTTTATTCTATTTTATTTTATTTTTTGTGAGGTATGTCAATTAGAGCGCTTTAGTTGGACTATGCTATCTTCTGACACAGTCAGGCAAGCTGTTTCCCCCAGTTTCTAGTCTTCATGCTAAGCTAAACTATCCAGCTGCTGTCTGTATTTTAGTCTTACTTAAGCACATTTCATAAAATGTCAACCTATAAATGTAAAGTAAATAATAACTGGGTTGCAATCATGTTAACATAGCTACATTTCTTGAGCAGTGTTTTGGCTTATGGGGTATTTGATTCTATGTTTACAAAAATAAAACAACATGTAGCAGAGAGCGGCTCTTTCTTGATTTCTCCTGTTATGCTGTAATCAGACACTTCTCATTATCTCAAGATATGAATTAATGGGTATGCAGAGCCTTGCGAGCCTGATCACGGTGCCAGTGAATAGACAGTCTTAAGCAGAACTGAAAATGTTTGAAGGAGAGATCTTGACTGCTGCATTTACTTTAATCAATCAGTAACATAGTGGCGTTCGCTGGGAAATTCATTTTCTGTTATCTCATGACAATGAAGTAATTAAAGTGTGATCACAGAACTTGAAATTTGATCAGACAATTAAGTCATAAGCTGGGGATAACAGGATCAAAGATATATGAGGAAACAAAGCTGCACTCAGTCTCTGTAGTGCAGCAGCAGGCAATGTACAGAATTTTAAAGAAGTGCATGTAAACCAGAGAAATCAACACTTTAAATCACTAGATGTTTTAATGGAAATAGTAACTGATTACAGCCTGTGACTGTGTTATTATAGTATGCATGTTAAGACCAGGATATGCCCTTTCAATCCATTCTACAAGTGTATGAGTCAGTGAAAATGAGGAGTGGATAGACCTTAGTATGTACACAGCTGTATCACCACACTGGTACATAAACTGTCGAGTGGTGGACAAAGTAATGTTAGAGCCTAGGTGAACGTGTGAGTGTGAGAAAATGCACTTCTAAAAACTGTGTGTCAGTCTCAATACATCAGTCGGTCAAGTGAGGGGAAACACAACGCACCATGTGCTACTTTAAAAGGGCAATGTGCAAAATATGGCCTCCTGTTGAAGGATTAGATTGATTTGATTTGTTCACTCATTTATATTCTTATCTCTGCTGTATGTATTTGATATTGTACAATTTTATAATTTATAAATGTAATACATTTTACCTGCAAAAATTTGTTTGTTTACTCCTTGGTCACACAGTTTGCTCACCCCCCAAAAACATTTTAAAAAATCCAACCTCTCATTTCCTCCCCCCTTTCGTGTGTTGCATAATATTCGGCACAGGTTCTGTGAGCACCTGTATTAACAGAAGAGGATAATCAGATGATGCCAGGATACCCCGGTGCACCTTGGCTGCTAAACTAAGAGCCGAGTGACAATTTAAAATATCTTGACTGGAAAGAGCAGATACAACATGGGTACAAGGAATACTGTACTGAGGTGTTTTAGATCAGGTACAACCAGGACTCTGACGCAGGTGAGAGGTTTTGTGAGTTTTGTTGAAGTGTGTTTTACACTAACAAAGCAGTTAAGCAACAAGAACTTGAATTCAGAAGGTATACATTTATTACAGTGACTAGATATTTGTGAGTTTCTTGCTGCTCACTTATATCCCCAAACTAAAAGTACGGAGGATCAGACTCTTTAGAGACAAAGTGGTTTTACTAGACAGGACGAGCCTCACTGGCTCGCTGGTCAGCATGTTAACTTCAGTAGAAATCTCTGCAACACAATACATAGACACCTTTAACTGTTATTTTGTTGCTCTCTGTTAATAATCTAGTTCATACTGGGAAGGTTTAGATTAAAATTCTGGCCATATTGTACACTTTGCACCTTTAAATACATCCATGAAGTAGCACAGATGCTGACATTATTTTCATATAAACATGTTGAATATAAAAATGAGATGGTCTGTGTCCCCTAACGTGACATATGGATGTTGTTGAAAGTGACAGTCTTCATGAGAACAAAGTTCACTTTTGAAGTCTGCTTCAAAAATGTCTGAAGGGTTGTTTGAAAAATGTTTGGATGAAATATGGATGTGTAAATGATACGTGAATAAATGGGTATAAATGAGTTGAAGGAAAGTGACATAAGGTATAACAAAACATCACAAGCACATTATAATCGCATTATAATGGAATTATAATTATTTTTGAACAGTAAACAAAGCTGTACTTAAAATCCAAAAATCAACAATAAAAAACATTTAATCTCTTGTTACCTGCCAGAGTTTTATAGTCAAGCAGATCAAAGAGAACAATGGCAACTCCTGACCATGTGAGGATCAGAGCCACAACCAGCAACCAGGCCATCGGCGAACTAAAGGTCAGAATGAGATCATCCAAAAATGTCCTCTGATTGGTCCGAGCTGGAGGGACCGCCTCCCCGCCGTTGGCTTGGCTGCTCATTGGTGAAGAGAGCTGTAAGGAGAGAGCGAGAGAGAAAAGTTAGAAATATGAGGACAAAACTGTTAAAAGAAAGGCAGAAGATGAAGAGAGCTAGAAAGAGAGATAAACAGAACTGTCGCAAAAGAGTGGAGGAGACTGTGCTTTTTCATGACTGAGGAAAATAGTACATTTTCAAATCTCAATAAAAAAGCAAAGAAAAAATATAAAAAAGCTTTAATAGGTCAACCATAAAAAAGCTAACAAACAAAAACTGTAAACACAACATTGGCTCATTACCATCTTTCAAGTTGATGTGGAAAACTTGCAAACAGTTATTCACACATCTAGCACATACAAACAATCAATTAACATTCATGTTGCCAACATGTTACCTACTCCACTTAAAGCACTTGCCACCTCTGCTGCTCTCTCAGGAGTAACTCCACACCAACTCCAGAGAAAAATACATGTCTCTTTAGCTGCTAGTCGACAACTGTATCTGTCTGCTGTTTGGTGCAGGGTAGGTAGCGTACAGTGAATTTTCTGCTGAAACCAGCTGTCTGCTGCATGCTCAGAGGGAGCTAAGCAAAACATTTAGTTGCGGAGAATAAAACCAGTTGGAAGACATGTAAAAAAAATAAAAATACTGAGCCAGAACTGAAAGGACCTGCAGAATCAGGCACTTTTCTGTAATTTTCTGTAGGTTCATCACTTGAAGCAACACCTTTCACATGCAAGTAGTTATTTGATCAGTTGTTACTATAAAATATTTATTCTAGCAGAATTAAAGTGTAGGAAGTATGTGTCAGCATGTGTACTTTTGAAATCAGTCTCCCAAAATATGCCCTGTTACTGTAACTTTGATGACAAAAACATCTTGTGGGTCCCCAGGAGTGCAAACTCATCAGGGGTGAAAAAGGTGACTGATGCTAACCGCCAAGAAGAGTCTGGTGGCATGTTCCTCAGGGAAGAAAATATATTAAACATCAGCTTTAAAATGTATGAATTCATCCTGGAAGTAATGTAGTCTTACTGCTAAAAGAAAAAAGTAATGCAAGGGACTTTTAAAGAATAAACTGTCAAGAACTGAGTGCATTACATCCACTGTACATTAAAGTTGATCAAACAAAACAAAAACACAATATGCAAAACAACTGACAAATCAAATGGAAAACACTGCTTAAGGCGATTTAATTTCAGTATTTCTAATATTAGGTACAAACTGTGAAGACATGCTTATACTTCCAGCAGAGTGGATGGGGCCTCCTCAGTAGGGGCCAAACAGTTTCAGGTGAGGCTCAGTGAATGGAAGTGGAAAAATATAATAGTTATCAAAAGGAGATTATGTAGAATAGACTACATGTGTGTAATGTAGTTAAAGGGATAGTTTAGAGACTGTGGTTTTAAGTAATGTTACTGTTTTTCCCAGAGACAAAAACTAACAAATGCTTTTGGAAATACCTTTTTTTGTACATTTGGTTTAGTCTGAAGTCATGTAAAACAGCACTATTAGGCTAATATGGCTCAATTTTTGATTGTCTGTGGGATGAAATAACATAATCATGATCACACTTGAGTGAAACTAAGTAAGTAAACTATTGAAGGTGTCTTTTCCCAAGCTTTGCCTGAGAGGAGTCTCACAGTCTCACAATTTGCTTACAAAAAAAAATATCATTGATCTGCAGGAATCGCACAAATTACCTATTTTGGATTCAAAATTTTCAGCACAAGTTTGCAGCCCTGATCCCCTGATTTTTTTTTTTTTAGCTGAGGCAGTAGTTTTGTTTAAGGTTTCTAGAACTGCTGACCTCAACATTAAAATTGCCAGTATCTATAAACATCTATAGAAATTAGATTACAATACAATTAACATCTGCCTTGGAAATAGTTGTGTGGGTGCAATAACAAATTGTCTGGCCTCAGTGGTGGTAAAAACTAAACTACAAAGGCCATGAGGGTATTGTGTGGGTGGAAGGTTCACTTTGCCTTAAGGCCTTTGGTTGAGTGCAGCACAAGGTTACAGCCCATGATAGTATTTGTAGTATAATCATATGGTATAATATTGATATCTTCCCACTGTGAATTCACAACTGAGTCCAATTTGTGTAACTTTCATCTGCCATGGATGTGAGTAATGTCTACAGTATACAATAAGCATCCCTGTTGCATTCATGTTACAGTTCTTTTGATTAATGCACACAGCAGTGGTTTATTCACATAGATGTCAGTGTTTCTATTGAATCATTCAAGTATGTTCTATTTTTCTTTGTGTGGGGATGAGAGTGACAGATATGAGGAGGGGGAGAGAGGGGGAGAGAGCGACGAGGGAGAAAGGGAGACAGACAGAGATCGCCTGAGGCGATGAGGAGATTAAATTCCATCTCACTTTGAAAAATCTGCTCTACAAGACAAATTACTTCTCTAAAGAAAGTTTTCATCATTGTATGGCAGTGGGGCCGTGTGCCATAACATGATTACGCTCCCGCGCTAGGTTGTTTGTGTTCATTATGTGGCGTGCTGCGATGAACGCCTCAGATGATTTATTTTTCCCTCTGTCTCTCTGCCCGCCTCTCACACGGCTTATCTGCAAATATAAAGTGATAGTTACACTGTGGTGGAGATTTGAATTAAAATAGGACTGACTCATTTGGAAGAAATATGCCCTTCTCAAGGTTATTAATGAGGCCCTGAAGGATGCAGATCCACGTGAGGCCTGTAAGCTCTGTGCAGGTCCAGCTGAGGCATTTAGCACGTTCATTATGACAGACTCGTTGATACAATTAAGTGGCAGTTTGGAATCTAATGGTTCTCATCTTCTCTGTCAATTAATAGAAGCTGAGTACAGACTGGTGTCAACGTTCCTGTCTCCTCATTATATCATATATGTACCTCACGACACATTTCTCAATGTATATGCTTCTACTTGTGAGTTAAACTTAATCACTTGAGTAAATTGGCCACATTATAGCCTATTATGCCGCCAAACCCAGAAGAAGGACAGCTCGACTGCACAAGACTATTAAACAGTGAATGCAGCAACAAGTAATTATAACTTGAAGCAAAAAGCTGGAGCACTACATACAATAGAGCAGCTACAACAAGACCAGTACTCCTATGCTGGAACAATACAAGGTACAACTTTATATGAAGGGGTGTGCATAAGACTGTCATTACACTGTCATAACCATGTCATGACACCTGTCATGAATATAAACATGTGATCTCTATGAATGTTTTATCGCTATTAAGTGTCATTTGGTCAGCTATGTCATTTCAATGCAAGGTTGGCATGGTTTGAGATGTATTTGTTACAACAACTTGACATTAACCAAGCCAATTATGTCTTTGGTATGACATGAACATGAACATGGTTATAACAGTGTAACGGTCTGATGCACACAACCTTCAAATAAAGTGTTACCCAGTACTACCTTTCAGTGTGTCAGTTAATTTACGGTAATTTGATCAAACACAACAGTATTCAGGAATATAGACTATATGAGCACAATATAATGTAATAAAATTAATACAAGTCTTAAGACATGATTTTGGTTTGACATTGGATTTGTCTAGATTGATGTAATCAGATTGGGTTGATGGCTGATAATAATATTTTGGCTTCACTCTGCCTTCTTCAGAGCATCAGTGATGTTCAATGATAATGATTTGGCTGACACTCAGGAATGGATTCCTCTGAACTTTCTTCTGTTCATTTCTGTCAAAATGTCACCATTGCAGTATTAGTTCTGACCCCACACTGGCACAGACTCAATAATCACTTCATCCTTCATCAGATGACATTAATGCCAAAGGTTATTTTGGCAAGTTGGTGTAGTAATTCCATAAAGTTGGATACTTGTGAGCATGAAAAAGAATGGTTGAAATGAATCCAGCGGACGTCCAGGTTTCTACACATTTATGCTGCATTCAAGGTAGGAGGTGTTTCAGGTGCACAACACCAAACATGACCAAAAAAATCGTGGCTTACTGTGACAAACTGATGACTTTCTTTGACAAGTAAACACACAACTGAACTCTCAGCAGTGCAGCCTCTTTGCCTAGTTTATTTCAAAGGAGGAAATGATACAAGAGGTGACAGACGCCACTATACAATCTATTTTACAGCACTTTACTATATGATAGTATGTGCTATTTTAATTTAATACAGGTAAATATACTTCAGGTTGCTTCTTAGTAGATGGTTTACCATTTACTTGCATGGGAGCTGCCATTGTTGTGTGACGACAGACAACTGCAAGTTGTCAACTTCAGTGGTGTTACATTATACTTTTTCTGGCAAGAGGTGGCAAATTTTCAAGTTCCAAGTTGTCTCGAATGCAGCACAACCCTACAAAACACAGAATATACCTGCAACGTTGAACTTTCTATAATGACACTGCTGCAACGTTGCTGCAACATTACAATATCTCCAAAAGTGGTGAAAACCCTGGGACAACATACTGGATATGTTTAAATAACTTGCTGCTGGAATTTCACCTGCTCCTACAATAATCACAGTGCAGTTCTCTTTATTTTTTTCCCTGCCCGGTAAACACTTTGTTTTTTAAATGCCATACCTGTGTCTCAAATTCATACTAATGTACATCCAAATATTAAGCACTAAAATAGACAATCTATCTATCTATCTATCTATCTATTGTTCAGTTTGTTGTATAATGTGAACAATTGATGTGTTTTGATCCAGTAGCTGCTCTCAGGCCAACCTTTCTGTTGCTGCATTCAGATAACAAACTACAAAATCAATTTAACATAATTCTGCCCACACACACTCGACTGTGCGTTTTCATGTGTGCATCTGATTCAAGAAAGCTAACCATTGATCTGGTGAACAACAGCTGGTGTGTGTGTCGTTTCGGATGTCGAGCTGAGAGCGCCTGTGTGTGTGTGTGTGTGTGTGTGTGTGTGTGTGTGTGTGCGTGAGATATAAAAGCTGACCATTGATCTAGTGAAGCCCTGGCAACGGCTGGTCAGGCCAACGTATTGATCCACAGCAGGTAAAACGGTCACGACGTTACAATGACAGAGTGTGTCGGAGTGCAGTCTAAATGTCCTACAGCAGATAGATCAGAAAAAAAAAAGCTCCTCTGTGCAATCATCCACTTCACCATTCTTCTACAAACCATGTAATTACAGTGTAGTTCTCTGATGGAGCCCTTCTTTTATAGTTTCTGTCAAAGTTTGAGGCACAGCCGGAAAATATTTTTCCTCTTTTCAGAACCAGATGACCCAGCCCACCTGTTGTTACCACCAAGTGCTGAGCTGATCGACACACACACACACATGAACACACTCACACACAAGGACACCAACTGCTGCGGCTGCCTCCCCCACGCCAAAGGAATGAACAGAATTAGAATGATGTGTGAGCAGGACACTAACTGGTATGTGAGGGCGAATGAAAGGCGACAAAGGCACGTATGAAAGTGTGAGTCATTAAATGCATCCCCCCTTGTTACGAGGACACCAACTTTAGGACAAATAGGCATGGTTGTTTAATTAAAGGGTGACACATGAGTGGATTTTCACTCCTGTCCAGCCCCACTCCCACAAAACTACTCCTGACCTATTGTTTTGATTCCTGCTCTTGCTCATTCCTGCTAATTTTTTTCCTGTCTCGTCCCACTCCCATGATAAATGGTGAAACTAACTCCCTCCCTGCACAATCCCACAGGAAAATGTCAGACTCTATTGGGTATTATTACCTTTGGTAAGAAGTAACTACATACATTCAAGTACAATTTTTGAGATTCTCTTAGATAACTGTCAGTTTCTACTTCTAATGCTCTACCTTTCAGTGGTAAATATAGCACCTTTCACTCCCCTTCATTCAGTTTACAGCTGGAGATTCCAATCCTTTTCAGATTAAGATATTACAATTAAAAACATTAAAGCATTATGTTCTCTCTCCCAGTGAATCAAATGCAGCAGCCTGGTCAGTGGCTCTGCCCATACGCTTCAAACTGTGATGCTGCAGGTACACCTCTGGCATCATTCAAGGAGGTATGGAGGAGGTTGTGGTGGATAAATTGGCAAAACAAATGCAGGACCTTCACTCACGATGCCGCTGTTCGTGTCCCGTGTGAAACCAGTAGCCAACATCTTTTTAACTTATGTAAATTACGTAACAGACATACTTATTCTAACCCAACCCAATAAGTTTTCTAAAACTTAACTAAGTAGTTGTGGTGCCTAAACCTTAACAAACAATGTTCAAGAGGTAGTTTGAAGTGGGTTTGTATGAAGTCGGCATGGAATGGCATGGAAGCTAAACAATGTATTGCTGTGGACAGGTAAAGGTACACTCAATATTGCTTTCTCCAAACCAACCAAACTGCATGTGTGAAGTCAGTCATTTTCATTCCAAACTGTTCCTGTAACCATTTGTTAATTATGCTCATCACAAGGAGGTCCATTTAAATATGACCCCCCTCCTCACACACCTCTCTTCTCAATGCTGCACACACTGCTCCACCACCCCGCCTCCACCTTTTCCAGTTTAGAGTTTTTTGTCACAACATATACATGTCAGTTCTCAGTGTTTTCACATGTTTTCAGCAACTAGAAACTGTTAAGTTTAGAAACAGAAAAGAAATATTGTTTTGCTCCCTTTGGTATACCTGGGGGCGGGAGGGTGGGGTTATGATAATGTCATATATTTGTATGGGTACTTTTCCTTAAGTAAAGAAAAAAAGAAAAAATGTTTATTGAGGTTTGATGAGCTTTCGGCCCTAATGATGCACTGATGACACCTGAATGTGTTTCAGGTGTTGACCAGTCTCAGCAGTCCTCTGATTGGATGTTTTGTGGATGGAGGCATTCGCTGTCTTTAAATGCATGTTGAAATGTTTGTATGCCTGCCAGTATACCTGATGAAGGTCGTTTGGACCGAAACGTCGGATATTCAATAAATCACTAGAAAGCGAGACAGTGTGCGGGAGTCTGCTAACTTTTTTTCAAATTGTACTTTTCCTTAAGTAAAATATAAAAATACTTCTTCCACCACTAATTACACTACATTACTTCATAATACAGTATCAGCGTGGTATCAACTCAGAGTAAAAGCACAGAAGCATATGATTCTTGCAACAGAATAAGCTTGCAAAAGAATACATTTGTCAAAGACTCAGTAATTTCTCACGTGTTAAATGCAACTTGCACGCACAGATAGTGAAAGCAGTGATGTATGTGTCAACTAATCCTCTTGGTTACATTTTTAGCAGTTACATGATGGGATTGTCAGGAGAGGAAAAAAAGAAAAATGAGAGAAGAAAAAGGTAATTGATCCTTTCGACATCAAAGCAAATATTTTCAAATGCAGTTGTTCCCAACCTGGGGGTCGGGACCCTGTAGGGAACCCAAGAAACATCTGAGAGACAATATAGGGAAAAAGAAAGAAAAGTATAATATAGTCTTTTTTCTTTTAAAATACTGAATTTTCAGGTCTCTAAAACTCCCTTACATGAAACATTGATTGAACTGCTCATAACTCACATCTACACTGAGGCCCTAATCTGCGTTAAGGGGGTGCAAGTGCTGTAGGCCACACATTGTTTCATTTTAAGGGGACAAAAGCCAAAAAGGTTGTGAACTGCTGGTCTAAAAGGAAAATCTTGCTTTTTCAATCACTTTTGTCCTGACAGTGTGTGGGAGTTATAGGTTTTTGACTCATCACTTTAAAAAACGTTGCAGTTAAAGTGCACTTTTAGACTAGAGGGGCATTTAGTCGTGAAGGGAAAAATGAAATTGTGTTTATTTCTCTCACTTATACTGGATGTTGCTATCACATAATCACTGCAAAGAAAGAAAAGAAGAAAGAAAAAAGAAAATCCACATGTGAAGGTAGTGAATGTAACTTCAATTGTATAATATGTAATATTTCAGCAACAAAAAAATCTTTAAAAAGAGTATACATTGTATATTTTGTTGAATTGTGTTCTTAGGTTATCCCAAATGTTTCCAATCATGTTCAAACTCAAAGAAATCTATCATTTTATTCAAGGTAATGGTGATTAATTTGGTCACATGTTGCTGTAATTTCCAGGGAAACACGATACGTGTGAGGAGGAAGTCAGTGAATGTGACTAAACATAGTGTGAATAAAACATTAGTATTCCCTCATCCATTAACGTGATTTCTGCCAGAGTCACGGCTTCATACCTGAATAACAGGACAGGTTGATTGCAAATGGCTCCTAAATCGAATGAATGAATCGAATATCAGCAACAGGCTTACCAGACATGACATGACGTAGATCACATGGCGTTAAACACATTATTAATATAAAACAGCAGCAGTTTGGTTTGGTTTAGGCATCAAAACTACTTGATTAGGTTTAGGGAAAGATTGTGTTGTGTCACGTGATGGAAACAATGTGTAAGAAGTCATGTACTTAACGAAAACTAAAGGTCCAATGTGTACAATTTACAGGGATTTATTGGCCGAATATGGCAAGGAGTGAAAATAACAATATCTATCAGTGTGTATAATCACCTCAGACTATGAATAATTGTGTTTTCATCATTGGCCACCATGCTTTCACAGTAGCCTAGAACGTATGAATTAAGAAGCTAATAGCTCACACTGCAGCTTACATTTTCTACAAACTATAACACAAATTGTCATTGTTGTGGCTTGTTTGACCACAACATTAAACTTCCTTAAACATCATCAAAGTTTTTGCTCTCCACCTTTTACAGTTTGGCAGAATGCCCCTTAGCAGCTAAACTTCAGTACATAAATGACATAAATGAGATAGAATAACTGTGTGAACTGTGTATACAACTCCAGCATTCAGTAACATCAGTATCAGATCATTACAGTACTAAATCGCAGCCAAAAAAATGGATTTTTACAGCACCTTGGACTTTTGAGTTTGCTGGATGTTCAGTGATAACCTTCAGTCCTTCAGTGGCTCAGGAAATGCAGTGTTACCATAGAAACAACCATGTAGCTCCTTCGTTAAATCCTTTTTGGCCCCAGTTGATTGTGAGAAAAAGATGATGGAGGCAACACTCAAATCCAGCAGCAAAAAGCGCACAGCAATTGTGTTAAGCTGGATCACAGCAGGTCTAAAAATACACTAAAACCTTCCCCACAGGAGAAAATGAAAGAAAATCCAGCCAGCAATTCTCTGGTTTTTTTTTTTGTTCTTGCTAATTCCAAAAAGTTCCTCTTGAATGTTTCAGTTTATGTCCAAGAAATTCTTAAGCCAAAGTTTCTAAGATTCAGTTACTGGCTGGTTGAATGCTGGAGGGAGTGAGACAGAAAGAGAGAGACGGAGAAGGGGTTGACCTACTGAGAGTCACCCTGCCCCCCTCTGAGGGTCCAAAATAGAGAGGCAGTGGAAGTGGAGCAAGGGGAGCGGAGGGGAGGGGAGATATAACAGGAAGAGAGGAGAGGAAGAAAACAGTTTGTAGGAGCAAATGATCAAGGGATGGGGAATGAGGGAAGAATAAAGTGAGGAGATAAGGTCAAAAAGTCTCCTGTGCCATGTGTCTCAGAATCACTGAGCTCAGCTTATTAATCATGTTATAATGATGGAGGCAGCTAACAGCTGATGTTACATCACTGTTTCCTCCTCAGAGAGGCCCATTACTCCGTCCTGTACCTGCCCTGTACTGACCTGTTCACAGCAAAATATCAAGGCAGGTCCTGTGAAGTGAAGTATAGCACTGTCACTGGTTTTCCTTTACTTAACTGTCTGTTTTAATATGATTTGACAATCACTTTGCAGTCTGTTCTTAATACACAGCAAAACAAACAAAAAAATACAAAGTGATGACAGCTCCAGGCAGAGACAGGCACCCCAAAACAGGAAACTGTCCCTGGAAAACGGGGACATCTGGTCACGCCAGTGTTCACTAGGAGGCTGTTGATCCCGGTTCTCTTGCCCACTAATGTTACCGAACAGTCACAATTTTAGCTATTTTAGTAACAAGTAAGCTCCTAAAGCTAGCGTTGTCTGTCCATCAGGAAAGTCTGTTATACATAAACGACTTTTTAGTTATTCTTAAGCCACATGCTGGCATATAGGTGACATATAGCACAACACATATGTGATAAAAACACTTAAACATCTATTGCAACTTAATTCTCTGTTTTAATGTGATGATTGCTTGATCCTCCACATTTTGGAGACACAAGGAGATCAAACATATTCACTTTATGTCCTTCACAAGAAGTTAAAAAATAAATAACTCAGTGCTTTAACTGTCTAAATCTCCCAATCACCGCTGCATCTTCTCCAGAGGAAACACAAGTGCCCCGTCTTGTCAAACTGAGGTGAAAGTGAAGAGTAAATAAGTGAATAAGTATCTAGTCGAGCCACATGCGAGTTCTCAGGCCCTGTCAGAACCTGTTTTTGAGGCCCAGTTTAAATGAGGGTGTGTGTCTTTGCGAGAGAGCAGTGGGAAGGAGTAACCTGACCCCCAGTCGTGCCCTGAGAGCCTGCACTGCAGAGGCTATAATTAGAGATACAGACAGCAGCTGGTGTTAACATTGGACTGGACTGCTTTATATGTAGGGCGCACTGAGGGCTGAGGGGGACACAAACACACACACACACACGTGCACACACACACACATACGCACACACACATACGCACAGCCAAATAACAGAAAATTCTGAAACTTTACAAGAAAAAGTTAGGGACTGTATGAAAATGCTTTGGGTGGGGATGAGGCTGAACAGGAAAATGGGAAAAAAGGTGAAGCCTCAGTGGAGATGATTCAGCCAAATGAACCAGCTGGCTGCCTAGCATCTAGTTACTTTAGTGCGGAATTGTCAAACCCTTTAAGCATAATTTCAACTCCAGGTCTGAGCCCACCCACTACATGATTTTGAAGAAATTCCAAAAAAATTACAACAGACTGAGAAGGGGGGTGGAATGGCGGTTCACCTAACAATTGCTGTAGGGGGCGTG
This sequence comes from Lutjanus erythropterus, assembly GCF_056507025.1. NCBI lineage: Eukaryota > Metazoa > Chordata > Actinopteri > Lutjaniformes > Lutjanidae > Lutjanus > Lutjanus erythropterus. Next base: position 16,660,664 of record NC_139331.1, read on the forward strand.
GCCTTGTGGTTCTGTATTGTGAGAAGTGAGACAGCTAGTGGTCAGAGCCAGCACCGTTAGCCCAGCCATGAGCAGCTGCTGTCAAACTGTCTGCATCACACTGGAAACACGCTGGAGTCCACCAAAGAGTTGACAGTCACTATAAAGCACACCTGATGTAAAAGTTTCTGTTGTAGCTGTGTCACCTGTTAACGGCTTAGAGAGACCGGGAGGTTCTCTGGGTCTGTGTCTGTCTGTGGGGCAGTGCGTAGCTGTAGCTACTATAGTGAGGTTATGTTGAATAATTAAGAGGATGCTGCTGGAACCGTCAATCGAAGGAAAGAAAGAAGTCCGGTTGAGCTTCTAGAGCAGGGGTGACAATTATTTTTCCTAGGGGTCCACATGAGAAACACATTGTTTCCACCAGAAGTGCTGCAGTGCATTTCAGATGCTTCCCAGAAGCAGCTTGGCGCTCTGCTCCATGGAGAAGACGCGCCGAGTCTATTTTTAATGAATGCCGTATCAATTAGCACAGAGCAAGTTGAACGGGCAGGACACCCATCTAGACTGTACCTGGGTCCCACTGGTTTCTGCTAGTTCTGAGCTGATGGCACTGCTGGACATCTTCTGATCTTAAAGGGAAGTAAGAATAATGTGTCTTTCATCTGCTGCATTGAGTTTCCTTGGCCGACCTCTGCATCTACGGTCCTCAATGTTGCCCATTTCTTTGTGCTTCTTCAAAAGAGCTTGAACAGCACATCTTGAAACCCCAGTCTGCTTTGAAATCTTTGCCTGGGAGAGACCTTGCTGATGCAGTAGAAGTACCTGTGACATCAAACTGTCTTCCACAACCTCACCTTGGTAGCAGAGTTTGGCAGTTCCTCACCCAGTGAAGTATATATGAAGTTGATGATCATTAGCACCTGTTTGGTATAATTGGTTAATTGTACACCTGACTATGATCCTACAAAATCCCTGACTTTGTGCAAGTGTACCTAGAAGAATTGATACTGTTTTGATGGAAAAGGGTGGTCACACCAAATATTGATTTGATTTAGATTTTTCTTCTGTTCACTCACTTTGCAATGTGTAAATCGATTACAAAATAAACAATTAAATTTTATATTTTTGAAAGCTTACTTTACAGCATTTCTTCACACCTGCCTAAAACTTTTGCACAATACTGTACAACATATTTGCTGCAACTTTACTCAATATATTTAAGTTTTAGACTGTACTGCACTCGGCTTGAATTTATGTATGTTGCTCATCTTTTGAATTTTATGTGAATAGTTGTTTCGGTGAAGAGGGTTTACTCAGGCCAAATTCTGAGATGCCGAATAAACGAGTTATTTTTGCTGTTTATTGCTGAAGACCTGAAAAGTGGTGTTTTTATTTTGAATTCTGAAGAGTTTCAGAGAATACTTATTTTGGACTTGATTGAAAAAGACTTTCTCTCTGGTTAAATGTGGTTTTTATTGTCCCGTCAATTCACTGATTTATACTGAGGTGACTTGAAAATGGTGAGCAGGGGTGGAAGTATTGAATGATAACCACTCAAACTACCATGATCTAAACATCTTTTCATAGAGGAGGCCTTACTGAACAGTTTTTCCTAAAATTAGAAATGTAGTTACCCACATTCATCATTTTTTAGACATGTTTTCTTATATTATTCCAGCACAACTCAACCTGCACTCCTGTTTGCATCTTTGACAAGAACTGTTGAGCAACAAAATAAACCTGATGGGGGAAAAAAAACCCAAACAAACGGTACAATATCTCCTGTCCTGACCTATAAACACATGTTATGAAAACAGAAGTGCTTTTGTCTTGTTTTTTGGATAATTCAATGTGGATTGTCAGTGCCAAAAAAAAATAATACTGTTTTCTACACAAATACAGTGCATGCAAACACATGATACACAGGTGCTCTTACAGAACTTTTTCCTGTTTAACAAGTATGTTGGTCCTCTTGACAGTCTTTTAGAAAACAGCACTAAGATGTCTTTGATACAAACTACATCCCCGTAGTTTTGCCCATTTACTCAGTGAGAGGATTCAAGTCTCTGATGGGCTTTAACTAGTGAATCAAAGTCAGGCGTAATTCCTGATGTTGCTATGTGCAGCAGGGCTGACAGATGATCATCAGTTAGAGAAGAGCTGTATCTTGATTTGTTGAATTTCATTACGGAGAACGTCTGTTCACATATGTATGTTGATCCAAAGAGAGCTAGCATACTCTGGGCCAGTCTGTCCATGTGTGGGAAGTCTCCCTCTTTGAGAGATGAGTAAAATCTCAGTAATGACACTGATTTGAAGTGCTGTGCCAGCAATGCATCAGACTGCAAGTCTATGAGTTCAAGTTGCACATCACATGTAAAAGGAGAGAAGACAGTGAGCATTTCAGGCTCCACTGCTTTAAAGTCTTTAAATCACCTGCAAAACTCTCCATGCAATGCATTCAACATGGCTGCATATCTGCTAAACTGATCAGCAGATGGAGCCTTTTCTTTCAGTGTGGGAAGGTGTGCGACTCCACTTGTCGATAGAGAAGCAGCAGCTTCTTCATGAAGGCCTTGATTAAGCTGTGCATCTCATGTGCAAAGAGACCGTTTCCTTGCAATTTTGCATTCAGTTCATTCATGAAGGCAGTTATGTCAATAGCAAAAGCCAAATCCGCCCACCAATCTGCACAGGTTAGTTCAGGGATGTTCTTTCCTTTCATCTGATAAAACTCCTGAATCTCTGATTTCAGGTCCCACACTCGTTTGAGCACTTTGCCCAGACTGAGCCACCTGAGAGCTGTGTGGCAGCCCAGGTCTGCCTGTTCAGTTTCATGCTCCACCAACAGTGAAACAAACTGCCTATGATTTAATGCTCGTGCCCTGATGAAGTTTACAACTTTTCAACATCCACAACTTGGTTTATTTTCAGGACCGATTTGCAGAGCACCTCTTGATGAATTATACAATGCAGTAATAATAGTCTCTGTTCTGGATTAATCTCAGTCACTTTATCCTGCATCTTCTTCAAAAGGCCAACATTTTAAGTCAGTTGTAACACCGACTAATTTTTCCCACTGCAGTCCTAACTTTTGCATGCATGTATTTACCTCTGAAAATAAATCCTTGCCCTTTCATTGACTGCATAGAAGCCAGTTTCTCCATAATTTCAAAGTCTTTGGTTATTCCTTTTATGAAGCTGGGCTTCATAAAAGTAGCTGGGCTACATCACAACTTTCATCCAGGGCCAAGGGGAAGAAGTTGAAATGCTTTTCAGCTGCAGCTCCAGATTTCCCGCGATGTCCTTAGCGTGCCTCATAACAGTTTGTGTTGAAAGAGACAGATTTCGAAAAGACTCCGAACACAGTATTTCCACAACCAGGAACAAATACATAGCTGTTTTTTACATGTCCCTCCTTCGTTGCATGGAGCTTTGTAAAAAGTCCTTGTTGGTTTTGTAGCTTAGTTAGCAGTGCCTTGGTGGTCCTCACCCTCTCATCTTCTGACATTTTTTTTTTATTTCTCCATGTTTTGTCTCGAAGTGACGGCTCAAGTTGTAGTCTTTTAGCACAGCCACATGTTCGCTGCAAACTAAGCACACAGCTTTATTGTCAACCTATGTTCCACGAACAAAATGAAAATCCCCATTCGCTCTACCTGCCATGGGCCTATCTCAGTCATCTCAGCAGATGATGCAGCGACCGCAAACATCACTCACGTCAATCAATTGTGACAGGCGGAAGCACACTGTGCCACACAAGCATTTCAAAATAAAAGCTAATTTAGATCATTTCATGAATCTCTTTAGCCTCATATGTAAAATGGTGTGGTTTGTTTTAGACCTCACAGGCTGGATCTGGCCAATGACCAGGACTGTTCTAGAGCTATCGAAAGCACCCAAATTCAAAAATGCTAAGTAGACAGTTAGCAAAAAACAACGTAAATTCACATCAACTCTGATTAGTGGGAGGAGTCGGTAGACATTGTATTGTTTTGTTTTTTTAACTGTTGGATGGGTGAAGAAGGACGCTTGGTTGGTGACAAAAGCTGTCACCATGTACGTCACCTCTCTACAGATCAACCAATAGTAAAATTTAATTTAACAGTTGGTTTCAACCAGTAGAGGGCAGTTGCTTTGCATATTTATAACATGATATGTAGGATTCAAATATTTTTGCTAAAATGTCAAGATTTGGACCTGAATCAATCAATATTACCAAATGCACATATGCATTGATTTTAAGCTGAAAGTGGTTTGGAGATTTAGTTAGTCTTTAATTATGTACAGCTTCAAGCCCTAATATAATTTAAATGTAGGAGTTATATAAAAATTCAGTTGTCATGAACAGGGAAATAAGCTTTAAAGATCAAAGCTGGTTTTGTACCAGGCTGTAAACATTTTTACTGTAAAAATTGGCATTTTAATATGAGGCTCTATGGGGACTGAGTCACTTTTGGTCCCAGCTTCAAGTGGTCATTTGTGTAACTGCAGTCTTTGGTACTTTTGCATTGACTTAATTTTTCAGCTCCGAGTTTGTCCCTTAAAGACCCTCTCTAGCATTATTAACATTTTCTTTTGGACTTTCCACTCAACTTACAAAGAGACTACAACACCATATCTATAAATAATGTATCACTACTGAATTGGTGCCACTCATTTCACCATCATTCAGAATTAAAGATCATGTACTCTAATTTAAACCTTAATATTTTAATAAAATTAGATGTTAAAATGTTAATTCATGATTGAATGAAAGAGTATTAAAATGTCATGCTTTACAGCAGGGTATTGCTGCCATCATATAGACTAACTTTATGACACTTTTTTCATTGTATTGCAGAATAAAATGAAGATGGGGATACGTGAAATACTGAAATGAAAAATGCATTCCCTAAACTATAATTCTGCTCCTCTGTCTCCCTTATTACCACATGTTAATTTACAGTATGTCAAAAAATGAGACTATTTTGAACGTGGGTGCACACACAGATATTTATCCAATCGGATGTAAATTGGTGTGAGTAGCCAACTTGCACCTCATATAAAACCACACTTCACCGTTAGCTCGTGGGCAGAGGTATAGTGCTACTTGTTTAAGTAGGATTCTGAATTTGAAACATCAATTCTGAGTAAAAGTTGCAGTGCTGACAGAGGTCACGCTCATCAAATAGGCTAAGCTATGAAAACGTGCTACATGAGTTTTCATGTCCTGCAGGCACTGTGGATGTAGCATAAGTCAACCAAGTTGAACAGGCTGACTTTCTAATATTTCTTTACAAGTGCATCGCAAACAGCCTAAAGAAACCATCAGAATGATGAATGACAGGATGTTTGCTGCCTTTTCATCTTTACTAGTTAATATTATGGACTGGACTGCAAAAACTCATTTAATTCACTGTGCAATGCAAAGGCTACCGGCAACTTTCAAGGTGGAATATTTTCTTACATGTCACTCAATGCATGAGTTGTAAATCAATCAATACACCTTAAATGGAGTAGTCAAAGGTGTCATGTATGTGTTTTTATTGGGTCTTGCATGAATGATGAATGACTGTCTATTTATTTTTAAATGTTGCATATAATGCCTTGAAAAGATGATTGGATCTTAAAGTTGTTAAAGATTCTGTTTCCTCAGTTGGAGAAAAAAAGCTGCAGAATGTTGTTCCAGTGGATTATACCTTTACTTGTGGGTTGTAAGAGCTCGCAGGGTCATATGAGTGAAGGAGGTATGTGTTGGATTATTCTAGAAATGTTACTTAAACAGCCACAACAAATAGTCTAACAGGTGGTCGTAGCATCTATGGGCTCAGCCTGATTTATTTCATGAATAAAAACGTTACAACAACATGGATGAGAGTAACCCATTCGAGTGTTTTGCTCCTGCACCGTGCCCTTACCCCTTTCTGGGTGAAAATACTTTAACTTATTTTATTTTATTTTAACTGGCATTCAATATAAGTTTTTGCCACTTCAAATGTATAACATAAGAAAAGTGTATCACTGTTTAGCTGTTAGGAGCCCAAATCCTCTGGTCAGTGAGGTGAGCACTTATGTCATGTCTTTGCCAATCGATGATCCGTGTCATTACATAGAAAAAATGCACGAAATAGGCGTCCTTTCAGTTTGCCTCCATAAAAGTTGACAAACCTGACATAAAACTATCGTACTGACATCTTTCACTGTTCTATTTTATTAAGACCTTTTTTCATTTTTCTGTTTTGGTACTTTTGAACCAAACTCTATTCTAAAAACAGGTGTTTTATGGTACAGCCATGTTTCTTCATGGTAAAAACTTTAGTTACACCATCTCCAACACTCTTTTCTGGTGAACATTAATCTAAAGACACAATCGCCACACATGTAATTTACTTAGTTTATCATTTACTAACCCCCACACATCCTGACTGACCTCTTGTACAGTGCTTATTTTCACCCAAAAGGGGGCGTGGTCGTGTAGCTGCTCTCATCCATCTCCTCTCTGGGTGGGGTAATATTTTTAGAGATATTTTCATGACGATTTGACCAATCAGATTGCTCAGATTGCTCAGAACTACCTGTTGTATAATCTCATTTCACAAACACTTTGCATTTCCAAAGAATGTGGTTGAAGTCTCATTCAGTACTTTCTCAGAGGCACCTGTAAACTACTTGGTAGAGCATGTCCCCCATTTACTGAGGCTACCAGTCCTCTGCAGTGGCCCTGGTTCGATTCCAGCCTGTGTCCCTTTGCTGCATGTCACCCCCTCCTTCTCAAACCCCTTTCTGGTAAATAAAGGCTGAAAAAAATCTTTGTGCTGCACCCTCTGATCAAACAACACAGGTAAGGGAGACGTAAATGGATCCCTGAAACAGAGACAGGATTGTTGTCCCCTGCATTTTTCTTTTTACTCTCACAAGTAAGGGCTGACATAAAATATAAATCTGTATAACAAGAAAATAAAAGACCTTTCAGTTAAAAGAAAAAACTCCTACCCCTGCCCCCCATACTTTTCACACTGTCCATTATCTGTCCAGCTTTCTCTCTCCATCAGCAAATAGTGTGTTTAAATTACAACCCTATCTGCTTCTTGATAAAAAACTGAGTTTCCTCGATTATATTGTTAAAAAAAACCCAATACATATCAAACAAACTAACAAAGACAGAGAGGCACACAGTTCTCAGTTGCTCTAATGTTCATTCAGCCTCGATTGAGGTACATGTCAGCCCCCTAATAAATGTTTACTGTTGGCTTCATTTTGAGTTTTAGTTATTTATCTGTCATTTCATTTGTCAGATAGCTGCTGTATTCACATACAAACACATGTGCATACCCACGAGTGATGAAACCTAACTATCCAAAGTCATTCTGATGAAACTAACAGCAATCAACAAGAACAATGCTCCTGTCTGCAACACTGTGTAAGTGTGTGTCTCTGAGAGTCATGTTGAAACATCCTGAATAATTCTTCCCTCCATCTGTAACTCCAGATATTGAGCAGATAACAGACAAAAACTTCCTGCTACCTGTGTATCTTCCGAAGGATATTTTTGGCTCTTCTCGGGGGCAGATCATGGAGGAGCTGGAGGCTGGAAGCTCGGACGGCGGCAGATGTATTCAGTCCTGCTGGTTTCAGTTCAGCACCTCCTACAGTGAACCAGGACAAGCACACACTTGTGGCTCATGGCTGCATCTGGTTGAGACCATGAAGTCACTCCAAAACCCCATGGGGTCACATCCAGCATTACTTCTGCTGTGTGACTGCAACTTTCTTCTTCCTTTATGCCTTTCAGTGTGGTTAAACTTGAAGATTTAGGGTCCTTTATATATCTTTCAGTACTGGCACGGTATAACCTGGAGTTGTACCTTTAAGACTCCAATTACTGTGGTGTCCAAAGGTCTGAGTCCACTAAAATCAGCCTACTGGTCTGTAAATCACTCAGGATCAAGTTATATTTCAGATATGTTTTGTCAGTTTGAACCTTGTCGAACTTTTAGGTCGGTTTAGTTGAGCCTGCTGCCTCTGCCCACGCAGGGTCAACACAAAACACAGAGATGCTACATTTACTGTATGATACACGCACTTAGAACAACCTCTCCGATGACCTAATGTACTGTCCAAACGTGACTATGTTTGTATCTGAAGCTCAGAACCTGCCTGCTAACTGCTGCCTGTAACTGAGCTTTTAGAATTAAAGGCTCATGCACACCTTCACTTTCTTGTAGACACAGGAAAATCTCCCACACAGTTTCCTTTGCATCCATTAAACTTTATTAAAAATACGTTGTAAAGGAGAAACCTGTAATATATTTACTGTAATGAATCATAAAACGACCACAATGTGTCATCAGAGATCAAGGAAACATGCTAAGTTTAAAAACTTGATTCTCTGACATCAGTCCTGCTGTGAAACTTCTATTCCAGGATGGAATAACTGTTTTTGTCCAACAATTTCACGTTATTAGAGTTCTTTGCCTAATGAGTAAGTGTCTGTTTATGAGTTGGAAGAAATCATTTATAATCTTTTAGATGGACAATGGACTTTTGTTTTCAGGATGACAGGATTAACTTTACATTGACAGACAACTGACAGTTATAAACAGCTGATCAACTTACAGTGTTGGACTTGCAGCTGTGAGAAAGGACGGAGCGGGAGAAACAACACAATTCAGCCTATTTAATATAACGTCTGTGGCACTAACTTGCTATTTGGACTGTGGTACTCATTTTTACACGAACAGTTACTACATATTGCTCCTTTAAATGTCATTTGATTTAAAAAATATTTCTGTGTTTTTTTTTTTCCCAGCATCTATGAAATTTTGAAAAATATATTACCACTGACTGTATGTGGCTCTGCAGATGTTCATTCATGTGGCAGCCATACATAGCTTTATTAAATACTGCATTTGTTAAATACTATGGTATAAATAATACTATGTGTAACGGACTGTTGCTCCTGTTGCAGTTCTGATCATAGACTCTAGAAGAGCAATAAAGTAATTTTTAATTCCAGGTATCAAATTATTGATGTTTTTGGTAAATAATGTAAAAAATGGGATTTCAGAGTGATTCAAATCCTGCACCACCCTGTGAGGTTTATTTCACAATAACGTACTGCTCACTGTATCATTATCCCTTACATGATAGTGTAACACTGACCCTATCTTCTATTCGCCCAGTGTTATTATTGTCATGATGTTATCATATTAACCTTATTTATATAAATGTTTGCATAAAATGAATTTTCTGTTGATCACAGACTGTGAATGTATTTGAAGGTATAATGGGCCTTAATTGACTAAATGCACACAGCCTGTGGGGCTGATTATCTGACAACTCAGCTCAGCACAGGTCCCTGATTGGCCTCACCTGAGTGGGTGTTTATCTGCCTTAAATGTTCTTTGTTTCTCTCTATAAGTTATTTTTAACTGCAACTGTGTATGAAATGTGCTACATAAATAAACTGCCTTTCCAAATGGCCAAAACAACAGTGTGTTAGTCTATCTCAGTATTACTTCCCTACCTCTCCTATAACATTCAGCCCCAAGCCCATTCATTCCAACTAAACATAAATCTTTGATCACAAATGTATAGTTGCATTTTGATTAAAGAATAAATAATTTCTTAAAATAGCTGGCCACTGTAGAGTTGAGTAACTGCCACTAAAACAGGAAAAACATTGTTAATTTGGCACTTTACTCTACTCTCTACTCTAGTAATATATAAGTGAGACTTTATGGCAGCAGAATGGTGTGTCTAGGATTGACTCAATATAAACTAAGGATTTTGGGGTGACCTGTCCCTTTAATAGTTTTCTGACAACAGTATTGAGCTATGACACAGACTGGGATTTATTTAAAGGTACACTGAGCCTCTCTCTGCATACATAATCCGCAAGAAATCAATTGATATTTTCCCTAATAATGAACCCTTGGTGTTCAGATCTGTTAAAATCACACTTATTCAGAGGAACATTAGTTTAACTGGGGTGATGATACTTGATGCAGGGAGTTTCAGAAGCAAGTTGAGAAGGAACTTAAACTCCCTAAACTTAATTATAAGGACAGAGCCAGAACCCTGTTGAGTACTGGGTAATTCACGCGCAGCATGGGAGGGCTTGAGGTCCATGATAGGCATAAAATCTAAAAAGTGCCCCATTTCCCTTGATGGCAAGGCAGACTCTGAACTTGCTAATGACCTGGACATTTTTTATAATTACTTTAACTTCAGCAAGGAAGTGTATATAGAAATGCTCACCCAGAGCACAGTGAGATGCTGAGAGGGACAAGATATTTAAACTCTTCAGAGAAGTGAAGAAGAGAAAAAAGTCCTGGACCAGATAATACTGGCATTCAACTTTTTCAGAACTGTGCAGAACTGTCAGATTTTTCTTCATCTTCATGAAGTCACTTCAGCTCCACCGGGTTCCTTCCCTGGAGGGATTCAGTGATTATACCTGTGCCCTAGAATAAAGCACCAAAATCACTCAATGACTACAGGCCTGTGGCACTTACCTCTCCTATTATGAAACCCTCAAGAAGATTATAAAAGAGGATCTTTTGGTTGCTACTCAGAAAAAAATTGATCCATTCCAATTTGCTTACAAGGCACAGGTACCCTACTACAGGGGTGTTGGAACTATTCTTTGTGCATGGGGTGGCGCTGTAAATATGGAATTCAAAATAGCCAAAAATATATTTTACCTGCACCTCAATAGGATTTACAGTGCAAGTACACTCAATTAAAGCCAACAGACTGACAAAACAAACCACTCTTAACCACAAAGTTGAACCCACCTCTAATATTAACAGAAATAAACCTCACAAATAGCAAATACAGGACATATTTATGAACCAAAAATTAATCATAAAATAGTCTTACCACATACACTGAATTTTTTCCCTGGCTCTGCTTCATGCGAATTCATCCATGATATCACGAGTGCAATATATCGGTCAGTTCACTCTCATCTGAGAGAGTGTGAAGGCGCCTTGAGGTATTTTTGCATCCTCAGTTAATTTTTAATAAAAAGTGATCATCTGCCAAAACTGATTGCATCACCCAGTTTATATAATGTTGCTGTGCGTGTACAGCTGCTTTTATCTGGATCAAATGGTCATAATGTGCAAAGACACAGAACACACGTCTGTGATAAAACAAAGCACACTCAGCACCCCTTTGCTTATCAAAAACATTGAAATTCAAAATCACCAAATTCAGGGAAACATGGTTTTCTCTGGTCAGGAGAAAGATTGTGATTTGAAAAGTTACTGCTAATTAAATATCTCAGACAAATTAGTAGAAAGCAGAGGTGGGAGTAAGTCACACATGTGCAAGTCACAATCAAGTTCCAACTTAATGTGGTGAGAATCAAGCAACTCGAGTCAAGTCATTACTCAGGTCAAGTTGAATTAATGGTGATCCCCCTTAGTTTTCACAATTAAATCAATTAAAATACACAGGTCATAAATAGTTTAGTTTTGTTTTCAACATTTCTGAAACGTTTTGCAGCCTGCTCCCCCTTTTAAATACTGATATTTGACATTTTGTGGCAATAACAAGCCGCCTAAATTAATAACAAAGGACAGCGGGACTAATAATAAAGTTCTATAGCTCTAAAGTGAAAACACAAGTACAACACCAAAAAAATTTCCAGCACAATGTTAAAACTTATACCCTGACTCCAATTCAGGAGGATCACATTCCCATTGGCCTGTTAACACACTGTCTATGGTGCAACAATACACAACAATACTGTTGTTACTATATCATCAACAACATAATCCTTACATCAAGATTTGATTGGTTTTGGACCGGCCCCCTCCATGGAAACTGCCTCTGCTGGTCTGCAGAGAAAAATGCAAATAGTTAATAAATAGTCAAGTCCTCGAGTCAAGTCTTTTATCAGTGTTAGTCAAAGTTTCAAGTCTTGTGACTCACCCCCACCTCTGGTAGAAAGCACAACATTTGTCTCAAAAACATAAAATGGAAAGTACCTCAATTTGTACTTAAGTACAGTGAGCTACTTGACCAAATGTACTTCATGTGGTGTTGGAATAATGGGAAAAATTAGTTGGAACAACAACTCGGACAGTCTGAGAAAAGTTGTTGCTAATTAATGTATTGCATATAATTTTGGTCACATGTAATTTTTAATATTGTATTAAGTTGTAACTGTTAGTTGCTGTCCACAAAGTGACCTAGATTGATAAGAAATATAATTTATTAGCATTAACCCTGATAACAAGCCCCTATGTTACACTATAGCTTCTACTCCTGGCAGCACCCGTGTCGTTTCCACTTTAAGACATAAAAGCACATAAACGCATCTAAGTCGGAATAACAACTTCCCATAACGGAAACTAGGACCCTCCGAGCAGCACATGAATGCACCTTCAGTTACATCTCATCATGCAATACATTCAGGTGTTCCAGCTCCAGAGTCTACCTAACTTCAAGTCTAATTAGAAAAAATAAATAACACCTATGTGGGTTTGCAGAGGCATTAAGTATAAGAGTGTGTATTTCCAGCTGTTTTTTTCACAGTAACATGAGGATAAGTGAATAAATTAGATATCTCATTAATTATCCGGTGGGATTGTTTAAAAATATGTGATAGCCTGCAGGCACATGGTAAAGTGTCACTTATATTAATGAGATCTTTGTCTTCACTTGTTAAATTAAGACACATACTATGAAGTAAACCATTAAAGAGTAGAAGAATGTATACTTTCTGTGTGGCTTTCATTTGCAGATGTATTTTGGGTGTTCTGTTAGTCATGCTGCCACAGGGCGACAGCTACCTGTTCTGGGCTTACAGACAGCTGCAGGCCTTTAACCAGCAGAGGACAGCGAGGACACCGAGTGTGTGATTAAAACAGAAGTCAAGAACACAAGAGTCACACATCATCCATTCATCTCTGTCTCTGCATAACAGTCTCTGCCTCTTCATTACTGTCTGGCTCCTTCACCTACCCACATGTTTGTCTACCTGCTTTCCACTCCCTCCTTCCACACTCCTCTCTGCCTCTCTAACTTTATGTCCTCCTTATGTCCTCACCTTTTGGTCCCCTCTATCTCCCTTTTAGTCTCCCTTTCTGTCCTCCTTTCCTTTATTTTATCCAACCTGTTCTAGTTTCACCTCTTCTGCTCCTGAAATCCCTTCCTAGTTTTCCTTCTTCATTTCTCTTTTCACCTCCTGCACTTGTCTGTCTCTGTCTCCCTCTACCTCACGCCATCTTTGTTTCTCCCCCTCCCTGAACACACACACACACACACACACACACACACACACACACACACACACACACTCAGCTCTTCTTATTAAATTAGTAATAATGTCGCCTTGCTCCCTCCCAGGAGGGCAGTGTTATTGACTTCATTATGTAAATGTAAACCAGCCCAAAGCTATACTACTGATGGGGTAAGACACACATACACACACACATGCACACACAAGCACACACACACACACACACACACACACACGCGCGCGCACGCGCATGCACACACACACACACACACACACACACACAGAGTACACAGAGTGTTTGTAGGCCGAGCTTGCTGGCCAGGAAAAATTTCTTGCTGTTTCAGATAATTATGTCAACCAGTGGAGCTGCAGTGTGTAGTCGCATAAAATCGGCTAAATCGAACGGGCCTGGGGCTTATTGCATCTATCTTGGGGTGACAATGTGTCAGTGCTGAATAGAATAGACCGCAACAGACAATGAATGCCCACAATACAAATCTGTATCTGAATCTGTCATTCAGGCATTTTATTTAAAAAAAAACAAATTTGTTAAATTATAGTGTGTCCCTGTAATCAAATGTTGGGTGGTTTGATCTCTTTGTCCTCTTCACATGTCAAAGGAGTACTTGAGCAGAACACTGGGGACCAAATTACTCCTGATATGTGTACATGGGTGGTAAAGTTCTAAATTGTTTCTTAATTAGAACATGTATTCCTTGCTTCCTTGTTTAGATACAGTTAGTTTTTACTTTTAGTGTGAACTGCACTGTGGACCAGCGCACGGATCAATGAACAATCAAACAAACTGGACTCAAATTGGGGCCCGGGTCCCTGATATGACAGACCCCTGAACATGATCAATAGGTACTCTGCACTATAGTCTGTATTCTTAAAAGTACCGAGTTTGTTACCCAACCCTAAAGAGATGACAGATTAAGTTGCTTCAGACAAAAATCATTATGTTTCATTCTAACAAATTAATTTTTGTTATATCTGAGGTTAAAGATTGTATACAGACAGAACGCTTTCAAAGATTTCATTCACACGTTTTGAGATTTCTGGCCATCGAATCTACCGGCTTATTTTACATTTGTGTTGGCTCTTCACCTTGTTTTCGATGCCAGCTCTAACAAACATATTTGGCTGTGAGCAACTCTTCACAGGAAACAGACTGATAAGAATGCACGCCAGGTGGATGTACCCAACAGGTACGTGAATGGCCCGCGTGCTTCACCAGTAATTTTGGCTTTGTGTTTTGGCCAGGAAGTGAAATTCATCTCATCTTAACTCTGATCTGCCGGGCGTGTGGTTCTCTCTGTCACACTGGTGCTCGCCGGTCACAGCCGCCAAACCACGCTGTGTCTTGATACAAGTTCACAGACCTGGAAACCTACTGGAGGGTATGCAGTAAACACGCATGCACACACATGCACACACACACACACTGTCAAACACAGTATTGGCAGAAGCAGGCCAGACAGATGGAAAGACAGCAGAGAGCAGGGAGGAAGTGGAAATCGCAGTCACAGTGTCAGGAAGAACAATTATAGCTCAGGGACTAATATTACATGTACACTGACTGACTGAATATTACCCCGGAGGCAATGACTATGAGGTTTGTTCTCATTTTAACAATAAATTTGACAATTTTTGCTTCATTTATCATGTTGGTTTGTTGGTCAGCCCATCAGTTTGGTCAGGGATAAAATATCTGAATAACTACAACATGGATTGGCACAACATATTTTGATTGTACGAACTCTCATGGTTTCCAGATGTTGAAGCCCAGTGACTTCGGAGATCCCCTTTTTCTGACTTTAGTCTTTTCATAGTCGTATCATCAGGTCAGAGTTTTCCCTATCTCGTGAAATATCTGTACATCTACCACTTAGATTGGCATAACATTTTGTACTCTATTGTGCCCTGCAGCATATGGCAGAGAGCAGTAAGTACAGAACAGCTGTAGCTGAGAAAATGATTTCAAGCTTTCAGGCCGATTGGGTAAACTGTGCAACAGGATGCAATACTGTCATTTTATGTCTTTTTAGACTGATAATTTTACAACAAAAAATAAATTTCATAGAGATCTGCTAAAAAAAAATAACAACTGCACTCTGCTAACAAAATGTATTCTCTGAACTGATCTGCCGTTTCTCAATAATTTGCCTGAAAGCAATACAACTCATTAAATTACGATTTAATACATTTAAATATGTGATTTAAAAGTAGCTGGATCACACCACGTTTTCCACTAGATTCCAAGTTGAGATGGCAATTACTGCTAGTCTGCTAAGCTAGTTAGCTAATGCACGACTGTTTTTATTCACTGTGAACAGATTTAGATGCTACTGTCTAGCCTTAGATATCTCATCAGCAAGCTCTAACTAAATTTTGCCGTCTTGCTTTCTTAGTTCTGTTTTGTTTGTTTTTCACTTGACCAGCAGCTCTATAGGTCAACCAGTCTGTTGGTTGGTCCACAGAAATTTCCCACCATTTGGCAGCTGAAGTTTGGCATGGCGGTCAAGTGTGTGTGAGTTTGTGTTTGTGCCAGTTGGTTAAGGGAGGGTATCATGATTGAAGCGGCCTATCACAAAAAGGCACACAACTTCCAGATGGATTCACAGACTCGCACAACATTTGGTGGCCTGGCCAAAAGGGGGCATGGTAGAGAGAGTGGCCCATATAAAAAAGATACGTAACTTCTAAATGGATTAATGAAACATGGTCAAACTCATGAACTGTTTGTTGTAGACTCTGGTGGGTGGCGACATTAGTCTCAGCAGTGAACTCCAGTGGTGGGAGTTACCTCTGCCTCCTTTCATAACTCATTACCTGCTTGTTTTAGGCACTTGTGGAAGCCATCACCTGACTCAGCAGAGTTTCTTTTTCCATCCTTGTGACTTAGTGCCACTCCTTGTACGACAGAGGTCAAGTGTTTGAATGCATGCACACATGGATGCATGTATTCACAATAGCTGGTCGCAAGCTTTTGATGGTCAATGTCAAGTGTTTTCTGAATGGTGTTCAAATCTGTCAAACAATGACTCTGCAGTGATATTTGATATCTTCTTGCTTTTTGTATTGTATGCGCAACATTCTTTTTTGCTCAATGGTTGATGAAACGTCACCAAAGTATTGATGTAATGATGTGTGACTTTTTTCACAATTTTATCACTAATATTTTGACTTTTCTTGCACATCTGATGTGACTGCTTCAACTTGTAAGGTGTGTGGAAACCATGTCTCCCCAGTGGTGTAGTCCATAAGTCACTTTCTCTTCGGGATCCAAAGGTTACGGCGCTGAAGCCACATGTGATCAAGTCCCACATGCCAACAATGTGACAATGTCTGCGTGATTGTGTGCTGTGTGCCTTATCAATGCTTGTTTCTTACAAGCATCCAGATACTTGCAATGCAATCTGCTTGAACCTCATTCATTGCTGCTTGTGCCTATATTCTTATTATGACATTTTATATATATATAAATAACTGTAATGTAATACAGTTATTGTTTTTTAGGCACAAATTAAAAAAAGGTGGATGGAAACACATCTAGTGACATTACATAGCGAAGCTGAATAAAAACCAAGGAACCACTGTCCAAGGAACCAAAGCAGAAACCACCAGAGGAGAATGGAGTAAAGAATCTGATTAAGCAATGGCAAAAAAAAAAGGAAAAAAAAGTTCACTGACTGCCTCATCGACCTGCTGCCTGAGAGGACAACAGACCAATCTGTCCATCCATTACCTCAGTTCTCTTGCTACTACTGGAAATAACTCCCTATTAATTTCAATTTCAGCATCTAAAGTTGAAGGTTTTGCTGTGACTAGTCTCTGACTGAGACAGACAAATCAACTAATTAAATCACACACTGTGTTTCCATCTGTCTGTCTGAGTAACTGACTGACTGACTCCCTGACTGACAGAAAATGATATAAAAACAGCTATTAACCACAGTTATTCTGGGAGATGATGTTTCAACCTCAGACTGTCTGGTCAGAAGGCATTAGAAATGAGGAGCTGCGCACCAGACACCTCATGCATTTTTAACTAATCAATATCCTCTTTTCTACATCTCGTTCTCCGTCTCTATCTCTCTACTCATCTCTGTTCTTTGCCTCTCTTTCGCTTTGGTGCTGTATTTTATGTGCTGTACTGTAATTGTTTTCTTTTTTCGCTCTCCGATGCCTTTTCTCCTTGAACTGCTGCAAAGTTTATTAGTCTGTCTCGTCTCTCATCTCACTCTGTCTGTTGTCTCCGTCCATCTCTGGCCACGATAGCTTTCTCATCTCACTCTGTTGTCCTCGGTCCACTCTCTCTCTCTCTCTCTCTCTCTCTTTCTGTTGCTCTTTGTTTTGTTGCAGTCACTGTCTTGTCTCTGTCTTCATAATCCCTTTCTTGTCTCCTTCATTGCATCATGAAAGACAAGTCTTGTAAACGCTCTGCCCCATTTGACTAACTTTGGAAATTATCTGTCCTAGTTTACTTTGTCTTAATTAGAATAAGAACATAGTCTGTCTGGGCGTCACAGCACAGACCCCAAAGTGAGCAAGTAGACATGTAGACATCAATACAAAATGCTGGGTTGGTTGGTTCAACAAATTACAAAAAAAAAAAAAAAAAACAGGAAAACATATTTTCACTTCCCTGGTGTCTTAGCCATACAGACAGTCTCATTTTTTATCCAATTTTAGAGACACTGGTCAGTTCTTTGGTATGTTTCTGCGGCTACTACAATATATGAAGGAGGTGAGCAGGATTTTGTTGTGAGGCTCAAAAGGTTGAAAAATGACATTTAAGAAACTGTCACAGTAACCTTTCTTAACAGTGTCATGAGTATACTGTAATTCAGAGAGGATGGGCGTAAAATTTGGTTTTGATCAAATAACAAGCAATACAAAAGCCAGGATTGCTGACAGTTCTAACATCAATGCTTTATATAATTATAAGCAGCTAATGCAATATCATGTATAGGGGAGAGAAATGTTCCTAGATTTACAAGGCGAATGACTACTTCTGAATATATTTTAATTACCACTTTGATAGGGCATTTCTTTTTACTGTTCTCTGTTAATTACTTAATCATAGGCATGTTAATGTTAATGTTTAATAGTAAATTTTCTGCACAACAGCAGCGAGGAAGAAAAGAGCACTGAGAAAAGTGTTCAAGTGCCCAGAATGTGAACTAACTGACACAAATGCTGATGCTCAAAACAAGACTACTGTAGTATCTGTATTGTCGATAGTTCGGAGATTGATCTGTTCATCCCTATAATCCACAGACCAAGCAAACAGTTTTCACTGGGACTACTACCAGAGACATAGTCTGTATGAAACTCTTGACAGTGTACTCTGATTGTGAAGATTAGATTATGAGAAATAGGGACAAATGTTGTTGGCACTACAAATGAATTCCACTTCCTTTGTTTTAATGTGGCAGAAGAATTTACAAAGACCAATGTCTCAAAAGTCCACTGTGTAAGATCTAGGGCAATTTATTGGCAAAATTCAGCAGACCTTTTTCAGACCTGGTATTAACATGCATCCCAGATGATCTGATCAGAAGTGGACAGCTTTAAGTACAGGTGTGAACTCAAAGACGAGCCAGCTGAGATCTGCTCACACAGACCACACCGCAAGACAACCTACTTAACTGATGCCCTGTAAGTCCATCATTTTGTTTATTGTAATGCAAATTATGTGTTTGGCTTTCTCACCCGCAGCAGATGTTTGTGAACACACAAGTAACCTCAGCCTCCCTTAAAAAAAAATTGTGCAATGTTATGAGCTGTTGAGCGAGGAGAAACTTTAGAAACTTTTTGAAACACTGTATCTAACAAATTCTTAATTGTTTGGGCCTTTTTCCAAATTTGGCAAATGTTATACATTAAGTTATCTTTGTGGAAAACGATTCTGTTCTTTGTTCGCATTTTGCAAGCTTGTTATTTGCATACAGATTGGAGAAGTAAAATGGCCATGATGAATTCTTGAGCAGTCATGCCTTCTTGTACATTCGGCATTAAATGCAATAGAAGTTGTTTCTTTCCTTGTAAAAACATTGCTTTTCTGAGAAGAGGAGACAGGAGGGAGGCTACATGCTGCACTGAGGCACACACTTTTTTCAAAGTAAGGCTGTTGAATTCAACCTTTTTTTTCTTCTCATCTACATTAAAAATGGATCATTTTGAAATGATTAATGATTATCTACATCAACTGAAATGAAACATTTTACTGGGATACATTTTTCAGCTGAAGAGATGAGAGGCATTCAGTTGGTAGCAATCTGCAACCTCACTCCTAGATGTCACTAAATCCTACACACTGGACTGGTCATAAGAAACCTTGAAAAATGAAGCAGAAATTTCAAAAATGCCTCTCAAAGTCCCACCAAAAAGCAATCTGCATGCAGCAAAATGTAATTCTGTCTGCAATTTGGATGAATGTACCCTTTAAGACGTTTACACTCGTTTAAACACTTTGTAGCACAGTATGCATGTTTGCACTTGGCAAGCACAAACACATGAAGTAGATCAAAAGCATAATCCACCATAAATCGTGGACAGACAAACACTTTCAGGCGGCCCATTAAGGGCCTACTTATTTTCTCAGAGGGGAAACTCCTGAAAGGTGAAATTACTCTGTGATTTATTGAACACAAGGCAATATCCATTTGGGGGTAATTTAGCGGTTTCTGTGTATTTACAGGGGTCTTAGTCCAGCCAACCAAAGAAGCAAGAGGTATGATTGGGGCGTTCTTAGAGGTGTTTCTGTTTTCTCCTGAAGCGGAGATACAGAAGGTAACAGATTTAAGGCTGTCCTTGAGAATATTTTCAGTCGTTAGAAACAAAAAAAAGAGAGCAAAGCCTACAGAATTAAATGTATTGAACTGAAATTGACCCAGGGCTGCTTTCGATAATGGCACTTAAAGCTTGTTGTGATTTACATTACACATTTAGACTCTGCTCTTGATAAAAATGACAAACGCAGCGAATTGTATTGAGCTCCCGTGAGCTACTGCTGCAATATCCAGGTCTAATAGCACTTACAGTTCTGCCCCCAGGCAAACACACATGACTGAGTACATGCACTCACATGGACCCTCACACACACACACGCACACACACACAGTCGAGGCCAGCCTATTAAGAAGGGAAAACGCCTCCTCAGACAAGGAGCATAAATAATGCTGAATTAGTGTGATTCATGGCTTAAATGTCTATATCCACATGGCAGAGGAAAAACACACACACACACACACTGAGGTTGTGTATGTTTTGCATGTTAACCTGGAGAGGCATTTACCCTCTTTTGTATGCTGAGGAACCACATTTGTGCTGTAAGAGGATTAAAACAGATTCCTAAGGACAACTTTTACATCCGTTGTGCTTAGTGTTGCTATGTTGTGTTGTTTTCTCTATTGTATTTTCATGTCCTTGTTTACCTTGAACAAGATAAACTGTATAAAATGGGGTTCACTATTTAAAGATGCAGAAAGCGATTGTGGAAAAAGATAGTTGATTGTCAAGTCTCATTCACAGGTTATGAAAAAGTGACATTTTGGGAATTAGAGTCAAGCATCAGACTATCTTAACGACCTGTGATTGTCCGAAGGAGCAGAAGTCTAGACCACTTGAATTACATCGTGCTTAAAGGTTATTACGGAACTTTTGCCCAGTGACACCAAAAATAAAATGCCTACTCCAGCTCTAAAGGTCCAGTGAAGCAGCAAGCAGAGTGCTTACTGCTTAAATGTTTTCTGTAAAATGAACAGCTTGCGAGGGACATTTGGCTCCAATTGATTTAACATGAATTGGTATTTGTTAGTACAAACAAAATTTGGTCTGTTGACTGGCTATTTGACTTCAGGGGAACTTTAAGGTAAAAAAAAAAAAAAAAAACTAAATTCTGTCACTCTACACAATTTAGAAAGTCCAGGATCAACATTTTGGATTCCTGGACTGTTCGTCTCTGAGTCACTGTTGCATAGTATAAGCACAGTTGGTGGGAACAGTGGGGTGCTTACTGTTACACCCTATCCTATAATAATTATAGAGGTAAAGGTACCTTGGCTCAGGAATAATTGCTTGAAGGCGAATGAAATAATTCTATAATTGTGAAATTAATGACAGTCTCCGCACAAAGCCCGAAGCAATGCTTCACTATGATTGTAGATTAACTTCTTTAAAATTACACATTATATGGGATGTTAATCAGGTTGCATTGCTATTTCAAGATGCAGGGGGGAAAAATAGCTAGCTTGATAGATAGATAGATTTTTTAAGTCTTTTCTCTTCCCTGAAAATATAAAAAATATGTGCTATGTTCCATCTTATTTTTTTGGTTGTCTCTTTGTTAAGTCAATATGTGACAGTATTGGTTATTTATTGTAGAAATCAAACAACATGTCATTCAGGAGAGGTATGGACACCAAGGACAGACGATCAGAAGATGGTCTTAGAAATAACAATTTTCTGTTTCAAGGAGAGCTTTTATTTTGTGGTCACGGTAACTGTTGAAAACCTCAATTAATATAGGTGCGCATCTGACTTTGAACTAACAGGTGAAGCATGCTTCAAAATTAATTAATTAATTTTTATAAATGCATAAGTACAGAAATGAAAGTATGTTTTGTAGACATTGAGAGGTTTTATTTGGATGACATTGAAAAACTTCACATCTCATTCACTGTTAGCTGTGAATAGAGAAAGTGAAGTGAATCTTTAGCGAGTGTCCAATTGTCTTCGATCCCTGCAAGGTCATACGTGGTCAGAAAATGTGTGTATAGAAAAAAGACTGTGATTCTGAAAACTGAGTGTCTTTATGAGCCACCTTGGATCTGAACCAGCAGATAAAGGCTGCTCTCTGGCTGCACAAGCACATCAAGAGATTCAGAGATCTTTGCCAAGATGTTGCTCATCTTTTCTTTTACCACCAGCGTCATGTTGACCCCAGGTGACCCTTATCAAAATAATACATTTATGCAATGTTAAACAAATTGGTTACATTTGAAGGGGTGTGCATAAGACTGTCATGACACTGTCATAACCATGCCATGATACCTTTCATGAACATGAAAGAGACCTTATGAATATAATCGTTGCTGGCATTAAGTATTATTTAGTCATTTTCAATGCAAAGTTACACAGACAGGGAGTACAGTACCAAGGTGGTTTCCTTGCCAAGTTTGGCTCCTGGCAACCCTGGGCTGAGTCAGCTGTAGCTGTAGCTCTATGGCTAACAGAGCTAACCAGCTAAAGGTAGCTACATTTCAGCAGATAGCAGTTAGCCTACATTAGCAACAAGTAAACAAGCTAAACTCTATCTGTCCATCAGATAAGTCTGCAAACCACCTTGGTACACTTAATGACATCTTCATGTCAAGTCAAAATGGACGCACTTATTTGAAGTCAAGGAAAATATTCGTGATACATATTTGACAGTATAATGTAATGTTAAAACATAAAGCTAAACTAAAGTGTCATGTCAAGTTGTCACAACAACGACATTATTGTCTTGATTATAGTCAAGTTTTCATAATAAAAACATCTCAAGAAATGTCAGTTATCCATTAAAGCAGATATAATTGATCAAATTACACTTAATACAGCAATCATAAACATTCATAAATATTCCTTAATGTTCAGTGTCATAACAGACTTATATCACCCCTTCAAATAAAGTGTTATCAACATATTTGTATATCCACTGGCCACGCTTTAGGATAATCATATGCTGCACATATTGAATACTGCATGTCGTGACTGATCTCTCTTTTCTTTTAGAGTGAATTCTTGTTGTCAGACCCGTCCATACTGCTGATGTGAATCTATGGAAATGCTTGTGTCTGTACCGTCTCCACCTCCTCGCCCCAGATGGTGACAGGTGTCTGTCTGTATCTTCCTGCTCTGTTCGGAAATCTGTTTCTTTAACTCTCTGACACTGAGCTGTGAAGGCTTCAGCTGTTACCAAACTATGAAGTTCCTGACCAGACTTCCGGAGGACGTTTTCTCAACCTCACAAATACCCTCTGTAAAGAAATAAAAGCTGTTAAAATGCCCTCAAAAATTTTGAAATATTGTGAAACTGCTGGAGCTGCTGCAACAGGTGATTTGAAGCAGATTAGCATCTTATTTTCAACTGTGCCGTTACCAGTTTACCAGGTCAAACAACCACTGCACTTGCTCCAATCCAGATGGTAGAAATCCAGTCCAGGTGGCAGTTATTTCAAAGACAATATGATCTGTTAACACTGGCCATGTGAAAAAAGAAAAAACTATCTTAACATAGAATGTCAAAAAAAAAAATTCTCTTCATATTAAAGGAATATATTTTGGGTAATATGCTTATTAGCTTCCTCAGTGAGAGTTAGATGAAAAGATCAATAGACTGCTGCTCTCATGTCTGTATGGAAAGCCTAAAGCTACTGGCAGCCATTTAGTTTAGCTTAGCATAAAGACTGGAAAAAGAGGAAAACAGCAACCCAAAGGCAACCAAATCAACTTGTTACATCTTGTTTGTTTAATGTATATATATATATAAAAAATGTAAAAACAACAATTCGGGGACATGTGCTGGATTGTTTTAACTTCCTGGAGTCTTGCAGACAAAGTAAGGATGCAGCTTCATGTCGACCTCTATAAAAGAAAGGGAATAAGCATGTTTTCCAAAATGTCCTTTTATTCTGAAGGGTCTAGTGTGTAAAGATTCATAAGACTGATAGAGATTAGTTTACACACACACATACACTCACTCTCTCACTCTCTCTCTCTCTCTCTCACACACACACACATACACACACACACACACACACTGTATATGTATATGCAATATATATTCAGTGGTTCAGAACGTATAAATCAAACACTGCAAACACTGGCTCTAGAAGGCCTTTCAGCTGTTTTAATATATATTTTTCTGTGATTTCATTATGACAACTTAGTTTTGTTCATGGGTGCAAGTCATGAAATGTAAATTTATCAGGAAAGGAAACCCAGAGGCAAACAGTCTTGTGACTGTAATTGAGAAGCCAATATACTTTTTGAGAATGTTCTAAAATTAGCACTCCAGCTAATATGGTTTCCACTCAAATATTGTGCTGCTTATGAAAAGGCAGGAGTTACAGAGTAGCCTACAGTTATGCTGCAATCAGCCAGTCAGCAGGATTTTTCACTTAAATGCTCTGAACCCTTCTCACATAAGGAAATCTCTTTCTTATGAAGAAGAAGGTTTTACACCCTGGGGAGCATTAGTGAATCTGGAGAGAGACTGGTTGGTGTGTTGTAGAGGCCATAGCCAGGATCAATGGTCCTTTCGTTAAAAAGGTCTATAAAAGAGCTACTTTTGCATTTTTACTTAAAGCAGCTATATATCATATCTCTATAATAACAATGGTTCAAATTACTGTATTTAGTGTGAAAGTGGTTGCTCTACCCGCAGAAAATCATGATCCAACTCTGCAGTCCCCCCCCCAGCTCCAAAAGCTCTTTTTTTCAGCTCATTGTTTTAGTTTTCCTGCCCACAAATGTACCAGTATCACAGTTCTCATTAGGATAATTTTTAGTTAAAATCTGTGAAAGGCAGTATGCTACCTGCCAAACACAAAAGAATCTTCCAGCTTTTGTTTCTAAAACAGGGTGGAAACTTTTAGAGAGTTTAAAAAGAACCTGTGTTGTAGAACCGAACCAGACCCGTTCAGGTAACCTTTCACACTGGGGCAGTGACACGCAGCAATGGTGTGCTTAATACTGAGTTTTTGTTAAGACGTGTCCTTGAAAAAATAGAAGGGGCCTATTTTAGGGCGTATCTTAGAGGCCCTAAATCAACTACACTGCATTTAGAAATCCCCAGATGATCAGAAGGCGATGAGACTAGATACAGTGAGACTAGATATTCTTATAATATCCTCAACTCTGATTGTTAGTTATCTTCACCATTGTTTCATGCATGCAAAGCCATTCTTCTGTGTTATATTTTGTTCTGCTCACTGCAGACCAGCTGGATGGATGGATAGATAAATAGATAGATGGCCTTAGAAATAACAATTTTCTGTTTCAAGGAGAGCTTTTGTTTTGTGGTCACGGTAACTGTTGAAAAGCTGTTGGTAACCTCCAATTAATATAGGTGTGTACTGACTTTGAACTAACAGGTTAAGCATGCTTCAAAATTAATTAATTCATTTTTATAGATGCATAAGTACAGAAATGAAAGTATGTTTTGTAGACATTGAGAGGTTTTATTTGGATGACATTGAAAAACTTCCCATCTCATTCACTGTTAGCTGTGAATAGAGAAAGTGAAGTGAATCTTTAGCGAGTGTCCAATTGTCTTCGATCCCTGCAAGGTCATACGTGGTCAGAAAATGTGTGTATAGAAAAAAGACTGTGATTCTGAAAACTGAGTGTCTTTATGAGCCAACTTGGATCTGAACCAGCAGATAAAGGCTGCTCTCTGGCTGCACAAGCACATCAAGAGATTCAGAGATCTTCGCCAAGATGTTGCTCATCCTTCCTTTTACCACCAGCGTCATGTTGACCCCAGGTGACCCTTATCAAAATTATAAATTTATGCAATGGTAAACAAATTGGTTACATTTGAAGGGGTGTGAATAAGACTGTCATGACACTGTCATAGCCATCTCATGATACTTGTCATGAACATGAAGGAGATTTTATGAATGTTCAAACAGCTCTTTTTGTTACCATGATCTGCATTTTTCTTCTATTTTTTAAAGCAAAACCCTTAACAGGGAGGTTACCTGTTTCTCCTCAGCGTAATTTCCTCTTATGTAGTCTCACTTTCCCTCCGAAGCCCTCTTTTCTCTCTGTCGTTTTTGCTCGCCCCTCCGTCTCTCTGTCTCTTGCTTTCCCTCACTTTTCCTCTCTGTCTCTGTCAAATCGTATATAAATTCTCTCCATCCTCAATTGTACGTGTTGTAAACAGTAGATATGGGTTTTCAGAGGTTCAATCACTGTAACTGATATTCCACATACATATAGCCTGGGCTATTTTCAACTACCTGGGTCTGCAGTGAGATTGTTTTCAGATAGGACAAGGTGTAGGAGGTATAGCATGTCAGAGTGGCAGAGGGTCTGTGTGTTTTTCTTGTGTGTGTGTGTGTGTGTGTGTGTGTGTGTGCGTATGTGTGTGTGTGGGCTGAGATAGGCTGGCAGCGGCAGGCATCTGGTGACATCTGGTCCCGACAGATAAAGTAATAAACACGTACTATCTCACTATCTGGAAGGAGGTCTAGCCTATCTCTCCCTCTCTCTATCTGTCACATTCTGTCTCGGTCAAAATCAGATTCAAATAAGCTTTATGGACATGACAGGAGAGCAGCATATGCTGGCAAAGCAGCAGGCCGATACTTTTTCAAATGAGGTCAGAGCACACAACAACTGCATCATTCCAGGTGTATTCCCCTTTCGTTACTTTTAAGCTGACATGGCTGAGATGTCTTTTAAGTCTCAGATGTTTTTGTTTTCCACATTTCCACAACAACTGGACAACTCCATCTGTTTGAAAGACCATGTGATACGACTGAACGCTCCAGAACAGCTCCTTATTTATTTTTTTTTACTATTTATTGGTTTGTGCATTGATGCACCTACCACAGCATTTCTAATCCATTAATATAAGTATCTTAATAAATCAGAAGAATTCAAACATTCATTTGTCACGAACTTAAGTGTAGTGAATTGAATCTAGCATACTCCTAATATTGTGGTTAAGTACTTTTGTTAACAATAAATACGTAAAAGTTGGAAATATATTTTAAAAAAGTGAAACTTTCCTGATTAATGGTCATAACAAACTTTGATAATATTGTTTCTCTTGATTATTTGGTCAATAAAAGTTCAGATAATAGTGAAAAATGTGGGGTTGTGATGATCAGAAGATTTATCGATTAGTTATTAGTAACTATTTAACTATTAAATTAATTGCCAACTATTTTTATAGTCAATTATGCTTTGAGTCTTATTTTTTGAGATTTCAGCTTCTCAACTGTAAATATTTTCTGGTTTCTTTATTCTGCTATGACAGTAAACTGAATATCTTTGAACAAAACAAAACATTTGAGGATGTCATCTTGGGAAACACTGATGGACATCTCACCATTTTCTGACATGTTATGGACCAAACAGCTAATGGATTAATCAAGACAATGATCACAGACTAATCAATAATGAATATAATCATTAGTTGCAGCCCTTAAAAACACATCTACATGACTTCTTTAGATGCAGCGATCTGTCTAACCATCAGTCCAAAACACAAAGGTATTATAAAAATCTAAGAAAAACAGAAAATATTCACATTTGACAGTCTGTAACCAGTGATTTTTTTTGCTATTATTCCCTAACAAAAAAGGCCAAAAATGGTTGCTTATTAATTTCCCATCATACCGTACAAAAAAAACAATCTCATTATCCCATTTTTCTTTCAATAACAATATTATAACAGCATAAAAGAGCATACAATTATAATTATTTGGCAGATTGTTGACATATCAATGGGTGAGACGGATAAAAAGCAAGACTCAGGTTAGAAGGCAAAAATATAAACCATGAGAGGGAGGAGGAAAAGTATATTTCAGTCTTACAGAGTCTATTGCAGGCTTAGTTTTAAATGTAGAAGATGCTGGTATAATGTGAAGCTAGACACCAAAAGGCATCCACTGGTCCACTTAGTATGACATGCTAGCTTTGTGGTAGTTCAGGAGTAAATAATGCAAAATTTAGGGAGGAAAAACTGACATGGACAGTTTTAAAGGGGTCCCTTGGCCTCTTACCTCTAGATATATGAATGGAAATATTTTTTGCATGCAGCATGAATGTGTATTTTCTGCCTGTTCTATCTGAATATTTCTGTATATTGGTCTCCCTCAGCAGTGTTGGGATGTCATAAATTAGGTATGACTGAAAAGTAGAGATTTTCATGAATTTAATAAGTCCAGTTGCATTCATGTGTGATGATGGTAGTGCCCATTAATAGCACCGCAAAGCAATTACGCTTAAAACCCCTTAAATGTTGCAATACTGGTCCCGGTGCCTCATCAAACGCTCTCTTCCTTCCTTCAATTTTAGCTTCTCCAAATGGATCTCACCCAGCTCTCTCTGCTGCATCTCAAATGAAGGCACACTATCTGAGTTCCATAGTCACAAAATACTTTTTTTTAGCCAGTACAGTACAGATACACTGGCCATTTGTCACTACCAGAGTTCAGAGCGGTGTCATTTCTAGACTGCAGAGTGGGCACTATTCACTTTTATATCTGCTCATATCATTCACTCGTGTGCTAACAAACCTCTGACCACCTGGGGCCTCACCCTCAGGTGAACCACAGCCGAGGTCCCACTGGTCAAAGACCCCCGGGCACTGGCCCAATCGGCCTGTTCAGTAACCTTTACGAAAGAGCGGATGATGTATGACAAAGAGAAAATTAGGGAGGCTGAATTTCACAGCGACTATTCAAAGGCTGCAGAAAATGCAAAAAAAAAAGGAGGCCGACAGAAAGGAGCAGAAGATGATGGAGGGATGCTGAAGACAGAAAGGGAGAAGTTGAGTTGAGTCTGGGTGGATGGGGCGATGGATGGATGACTAAGTAGGTAAGATGATAAATAGAAGATGGGATGAATGCATGAATGGGTGGATGCTTTGACACGTGGCCCTGGGGAATCAGCCATTATACATGCCACTGTCACTCAAGATTAGTGGCATAATTAAACTCCTGTCGCACCGTGTGTGTGGCTCGAATGTGTACATGCATTTGTTTGCGTGAGTCTGAACGTGTGTGTTGTTGTCCTGGGTGTGTGCGGGAGGGGCAGGCTGTGACAGAGATTGATGGCGAGGGGAAAGCAGGCCATTATGTTGTATAGCTAAAGCAGTGATAGCCTCTCCACCTCTGTGTCTGTTTAAACTGGCTGGCCATTTTATAGGCGTGGCACAAGTGACCCCATAACACACACAAAGACACACACGCACAGATTCCCCCACCTTTAATTGCTTGTTTTTCAGGAGCTTTTTGTGTTGCATAATGTGGCTGCAGCCGTGATGCCTTCACTGAACTCCAGCCACTGTGGGAACAACACACTGAGCTAAATTAAGTGTCACTCATAAATGAGGCAATCGCCCTCTGAAGTGTTACCCCAAGTCTTTTTCCAATCATTGATGAATAGTTGGGAGCAATTTTAATATGTTACATGATTTTTTAAATACTGTCCCTTATTTATTTTTTTTTTTTTAAATATTCAGCCTTAATAGCAGGTTATTGGGAAACCCTTCAGCTTTCAATTAAGTGAATGAGAAATGAGGATAAAATGATTATCTTGACAACTCAGACAGGACTCCCCACTGAGACAGAGAGTCTCATTCAGAATAATGATTGAAGGCCATGTTCTTGAGCAGCTGCATGCCGACCAAAGCTACATCTCTCTCTGTCTGTGTTTGTGTGTCTCTGTGAGTGAAAAGAGCCCCGCCGCTCCCCTGCCGAGCGGAACATCAGCCTCATCAAGCCAGCCAGAGGCAGCCACAGCGGGGACAGAGGGGACATCCTCCAGCCTTCAAAATAACAGCATAAAAACACTCCGGAGAGTCGGTTTTAACTAATTAGTCACAGATACTCAAATTACTTAAGTTAAGTAGTTTTTAGGGGTTACTTGCACTTATATGCATAGATTTTCAAGTCTGTATTTTTATTTGTACGTAAGTATGGATTACACTCTGTAGTCTACTTAGTCACTTTTAAATTCATAATTGAGCACTGAGTATAATTTGAATTAATATCCAAACCTTTCAACTCCATTTCTGTGGCCAATAAGGCAATCTGAGCAGTAGGGATGGAGTAAGCATGTCAATGATCAATCATTGATCATTTAACTGCCATTAAGAATTTCACCAATTAAAAATCTATTCAGTAGTGTATAAATGATAGTAATTGCACGTCATTTGACATTATTGACATTATTATTACAAAATATGCGACCCTAGTCTGCAGAGGTGAGTATGACCACTGAGCAGAAAAGCTGGAGAAGAATAAACTCCTTTGATTGAATGGCTGCTTTTGATAAGTCATACAACATCAACTGTTAAAAATTAATTAATATTCTGAGTAGTTTTTGAAAAAACACTTTTACTTAAGTCTATTTCTAACACCAGTACTTCTAACTGAGTTATATTTCAGTAATGTAATGTAATGTAATGTAGATTTTCAGTACTCAATCAGAAAAGCTAACTTCAGTCTGATGTGCACAAGTTTATTTTCCAAAAAGAAACCCAATCCTCAGGGACCACATGACCTCATCCAAAAATAGGGTCGACCTGAAGAAATAGAAATAGAGAACACCATGGCAGCAGCACGATTTGCCATCGGTTTACAAGTAGTGACAGTTAAGAAGGTTTTTCCTGAACATCACAACAAAAAAGTAAGATGATTTGATCAGAACAGGAGGAGCCTGAAAGAACCATTGGATTTTGCATGATCTAGTGGTGATCTTGCAGATTACAAACACCTTACTTCACCCACCCCTTCCAAGTGTATAAGAGAACCTGTCTGCCAATAGATCCCCATAAATATTACCTTGAATCCCTGGGTAGGGTGAAACATTAGAGACATACTCGAGTACAATGAGCGCCTGCCCAGACCTAATTAGACTTACCCTATGTTCACTTGACCAGTGATACAGCTACAAAACAGCCAAATGTAGCTGGGCATATTGTTGCTGAGTGCAGTGAAAAGTTGAGGCCAGCTCAACACCCAACACACAGCGACAAATGTCAGATGTCATCTTCTGGCTTCATGCCACTGGCTTCCACTGAAATTGACTTGTAGTCTGATGTAGTCTGAACATACCATTAACCTAATGAAGTTGATTGGACAGAATCCAACATGTGTCCCAGAAACAGATCTTGGGAACCCCTGCAGACCCCTGAGGTCAGCTGAAGCAAAGAGAAGGTGGTGAAGTAAATGCAGCACATGAGTTCTAGGCCAACATATTGAAGCTACAAAAAAAAAAAAAAAAGAAAAGAAAAGAAAAGGCTACATTATGTAGATTATGTCAGGCTTTCCAGTTACAGAGTCAGCCTGTCTGATGGTCAGGGGCAAAAAAAGAGCTGATTTGATGTGCTTTTTGGAAAGGAACACATGTATTCTCAAAAGTCACAAAAAGCTCCAACATGACCATGCCGTGCCAAGAAAGAGATTTTAATAGCTTTGAGAGAGATTGCATTGTAACCTTTTTGTTTGATTGTGTGATTTTTCAGTTTTAATCCTGGTTTATATTATTTTATTATGACTTGACTGACTTAAATACAGCTACTATGACCTCTGTAATAAAAAAAAAACTGACAGGGTCCTATTATCTATATACAGGTACATAGAGGCCAACTTATTTTCTTATATATAGGGCAGCCATCAAGTTTTCTCCATTGGAAAAGCATCGTTTGATTTTGCACTATTCCCAGGCTAATAGTATACGCATGCTTTTATTTTGAAAGCCAGGACCGGAACAGCCGTGTTGTTGCGTGGTGTTTGACTTGACAGATGGCAGGCGAGAGACGCTCCTCTCGGCTGTCTCTTTCGGTCCGTTGGTCCATCCCGGTTCCCATTGTCTCCCCCTCTTTACTCCTTCAAGACAACCCCGAGACGGCAAACTAAAGTTGGCCGTTATTTCCGCTCCCATCGCCTTTTGTAACGTTACGTTACGTTTGGAGACTTAATTGCCTCGACCTGAAATCTTCACCCCGTCCCTCTCTCCATCCGAAACGTGGACATGCTTTCCTATCTGTCTGCCTTTTTGTGTTGTTAACGTTGTAGAGATTTATCCGCTGTACCGGAGGAGGAGGCAGTGAATTAACCGACCAACGGCTGGCTGACAAACCGTTGGTTGTGTTGTGGAGCTGATGGGGAGATGAACCGGAGGAGGAGGAGGACTTATTAGCCAACAGAGACGCCGAAATCAGCTTCCAGTGGCTGTTGACATATCAACGTCCTAGCAACAATTTTACTCACCGTTTTGTGAGTGGATAAAACACCACATTCTGTGGGGGGGAAAAGCAAATAATCTGGATTATAACCGTGTTTTTTTTTTTTTTTTGGAAACGCTTCTTCTTCTTTTCTTTTTGGTGTGAATGAACCTCAGAGGATGTTGCCGCTGCATGTCCGTTACTTCCCCTGAGAGGAGAGAAGAAGACAGGAGGAGGAGGCAGGGACCACTTGCACTTGTTTTCTCCACCCTAAAACAAATTAGCCAAATCCTGGCAGTTTTGACTCGGGATTATTTAACAAAGGGGCATTTAATCCGAGGAACACGTTCATCTAATCTCACCAATCTCCCTGCTTTTGTAGTCTTTCATAAGTGGCTGCTGTACCGAGCTAATTCAGTGTATTAAAGCCGTGATAAGGATGCGATCAATGGACATGGCTGTCAAGAGGACTTTCTAGTCCAGTACAGGCAATGACTGGACAAGTGGACCCTGTGTGGACATAGCCGGAGACTAGAGCCCGACCGATACTGGATTTGGGGGTGTCGATACAACATTAGGGAGTATAAAAAAATATGATATTTTGACCAATATTATTATTATTTTTTTTATTAAATCCAAAATGACTTCATGGCACTGAAACAATAAACTTTCACTGTTAGTTTTCACTATTATAAATAACTTTAAATAAAAACACCTTTGCGTTAAGAAAAAGGGTCAAATATATGTAAAATGCTGCCTATCAAATTACAAAAAATATAAAAAGTAAAAACAATTTGCATTATGTTCTGTAAAAACACCAGACAGCTTATACACTGATATCGGTATAGACTGATATAATTGTGCTATGCCAGTATTGGGATAATAATAGAAAACTGACCAATATATCTGTCTGGCTCTACTGGATAGTCAGTTTGTTTGATCAGAAATCTTAATTAATTCTGTGACCAATCAATCAAAATGCACCACACCAGCTGATCTATCAGACTGCTTGGCTGCCCTCAGTTGCAAAGGCTTGGAAAGCTCTGTGGATACATCAAGACCAATTTGTGGACTTGCATCATCCCTAAGGCCCACCTTCCATCTTTGATCCCTGACCCCCCTGTGTGCTGGACATCCAAGGGACCGCATTTCCTGGCTGTGTTACCTGTCAGCAACCCCGCCATTTGAATGAAATAGTAGCCTTTTTATTCCCCCGAGCTCCAGCGAGTACCAAGGCTGAGATCTGCTCTGTGAGGCCGAGCAGGCAGCGCCTCTACCTGGGCTGCCAGCCAGCCAGACGGCCCTCTGGGGGGAGGCTTTCTGGATTTTGAAGGACCAGCTGGAGATTTGGGAGTTGTACCCAAGAGTTTCTTCTCCACGTGGATCACTGGAGTGAGGGACGAGGACACGATGGGGTGCTGTAGTGGCAGGTGCACCTTAGCCTTCATCTGTGGCATGCAGCTGGTAAGTGTTAAGATTGCTATTGATCCTTCAAGGGGGTGGCTAAATGGGCAGATCAATCAGGGGGAAAAATGTTTTTCTTTTTAAATTTTGTAAGTGTTCTACAATATAAAATCATGACAGGGAATCAGAAAGGACACATTTTTATCTTCACAAGCAGACATGGAGCAGAGTATGGGTAGACAGGTGGAGGGAAAAAGGTAAATGACTGAAAGGTCACATTTCAAAAGTTAATAGGTGTGTAAAAGGTCATGATACAAGGTGGGATCTGGTCTGAGGGACAGATTGATGAATAGATGGACTGACTGGATAAATGGCTGGTGGTAGGAGCTCTAAGACACTACTAAGAGTCCATATAGAACATTGATGAGTAGACGGAGGCTGGGAGTGATAAATTGAAGCAGTCGAGACTGGCGGTAAAGGAGGGATGGATGGCTGGATGGCAGATGGATGGATGTATGGGGCAGGTCAGTATGATTTATTGGGGAAAATGTATGGACTGAGGGAAGGAAGAAGGAACAGACTTGATATAAACTCATGGAATTAGCTGCTGCCATTCCCTCTGTGTCTGTCTCTCTTTGTATCTCATTCTTCCGTCACCATCTGTGTCAATGGAAACTGGTGCCAGGCAAGACAATAGGGAGGGAGGGATGGGTCTGTAGGCGTGTATGTGTGCATACATGTGGGGATGTGCGAGTAGGAAGGAATACAAGCGATTTCATTAGTTCAGTCGTGCAAATCCTTCAACATCAAAATTCCATTTTAAACTCCAACAATGAGATGAAGCAACAAATGCAGCAAAGTCCTTTTTGTTTCCTGAACAAAAATGGATAAATGTAGATGATGTTTTGTCAGGTCGAGACATTTCCAGGACTGCTTCAGTACAATGGGTTTTATTAGCCCATAATTTCTCTGAAATCTGAAACATTCAACAGCCGCACAGAGATAAAGACATCCCACAAAAGGAGGAGAAACTCAATGCAGTATTAATTGATTGTTTTAGATACTAAAAAGTAGCGAGACGACCTACAAACTAGGGTTGGGCAATATGTTACAATTTTACTACCAGCCAGCCCAACATCCGCCCCTCATCCCTTTTCAGCCGGGAGATGTGTATGAGCAGTGAGTTCGCTACTTTACATTCACTACATCAAATAAATAAACAAAATAAACTCATAAACTGCCAAAAATTAGAAATTTTTACACCTAATTAAACAGAAAAATATAACCATACACCTTCTGAATTCAAGTTTTTGTCTATTACTGAACTAAGACTTGTTAAATGCCTTGTTAACCCATTATGAAAAGCTGAAAGACAGAAACTAAATAAAAGTCATCAGAACCATGTTGGATAGTCTTTCCAGTGTTCTAACAATCGCAAACTGTTTGGCTGGTTGGAAAAAAATTCCTTAATTCACCAAGTTACATGTGAAAATATTCTGGCTCTACAGGCTGTTTCCTTCTCACTTGTTCTTTGGCTCAGTGGGTGTGCACTGTGTTTCTTAATGAGACGGTATTGCTGAGAAGCAGTTCTCACACTTTCTTTGGAGGCATTAAATTAGCAAGATGAAATGACAAAAATAGCCTAAAATATAGCCGATGTAGTCGTCCAATTGCTCAAACCTACAACAAACATATCAGTGACATAATATGGCTTCATAAAGTTGATATGGCAAACATTTTTGTAAACAATTACCTATTTACAGAGCTGTTTGCAACATTAGAATGAATTTGGAATAGCGTCTCTGACCAGTGTGTGTAAACTCTCTTTATCTACTAAGTGCTCTTCTATGTTCACCAGCTAGTCACTAATTTAATCTGTCTGCTGTTTGGTGCTGCGCAGGAAGGCTACAGTGGATGTTGTGGAAGTCTTTCATTGCATACAGCTGTGACTGGAAACAAAGCTGATTAGATCGATAAGAGTAAACCAAAGCAGTAAAGTCGTGGTCTCTAAAACCAAAACAATGAGCTGAAAGATGCTAAAACATCTTGTGGAAGGACCTGCAAAGTTAGGTGATAAATCTTGTCATGATGAGTGACATCTTTCACATAAAACAGATATTTTCCCCAATGGTTCTAAAAAAAAGTGGTTAGTGCAACTAAACTATCAAATACAAAGTTTTCACAAAACATTCTGAGTGAGGTGCATGACTTCGATTTTCAAAGCTTTTGTCAAACAGTGGTTGGTTGATGTGTTGACTACTATTATTATGTAGCTGAGCTCCTCACCTTGAGTACATGTAGCCAAAGAAGCATTGTTACCATACACAGTACAAGCAAGGATAGCAGCTATAGTTGGAGACATAGATTCAGGAAAGATTCTCTAGAGGCTGAAATGAAGGAAATCAGTACATTAAGAGGAAGCAGCATAGGGTACCACCCATCACAAAATACATCCTGCTTTTCTTAAACAGCATAGATTTATTAAAGGCAGCAGTGGAGGAGGGTCTTGAGGTGGACTTTTTCTCTACATGTGTACAGAAACTGAAGACGTACTGTGATACAGAATGGGATATTGTGTATGCATGCGTCCTGATGCATAAACATGAGCAAGTGTGTTTGTGCTGTAGCATTCTCATCTCATGGAGTCATGTACAGTAAGCATGTGCCAACTGAGGACCTATTGTCATGTTGAATAGGACACTGTCACAGACACGATGCCCTGTGTGTGTCTGCGCACATTTGACTGTGTTTGTGTGTGTGTGCATTATGTACAAAGAGCATGTTATATGGAAATCACCTAATTTACCGAAGGATATTAATGTGAATGACCCTCGTTGTGTGAGGGCGCGCTTGTAAAAGGTCTATTGTGCTGTGAAATGAGAGATTACTATGCATATTTTCATTCAAAAAAGGAACAACCACCACATATGTTAACATATCTACAGCACAATGCCAATGAGATTGCTACATGTGCTGTACATACAAGAAACACGCCATTGTGCTGTAAATGGGGGTGCTGGGTATATCCGTAGGTGAAAAAGAGGGAGGGTTTGTGAGTGTGTGTGTGTGCTTGTGAATGAGATGCTGTCACAGTGATAGTCATTGTGTGTAATGCGGTGGAACTAATGCTATGCCATAGTCAACAACATGTTTTGCTCTGTTAACTGTTGTAATAGCTAAGCCAGCTGATACCACCACTAGCTGAGCTGGAGGTCTAACACTACTGTATGTTACAGTTTGTCCATGCACAGTTAGCTCTGTTGTAGTTTCTGACATTTAAACAAAAATCTCCTAGTGGTGAAATCTTCACAAAAACACTAATTCTTCTCAGTATGTGAGAATAAAGATTTTAATATTTTATTACAGGGATAGTTTGGATTATTTGGCCTAACCAGTGTATTAACTGCAGTAGATGCTGGTCAACAAGCCTTAAGTTTGAAGAAGAGTACCAGCACAGACGCTAAACAATGCCGTGGACATGGCCAGCAGCGAAACGCCTTTTAACCACTTAAAAAGATCCACCTATAAAGTCATCATTAAAACTTTTTCGTCGCTTTTTCTTTCCCATCAGCCTGCTTTTTCTGTTTGCGAAGCTGCCATTATATAAGCCAAATATCGCGCTTTCCAGACCAACCAAACTTCATAGGCAAAATTTTGCCTCGCCCAACACAGGAGTTTCTGGTCTAATGTTGCCTTGATCTTTTAGTTTCTTTGTGTTATTGTGTGACTTATTTTAGAGGGATAGTTTGGATTCGCTGAAATCACACAAGCTCAGACTGACTAATTGATAAAGGCAGATTTCGCCTATGGAGTTTGGTTGGTTTGGAGAAATCAATGTTTGGCTTATATAATGGCAGTTTCCTGTCAGAAAAGGCTTTAATACTCATAAGCATGTTTTCATTATTGTATAATCATCTGAAAATAAGAATCATTGTATTTTCATTACCTTAGAATGAGCCATTTATATCTACAGCGGGAGTGGATCCTCTTCCACGGAGGCTGCCATGTTGCACTACCGTGTTTCTATAGCAGCCCAGAATTGACAAACCAAACAGTGGGTCAAGTCATGAGTGTTGCGCAAGCTCACTGCTAGATGCCACTACACACTGGTCCTTTGGGTGGCTAAATTATGTTGTACTGCTGACCCTGTCCACAGTAGTATATTGGTTGGCTTCCGTGCTGGTACGTGTAGACTGGCATATGCTGTATAGGTAATACGCTGACTATCGTTGTCAGTACCTCATACAACCATAACAAATAGTCTGAACTATCCCTTTGAGACATTTTTCACATAGGTTTTAGCAGTAGTTAGCCACAGGAAACCACACTGCCCACAGTCCTTTCAGTTCAAAGCAACCTAATTGACCACAAATTAAAAGACAGCCTTTTTTCCTCTGCTTGCCTGTCTGCTTACCCCCTGCTGGACATAATTGTTTTTGCTATGCGAACTTCCGCTTGATAGTTGACCTCACAGAGTAGAAAACAATGCTGGTCAGTGTGTCTTATGTAGTGGAACTGATGTCTTATGCAACTCTTAACAGCAGTTTTTCTCCTGCTTCATTAGCTGGGTTAATTGGCAGGATAGGTGATGTCACCATAGCTGAGCAGAGATCAATGATCCAGGCTGGAGATATGTCTACTTCACACAGCTGACATCACCATGTGTCAAGTACAAACAGTCCCACCGGGGGAAAGTCTGCCAACTGCTTGTGATCAAAGTTAGACTAGGCCAAATGTAGTGTATGATTGTCTGCTAGGCTTATTAGTTACAGTTATGGTCACCAGTTTTTCGAGTATCTGAGAAGGAACACATTAGTGCTGGCTGATTTAAAAGAATTGTTTTCTACTTTTTCTGTAATAGCTTTTGGTTTCTTAAAAGAAATATTGACACAGTTGAAAGAAGGGCTGCTAACAGGGTGCAAAATGAACTGAATAGTGAGTTTTAAAATTTTACCAGGCACTGAATAGATTACTATTGTTTTTTTTTTTGGCTGCTGAGGGAATATTTGTATTTACCAGTGTTTGGCTGATGCTTGGTTGTAATTTTCTGTCCTGGCTGCAAATAATGATTATTTTCATTACTGATTACTCAGCCAAACATTCTTTCAATTAATCAATTATTCTTTAAATATTTAATATGTCAGAAAGTAGTTACACATTCCTAAAGCCCAAGGTAACATCTTCACATTGCTTATTGTGTCTGATAAGCAGTTAAAAACTAAGACAAAAACAAGATGCAAAACCTCACAACTGAGAAGCTGGAACTGGTAAATATTAACCTTTATGCTTAAAAACTGGTTAACAATTAAAAGGTACTTGCTGAAAGGGATGTTCCTGGCGACTAATTTCCCTGTTGATTAAACACAAATTTTAATTTAGCTAGTCACCTTGTCTAAGAGTAGGAAAACTCTAAGATACTGTCCAAAAAACTAAACACCGTGTGAATTAAGAGCCATTTGAAGCCATTAATCACAGTCTGCAATTGCCAAATTATATTTTAAATGTGGCTATACAAACATTGTACATTAACCTACAAAACATAACAGTTCACTAAATGCTTTTTCTTTTCAGGCTGAAAAGGATCACAGAGTCAGTGGGCAAACAACATTGTTTACCTGGAACTGATGTTAGCTGCCAGCCTGACACACAGTGTGGCTAATGTTAGCAGTGCTAGCAGCAGCTCTGCTTGCAGGTTACTGTCTGTGTCTGTGCTGAATGTGGTCACATCGATTTCAATTTTCTTGGCCGATTCCGATTCCCAATTTTTTTTAGGGGTCTAACCTGCCGATGCCAATTTTGGCTGATTCCAATTTTCAGTCTTTCTGAGAACTGTAATTGATAGCATTCACAAACATTTTTGCAACTTTTCTTGTAAAAATGACATTGGATGTTCATAATAAAGCACTGACGATCAAATATTAATTAAATACTATTTTACATTTTCTCCAGGTTACAGCCAGGCCTTATCATATTCTTATATTAAGATTATGAATAGGAGTGATACGATCTTGTGAGATTCCACATGATCTCCTGTGGAAGCAGATGTAAACAAACCAGAGACTGACACAGTGCAACAGTTTGCTGCAATAAAACTTTGCCGTGAGAAAAATAGATGCAGAAGTTAAACGAGTCTGGATGAGAAAATGTTTGAGGAGACACATCAACACAGGTTATTTATTCTTCAGCCAGAATAAGAGGTGAGATTTCAACAGTCCCTCTGTGAACAACAGTCTGCTGCTGATAACATTAGCCTGAAGAGCTACAAAGTTTATGGCTGTTCTGCGACATTGTCAGCTGCTCTGTCTCGTTGTAGACTGTCTGTCTTCTCTTTATCATTTTCTTGGAATCTCTAGCTGACACCAACTTCATACAAGCATGTGTCTGAGTGTGTGTAGCTATTATCAGCGCTGTGGTGGGTGTGATATCATGGTCAGTCTGTCTGCTGCACGCATGACTTGACCATCGTGCAAAACACGTGTGATAATGACCGGCACAGAATCAGATATGTGGTGCTGATCGGCCGGTCACCAGTCAGCGCCTGTCACGCTGATAACCGGCCAGTTTGGTCTCTGGCCGATCAATCGGTGCATCCCTACCATCTAGTATTTCTACTGAGGGTGGCGACATTTCATCGTGTTGTTGACTAAACACGGACATCCCTACTTGCTGATATGTTCTCTGTCAATCGATCAATGATTAATCTACTTATTTCAGCTACATTTGAAAGGCTGTAGAGCTGATTCTAAATTGAGGTCTCTCAGATTCAGTGGGAAACATTGATTCAAGGATTGGCTCATGACTGTAAAAATATAATTAGTTTTTTACTAAATAAGAGTTGGATATTTTAGATTGACAATATTTTAAAGAGATTTTTTGAATATATATATATATATATATATAAAATCATAAAATTATACATTTAAAGGAATAGTTGAACATATCCTTAAATACATTTATTTTCGTCCTTGCCAAGACTTAAGTGAAAAGATTGATAGCGCTTTGTTACCAATGGGTTAGTTTAGCTTAGCATAAAGACTGGAAACAAGGTGGAAGAGCTACCCAGACTTGTTGTTGTTGTTGTTGTTATCATGTTGTTAGCCATCCACTGGCAATCCCATGATGCCCTGACTTTTCAACCAGTCAGCCCTTGTGATCCTGACTGGACATGTGTCTGATCTCAAACTCAATGGAATAATATTGAGATTGAGCCTACAAAATAAAGTTTGCACTAATGAGCTCAACCCCATGGTAGGCATCACATGGCTGTGGCATTGTAGTAATGCAGTTATCATCACAGCCCTTCTCACTAACACATTATGGCTTGTTTGTTTAATTAATATAAAAGTGTAAAAAGTATGGTTTTTTTTCCACTTCATTTCACATTTCGCTTCCTGGACTCTCTGTGAGGCTTCCAGGGTCACCAGCAGAAAATCCAATAATCCAGGCCAAGAAACGGTCTCACGATCAAACAAAGGAGATACGATATACAGACATGAGAGTGGTATCAAGCTTCTCCTGACCAGTAAGTCTTGACAAACAAGCGAATTTGGGTATTTCCCAAAACCTGAAACATTTCTGTAAGTCTTATTTAGAAAAAAATTAATTGGGTTATTTTAAGTGCCACTGAGTTGAAAATAACAATGACAATTTTCTTCATCATTAAGGTAGCTTAATTACAATTCAACTTAAAAGGTTTTCAGATGACAGCAGTGGCGTGTAAGATCAAATGCATGCAAACTGTAAAGAGTGTGTCATAGTTCTGTGAGCCGAACAGAGAGGAGGATTATAAAGTACAAACAGAACAGGAGTAAAAAGATCATAGCAGATCAGATGGTGTTTTTGCCAACACCTTTTTCACACATGCATACACAGATACACATATGCCACTGGTGACTCACTTTCTGTGGCGATGGTTGTGGTCCTTGTTGCTATATCAGTTCACACACCCACCAGCTGCTGTCACAAAGATGATGACTAAATCATCCAATGGTGTGATAGGTAACAGGATGGCAACCGATGGCCTCGCTCCATTGGCTAGTTCAGTGGAGCTGGTGCAGACGGTCGGTGGGTGTTTATGTTGATGGAACAGTAATTATGTTGTTGGTGTGCAAGTTAATTGAATAGAGTAAATGGAGTAGAATTATAGCTTTGCAATTCAGCGCAGTGCACAATTACAGTGAGATTATAATTGATGATCCAATAGAACAGATATATAATTGATCTTTCAAAAATTTAAAAAATAAAGCTGTCATATCTGGCAGTGCAAAAGCCATTTTGCTAATTTTCCTGAAACAAATTATGAGAAACATCTTCAGTCATGACTCCAATTGTTCAGATAAACTTATCTTTGCACACGAGGACAAGATGAAGATAGTATACATGTACTGTAACAAGATTGGACATATCCAGCAGCCATAGGCTATCTGAGACTCAGTGTTTGTCTGTGGCACTACATTCCTGTGACATTTCCACCATTGAGGGACCTAATGAATAATTTACCACTTGGAAGCTGCGACATGAATGCAGAAATTGTATCTCTGCATGTGAGCCGTGTGTGTTACCTGATTGCAAAACAGTGACTGTGCAGACATTCAAACCCAGAGGCCAAAACTTATTGGAGATACATTTAATATAATGCATAAAATTTTCTTAGTGATATTTAGTGAAAGTTATTTTGAATATAGATATGCGTCATGTTGTTGGTTTTGCAACATTTTGAAGCAAATCCACTTTGAGTTGAAGGCAACCGTAGCTCTTGCACTGTGGCATCAAACATAATCTTCATGACTCCTTCCTCATCTCCAAAACTTGGCGAGATAAAAAGGCTTGCTATCCTTTATGTACAACGCTGCCTTCAACAAGGGCCACACACATTCTCAGCTCTGGGTCTATAGATTTTCTGTCGCTTTTTCTTTTTTGCAGTCTCTAATTTGTCAGTCTCTTTTCCCCCAGGTCTATGTCTTTCTTGCCTTTTTCATTTCTTTATCTGTCTCCACCCCCCCCCACATCTCTCCCTATGTCTGCGCTTGGAGGAATACAGCCATCACACCTTGGCCACTGACTTGACTGGCAATTCATTCAGTGTGCTTCAATAGAGTCTGCGGACAAGACAAGCTAGTGCACTGTTCCATTGTGCCAAATCAGACCTTGACCCTGGTAGGTCAGTCCAAGCAGCATTCACATTGTTCAGGTTGTGGACTGTGATTAAGGGGTATTGTACTTTTCCACCTTTCAACTGTCAATAAAATACAGTGTGAAGTCAGAATAAGGATTTTTCTGCCTTGTTTGGGCTATTGTTGATTAATTTAGTACTTGTTAAGAGGGCACACATATATACTTTTGACTTTGTTTTCTTGAAGACATTGTCAGTTCACTGTGTTAACTATGGCAGATTTACCTCTCAAAAGTTACAATAATTTCTGAAACAAGGGGGTTGCTGATTTCTCACTGAAGTAAACAAAAGTGGATACTGCATTCTAGTCAAGGACCATGTATTTTGTCGACTTAAATTATTTCTTATTATCTGTAGCTAATGCTAAAACTCCTTAAGTTAGCTAAGACCCAGTTTCCAGATGAGATTTAATGTCTCCAGTGCATTAGATTTAAAACAAAAACCATATATTAAAGTTTTAAATCTGTTAATGATAACTATGTATATCATGTTGTGCTAAAAATTGAGGCTAAAGGTCCATGTTGGAGGCAAAAAGTGAGCATTAGCATCAACAAAAAGCAAGGATAACATTAGCAGATTGTCTGACGTGTGCTTGATGTCATCAGATAACGTTTGATGGAGACGACGGAGAGAAAAAGCCTGAGTGAGGATCACACTGGACTGCATCTCTCAGTCAGCATTGATGAAGTGGTAGTTATGATGTAGCCTTTTTTAGTGAGACTTGTTCAGCAGTCGGTGGCCCGAGTTGGCTAGCTTGACTTTTAGCTCATCTGTCTTGTGTGTTTTTCAATGCATTTAATCATAGTAATGTTAGCCCTTGATGACATAATATTCTTGAGCACAAAGGTACCGAACTGGCTTTTTGAATCCCTCACCCTCCTCCAAACAGTGGCAGTGTATCTGTCTCTGTCATTCATGACTGGAAGACATACATTTTTTTTCTACCAAGTGATGTGATCTTTGGCTGTGAGCCACACTTGGACATTGCTGTTGGGTGCAT
This sequence comes from Lutjanus erythropterus, assembly GCF_056507025.1. NCBI lineage: Eukaryota > Metazoa > Chordata > Actinopteri > Lutjaniformes > Lutjanidae > Lutjanus > Lutjanus erythropterus. The sequence goes on from NC_139331.1 coordinate 16,704,420, forward strand.
AATTCTAATGTTACTTCTAAACTGAAGACTAGCATCACACAATTCACATTTGTCTGGAGGAACCAAGTTAAATGCATTCCTGAACTTTGATCTCATATTTATGGTTTTGAAAAGGCTAGCAACAACTGACACAACAACTATTACTCCTGTTAAAAGTGCATGTGCACATTTTTTGCATGTAAAAAAATCAAAAGCTTGACAGAAAAAAAGTGTTCCAGGTTGGGGTTTAGTATGTGGTCCATTGTACTATAAGTAGTAGAAGTGTGTTGATTTGCAGATGCTTGTAAGGTACATACAGAAAAACAACAGGCCAATCCACCTGTGGTTAAATTGAGACCATTTTTAGCAGTGGTGCAGAAGTAATATTTCTGTTGCAGGAATTACACCTGCAGTGGCTGAACTCTCCCAAAACAATTACAGTGCTATTGACAGTCAACCTCAGTAGGAGATGTTCAATTTATTCCAGGGTGGTGTGCTGTGGTGCTGTGATACACATTATCTTAGGTCAGACAAATGGACCAGCTCTGTTCAAGCTAACAGATATTTTTAATTGCTCTGTCGGAACCTCTGCTTTCTCTACATCAGGACACTCACTAGAAATAAAGTACTTTTTGCATTTTTAGTTCTCAGCATTGATTTTCATCTTGTGCTCTAGTTCTCTGCAGACTAACTTTGAATACTCCTATCCTCAAATGCTGAATTATTATAAAGTTGTGTTTTACACACCAAATAATGCCTGTACTTGAAAGTGTAAGTTGCCTCGCTTGACACTGCTGTTGATACACTGCATGCATAATCAGGGTGTTCGGTTGTCATGGTGAACAGTCATCTCTTGGGGAAGGTTTGAAAACTCTGCATGATCAAAAGTGTCTGTGTCTGCAAATCCACAAGTTTCTTTCCATTAGTTGGCTTCGATGTTCCACTTAAAACTAAATAAAACTGGGATATAGTTATTCAGCATTAACCACAGACCCATCCCAGATGTTCTTCTAATCTAATTTAGGTAAAGCTGTCCACAAAGAAAAGCTTTAACATCTGGAATGTTGTGTAAGTAGCAAGATGATAATACTGTATAAGGTGGGAATTTGGTTGTGGCATTATAGTATATATTATTATGGGAGTACCATATTTGTTGTGTTGAAAAAAATCTGTCAGCTAAAGAAGTCTGTCAAAGAGCTGTCAGAAAACAGCGCATAACGCTGCACTACCGCTTTTGGAGTCTTTAGATACGATCAATACATTAAGGCTTGGAAAAAGACCAACTTCTGCGATGGAAAATGTGCAGTAAGGTGTATTTTACACTGGAATGCATCCAAGGACTGAGCAGAAGGCTGTTAGAGCCTGGATGTTAGACTGCTGCTGCTGATGATGACAAGGTCTTTTTTACAAAACATCTGGAAGTGACAGGGCTTCTCCTTTCACCAATAGATCACTGATGGCTTAGATGGAGTAACGTAAGTGTATGGTTGTCGAGGTATATGAGCCCTGGTATCATATTTATGTCAATGAGTCGCTTGTACTTTAGAGAGTTGAAGACCCTCCCTGTTTCTTACCCTGCCTGTGGTCTATTAGCATCTGTAACTCAACGTGTTCTCCTGAGTTTTTCTTACATTAGTGTTTTCTTACAGGCTGAAGTATGCTCCTAAGTTTTCCTTCCATATTCTGAACTTAATACTGTATATCTCCTGTTACTGGATATTACATTTTTAATTATTTTTTACATGAAGACTCATTGTGAAGTCTTGTCATGCCAGTCATGTCAGTCATTGTTAGTGTGGATTCTTTAGCTCTCAGGCCAAAATGATCAAATTTATCACAAGTCTAAGGCTATGTTCACACCAGCCTTGTTTAGTACAGTTGAACTGAACCCTGGAGCATTTACCCCATGTTGCAGTTCATTTGGATTGGTGTGAACGCTGGACTCAAACGCTGGTGCAGACCAAACAACCGTTCTCTGCTCTGCCTCAAAGGGGTGGTCTTGAACTGCTGTCAAGTGAATTCTTGAGCTGTTCATTTCTTGTGTGAACAGTGTTTAATCTTACTCATCAAAGGTAATTCATGTAACCCATTTAAAACCGAAGATGTCGACACCAAAATAGTTGAGCCAAAGCTTGCCAGCTTCTCTGCCTCAAGCATGTGTTGTGAGAATCAGCTCATGTCCATGCAGGAGAGCTGAGAGAAAGAAGATTTTAAAAGTCTCTTTATGTTCAGCTCTGAGTACTTTTGTAGCTTCTAACTAAATCCCTGTGTTTAGTTTCTCTCCTGCATCCCTGTTTGTACCTTCACGTACTTTGCTTTATTTTACCCTTTCGTGTTCAATTTCATCTGTATAGGAGTGGTGTTACGTTACTGCTGATAAAAACATTTCCTGATTTTGCTGCTTCATTATAACAGCTTTTTTTTTGTTTTTTGATTGAAGACAAGTGTGTCATGTATGGATTTGCAATTTATGGACCGTTTGAGTTTTGCCTTTGTGAACACTAATGTCTTAATTTGCTGTGCCCCCTCAGTGAAAGACACGTTAAACCTTCATGTTGGGTGCAAAGTTGAATAACTTTTATACTTGTAATCTGCTTCCAAAAGACTGCCTCACCAGCCCCCATACTCACTGCAGCATCACTGTTCTGCTTTCTCTTTGGAAAGCTTTCTCATAACCACAATTTTCCACCCTAGATGTTTTTATTGTAAAAACAACATGAGTTCTTCTCCCAGTTGTGGCATGTCTTGTAAAAGCATTTGGAGGCTCACAGAAAGGGTGCAAAACCATGACACTGTATCAGCTCACAGTGTCATCATAAAACAGTCTGTGAAACTGCGGAAGAGTGGAATCAGTAAAAAGTGAAATCTTTTTGTTTGAGTTGGAAAAGCTGACTCAATCTATATTCTTCCACAGCTCAGTGGAGGCTTTAAATTGAACCTTTACACACTTGGATCATTTGTTCTTAGTCTCAGTGATACTGACACAGCTTATAGTGTGAAATCACATCCACTGTATAGACCACTGTTGTCCCTTTACATGTATGTTCATACACAATCCACTGGCCGTCTTATACTGACAAAACTTTATCTTTATAACTGATAGTTTCACTTGCTTTTCTCTATATTTAGCTTATGTCTTTCCCTCCTTTCTTCACCAGCTTGTCTTCATCTTTAGTCAAGTGTCCTAGACTTTTCCCAGTGTTACTGTGGTCAGGTGATGCCTCCTGCAGGGCTAAGGTCATTATCATCATCACTGCACATTTTATTTTGAAGGGTCAGGTTGAGATCAGTGATTGATCAACACACCTAAAGATCAGCGCTGTCACACAAACAAGAAACACAGCCTCTTATTGGTTGAGAAATCAGAAACACAGCCTCTGATTGGTTGACAGACCATAATTATTAGGGCAGTTCTGGTAAACCGCCATTCTGCTGGAGGCTTTGTCATGGTAAGAAAAATTTCATACCATCACAGCCCTGGTTTTGGACTTCTGTTTTGTTTTTGGACCCTGCCTGACTCTGTTGGATTTGTTTGCCTTTAGACAGTTTTGACCTGGTGCCTGCCTACAGTCCGTAAGCATTTGTTTTTGACTTTGCATTTTGAGTTTGAGCTCATTAAATCGTTTAAACTGCACCAGCTCTGCGTCTGTCTACAGATTGGATACATTCTCTTTTTTTGCTACCCTGCCTGACCCAGTACATGACAAATGTATGGCAAACTTCATAGGGGTGCACTATTCAGAAAATAAAGCTCAGGTACAAACATTATAACATTTATCCACAGTTTTCTTTGAAAAATGGAAAACAATGTTTTGAATCCCTCAAAGCATTCTTTAATACATCTCATTAGTGAGCGTTTTCACAAACTAAAATTTTCAAAGTCATCTTCACTGCCTCGCCAAAATCTTTTAAAGCCTTTCATCTAAAACTGGAACTGTGGAGGGCAGTGACAAAGCTACTGCAGCCGGCCACATTCGATTGCTTGTTTCTTCAGAGCAATCTGCCGGCCAATTTCAATCTTCCTGCATTACATTCCCGAGTCCTGACCGTGTCTCTGAAAATCGCCGCCGGTGTCATATCGACACTCAGCAGTGGAAAGTGAGAGGGAAAGTGAGGCGACGACATGCATCAAAGGTCATGTACTGGATTTGTGCGAGCGATACCACAGGCGTGTGTGCCTGCTGAGCTGCAGAGATGTGTATCGATGGTGCTAGAAGCTGACCTTGTGCATGACCACCACTGATGGATGAGCTTAGATGGTGTTTGGCCAAATAGTGCTGCCTCAATATTTACACACAGACAGACAGACAGGCAGACAGACAGCTTGACTCAAAGGGCAGACAGACAGACATGCAGACAGACACTTGATTTTCTCTCTTGTTTTATTTTAATACACTTCAAACTGTTGTGGTGCAGACTTCCCGTTCCTTGCTGCTCCTGTATCGCTATTTACCCCTCAAGGTGAAACACTCCCTTATTGTTCTCTGAGAATTCATATCCTGTTGATGTAGTTGTTGCTATTGTTGTTGTTGCTGTGAATCCTGATATGCCGCCTGCGCAGTCGTTTTGATCTTATTACATCAAAGGAGCATTCGAATTATAATGGCGAGCGACTGCAAAGCAATGCCTCAAGCTTCATTACACATAATTATGAGATGGAGATATGACTGGTGTCAGATGAACACTTCCTATCTGTAGAAAAAAAACAGCCGTATTTTCAGAATGACACTGATATTTTGATGAGTCTAATGGATGTTTTCGGGGAGGGCGGGGGAAAGTTGCTCAGCACAGAATGGAGTATGAAGTTATCAACACTTGATATTTAGCTGAAAAAACAAGAAAAATTAGGTTTTCATGGGGGAGCAGTGATAAAATTAAGTTGTTTTTCTTGCTGCTTGGTACAGAAGTAAATTCTATTTCTGCTAACGATGTAACCGTCCTCTCATCAGCAGTAAACTTACTCCTGATGAAATACCTTCTTAGACAGTCTATAAAGTTTATCATCCACTCCTAGAAATAAAGGATCCAAGACAGTTCACCTAAACATTAAGTACACCTTAACAGCTTCTACCCAGAACCATTTACTTCTGAAAAACCCTTTTTTGAAGAAAAGGCTCATCAAGGATTTTTGAAAGCATGATTGTTAAAATATATTCCATTACATTAACAATTTTTTTAGTGTTTTCTCAGTTTAAACATCAATAATCCCAACACATATTGTTGAAATGATGAATATATACAATGAAAATATGAGATTTAATAATTTTTGCCTCATCTGTAGAATGCAGTATTGGTAGAGTCATCGTAAGACAAGAGAATTATAGGTGAAAACCTGAAAAAGGCCTATTTTTGGTTTCCCCTTGGTGGGTTCTAGATGAAACTCTTGGAATATAAAAGGGTTCTCAGTAGAAACTCCTGGGTGGATTTGAGAAGAAACCCTTGGATTAAAAGGGTTTTCTGTAAAATCCCTTGGATGGATTAGTGGGTAGGGTGAGTCTTCCAGTTATTAGAAGATTGGTGGTTCGATCCTCGGTATCCTTGAGTAACATACTGAGCCCCACATTACTGAACCCCCAAAAGCATAACCCTCAGTGTGTGAATAAGAGAGGTTCTGAGCACCTTGCATGGCAGAAAGGCGCTATTCAAAAGCAGATCCAGGTCCATTTAGCAGATGAAACCCTTATAAAAGGGTTCTCAGGAGATTTGAAATATGTTGTAGAAGATGTTTTGAAATAAACAAAACAAAGTTTGCAGGTGATATTTTGTTTAGATAATTTACTTTTACCCCCAAAAGAATACATTTCAACAATTGTCCACAGTGAGCTGTGAACCTGGTTTGATATTTTTTGGGAAGCAGGAACCAAAAAGGGTTCTTCTATGGGAAAAAGTGGGTATAGTGTAGAGTTACATAAATATGGTTAGAAACTTACAAATTGCTCCTATGTCCACTGTTACTCTATTCACCATCTTTAGTTCTCTTCGGTTTCTTATTCTGTGCCACCACATTTTTCTGTCTCTGTATCATAGTTGCCCTTGTTGCCTTGTAATTTTTCTCTCTGCGTCTCTCAATCCTTCTTTCAGGCTTGCTCTCTCTTTTATTCTCTCCTTCGCTGCTCTGCACAGACTCTCCCGGGCCATTTGAGTTGCTCAGGGAGCTGTGAAAACGATGTCTGTGTGTCTTTGCATCTGCATCCTGTAGGGAGTGCCTTTGTGTGTGTGTATGTGTGTGTGAGTGTGAGTGTGTGTGTGTGTGTGTGTGTGTGTGTGTGTGTGTGTGTGTGTGTGTGTGTGTGTGTGTGTGTGTTCACGTGCAGGGACAGCAGAGGTGGTGGAGCGTGTTAAGTCTTGCTGTAGAAGCCCTTCGACTGGGATAAGGAGCCAAGGGAGGAAGGAGGAAGGAGGGAGGAATGGATGGTTGGATAGATATATTCATAGAGGATAGATGAATGTCTGTATGTGGATCGATACCGAGATGGAGGGATTGAGATTTGGATGAATGAATGGAGAGAGGGCCAGGGGGAGATGAGTTGGGGAAGCCAGGGAGGGGCAGATGATAACAAGAGGGGATGGATCGATAATGGATAGATACGCGAGATGTATGGACGAACAGATGATTAATGGATGAATGGGTCGTTTAACACTGAAAAGTTATCAGTAATCATCATAGATGGCAGACAGAGGAGAGAGCCAAATATGTTGGGTGTTGACTTTGTGAAAGAGGAGCAAATAATGTGTACGTGCTGTAGTCTGACAAGAGACAGCTGCTGTTAGAGCCTATCAAAGCCACAATCAAGCTTTTGGCTGACCTGCCAGTAGGCTCGCCAGGGTAGTAGGTGTTAACAGTTTTTGGGCATACACCAATTACAATACTCCCCCACTGGTGAAAAAAATTCCTTGCCGTTCATTCCTACTTGTCAGACAACACTAATCTAAATAAGAGCAAAATGCCAAAAGGCAAATTAGCTCTTGACCCTCGAGAAACCAAAATGACCTGTAACTCCAAGGTCACATGACCGACAGGGGGTAGCCGAGCTAATATGCATGGCATGTTGACAGCAGGTCTCGTGTTGAAGTGTGTTTCCCACTGAATTGTGTCACTCTTCCCTTCAGGTTGTGTTTCACATATCGTTGGGTTAAGGAGTTATATAGGGATGGATGTTGGAGGGATATATTTGGGCTCATGTTCAAGGAGGGGCAAACACAAAGCCCTCCAGATTAAACATCAAAATACGTCATCTGTTCATGCCCTCTAGAACGACACATTTTCTGATCTTACACCCTCAGGACAGTGTTGCTTTATGAGTTTTTATTTTAAAAAATGATACAATGGATACACTTCAGTAGGAGCTGATTATTGAAAATGACATTTGCTGATTCTTTTTTTGCTCCAGTGGCATTCAGCTGTGTCCGCTTCATTATCTGATATTTCTCCAGACAGTCATTCAGAACAGAGCTGATGGAAGTCTTGCTGGGTTACAGACCCACACATTAAAAAATTTGAGAGAAAACTGTGTGATAGCACAACTGTAATACATTTGAGAGTATATTAAGGGGATAGTTTGTACTCTTATAAACACCCTTTTACATTTGAAAAGTTATGTCAAAACTAAATACAGGTATAAGAATAAAGAAACATAGCTTTACCTATTATTTCCTTTTGCTTGACTAATTTGACCAAAGACTGTTATGTGCTTTTTCACTAATAACCTAATTAAAGACAACTAAAAAGTAGCCTACTGACTGCCACTGACGCCTTTGGCTGTCCCTCATTTGACTCGAAAGTGTCCCTTTTGATATCGAGCCTTTCTTTTACTTTGATGTGATTGGCTCACAGTCAGAGGAACAGTGGCCAGAAAGTGACAAAGTCTGAGAACAGGCCAAAACTAAAGGTTATTGTCGGGAAAAGCGACCAGCCAATATGTGTGTGACCTTTATTGATTTATCTACTAAAGATTTACTGTCACTCGGTCAATATAGACTCTTCCTCAGGTTCAGAGGTTCGATTCACACAAAGAATATCTGATTTTTAACCCTGGCTCCATCCGTTCACGACTATTGAAACATGAGGAAACTGAGTTTTCTGTTCTGGCAGCCATGAAAGGACAGAATCTGTAGTGAGTAGGCTCTTTCTGTTCTTGTGCAAATTAAGTATTAATCATTTCAAGAATTTGAGAGTTTACAAAGAGCTAATTCAAGTGACTTTCACATTACTTTTGCCATCTGAGTACCAAGATGACTAACATGCATTTTTGCACAATAAAATCATCTCTATCTCTTACACTTTCTTCTCATCTGTGACTTAAAATGGCATTCGATTATTTGTCACATTAAGGTTGATAGTGTTGTGTCTCTTAAATAGTTCACTAAATCCTAATACTTTGTGCTCGGGTTAAGTTTTTATTTTTGCCACTTCTTTAGACTTCTGTGTGGCAACACAACAGATGGTACAGCATGTTTTGTCTGCAGTCACAAGGTAGCGTAGCACCATGTCTAGTGTGCTAACCGACAGTTTCTCTTTATAGTTCTTTCGCAAATGTTTTTACATTTATGCATAAAAACATACATCCTGGCTAATCATGATTCATGAATCATTCTGTAATATCTGGCACCATCATTTAAAACATAAACAGATGTACTGAACTCTGCATTTCGCCTCATATCATTGCCATTAAAGAAGCATCAAATTTTGCACAAATATGGACACTTGCAAATGTGTGATCTTTATCATATCTCCACTGAATACATATAAGTCAGTTATTGTGTTTCCATCTTGTTTGATATCTCTGTCATTCTGGGCCAGAATGTCTACATTCTACAACTGTTAAGCCAGAAAGACCTGAAGTGGGACTGTTTTGTGAAACACAGAGAAAACTTCTCTTGTACAAACAGCTTGTTTAAACTACCTCCAATTTTCCTTTACTCTTATAATTGGGATAAGAATCCAATATCCCCCTGTAAACCTTCACCCATCAATCTGGGCATTATCCTCTTAATTTTAAACCTTTTTCTCCTCACTCTGTTGTCTCTTCTTTCACCCAGACCTTCCCCTCTTTAAGCCTGTTGCAATTAGTGTCAGCTAATCGCTATTATTTGAGCTGACCTCGACCGTTAGACTACACAATCAAGGGAATTTTAAGCATGTAAAACAAACCTGTTTTCTGCTATTTGAGGTATGACCGGCACTCTTTTAATTACTTTGAATGTTCCAGAAAAAAGGATGCGAATCAGGTGTGTTTCAGGCAGATGGTTTGGTCAAATTAACTGTCTACCTGAACACAAGATTTCAATTTCAGGAAAAAAAAGAGATCTTGGCTGTCTAGACCTCGCTGCTGTTGGGCAGGTTCTTTTGTTCAGCTCATATGAGACCATATTTCTTGCTTTTCGAAGCAAGATGATGACAGAGAGGTGCCAGTAACAGGTCTCTCAATTTATAGTGGAGAGTCTCACCTACGGGTGCAGCAGTGTTTGACAGCTCTGGGGAAAAGTTATGCTGGGGTTCATTTGCAGACTGTCCTTTGTATGACAGTTGATCATCAACTAAAATTTCATGATACCTGATTCAATGATATTTCGGCATACCTGCATACATCTGTGCACTGCGTACTCATAATGCAACACAATCAAAAATTGGCATCTTCTGCAATTTTGTTTTGTCCAGTTTATGGTCTAAACCCCTAAAATACTGTATATAGTAACACTATATATGGTTAAAAAAGCTGGAACCGCTGTGAATGTTTTACAGGTTTTGCTTCATAAATGACCTAAACAGTGTAACAGTTAAAGATTGTTGTCAATTAATTCCATGTTCGTTGCCTAATTGATTCAATCATCTAATTAGCACAAATCTTGTCCTCTATTCAACTAATCCTCCAAACATATATGACTCAAGGAAAATGTCCTAATCTTGCTCACAGTTCCTTGTGCGTCATGTATTTGTTAATGAAGATCAGGCATAGAGATGGTTTCCATTTTGACAAGCACGTTTGTGTTTTCAAAAGATAAAGCTCATCATTTCTTAGCCCTGATACTTGTTAGCCTCTGCGTTCTGGTAGCATGAAAAAAATAATGGTACAAAAGCGTGTTTTGACAGAAGCTTCCTTATCTGTGATGGGTCACATTTTCACTGCCGCCTGCCAAGGTCTTCTGTCACTTCTCCAAAAGCTGCCATTATTTTGATCTATAAATATATTACTTGCATCTTTGTTCTCTTGCACAAACACACACACACACACACTCACACACACACAAATGAGCACACATTGCCATGCAAAGCACAAATTCATATCCATGCACTGCCAGGCATGTACACACAGACAGACACACAGAACTGAGATGCCGTCTTGCTGTTCTTTGCTCTGATGTCTTGCAATATGATTCCAGAGAATCCGCTTCTCCTCACATGGTCCCTGAAGGCACCATTGAAAGAAGAGTTTTGTTTCAGTTTTGAATCCCTTTAAGGACTAGCGAAGATATTGGGTGATGTGTGAGAGCAGAAAGAGCTCAACATTACACTTTCATCTTTAAATGTAATCATTTCTCCTCCACCACTCATCCCTCTCTCATGCCCTCCTCTCCTCTTCCTCTCCTCCCCACCCTCTCAGTATGAATTGATTTAGTCTTATTACCTTACACACCTGCCCTCTGGTTTGGCTCCACTCTTATCTCTCTCACACACATAGACACACACATATACCAACCACTGCCTTCTATTTTTTGTTCTGCTTCCTATGTCATACACAAACACACACAGACACAGTAATCAGATCCGCCAATCTCTTGTATTTTTGAATACGGCGGCCGAAGTGAGATACGGATACCGTCTCAGCTTTCAGCTCAGTTTCCGTATCAGCATATCAGCCAAACTGTGGGCACGTCTCACCAAAATAGAAGCGCACTATGTTTTTGAATGTAGGGGACATGGTGGTGGCAGTGATGTTCTGTGTGTGTGTGTGTAATGTGAGTAGGGGAGTCCATGTCTTGTGCACTGAGCAATGCTGAGCCCCAGCAGCGTCTTTACACTACTGACAGGGTGAGGGCTTTGATTCCCACAGCGCCACCTGAATGAAAAATACCACGAAAAATACAAACCCCAATTCCAAAAAAAGTTGTGACTCTGTGTAAATTGTAAATAAAAACAGAATGCGACGATTTGCAAATACTTTTAAACAATATTCAATTAAATACAGTACAGATATTTAATGTTCAAACTGATTAACTTTATTTTTATGTAAATATAGACTCATTCTGAACATGATGCCTGCAAAATGCTGCAAAAACGTTTTAAGGAATTTCCTTTCCCACTCTTGCTTGATATGACTTCAGCGGCTCAATAGTCTGAGTTCTCTGTTGTTGTGTTTTTTGCTTCATAATGCGCCACAAATTTCAGTGGCAGGCAGGTAGGTCTGGACTGTGGTCTCTTACTACGAAGCCATACCTTTGTAACACATGCAAAATGTGTCTCGGCATTGACTTGTTGAAATAAGCAAGAACCGCTCATACGAACAGATTTGTACGAGTGATTTACAAGAACTTGTTGCATTCACTAATTTTCCCGTATTTGGAAATTTCTTTCAGATACAAACACAATTTAAAAGTGGTCCAGCCTTGTCATAGAGTCATGTGTAGTTAGTATGCTGTTATCAAAAGTTTTTCACCAATAACTGTAATATTTCATTAGTTTAAAGACATTTTGAGTTCCTGGCATATGGTGCAGGATGCATGGCCATAGGCTGTAGGCACGCTACTTGCATCCAAAACCATTTAAAAAATAACATAATAACCTTCTTGAAGGTAGGATTTATAGCAGGACTGTTCCAGGGCAATGATGTCTGAATTTTGGTTTTATTTTTCACCTTGTTAGAAGTATTTGTGTTGGCACTTTCATAAACTTTTCTAAACTTTGTACTTGTTTCATTGATTCATGATAGAAAAGGTGGTTTGTGTTGCCGCTTCTGGCAACACAAAGTCTGCAGATAATTTTAGGTCCAACTTTGTAAAACTTACATTAGCAGCTGCTCATAGCGGTGTAAAATCAATTCTATACAGGTACAAACTGTATTACCAAATTTACGCCATATCTTGGCACATCGCTGCCAGTAGTTATTATACTGCCCACGTCTATCAGAAGCAGCAAATTTGAGAAATTTGACTGAAAAACACTAAAACATATAACCTGAGCAAACATTGACACAAAGCAAGTCTCTCCTCTGAGTCCGACATAATCATTCACTGAGTCTGATGAAAGCAAGCCAATATCATTTGGCAATCTTTGGGCCTTTTGCAGTACGGAGGACATGATTGATGGAAATAAAAGGGGACGATGCGTAATGCCAACAGTGTCAGCTGTCCAATCCCCAGAAAGGATTTTATGATTGATGGCAGGCAGTAGCATTTAGAAGTCTCACACCTCTGCACTGCACTCTCAGCACTCACGGTGATTACATCTGAGGGTGTGTGTGTGTGTGTGTGTGTGTGTGTGTGTGTGTAGTATGTGTGTAAGGGAGACTAAGGAAGGAGGAGTGGAGCAGTGCACTCCTAGAAATAAGGGTGGAGAGTCCTTTTTGGTTCCTGGTGGAACCTTATATAAATGTTCTACTTGGAACCCTTTCAGAGAGTTCTACCTAAACCCAGCATAAAGGGTTATAGATAGAACCATCTGTGAATGGTTCCACCCAGAACCCCCTATTGGAGTTTCTACAGAGAACTCCTCTATGGGGTTCTATCCAGAAACTTTCCAATATATACAAGTGCTAAAAGAACCCACCCAGAGGTTTAAACGGAGAAACCTTTTTATATTCATCTAGAACCCATCCAGAAGGTTTGAGAGCCCTTTTATTTCCTGTGGGTTTGATCTGGATCCTACCCAGAGGGTTCTGGCGAGATCCTTTTAATGTTGCAAGGGTTTCATTTAGAACCCACCCAGAAAATTCTACCAAGAGCTCTTTTATATCCCATGGGGTTCATCTAGAACCCACCCAGGGGGGTCCACCAAGAGCCCTTTTTATATTCCATTGGTTTTATCTATAATCCACACAGGGAGTTCTACCGAGAACCCTTTTGTATTATAGTATAAATAACCCTAAAGAATTCTTTCTTAAACAATTCTCTTTGACTTTTTTCTTCAAAAAAGGGTTCCTCAGAAGCAAGTTGAACTAGGTAGAACCTCCAGAAAGAATCCTTTCAGAACACTTATTTCTAAGAGTGTGGTGTTTTTTGTGTGTGATTCTGCATATGCATGTGTGGGGTTGATTACAGTGTCAAGTGTCTGCCTGCTTGCATGTGTGTGTGCGTGTGTTTCTGTGTGTGTGTGTGTGTTTCTGTGTGTGTGTAAAGGTGATGGTACAGCCTGTCCATGTGAGATTTTGTGACTGTGTGAGTGTGTGTTGCAGTGGATCCCTGAGTGCTGGTGGTGATAATGTGGGACTAAAGGAGGGAGGGAGGCAGTGAAGGACAAATGAGGATGTAGCAGAAAGGGATAGATGTAGGAAGGAGTAAATCAGGGATTGAGGGATGCATAGGAAGGATAAGACAAATAAACGTGGAGTAGACAAGGTCAGAGGAAGCAGTGGAAGGTGTGGAGGATGGATAGATGGTTAAATAAAACCACAGCAGATGGGGACAGAGAGACAAGGTGGTGTGAAGGGGAGGAGAGGATGGATAAGGACAGAAAGATGTGGATTTGAAATACAGGTACAGGTAGGATAGAGAGGGAAGGAGTGATGTTTGAGCTGAGGTATCAAAAGATGGGTCACAGGGGATGGAGGAAGAGAGGGAAGAGGAGGGAAAGACTACATGGAGGAGTGAAGGGCACATAAAGGTGTGGCAGGAGGGAATAAACAGGTGAGACGGAGGGTGAAATGTGCTGATGGAGGGGAAGCTTTAGCAATGTGTTAACTACTCGTGGGAGAGTGAGAGAAAAAAACAACTCTTGTCCGTTGCGAGTGAGGCAAAGGAAGTAGTGTGATGTTGTTCGACAGCCGCAGAGGGAGGAGGTTGGAGTGCATGAACGGGTCAACACAAGTTTGGACTTTAACAGACATGTTGCAATTCATTTCACGTGTCCAGCAGTCAGCGTTGGTTAGTTTTAACCATGAGCAAAATCAAGTGATCATTTCCTAACCTTAACAAAGGGTGTAGTATTGTATGATGAAGGTCCCCTAACCTTAAAGGGATAGTTTGGGTTATTTGAAGTGGGGTTGTATGAGGTACTTATCCATAGTCATTGTATTACCTTTTATTGTGTTACCAATTTAAGTGTACTCCATATTATGGGTGAAAATATTGGTATACTTGAGTATAGCAATGTTACATTTTTTTGATTGTATCAATTCTCAGAAACACAGTATTGTGATATTGTGATACATGCGAAGACTGTCACTGACTCATTTTGTGTTGTGTTAAACCCCTGACTGCAAGTAAGCAGTTTTGTCCTCTATCTTCATTCTTCTGATTGTATAAAAAAGTTACCTTTTAACTTGGATTTTATACATATAATAGTGGGTTTTATATGCTATGACGGTTTTCCTAAAATTAAATTTAAAAAAATCAATACATCACCTTGCTTACTGTATCTCAATCAGTTAGTTAGTTATTGTTATTGTGTGACTTGCTTTAAAATATTCAGATTCACCAAAGTCAAACAATAATACAAACTAACTAACCAATCAAAGCAGCAGTAGGCCAGCAACTCCTGTGTTCTGAGAGGTAAAATCACTGATTTTGCCTGTGGAGTTTGGTGTGGAAATACTGTGTACACTAAAATGATATTATTTTTTTAGGTGGCTAAAATATGTCTTGTTGCTGACTCTGTCTGCAACAGTACATTTCTGTTACATGTCCCCATTACTGGGGACGTATCAACTGCAATCAACTGCAGGTAATACACTGACTATCGATAAGTTCCTCATACAGCCCCACTTAAGGTAATTCATAATGTGCCTGTAATAAAGAAACCATTGTAACCCAAACAATAGTTCATACAAATTTGAGATGGCTATGACAAATGACATTGTTCTGCTGATAGGAAGGTACAGTCAGAAAATGTTTGTATGTGTTGTTCTGAAGGGCTGCTATAAACAACATATTTTCTTAATTTCTTAATTTGAAGCATTTATATGTGATGTCTTCCACCGCTCTGGAGGCCATTGACATCTGTTACCAAAGATCATCCTTTAACAGAGACAGGGTTTATAATCTGCCCACATATACTGCATTACTACCGGTTAACACGTGACCAAAGTCTTACAATGGGCTTACTTTACAATAACTGCACCATCTCCATGACAACTGTTTATACTTCATGAGATATGGTTGGAAGATTGTATCTTTAAACCTTTTTTTGTCAAGCTGCTTTTCCAAGGTCAAGAGTGAACCCTGAAGCTCAGTTTTCATAAATCATTCCACATCTCAGTGATAAAGCATTCACATTAAAACCACCAGTTGTATATATTGCATTTAGTTGAGTTAAATGATAAAAAAAAAAAAAAACAGTTAAAGGTATAAAGAGGGATAAAGCCAGAACCAGAAAATCTTTCAAAAGGTTTTACCTCTGTGCTGCTTGGCTACAACTGTAAAGCTTTAACTTCCTTGCAGTCCTACTTTCCAGTCACAAAAATGTGTGAATAAGTGTAGATGCTTTCACATTTAAACCAAGAGTGCTTCTGTAGTAAACACACAAAAAGAAACTCTCTGTAAAGCTGAAGTTATTATGTGGCTCAACCAATGTTCATTCAGTTTTACTAAGAGTTTGTTCACAGCCCAAAAACGGTCTAATTCTTGAACTTAATGCATGAGAAACTGTTTTGCATATTTAATAATTCAAGGTCCAAATTCTCTCTCGCATTGTTCTCGTGTGTCATTACAGCTGTCTCCTTGAATAATGAGAGTGGCAAAATTACTGGTTTGTGTTTTTGCAAACACTCAGAAAGTTATTTTAGATTACCAGCCTTCCTTTTTTTAATGTTCTATTAAAAATGCAGATTGTGACCCTCAAAGATTGAATCAGCCTGCGGTGTGTCTGTGTGTGTGTGTGTGTGTGTGTGTGTGTGTGTCTGTGTCTGTGTCTGCATGTGGGGGTGTGACTTTAACTATTTTCAGGGACCTATTTCAGATTCAAGACCAGTTAACAGGGGATGGCAGGTGCATTTGAGGACAAAAGCTGTTGGAAAAATTTACAATTTTGGGTCAGTGGCTTAGGTTTGGGTTAGGTTAAGGGTAGAGTTAGTCTTACCCATAAGTAGTGGTTATGGGTAGGGTTAGAGTAAGTCTCCAGGAAATTAATGTAAGTCTATGTAATGTCCCAAAAATTGCATAATTTATAATAAATTGTGTGCATATGTACAAACAGGGATCCAGTCCAAAGGCGTTTTCACATCTGCCTCATTTGGTCAGGTTAAAACGGACTGTTTTGCTTGTTTAGTCCAGTTGTTTGGGCTGGTGTGAAAGCTGTCAGTCAAACTTTGGTGTGGAAAAAAAAAACAGACTGAGTCCGCCTGAAAAGGTTGTTCCAAACAAACTCTGGTGCGATTCGCTTGTGGTGTCAAAGCAAATGAACCAACCACAGGATTTTATGATGGATGATGTGATTTTAGCACCATTCCAAAACTGCTAATAAATCTATCAGCTGATTGTGAAATCTGTTCAGGACGTGATCGTATAATTGATAAGACAGATGCAGCCTATATTTATGAAATTCACTTAGTAACAGGCAAGTACATCAGTGTAGGTGTTATAGCTGATTAACAGGTCAAAGGTTGTTACAACTGCTGTATCCTACCCTGTGTGCTTTGTCTGATTAAAAAGTGTGTGACAACAATTCCACGGTAATACAACTGTATGTCACACACCTTAAAAAGTCAAGTGAAGGGCAGGTGTGCTGTCCCCCTCCCTCCATCCCTCTCTCTCTCTTTCTCTCTCTGTCTGAACAAGGGGAAACAAAAATCCCGGTGCTTTCTCCTGATTCTTTTCTTCTGCCAACACTTCTGTAAACTCAATAATAGAAAGATATACAGCAGGGCTGGCAGACACAGCGCTGCAGCGAGCTGTTTATGTATGGACATTGCACACATACGAGCCACAGCATGTCAGCGAGGTGTCCTGGTGGCTACAAGGTGCCTCCTTTTCATTCTGTTTCTATCTGTCAGTCATTATTGATAACAAGCTGCAATTTGCTAAATAATGCATAGAACTGGTTGGTTGTCGATTGCCCTCCAATATACACGTCTGCAAGCATTTAAGTGCTGCGTAAACTTCTGTCAGTCATGGGAATTTGATTTTCCCATGTGGGTCCTGACAATCGCCAAAACTGTCCAATCAACGAGTTACCTGTCAGTCTGTAAAGTTGCATGTTTCCTCCTCTTGGTTTGAAAAGTCAATGTGAACATGAACTGGACCAGGACCAAGTCCTTTTGGTCAGGACCAAATGAACCGAACAACACTAAACCTCAAACCACAGGGATTCAGTTAGAGGCTACGAAAGTTCTGAGAGCTGAACGCAGAGATGTTTAAAAATGCCTTTCTCTCTGCTCTCCTGCACAGACACGAGAACCTACAATAGTAGGAGAAACACTAAATGTCTCATGGGTCAAGGTTTATCCCTTGCCAGTTGATATTTTGGCAGCAAGCACACTTCTAGTTCAGCAGTCACCAAAACAGAAAACATTGTTTAACAAATTAATGACTTATACAATGGTGCTTGCTTCTGTGATTGGTTCAAACAGCATTAACCTGACAGTCTCAGTTGTTTAGTCCAGACCAGAGTTTGAGTTTGGTATTGACACCAACCACAGAAACTGCACCAAGAAGGTATATGCTCTAGAGTTCTGCAGCCCTAAACAAGGCCGGTGTGAACCCACCCTTAATCTTGAACATTTGGTAGCTTCTATCTTTGGAATCTCTTGCTCTCCGTCCTTTTAAAGGTTACAGCTTGCTACTAGTCAGCAGTGCAAGGTTGCGGATCAAAGTTACATTCAACACATTCTGCTATTTGAAATGCTGGAGTGACCAGACTTTCATCCAGTAATTCATCCTGGCCACATCACAGGTTGAGGAAAGTGCGCTTTTGTCACTTGGTTTTAGGTCAAAGGTCTGCATAATTCCTTATATTATAAGTAATGCTAATAATAGTTTGGGGATCAACAAGAGTAAGTCCACCCATAAGCACAGCATGTAGGTCCTTAAAGTTGACTAGTAGCATGGAATGTTGTTAGTGCACAGGAAACAATGCATTAGCATACTGGGAAGAGAAGCATTTTACAATCTGCTGGTTCTTGTATTATTTACTCTAACAGCTTCAGTGTGGCAGCACTCAAGCAGCTCCACAGAATTGACTTCCTCAGATTTTAGCTCCCAATTTTCAGGGAAAAGAAATTGCATCTTTGAAACTTTCCAAGCACAAAAGCAGAGCCCCACGCTGCACCTTAAAATTAAATATCGATACCAAATTAACTTTGCTACAGTTTGCTTTGCTGCACAGTTATCTTGCAAATATGGATCATTAGTGATCTGGGGACCATTCCGCCGTTGCACTGTCAAGTTTATCAGACAAGAACCATCTGTCTGGGACAAACATTGGAGCCATATTTTTCAGTTTAACAAGACAAAATCCACCCGCATCACTGCATGTACACAGTCCCTGCAGCTGACAGCTACTGTAGTCAAGAAACTATCTTGATGCATATAGTGTGATTGGTGCAACTGAATTATATTCATGCAGTTGTATCAAGTTAAGCTCAGAATACATGTAATGTGTTTGTACAGTATATTGATTGCAGTATTTTAATCTTTACAGAAAAGGAATTAGTAACCCAACAAACAGTCTACTGGAGAACATAACAATTCCTCTGGGCTTATTATAACTCTCAGATCCTTGTTCCATACTCATGCCATTTAGTCTTAATGACATTTTCATTTAATAAAACTCTTGCTCTGTTGCTGAGTGGTATTACACATTAGCGATTCAATCTTTTTATGGTTATTAATAAAGAAACTGGGCAGCTAGCTGGCACAGTGATCAGTGTAATGGCAAAGACAGTAGTAAGAGGTTGACACCAAAGATGATGCCAAAATCCAACCAGAAAACAAACAAATTTAAACAGAAAAATACAGCATTTATAATAATTAAAATTAAATGAATTTTCAATCAGTAAAGTTTACAGTTCTTATCTCAGATAGCCACTAAACTGAAGTGCTGACTCCCTTCCTATGCCATTAGGTTAATGAAAAACAAACATGTAGTGACACAAATACACACATCCAGACACACACTCATCCTTCACTCTATCCCTTGGTCTGTGTAGAGAAGAAAAATCAGTGGGGCTTTTGTTTGGTGCAGGCAGACAATGCTGAAGCTGGGGTTTTTTTGGTTGCTAAAGAGTAATATCTTTAAGTAGTGTGACAGTTGGAGTGGCTAGTTGGCTCCGGGGGAAGATGGACACAGGCACAGATGCTGAAACACACACACACACACACACACACACACACACACACACACACACACACACACACACACACACACACACACACTTTATGGATTGAAGTGGTTGATAAATCACATTACAGAGGAACATTTAGAGGACCACATAAACAGCAATACTGGCAGCAGCTCTGGCATGAACACAAACACACATGCAATCATACATAGTACTACTTGTTTAAGTAATTTATTTTGCAAAAATGTCATCAATTTGCTCTTTCCACTATTTCAGATGTAAGCATTTACTGCTTTAATTTGTTTTATCTTTGTAAAGGTTTGAAAAATGTAATATGTTTGTGTTTTGGACTGTTGACCAGACAAAACAAGAAATATAATGATGCTACCTTGAGCTCCAGAAACTGTGATGTTTCACTGTTTTGGGACATTTTATATATCCAGCAGCTAATGATGCATGTCTATGCTCTTGTCCATGTTCACGTCAACATGTTGTCTTGTCTTGACAAGAACTTGTCAAGTATCTATAGACAAGTTGTCTTGTCCCCACTAGGGACAGGATTCTGATACCAATTTTTCCTTCCCAATACTGATTCTGATGCCTGAACTTTGTATATTGTTACAATGGCTGACACAGAGCGCCATTCTGAAATCAGTGCATTAACAAAAACATCTCTAAAACAGTTCAGTCAAATCACAAAAGAGAGGCGACTCAAGAATCAAGAACTGAAGTTCCCCACAAAAACAAACCAAGCCATGAAATTAAGATTAAAATAGCAGTGTGTGTGCAGTCAGTAGTCAGTCAGTAACTTTGTCAGGTTTGTAGCATCAGCCTTAGCTCTGCTAAGACACCAGCAACTCCTGGAGACATTCCAACTGCGAAATACACAGTTGACCAGATTAGTCCTCCTCCGTACACAAACTTTGGAGAGCTTCTGCTACAATAATACTTGTACTTTGCAATGTGATCTGATGACAAAGTCAAACTGGTGTTTTTCTCCTTCACTGACAATACAATTTGGTGTATGGGACACTGCTGGGAAGTAGCAGGATTCCATTTAGGAGGTAATACATTATGTAGTATTAGGTCGGTGCACAGACTAACATACTCACCACTACCCAGTTCTTCATTTTAGGTGGTGTCAGAGGCATTTTCAAATAATGATAACATTATTAGAACAACTCTAGTCTCCACTGCAAGTAAACATGACCGTTTTTGGGAAAGAAGTGTGGATCCCGTTGACTGTTCTTACTGGTCCACTCCCAATCTACCAGCCCTCATTGACGGTGGCATCACATGCAAAGCACTCACCACCACAGCACATGACCCCAGCCACCCACTGAACTCAGTGTACTCCCATCTGGCTGCAGACACAGATCTCGGATCTGTAAAAAAGTGTGTTACAGTAACAGCTTCCCCTTACCATCACTGCCCTAAACAACCACTAACACTAATGAACTGCTGCTCTTGTTACTGTATTGTTTATTGTGTTCCCTGTGGCGAGTTTTTTCTGTCTATCTGTCTGTCTGTATGCCTATACATCCATACATCTAGGTAATCAAATTAATGATCAAGTATAAAATGTAATTTTATTGATCAAAGTTGATGTTTATTCATTTGTGCTCTAATTTATTCTTGTTATGACTCAGTCAGCACCTGCAGCCCTATTTTGTCCTACAAATGAGTCGGTTTCTGTGAAGCTATGCCAGCAACAATGTGCAAAACAAATCACAGGTAAATTAAGGACTCACAGACACAACCCAGTTTGGAAACCAGGTCAAGTGTGCCAGGAAGCAGAGAGCAGGCTCACCCAGCTGTCTGTTTAGCCTGTAGTAGCAGGTAGCCTGCTGATGGAAAGCTGCAGAGGCTCCCAGATTCACAGCATCGTAAATGGCTTAAGTGCAATCTGCTCGTGGGCGTTTTTGTACAGTAAACACACACACAGACGAGCCTTCATGTCCACATGCACCGGGACTGACTGGATGAGCTCCACTGACAGTGAATGGGCGATCAGCAAAGCGGCCTCGGTGATAGCACCCAGAGTAATATCATGGAAATATGGCCACATTTTCTGCTTCATAACAGCGAGCAGGAGGGAATAAAGTGTCCAGCGCCCATTGATGCTATGAGCTCCGAGAGCACAATGAAGCTCATTTAAATAAGGTGACAAAGTTGGCCCGCAGTTCATTGTCAGCTGGGACACCACAGGTTCTTTTCATGTCCCCCATTCAGCCCGAGACACAAAGTTAATTCAGTCTTGGCCCGAGACCCAAATACAATAAAGCACACTGATGTTATTGTCTCCTGACTTACTGAAGGGCCCGAAACAGTTTTGGGGAACAGCTTGTGTTTTCAGGCTGCTATCTGTTCTCTAGATACAATCAACTAGCATGTGAATCACACTCGTTCCGTTTATATTATTTATAAACTAAAATTAATCACTTTTACCAAAAATTATGCAACACACATTCACTTGTATTCCTGTCTTATACACGTTTATATAAACATACCCCAACCACCAATGATGTGGCTGATTTCATTCAGCTCCCATGAGGTTATTCAGAGAGGGAGAACTTCTACTTACCATTCTGTGTGTGTGTGTGTGTTTGTGTGTGTTTGTGTGTGTGTTAATGTGTTTGTGCAGCCTTAATGTTTCTTAGCCCGCTGGGCGTCCATCTGTGGGTTTGTCTGGTGTCATTTCCACTCTACATATCCCGCTACTCCTCACACTCACACACACACTTACTAGCACACTAAACACACACTGCATGCACCACCATTACATCGTTCATGCACACATAAAAATCGTACAAAATACTGACTTGTATATTGAACCACACACATTTAACATGAACACGCTGCTCTCACACACACATGCACACACAACGAGAGCCCTTGGGTGCAATGGAGGTGCTTCCTAATACGTCCTATTTATCATGCAGCAGTTGAACCCCTCTCTTGTTCTAACCAGCACACACACACACACACACACACACACACACACACACACACACACACACACACACACACACACACACTTTATCCTCATAAAAGCACTGCCTGCATAGATCGGCCATTAAGATATAAGAGTGTACGAACGGAAAACCACTGGTGGGCTGATAATTCATTTACAAACTGACTGAGGAGGGATGGTACACTCTGAGAAATAAAGGTGCTAACTAGAACCATAAAGACTTACTCAGCTTGATCCCATGGGAGAACTCTTTTGGGTTCCTGGAAGAGCCTTTTTTAAAGGTATAAAGGTTACATTTTGAAACCATTCAAAGTGTTCTACCTAGAATCCAACATGAAGTGTTACACCTAGAACCATCTGTGAAAGGTTTCATACAAAACCCCCTATTAGAGGTTCTACACAGAACCCTTCTGTGGTGTAATGGTTCCACCCAGAACCCTCTGGGTTTCTAAGGGTGCTAACAAGAACCCCCAGGGGGTTCTACTGAGAACACTATAATATTCCAAAGGTTGCATCTAGAACCCATGCAGAGGGATTTGACCAAGAACACTCTTATATTCTAAATGATTTATCTAGAACCCACCCATGGGGTTCTATCAAGAACCCTTTTATATTCCAAGGGTATTATCTAGAACACACCCAGGGGGTTCTCCGAACACCCTTTTATATTGCAAGGGTTTTATTTAGAACCTACCCAGGGATTTCTACCAAAAAGTCTTCTATATTATGGTACAAAGAATCTTTGACGAACCCTTGATAAAAGAGATTTTAGCAATCTTTGAGAAACTCTTACTTCCAAAAAGGGTTCTTTGGATGAAAGCAGTTCTTAATGGAACCCTTAGTCTTACAAAGAACACTTGATGAAACCTGTGTTCAAAAAAGGGTTCTTCAGAAGCAAATAGTTCTGGGTACAACCTCAGCCCTTCAAGAAGAACTCTTTTGGAACTCTTAATTATAATAGTGTGTGTGTGTGTGTGTGTGTGTGTGTGTGTGTGTGTGTGTGTGTGTGTGTGTGTGTGTGTGTGTGCCTGTGTGTGGTGAATGGTAAGACAAACCGTTTAAGAGAGCAAGGGAAGGCCAGGGGTGCGTGGGGTGAGATGAAGAGAGACGAGGAAGGAGAGATAATGGAAGCAGAGGCAAGAAAGAAAGAGAGAAAAAGGCTGATAGAAACAGCAAAAGATGAGGAGAGGAGGAAATGATTGAGTAGAAAGAGAGAAGTAAAGATAAAAAGAGGAAGGAGAGAGAAAGAGGAGACGGGTAAAGAAAAACTGACAAGCAAAAAGCAAGACAGAGGACAGAGGTTTCTGATAAAGGAAAGAAAAGAGAAAGGGAGAGCCACTGGGAGGGTTGGAAGATAAAGAAGGAAGGAAAAGGCAATAAGCAGAGGAAGCCCAGGCCATTAAAGAGCCAGGAGAGGATAAGCAAAAGAACAAAAACGTTTGCACAAACTGAAACTCCCTGACATCTATTTGAAATCACTGCAGCCATACAGCTCACTGCAAAATTCTTGAACGCACAACCACAGGGCATAACAAGGTTTTACCCCCTAACAGCTCCGAAGATCCATCATGTAGCTCTGAATAATGGATCAGAAGTATAATTTGAAATTTAAAGAACTGCCACTCCTCTATCTTTGAATGAATTACCTAATCCTGACTGCGTTTTGTCCAGCTTCTGTTGTCTTCTTCTCCTCTCTTCATGTGCTTTTTGTCAAAAATTGGTCCAGTTCAGATCAAAGCAGCAGAGCAGATAAAACATATCGAGACAAATCCAAGCATTTCACTCTTTCTGCCTTCCTCTGATAATGTCAGCGTTTCTTTTGGTCTGCCCAGATCAGACAGGGAAAAAAGGCAATCTGACAGACAGATAGAGGAAGAGAAGGCTTTCAAAGGCAGCAACAAGGAGACAAACAGATGGACAGGCTTTCCATCAAAGACATTAAATTTGCTACTACATAGTCTGATTGATAAGGCATAGATAGAGCATCAGAGAGAGGGAGATCAGGCCAGAAAAAAAAGGAAAGAGAAGAAGGGAACAGATAGAAAAAGAAAGACAGGTGATTTTCTTTGTATGATGTGTATTATTATCATTATTCATCATAATCAGTTGGTCAATCATGGTAAATAACTGTGAAGAGCTTCTGCTGCAGGCTGCAATTATTAATAATTACACATTCAGCTCTGTATCAGCCCAGGGTCGACACACATGTCATACACACATACACACATGTTCTTGTTAGAGGCAGTCTAATGATATCTGATTGATAGTCTGCGAAGAGAGAGGGTCCTACAGCCCCGCATGTGTGTGGATCTATGTAACCATGTTGTCTGGTGCTTGCTTTGTGTGTCTGTGCGCTTAACTGTGTGTATTTGGGTTTGTGTAGACTTGAATGCATGTGGGTGTATTGTTGTGTGTGCACCATTCAATTGCAACTGCTATAAATAACCCTCCCTCTGCCTGCATTTTGGGATGGGGACATGGCATCAAATTGTGCTTCACAGTTTGAGGTGACACTCGGATCTTCTTTCACAAACTCCAACTAATTTGATTGGCTGAACGAACTTGAATTTGAAAGAGAAGTCAAACTGAAATTAAAGTCAACCTACTTTTGCTTAAAAATACATGTTTTAACCTCTGTACTTGTAATTTAGTCAAAATGAGTCTTTTGTTTGGGCTTTTATGCCTTTATTTGACAGGACAGCTGAAATGAGGGCAGGAAATGGGGGAGAGAGAGAGTGGGGGATTACATACAGCAAAGGGCCACAGGCCAGACTCAAAACTACTGCCACTACAGAGAACTCACAGCTTCAGTAAGTGGGGTGAACGCTCTACCAACTGAGCAACCAGTGTACTTGTGTACCAGGGATGTGAACTTTTGGTTCTGACTTACGAAAATTTGAGGCCTTTATCCACTATGTCAGCACTCAACATGGTGAAATTTTTGCAGGGAAATCAGTTGACTCTTCCAAAGTCATGCTCCTTTTGGAAAATTAGGTCAACTTTCTCCTTTCCTGTTTTCTGTACTTTCTGTACTACTTTCTGTAGACATGCTATGTGCTTGGCTTGTCTATGTTAAAAAGAGAACCAAATTTTAAAAATGGTTAAAGGTTGCTGGAGGATCCAACATACTCACATTTTAAGTTAGCTTATGTTAGTATTTTGCTAGCAAAGTACTAGCTAACTAGCTAGCAAATCTACATCAGTCGTTAGCTAGCTAGTTACATCTGCTAGCTAATGTTAGTAAAAAGCTATTTAACTAATCTGCATAAATCATGACCTCGATAGTAAGCTAGTGGTTTGTTAACATTAGCTAACTTAAGATGTGACTTTGTCGCTTTTACAGGTTTGTTTTCTTTTCAGTGTAGACAAGCCCAGTGCATTTCTTAGCAACACCAGCTTTCAAATATCTGTCAGCAGCTGCCATGGGAAACGCCCGTCCAGAGGCCAGAATTTTTGATGCAGCTTCCACAAATATGACCAAAAATTGTTTTATCTTCTTTCAAAATAATGGAAGAATCATATCATTTTAATTACATGTAAAGTGAGAAGAATTCAAATTTCACGTTCAGCTGAAATTTCAAGTCCAAATCAGTATCTTTCCCCTGTTGTTTTTCACAGTTTCCATCCAAAAAATTATCAAATATCAATCAAAATCAAAAACAGCTTTTGATCATCTTAGAAAGAAAGAAAATTCAAATGACACTACAAAAATTTACAGTTACAGAAACAGATTTCAAACCAGACTTATTGTCCTTGTTATTTCCAGGCAAAGAAAGAGCATCCAGCCGTCAGGAAACAAAAGAGCAGCGGCAGAAATAGATAGAGACAGAGGGGTGGACAGTCACAGACAGAGAGGGAAGATCTGTTGAAATACCAAACTGATTAGCCGGTGTTTCTGACATTTAAATGCCACGTTTACATAAAGAAATGTTTCATAGGAATAATAATCACTCTAGTTAATTCACAAGGAGATGTGAAATGGATCCATGGTGCTTGTGATGGGAGAAAGGGGCAGAGGGAAGAGGCTGTGTCGGGGACAAATACAGAGGAAGCTTTGACAGAATGGTGTGTTGATTAATATTAATGGCAATGTTACAAAAATATGAACTCATTTTGATTATTATTCTGTTACAATTCTTACCCTTCTTTGTTATCAGACAAAGACACAGGTATCCTGATGACCTTCAAAACTCAATGGTCTTCAACAAACCATAATAGGACCAGCAATACATAAGAAATACCATTTATTTAATGGCTTTTATCCAAAGTACCGTAAAGTGGAGGGAATGCAAACATTTTCAGCATACAGTAGATTGTTTCAGTGTAAAATGAAAACTCTTTTAAGTCAATGGTCCGAACACAGCACAGCCCATTGAGTTAATAGGTGAAATCATCTTGTCTACCTTGAAACGTCTTCATCTTGCCTGCTGGGCTGAAACAGCTTCTCAACATGTGGCACCATGGTGCTCTGATACTCGTTTCAAGTGAGCAAGAACCTGAATGTATTGCAGCACTGAAGCACTTTGTCATTGACATTCTGAGCTGAGAATAAAACGACAAAAGAACAAGAAGTGAAGCAGACACAGTAGCAGAAAAAAGGCAATTCCCACTGTGGCATTTCTGGTTATGTAGCAGAAACAAGATTTCCGTAAGGTCTATCTGTCTGTCTTTCCACTGACATGCCATTTAAGTATGTCGGACGTCCGTGGGACCTAAATTGTAGTCAGAATTTGTTCAGGTGCTGGGTCTTATTATTGCAAATTAGGTGAGAGACTGGATTTTGCCTGTGGGCCAGCAGTTGCTCATCACAGTTCTAAGTAGCCTGTCTAGAGCAGTAGTATAGAGATGAGTGACCATAATGACAGCCTACGAGTGCTCCTCTACAGCACAGCTTTCATTAACACGCTGCCATCTTGATCCATCTCGGTTGTTCCACATGACACATCGGGGTACTTACAGGGTGTTGCTAACTGGCTAACACTGCCTCCATCCTCTCTTTCCATCTGTTGACAGCCATGGCAGCCAGATATATAAAAACTGACATTATGACGGGCCAACAAAAGTGCAAAACAGATTAATCAAGTATGTGTAATCTGGACAGGGATCTATGAGCTGTGACAAGTGTTAAGTTGGACTGATTTGTTGGGCCAATATTTTCAATATTAGATATTGGCAACTCGTGCAGTGTACTGTGATCAGGGCTGACAGTTTTCTTTGACTGCTCCACAAAAACAGTTTACAAAAACTGAAAATACTCTTGCAAATTTGATTAAATTTTGTGTATTGTTAAATTACATTTTTACATATTGGGCCTACTTAATGTAAAGCCCATAATGTGTCCCATCCGATTCAAATGATAGGATGGGTTAGCGATAAACACATGCCATAAGGGGCCATCTAGTGTAAAATAATTTCTGTCTGAATTTCAATACTGTGTTTTGGATACATTTACACTGAGGAGCATGCGTAGTACTACTTAAAGGCATTATCTGTTACATTTTTGCATTGAAATGTCTAAAAACAACTAAGCCTATGTTATACACCAATCAGGCATACATTATGACCAGCTGCCTAACAGTGTGTTGGTCCCCCTATTGCTGCCAAAACAGCCCTGACGCGTTAGCCACTAGACCCCTGAAGGTGTGCTGTGGTATCTGGCACCAAGATGTTAGCAGCAGATCCTTTAAGTCCTCTAAGTTACAAGGTGGGGCCTCCATGGATGGGACTTGTTTGTCCAGCACATCCCACAGATGCTCGATTGGATTGAGATCTGGGAAATTTGGAGGCCAAGTCAACACCTCAAACTCATTGTTGTGCTCCTCAAACCATTCCTGAACCATTTTTGCTTTGTGACATGGCGCATTATCCTGCTGAAAGAGGCCACAGCCATCAGGGAATACCGTTTCCATGAAAGGGTTACGTGGTCTGCAACAATGCTTAGGTAGGTGGTGCATGTCAAAGTAACATCCACATGGATGGCAGGACTCAAGGTTTCCCAGCAGAACATTGCCCAAAGCATCATACTGCCTCCACTGGCTTGCCTTCTTCCCATAGTGCATCCTGGTGCCATGTGTTTCCCAGGTAAGTGGCGCACACGCACCCGGCCAGCCACATGATGTAAAAGAAAACGTGATTCATCAGACCCGGCCACCTTCTTCCATTGCTCCATGGTCCAGTTCTGATGCTCACATGCCCATTGTTGGCGCTTTCGGCGGTGCGCAGGGGTCAGCATGGACACCCTGACTGGTCTGCAGCTATGCAGCAAACTGTGATGCACTGCATATTCTGACACCTTTCTATCAGAACCAGCATTAACTTCTTCAGCAATTTGAGCAACAGTAGCTCGTTTGTTGGATCGGACCACAAGGGCCAGCCTTCACTCCCCACATGCATCAGTGAGCCTTGGCCGCCCACGACCCTGTTGCCAGTTCACCACTGTTGCTTCCTTGGACCACTTTTGATAGATACTGACCACTGCAGACTGGGAACACCACACAAGAGCTGCAGTTTTGCAGATGCTCAGATCCAGTCGTTTAGTCATCACAATTTGGCTCTTGTCAAACTCGCTCAAATCCTTACGCTTGCCCATTTTTCCTGCTTCCAACATGTCGACTTTGACGACAAAATGTTCACTTGCCGCCAAATATATCCCACCCACTAACAGGTGCCATGATGAAGAGATAATCCGTGTTATTCACTTCACCTGTCAGTGGTCATAATGTTATGCCTAATCGGTGTATATTTTGTGGACTTGTGTACTTCCATTATCCTTCATCTTTCCAATGATGTTCAAACCCAGAGAAATGTAATTAATTCAAGGCAACAGTGTGTTTCATTTGATCAGGGCTTCAATTTGAGCATGGCTTGTCAATGGCATGGAAATACACATGGATGTGTAATAATAGCTGGATAGAGCAATGCTGCTCAGCCCCGCTTCCAAATTTGCCTAGTGGCCATTCACAGCTTTACAGCAAAAAATTCCCCTGCACCCCAAAAGCATTTTGTCTATAAGCCACTGTTATAAAACAGACCCATGTAAAACTGTTGATGGAACACCTCAAAATGCAAACAAGGTCAATTATGACTCTAACTTACATGAATAAATCATGGAGGTTTTATATTTGTAAAACTTTCCTCAGGCAGAGACGACATCTGTGACATCATCACAATATAAAGTCTGTAGGCCAGTGGGAGAAACACTGCTACGCAAATTCAATGAGCCCAAAAGTAAACCTGGACGCTAGAAGATTTTTAATAGGCATCATCTATGGTTCTGGTATCCAGATATGAATAAAATGTGAATGTGAATAAAACTTTAAACTTTTAAATTACCTGATTTCTGCTTTAGTCATGTAAAATAGATTTTCATCTGCAATGCTGCTTGTTTAACAGTGAAGACAATAACTCCCTCCCACACTACCTCATGATGTTGTCAAATTCAGTCTTTTGTTGTTTTTGTTGTTGTTTTGATTAAGAGATCCCTAAATTACATACCATGAATTTAAGTATGTCTGGGCAGGTCTGAAGGGTGCCTTTCCATCATAGGTGCAGAAACTGCTTGAAATTAATGTAGTTAATCAGCCTGTGTGAGTTTGGAGTGTGTAAGTGCTTAGAACATTATAATTGAAGTATATGATGGTTATCCTCATGATCTTTTATGTCTCATAAATTGTTGTTTTTTCCAAAACTGCATGGGATTAGCATAAAGTGGGCACGTCTATAAAAGAGAGACTCCTCCATAGCTTTAGGACCCATTTTCATTCAGATTCATTCAGAGGTGAGATGTCAAGGGAGTCACCATGTGAGTTGTTCAATTGCCAAAATTTAGCTTATTTTGGAGAATTATTTAGCCATCTCACAGACAAGTGGGCATGAAACGGTTGGTCCAATGGATTCCTTAGGTTTTTTTAGTTTCATATGATACCGGCAAGCTCTAGCTCTAAAACTGAGCCCACTAAAGCCTTTGAAAGAGCGTAAAGGTGGCTGGAGAGTTAGAGGTAGTTGCAGAGCAACATGACGAAATGCTAGCACAGAAGAAAAATTTAAGCCGCATCTCCCGAAGTGTTTTGCTAATCGTCTTCACCAGCCTTGAAAGCCCATAAGATTGGAAAAAAAAGTGAAAGGTGCACTTTGGGGCACAAAAAGGAGCTTAACACATCTCTCTGGAAAGTTCTGCAAAGACACTAGCTGTATGAGTCACAGGTATGTTACTGGTGCCTGTTCCCACGGAAGCACTGTGATGAGGTTTATGACCACAGCCTTAAGTATACCAGTCTAATGGTCATCCTGTAATGTTAATTTAAGTGGGACTCTCAGTTGGAGATTCCTGCAGTCTATCTATAGCTGAGTGACTATAGAGCGGACATTACTGCTATTAGAGATATGACTGAATAGTAGTGATGACAATGAGTGGGCCTGAGAGGGGATATTGGATATCTAATGGAGAGATTTTCACCTATGATCATCGTTGTCTATTTCCTTTCCTCACGCTCCCACTCCTCCGCTCTCTCTTCCCTTCTCTTTCCTCTACATCCTTTTATCTCTTCCCCTCTCACTTTGCTCTCCCCATCTTCCCTGCCGTCTTCCCTCTCTCTCTGAGCCCTAAGTAGCCACAAATGGTCCCTAATAGCCTCCAATGGAGATGAATTGATCGTTGTGTGAACCGAATCGATAGGAGATTGCTTTTTGCCGTACACAGTGGGATACGGCGCAGGCAGGCGGCCTTAATTAAGTTAACAGTAAACCACTATTGCTTCGGAGTTTTATTAGGAGAATAAAGTTTACGATGAATACAGAGGCAGAAATAAAAATTATGGTTTCAGAATGAAAGCTTAGGAGAGAAAAAAACGGTGT
The DNA here is from genome assembly GCF_056507025.1 of Lutjanus erythropterus. NCBI lineage: Eukaryota > Metazoa > Chordata > Actinopteri > Lutjaniformes > Lutjanidae > Lutjanus > Lutjanus erythropterus. Next base: position 16,735,653 of record NC_139331.1, read on the forward strand.
ATATTTACCTCGATGTGTCTCTGATTTGTTGCTACTCAGTCGTGATGCTCCCTGTCTGACTCATAAAGTGTTTGTTGGACATTTTCTCACTTCCTCTGCCTGTTTTTCTCTCCATACCACCACCATCTCCTTCTTTCTCCAGCTTCTCTTCTTCTCACTCTCAATCTCACCCTACCCCCGTCTGACCTCATCTCCCTCCCTCCAGCCCTCCCTCTCTGTCGTCTATAATGGGATGAGCAGCAGAATTTGATCAGCAGTTTTTTAAAGGTCACAGAACCAAGCGAAAACTCTCAGCCAAAGCGCCGAGGGAACGAGGGAGGGGAGGATGAGATTGAGGAAGAGAGGAGGAGGAGGAGGGAAAGATAACAGGCTGCTGGAGAAGGAAATGCTGCATGAAGGGAAGAGAAGGTGGAGAAGGTAGTGCAGTAAGGAAGGAGGAACGAGATGGAGCAATGGAAGGAGAAGAGGGAGGAGGCAGATGAGGTAATTTGTTGTTCTATGACACATCCGATCTGGTAACAGATGAATGCATATTAAATATGTAGGAGAGGAGAAGAGAGCAGGGTGTGAAGAGGAGAACAGGCAAGAAGAAAGAGGTGCACTGCTAACTAGAACCATATAGGGTTTTTACAGGGCTTGTCCCCAGAAGAGAACCCTTTTTGGTTCCTGGTTGAACCCTTATAGAAATTTAATCTGGAATCCTTTCAGAAGGTTCAACCTAGAATCTAACATAAATATATTACAAGGGTTTCATCTAAACCTATGGAGAACCCTTTTATATCATAACCCCTATGGGGTTCTTCCAAGAACTATTTTATATTCTAAGGGTTTCACTCAGAACCCACTCAGGGGATTCTACTGAGAACCCTGTCGTCTTCTGAGAGTTCTTCAAAGAACAATATTATAATCTGCAACTGGCACAAAAACACAAAGAACAACACATGAAAAGTGAATTGATTAAAGGGATTCCAAATACATCTACATTTGAAACCCATTTGAATATTTGAGGGTGAGGATCTTGTATTTATTTATATTTAAATAAGAAGAGGAGAGATTAGCAGAGAGGAGAAAGAGTGAGCTGGAGAGGGAAGAAGGTAAGGTTGGAGGAATTTGAGAGACAGAAGATGAGACATTTTTCTTTTCTCTCACCCACTGCCTCCCTCTCATCTCTCCTTCTTCCCTCAGTAGCTGTCGGGTCTTAATCACCTCTCCATCTCTTCGGGCCTCCTCATCAGATCTCTTGGCTAGTCTCTCTGTCCCTCACCATCTCACTCTCACTCCTCTCTTCTCTGTTCTGTCTTCCCTTCTTCTGCTTTAAGATAAAAGACACTTTTATCACTCTGCAGTGTCTCGTAATGGTCACACAGTGCAGCTGTCTCCCCGTCTGAAGCAATAATAATTCTTTGATATCATTCTATCATTCATTATCAAACAGACCAAAATCTTTCCCAAACTCAGTGAAGACTCTCTGCCTCTCTCTGCGCTCTTCTCTGCCACTCTCTACTGTCCCTTTCATCACCCTCAATCTATTCCCCAATCGTTTCAGCATGAGTGTCTTTCTCAATCACTTCAGCTACATGTCTGCAGTCGGTGTGTATCTGTGTGCTGCATGACACAATCACACACGCGCAGGTATCAATCCACCTCCATAAATGACCAATTTCTGTCTCTCTTTGCATTTTAACCTTGCTTTTCATTTCCACATTTTATTTAATCATCCAAAAAGAAATGCTTCCTGAATGACATCAAGTAAAAGATGACAAATTTAACCATTTAAAGGTGCAGTGTGCAAGATTTACCATGCTCTATTGGCAGAATATGGTAGAAATTGAATATAATATTCAGAAATAGGTTTTCATTATTGTATAATCACATGAAAATAAGAATTGTATTTCCATTTAAAAAGGACGTGGATCCTCTTCTATGCAAGTCACCATGTTGTACGGCCATGTTTCTATAGTCGCCCAAAATGAGCCTGGAATTTTTCATGTTTTGCAGCCACCATAGGTTCTCCTAAACTTTTGGAAGGAGAGGGTGGGGCAAGTGGTTTTCAGTTGGTTGCAATCTGCAAGCTCACCACTGGATGCCACTTAATCCAACACACTGGTATTTGAATTAAACCAAAACTGGACTAGCATGTAGCTGTTTAAGCTAACATTAACGTTAGCTCGACAAACTGACAGAACAAGCTGCTTCACACCTGAATCCTGGAGTTCTGCGTTCAGGACTTTTAGCTTAAAACAGAGACAAGATTTGCTCAAAGGTTTACCAGGAGATTTTGACAACTATGTTATCTGTCATTTATAATCAACAAACCTCCAAGCTACCTGCTAGCTACCTGTCTGAAACTGACAAAGTGACATGAAGGCCACCACTCTGTTGATGTTTTTGAACAGTGAACAGACTCATCCCACTCTTTGTTTTTCAGACATCAAAGGAAGACGACAGCATTCAGAGAGCATGTTAACCAGACGACAGCTGAGAGTTTTCTTTTTTGTTTTTTGGCCAACTCACACAATCAGCGTTAATTAGCGACAGCTGGGTGAATTTGCTGGTGACAGTTGTCTTTGTAGCTGGCAAAAAAACTAAACCTTTCACCTATTACAGCTTGTTAGAACACTGTTGATTATGTAAGTAAAATCACAGCTCTTGGGTTTGGAAAATTGCTCTCTTTCAAATCACGTATTTTTTTTTTGTGTAAAAGTGATCATTCAGCCCCAGCCAAAACCCACAGCAACAAGTAGATTATTGCTATTTAGTCGAATTTTCTTTAAATGAAGAGCATTTTTTTTTTTTCCAGAATTACAAAACTAAATGATTAATATACGAGTAGAAGACTGTATGGAGTCCTGTACTGCATTTAGGAAACTGGTGCTACCAAGAGCACAAGCATCAGTCTATGCTAACAATACAGTAGGTGGAATAAACATTCTTGGTCCCTGAGGGATTTCATGCTCTTTAGATCGATTGACAGAAAGCTGCATACCAACTTGCTTTCCGTGTTTTGTGAAGCGTTCATGCACAAAGATACACACTGTACTGTACAGTAGATGTATTCATAGACACACTACATATATTCATAGCAGGTTTGTCAGTGTTTATTTAGCTCTATAGATAGGTATGAGCAGCCACTGCAGAGCCAAATAAGCTTTATGAGAGGACAAACCTCTTCTGTCAATACTTGCAATTAAGACTAATGTGCTGTGTCCACAGGTGGATGTAGAGTATATGCCCAGATAAACAAGCTGAATGCGAACATGCCCCTGCCCCTCTGCTTTAAGCAGCAGAACTGAAATGAACATCTCTGTCGGCAGCATCAAAGCCTGTCGCAGCAGATCCCAAAGGACCCTGCTAGCCAGCTTGAAGCTCCACCTGTACAGCGCCGGAGCTTTCATCAGCTGTACATATCACAAAACTGCCATACCTGCTAACATAGCTGCTGCTGCTGCTAGCGACGGTGCTGTCTGCAGCTCTCCATTCCCCCCAGAGTCACGGTTGTTGAAAGGCCAGGCGACTTCACACCTTATCTGAAGCTTCTGTCATTTGACACATGCAAAGGATGCTGGGGATTATGGCAGTGGGGGCTATGCGCACGCTTTGTCTTTTGTCTGTCAGGAGGACTTAATTACAAAGAATGATGCACTGAGGCGGCTGAAGTTAGTTGTTTTGCAGCTGAGCCATGTAATGAGAATTTCACATCAAAAGATGAGTGAACAGATGGTCTGGTTCTGAATATTGCTCTTTATAGGCTTTCATATTAACTCAGGTTGGAACAATAAACTCCAGCAAAAAGAGATCATCTTCTGCTGTCTGACCGTTGAGGATGAGCATATTAATAATCAAGAAAAATCAACATTATTGTTGCCTACACTGAAAAAATAAACTATTTTATGTTTTAAAATGTTAGTGTCCGAGCCGCCCTACAACTTTAAGTTGACTGAATTTGAAAACATAAGATGAGGTAATTTTGCAGTTACTCAAAATGCCTCTAGTCAACTAAACACGGTAATTAATTAATTAATTCAGTTGTACTTCAGAAAACATGTTCAATAAGCTTAAGATATTAAGTTGAACCAACAACTGTTCAGTCACACTGACAAACATTTTACAAACAAATTTTATTTCATTTTATATATTCTTAGTTTGAAGAGTCTGTTTTTTCTTAGTTTCTTAGTGTATCAGACACACAGCAAGTTTTCATTAAACTAAAAAGAAGGGTCTTGGGAGGGCCTACATTGTCAAAATGAACTATTTGTTTTAACTTAAAAAAAGTAAAAAAGAAGTAAAGTAAACCTCATATTAATTCATTTCTGCCTGAAAAAACATGTTCAATAAGCTTAAGATATTAAGTCGAATCAAAAACTTCTCAGTCACAAACATTACAAATTGTATTTCCTTTTAATTTTTTTCCATTTGAACAGTTTCTTTTAGTTCTTATCTGAAATGTATTTGAGAGTCTCAGGAGAATTGGAAATCTGCTAATATGGTAATCATGTTTCTTTAAAAATAATAATAGTAATTTACACAGTCAAAAGACTCTCTCTGCCCAAAACTCATGTTTATAAGGTCTGAAGTGTTCTGAAAATAAATACTAGGTAAGCACTTGTTGTTTTAAAGTTTACTTGAATAAGTATTTTTTTTAAGTTGATGAGGAAAGATTAGTTGATTCCACTTAATTCCTGTATGATTTTTTTTTTTTACTGTGTGCACTCTGTGGGGCAGCTTACTTCATTCGAAGCAATAATGTTTTGTTGAGATAATTTACTTTAGATCCCCTTTAATTTATAACAGATTTTTGGGGGAGTTCTAAAGCTCAAAAGAGTTTGAGCTTGATTCAAAACTCAAACAAACTTGAAATTATGAATTTTCTCAACATTTTTTTTATTTATTTATTTTTTTACAGTGTACAAACAACAAACAAACAAACTCTTTGTCCTGCCGATCACATTCTCTCTCCTCCACTTGTGTTTGTATGTGATTTATTGTGTGTTTTTGGGGGAGTGTGTGAGCGTCCCAGCTGGAGTGAAGACTGTTTATATTATTGGTGATGAAAGAGGGGCCCCCAGGGGCCCCAGTAATGGGCTGGGAGGCCTCTGACTTCTTATAATAGCCTCTGAATGTGTGTGTGTGTATGTGTGTGTGTGTGTGTGTGTGTGTGTGTGTGTGGGAGGGAGAGGCACAATTGCAGCAGTATATAATTGTCAATGGGAGGACACACTTTTACAGAATAAAATGAAGCTGATACACAAAGAAACACAGAGACAGAGAGATGGAGCCTGTCCCGCACATAAAGGCACGGACACAAAGAAACACAATGTCATATACACACACTCACACACACACACTCACACATTGTGGTGCCAGCTGAGCCCAGTGTGTCCAATAACAGCAGGTGCTGTCAAGTGCAAGCACAGCAGACCTGCCCTGACATGGTAACACACACACACACACACACACACACACACACACACGGGTGGATGCATATATGTGAGCACACCACACACTCATTCATACACCATCCTGTTATCATAACACTCACCTCTAGTAAACATTCTCATAGTTAAAACTAATGTCAGATGAGTGTAGTTTGTACAAGGTTACACTTTTATGTCTGTGTGTCATACAGTGTGTGTGTGTGTGTGTGTGTGTGTGTGTGTGTGTGTGTGTGTGTGTGTGTGTGTGTGTGTGTGTGTGTGTCTGTGTGTCTGTGTGTACCTGCTATTTGGCTGTGAAAGGCTGTAGTGTTGCCATATGGTCTCACATTAGGGCACTCTAAACTCAGCCATCCAGAAGTGTGTGTGTGTATGTGTGTGTGTGTGTGTGTGAAGAGAGTGTGAAGAGTGAGAATATAAAGCCCTTTATTTTCTATGTAAGCTGTTGGTGTTTAAATACTTCTTGTTGATAGTGTAGAGCAGTAAATATCAGTCTGTTTTTGGGCTAAATGAAGCTAATAGTGATATCCCATTCTTTCTTTCTCTTTCTTTATCAGAGATCTTTCTTTTCATTTCTCTCCTTTTTTGTGTTCCTCCTTTCTTCTTTTCTTGCTTCCTATTATTGTTTTCCTTTCTTTCTTTCTTTCTTTCCTTCATCATTCATCATTCATTCCTTCTTGCTTGTCCTTTCTTGCTCCCTTATTTCCTTTCTTTCTTCTTTTGTTTTCTTTCCTTCCTTTTTTGCTTCCTTCCTTCCCTCAGTCATCATTCCCTTTTTTCTATCCTTTTCCTTTCTTTCCTCCCCATCTTTTGTGTTTTTATGCCTTTCCTTTTTTCCCTTCATTATTGCCTCCTTACTGTTTTCTTTTTGTCCTCTTTCTTAGTTTCCTTATTTCCTTTCTTAAGTCAGCCTTTCCCTTTCCTTCCATTCTTAATGATTCTTACTTCTTTCCTATTTCCTCTTTCCTTCCTATTTTCTTTTTGTCCTCTTTGGTCTTTTTTCTTTCTTTCTTTTCTTAAAGTACCCCCTGCATCCTCTTCCTCCTCATATCTCTGTCTCTCTGTGTCTCCCTGTGTGTGTGTGTGTGTGTGTGTGTGTGTGTGTGTCTGTGTGTGTGTGTTAATATATTTAGCGGTGCCATATCGTACGCTGTGCTGACTTCATTAACTATCTCAGCATGAAGCTCCAGTGACTGAATGATAATAAACCACACACACATACATAGCCCTGGGAGCCTAACAGTAATGCATAGATAACTGATTTACTTCATTATGATGAAAGCGCTAATTGTAAATACATCCTCTTTAACCCCACAGACCTTTTAGCAACTCCGTAATTAAGGAAGGGACTCGACCATCATTTAAATTCCAATCAGGATCAAGTTTCCAAAAATCCCAAATAAGCTGAGTACGAGGTGAAAGTGATACACAAGATGTTTGGAATTTATGGTTGTTTTTAGCTAAACAGATTCTCGTGGTCACACGTAAACTCTTAATGTATAACAAAGATCTCCACAGTATTGTTATGTGAGTATACACTTCCAATAATGAGTAATGACTCATCAAAAAAATGACAAAGATTCCTTCCTTTATAGTTATATAATGCTACAGTGCCACCTATTGGCCAAATGACACCAAATTTGTTATGCTTCCTCAGACACCTACATGTCGACCAAATGTTAATGCAAAAGCAGAAAGTCTTCAGGAGATATGACATTTTTGTGCTATCAGCCCTTCCCACAATATTTCAGCAGCAAAACCGCATGGACTATCAAAAATCCAAATAAGAAACTTTCCAGCGTGGTTCAGAGACAAATTTGGTGACACCTGTTCCAAATTTGCAGCAGCAGTAGCAAAAAGAGATATGAACAAAAATACAAAATGGAATATCGAGGCATAAATGGACAAGAAAGATTCAGCTGGACCCTGAATCTAGGAAAAAGATGAGTTTTCTTTCTGTGTAAAGTTCGTTGTTACAGTTTCACCATCTGGCCAAATTACAACAAATCTGAGACTGCACTACGGTTGGGCAATATGTTAATGTTAATATGTTAAAATTTTCCAACTGGCCCATCAACCAGCAACTGGCGATAAGACTCAGCTGGAAGATGTATGAAGTCACTACATTATGTACACTGTGCATGTTCACTATGTCCAGTAGGACCTCACAAAGTGTCAAGAAGTTAAACATTCTCACACCTATTTTCCTTTTTAAACAGAGAAATTCAACCATGCACTCTCTGAATCCAAGTTTCTCTCTTTTACCAAACTAAGACAAGCTCCTCGTCAAACACACTTCATTCAAACTTGACATTAAAACATGTTAAACTCACAAAAAACATCTTTGTTAGTCTATCCACTCTTCCAACAATCACCAGCTCTGGTCTGGTCAAATTAAATCTTTAATTCACCAAGTGAAAAGAGTGCATAGAGTCAAGCTCTGCAGGCTTTTCACTTTGCACTCCTCACCCAGCCCAGTGCACTCATGGTCCAGCTGAGTGTGTTCTGTGCCGCTGGCACAGTGGCCGTCACTCTGCAGACCATTACAACAGCAAAATAAAATGACAAATATTGCCCCAAAAATCGGTCAAAAAACGCATTTCATTCAGCCCATTGTGGATAGGCGATAAATTTGTTCATCTCATGTTGAGAAAATTGCAGGACATACATACATACAGACAAACAGACAGGCAGATATTCCTTCCTAGTACCTTATCCTGCAGTTCAGAGTGCTTTACATGAAAAAACAGCACCCCAAAAAAAAAAAAGAAACAGAACCAAACTGTATAAATGTGGTGTGTTCATTTCATTTCATTTCAAAAGCTGGAGTGAAAAGGAAGGTCTTTAGGTTGGTTTTGCAAGAATACTGTCAGAGGAAGCCTTCGGTCAGCAATCAAACTGTTCCATTCTTTGGTTGCATTAATGCTGAAAGGACTTTGAAAGTGTTCTAGGCACGGGGAGGAGATTTCCACCTTGTGACCGCTGAAGTTATAAACTGACAGCAAGTCTGAGATGTACTGTGGAGCCTCACCAGTGAGTGCTTTGTAAAACCAAAAGTAGGATGAAGGTTGCGGAAGACTGGAGTTATATGATCTGATCTTTTTGTCCGGCTTAGGACCTGAGCGGCTGACTTCTGGATGAGTTAAAGTCTATGGACAGTTTTGTTTGGAAGACCAATAAATAGAGTTGCAATTATCTAGCCTGATCATAACAAACACTCTGAGTCAGTTAGAGGAAAAAAGCCTCTGATTCTAGAAGTGAATCTGAGGTAGAAAAAGGCAACCTTGGTGATGCCTCCTTAATAGTGGATAGTTTAGATTATTTGATGTGGGACTGAATTTGGTATTTATCAAGATGCCCGTTGGCACACCCCCAGTTTGGGGAAGCATAGAGGAGCACCAGCATGAAAGCTAAGAAATGAACTGCTATGGACAGGGTCAGCAAAAAAAGGTGTTTTAGCCACTTAAAAAAACAACCACCTAAAAAACATCAATATTAGTTTAAGTGTACACTATATATTAGGAGTATTATCACTGCCTTACTTTGTCGTCAGACAGCCTTTTTGGACAGAAAACTACTGTTATATAAGCCAAATATAGTTTGCGCCAAAGCAACTAGACTATAGGAGAAATCAGTCATTTTACTTCCCAGAACACAGGAGCTGCCGATCTACTGCTCTCTCGATCTGTTAGTATGTGTTATTGTGTGACTTCAGTGATTCTGAACTAACCTATTAAAACAACAAAGTCACACAACACCACAAAGTAACACAAAGAGGTAAAAGCACCGATTTCACCAATGGAGTTCGGTTTTTGTGGCTTACATTATGGCAGTTTCCCATCAGAAAAGAAAGCACAGCAGCAAATCTTCACATCTGAGCAAGTAAAACTGTCAAATGTTGATTGAAAAGTGACTGAAACAACAAATCCGATATCAAAATAGTTGCACATTAGTTCTCCATCGGTCAGCCAATCATTTTAGCTCCACATCATGCATTTGAATGTTTCCTGCTATAGTTTCATTAAATGCTGAAATGTTTTTAAAATGAAGCTTAGGACTGAAGTGGTCACGGCTCATATCAGCTGAAAGAGGTGGATTAACTGTTATTATAAATTAAAAGGACTGTAACACTGATGGGTTCACTCTTACTCTCTTATATCTCTCTTAAATGCTTGTGTTTCTCACGCTGTAACAACCTACAGCTGTCAAGTGTTTTTGGTGAAAACATGTTTCTGTCGTTGATTTGTTGTTTCTCATCACTAATCTCCGCTCCTCTTCCTCCTCCTCTCAGGTCAGCGTGTTGGAACGTCAGGTGATAGACTTCCTGGGCTACCAGTGGGCTCCCATCCTCACCAACTTCCTCCACATCATTGTCGTCATCCTGGGCCTGTTCGGCACCATTCAGTTCAGACCGAGATATGTCACTGGAGTGGGTATTACACACTCAGACACACACACACACACACTCACTCACTGGAAACAGCCGCTTTACATATCGTTTGGCCTAGATTTAGCAACAGCCTCTCATTAGCCTATGCTCAGCTCTCTCTAAATAACAAGGACTGAATAATATCGAAGTATTACTTTGAGGTTTTTTCTGTCTCACTGGAAATTCGTTCATAATTTGTAGGTTTCATAACACTGCCAGCATTGACAACTTTATCATAGTTAAGGGTGCTCCGATCAGGATTTTCAAGGCTGATCCCTGATTGCAAGAAGCAGTATTTGTCAGTGCGATCACTGATCATGGGGTCTATTTGAAGCCTCTATTTATCGTGTTGTATTATTATTAATAGTGAAAGTCTGCTGACATCACAAAGTGCTGCTGGCTGTCCTTCTTCCTAAACCGTACCAATCCCTATCAATCACTTTTATCAACCACCTCATTATTATTGGGCTCGGTGTTTCCAACTGGTGACTTTCTTGCCAGATTTAGCATCTTTTCAGACCCTCTTAGTGACTTTATTTCTAAAAAGCAACTAGGAACAAATGTAGCTACTTCTACAGATCATCAGGTAAAAGGAAATAAGTATATTCAAATATATTATACTGGGATTCATTCATGCAGGCTGCTCAGAGTAATGCAGTCCACAGCTCTTCTGTGGACAGGGCAGGGGTCTCTCCCTCACCTGTTGCACTGTTTCCAGGAGGGTGTGACATGTGGGGCAGGCAGCTTCTCTGTCCTCTCAGATCTTTGGATATGCAAATAGTTTGTGTTAACTTCTTTCTCGATCCTTTCGTGGATTGCAGATTTCTTTTTACTGGAAACTGACATTGTCCCTGTAGTAACTTTGTGATTATTTGGCTAAAGATTTCTCTATCCTTTATACGGCTAAAGGTGATTTCTCCCTCGCTGTAACCAACACAACCATGACCTTCAGATTTTTTTTACGTTATTGTTAGAAAAAATGCAGTCAATGACAAGAAATATTTGTTTAATGTGATTTCTGCTTGAATTGACTTTGAAGTCCTTGTCGGCGCCCACGTGCTTGCCCAGACAAAGCCAGGTAGATTTTGGAGTCCCTGAGGTGTGTTTGTCAGATTCTGACACAGACAGCAGGTAACTGAAGCAACACGTCCATAAATGACACCAAAACATGGTAGAGACTTCTCAGCATAATTTTTAATAACTTTACTTTTTTCCAAAATATTTTTGGGCCTTGTTACGTCTTTATTCACAGGACAACTGAGGAGATGACAGGAGAAGGGGAGAGAAAGTGGAGGGACAACACACAGCAAAGAGCTGAGCTACCAGGGCGTCTGATTAAATGACTTTTTTGGTGCAAAAATTTACAAAGCTTTCTGAGATTTACTAACCTGACATGCCATGTGGTTTGTTACGCCATGTGGAAAATCATCCTTAGAAACTGTTTAGGGAAAAAGAAACAACCAAAAAACACTTGGCAAGTGATTGGATGAACCATCTGTCTTTCACATTGAACACAAGGTAACTTCAACTTATCAGATCAACACTTCAATGGACGCTTTTCGCTGTTAAAAAAAAAAACATGCCCTCGGCTGCCAGTAGTCCCTCCCACAGTAGGACTCTGATTGGTTGCACCACTTCTGGTGCTGACACAGACAGATAGAAATGGATCCAAGATGGATTCTCTTGTGATCTTGTGATCTTGGGAAGCCAACTGTCTTGCAAGGTTAAGAGATTTACTCTCAAAATGGAAAATCTACCCACTTTTTGTGCCTGGAGGGTGTTATTTTTGGATCCTGCCAGTTTCATCAGCCTTTATAGAGACCACCATCCACCAAAATATTTAGAAACAATATCAGTTGTTAATGATCAGTGGTTGATCAGTTGGAGCACCCTTAAATGTGGGGTTGTATGAAATATTTATCAATAGTCAGCCATTACCTACAGTAGACTGGTAGTACACTGACTATTGATACTTCATACAACCCCAAATTAAATAAACTTAACTTTCCCTCCCTCCCTCTCTCACATCTTTAACTGTACTGTGTGTACAAAATAATGTTAAATATTACAAGTGGTTTTGTCTCATATCTTGAAAAGAAATCTTTTGCTCTGAGTGCTGAGTGCTCTGTAAAATAGCAAAGCTGCAACTATATAACAAGAGAAATAACCCAGTCTTCATTTGTCATTAATGATTAAAAATGCCTGCTAGTGGATCTGAGATTGAAGGAAGACGATGTATATGGTAAATAAAAGGTTAGAGCAGTGATGTGTCGTGGGAGTAGGAATAAGCTGCCAGGTGGAATTATTTGTTTCTCTGTTCTGTGTCTGTCAGTTGCCGATAAAATAAGTTATGTTTCAGAAAAGTTTAAGAATCTCCCACAGTGGCTGCAGGCCTCCACAGAGACCTCCCACACATCTATAAAACACCCCGACCCCTCCCCGAGACCTGCACGTGCACACACACGCACACACACACACACACACACACACACACACACACACACACACAGAAAATTTAGTGAGAATATTACCACAATGAAAGTTTGATCTCAGTGTATAAATTCTGCCTTAACCTCTACCATTCATTCATTCTTTCCTGCTCCTAGCTTCACATACACAAACCCGTTGTCTATTTTCTCTCCCTGTCTGGTTTGATTCAGGTGATTGGTTGCTCTCTTCACTGTTGTTTTTGTGCCTCTGCATCTCAACAACATCAAAAGTGAAGCCCCCCTCTGTCTTTTCTCTCCATCTCACCCGCTCCAAATGCAAGACATGAACATGCTTTTTTAATTCTCCAACAAAGGCCTGTCAGATCTCATCTGCATCTCTCTTTCTCCTTCCTCCTCGTGTTTCTCTCTGCAGTACGCAGCCTGGCTGGTCGTGTGGATGACCTGGAATGTTTTCATCATCTGTTTTTACCTGGAGGTTGGAGATCTGTCTAGAGTAAGAAAACATTTTCTTGGATTATTGCTGTGTCCTTGTCAAGTTGTCTACTGTACGTGTCCAGAGTAACACCGTCTGCCACTAATCCTGTGACAGCAGTGTTACAGCATTGTTGCATGCTGGATTTCTGGACCTATAATGGATCTCGAAGGCCTCATTTGCACTGACATTTCCAACCCCTTCAACCAAAATTTAGAAAGAAAAGCAAAAGGCTGGCAGTCATCTATATTTTTCTCATTTCATTATCCTCTGCCTGCTCCACCACCTTTTGCAACACACAATGTAACGTAGTGACATCATCATGAGTGTACAACATAACATGAAAGATAGAATCCTTAGCTTTCTGCTGCAAAAAGCATGAACACTGTCGCTATTATGGTTTGTATTTTAGATTGATTTTTATGGGATCATGCAAACAGTGATCTCAGTTTTCACAGGGCTATTTAGGGTTATTTTGAATCCATCTCATATACAACACCGAGCTGTCATTAATACTCACTAACATGCCCAATGTGTATTAATCCATAGCTGAAAATTGACCCAAAAATGCCCCATTTACTCCTGTTTGGTTAATGTTATACAGAAACTACAGTACCCACCTATTTTAGCCGTTTTCAAAAATGTAAAACAATATTTTTGTGACACTCTTCAGTATGAACCAGTAGGTTTGGGGTAGGGCTGGGGCAATTCATCGATGTAATCTCTCATCAAAAGCGTGGGAGTATTTTGGACAGAGGTGGGACAGTTTGACTGTCTTTAGATCTACAAACTGGACATGACTTATCACAGCGGGACAAACTGCTCCACACAAGTGCTGGGAGTGTCTGTCCTCCTGCGGCAGCAGGAGCCGAAACAGAAGTAGCATCACCCCGTTTACTTTCTGTCGGCACCCAAACAGGATATATCAGGATTATCAACTCGTGTAACATGTTTCTGTTAGCAGAAGTCACTTAAGATAGATTTTCTACAAGTTTCTGCATCATCCCTGTGTTAAAGGTGATGTGTGCATCACTGCTGTTAACTATATGCCATGCATCATCTAACGGTGTTATTCGGCTGTTTTATACTTTCTTTTTACTTTATCAGCCATGTATAAGCAAGAAATGGCTAAAAATAATGTTTCTGACTGTCTGTAATTCATTTCATTTGGTAGAAAAATGACAAGAGTATTTTCTTTGGCTCACACTGATGCAAAACTCTACTGCCAGTGATCATCTTACCTGCATATGACTGATGAAATAACGTCAGGTTTTATGTCAAAATACTGATTTTTCAGTTCAATGAAGAGTTGACAGTGGTTAGTTATTAAATTAACATGCATCATATCACCTTTTGAATTTAAGATCCAGTTTTTTTCCGATCAGACATCTGACATGGAGTCTATAAAATAAGGTGGAAATAAGACAAAATTTAAAATATGCCACTATTATCATTATTCTAATGTGCTTTATGTGTCTATTTTTTCAGGATTATGACTGAATAAAATATTGAAATATAAATCAAAAATGTTTTTGATACATATCTTCATTAAATTAATTTTGTATATAATTGAATAATAAAAACAATCTTTAGATTAATCAATAAATTAATCAATAGATTAATTGATTAATTGAAAAAATAATCAATAGATTAATCGTTTAAAAAATAATCATTAGGTGCAGCTCTAATTTAGGATTGAGAGCCACAGGCCGGGTGAGAGAAGTTGGAAAGTCTTGAGACTAATGGTGAATTCCACTTGAACTGGGAATTTGGAATTCCGAGTTCCAAATCAACTGGAAAGCCTAGCCTGAAGTCAGATTTCCAACTCGGAAAGTCAGAGGAACCGCAGCAGCTCTGACCTCACAATCCAAGATGGCTGCTCCATGCATCAAGATTTGTGAAAGCTGTAATATACCTTTTATTAGCACCTCTGTCTTTTGTGTCTGATTAAATCAGTCATACACAAAACACTGTGCAACTCCTATCTGTGGAAATGTTGCTATGATGTTTGCATGTGTAAAATACAGCATAATGCATTGTTGTCATGCACAACAAACCATTCTCTATACAGTTCACTGCTCTCTGAAACTAGGTTACTGTCTTTGGGATATTGTCGGTGTCTGTACTCGGCAAAAACCTCTAGGAGAGTAAAAGTGCAGCATCGCTCTGCAGTCGTGAGTGGTTCAAAAACATCCTGTTTGATAAAAGGTTGGGGAATGATATACCTATTTTGACCGCAAGTGTTGAAATCGTTTTTTCTCCTGTCTCTTCCGACAGGACAGGTCACATAATTTCAGTGTTATTTTAGTGTAAATTCAGCTGCCATAATCACTGTGGCAAGACCCTGTCAGTGGCTACTTCTACAGACTGCTTACTGACACAGTTACACCAGTGAGGAGTAAAAATCAAGCATGCAAGTCAGAGAGATGAATTCATTTACACCTTTTCAGCATCTGGCTGGAATATTAAAACATGCTAAGATGATTTATGCGGCTGGATTGAAACCATTCTCTAATGCACCTTGTTTATTTTATACTTGTGATTTTGCTAACAAATCAGATTCACTCACACCACATTAAAGGGATAGTTTGGATTATTCAGGTGTTGATACTTAATGATAGTCAGTGTGTTACCTGCAGTAGATGCTAGTTGATACACCCAAATTTGGAGAAGCAGAGAAGAGCCAAGGAACCATCACAGACTTCTGTTGACAGGGTCCACAACAAAGCATATTTTAGCTACTTAAAAAAGGCTCACCTTAAGAAAATCTATTAAGTCCAAGTGTACAGTATATTTAGAATATTTCCACCACTTAACCTCGCCATCAGATGGCCTTCTTCAATGGGAAACTCCCACTATATAAGCAAAATATCACCCTCTGTCAACCAGACTCAAAACCAGTTACCTCACAGAACAGTTGCTGGTCTGCCACTGCTTCGATCTGTTAGTTTGTTTGTGTTATTGTGTGACTTTGGTGAATCTGAACTAACCTTTTAAAACACCAAAGGAACACAATAACACAAACTAATATAATGAGGCAGCTGCAGACTGCCTTAACTGTGCTCTGCAAGATAACAGTGATTTGTCCAAGGGGGTCTGGCTGGTTTGAAGACAGTAATATTTGGCTTATAAAACGGTGGTTTCCCGTCGGAAAATGCTGTCTGACTGCAAGGTTAAGTGTTGAAAATATTCTAAATGTACCATACACAAAAACTGATAGTCATTTTTTTTATGTGGGCATGTCTTTGCTTGGCCTCCTACAGCAGTGCTCGTGCTGCTTCTCCAAAGTGAGGGCGCGCTGACCACCATCTACTGTCAGTAATACACTGACTATGGATAAGTACCCCATTCAACCCCACTTCAAATAATCCAAACTATCCCTTTAAGTGTCTTCATGTAGAGGAGGTATAATTCTCACCAGCTGATTTGCAATGATGTATAATGTGTTTAGATTAAAAACATGTCAGTTCTTTGCATTGCTACCACACACTATCAGACATGAGAGGAGGTTCGTCAAGTCTTTGCAGACTTGTATTGAAAAAGTTCAGCCTTTCTGCAGCAAAATTTGTTGATTCTAAATGCAGATTATCAACTTGGACAATTAATTAGGGCCAATCAGTGCTTCCATAAACAGAAGAAATCAGTTGATGTGGAGTGTTGATTATGGCTGATTACACTCTGTGGTGTGGTGTTGTAAAAAAAAAAAAGTACTTTTCCCACCACAATTTGCTTCAAATTACTCATTCTATTGGACAGTTATGTAACAGGTCTGCTACCAGTTTAATAAATTGCACAAAACTGCAGTTACAGCGGCACACATCATCCATCCTAATCCTCATCTTATTGGTATTTCCAGCTTTTCGATCATAATTACTGTTAGTTCGGAGTGAAGTGTAATTGCTGCATATAGTCTTCTGCTAGTTTTCCTGCTCCCTCTGGTACTCACTCACAGTCCAGTACACTCATCCCCAATCTGTCTGCTCTTCCCACACACACACACACACACACACACACACACGCTTCAGCCTTGTTAAGTTTTGCTGCAATCCAAACTATGGACAGAGGTTTAACAGTGTGATAACAATTGTATAAAATCTTCTGTCTTGAAACCTACAGTTGCATTTTACTGATATTTACACCATCACACTGAAAATATAAGCCTGTCTGGCACTTTCAAAGGCTAGAGAGCAAGTTAGAAACATCTGGAAAAGCTGCATAATAAGGGTCTGAAGGTTAATTAACTACAATAAAATTATCAAATCACTAAATGTATCATTTATGTTCTATTATAAAATTCTATGAGTCTAATATTTCTCTTTATTTTAATAGAAAAAATCCCTCCCCTCCTGACTGAAATCATCACATCTGGTTTCTAACGAGGGCGAAGCAGCCAGTTAACGAGGGACACCTTTATCAATTACCTGCTGACCAATCAGAGAGAAGCACACGCCAACCAGACGCTGAACAGCTTGTTTTTATGACCGGAACAGTTTGCGCGTGCCTCGCTCAAGGGCACATCAACCTTGACCCAGTTACTAAGAAACGGGGAGCCACAAACGTACCCCCCCACCCCACCACCGGCCCAGATTCACCAGCTGTTGCATGAAATAATAAGAATCCATCACCTCCCATTCCAGGGCTTGTTTACTGACCTGAGGGCTGTTTTGACACTGGACCACATGTAGAACAACTGTGGCTACGTCTGTAATTGTTGTCACTCAGTCCAGAACAAAGAAAACTCCCCAAAAGATGATGAAACCAGATTTATGTGTCCTTGTGAGGACCTCAGGATGGCAAACAAAAAATTAGTATAAGTGGTAATATATTGTTTACTCCACAATATGGCTGCCATAAAAAAGGTCCACATATGAAATGTATTACAATTTTTATCAAGAAATGGAAAATAAACAATAATGTGAAAGAGACAAATGAATAAGTTTAACAATCTGTAGAACATTAACTATTAATGTTAGCTTACTTAACTTACGTTGCACAGCAACAAAACAGTTTCCATGAAGTCACAATCAATTTTTAGATGTTTTTATCACATATACAGATATATATAATGTGCTACGCATCACCTGTAAACCAGTATCTGGTGCAGCAAAAGTTGTTTTGTAGGTATTCTCTGCTATTTTTAATGGAATTAGTCTTTTCCTGTAAAACAATTAAAAACTGACTTATCCAGCACTCGGTGGCGTAGACTAAATGTGCATCCAGTGACATATAAATTCTGTTTTTCCCTCTGAGGTCCTCCAGAGGACAACTTAACTCTCTTGGTAATTTAGCTAATTATAGAGTTTTGTGATTGATAGATAACACTAGTTTTAGTAGCTTTATGTTGCTAAAGATGCTCATTGTGACTAGCTGTCATTAGCTGGCAACATAACTGGGTTCAGCAGCCTCCCAGACAAACACAGCCTCCAAGACCAGCAGGAAACACCAACAGACTAACTTGCTGCTAGGTGAGGTAGCTGTAACTCAGCCCTGGGGTTCTGAGAGCCAAACCCAGCAAGAAAACCACCTCAGTACTGTAGACTATTCCGTGTTGTCAAACTCGTCTCCATTGGTCTCTGAGGCGGTTATGATCCCAGTACAGCTGTGTTCACTGGTAGCTTTCAGCCCAGGAAAGGTCAGAATGGGACGGCTCTGCTTCCCACATCCATGGATGGCTTTAGCTGCATTGCGAAGTGGGCATAACCCACATTCAGCTACTGTAAACGCCAATCAATGTCTGCGACAAGTCCCTCCCTAGCTGCCTGTTTTACAGGAAACACGTAACCAATAAGCACTCTACTTTCAGGAGAACTGAAAAAGTAGCTTTCGTGTTAACAGACAGTAAGTGAACGATTAATATGCAGCAGGCTGTTAACCCACAAAATCGTTCTCTAGACGCTTTGCTAAAAAGAATATTATGGTATTAACATTTTGCTCCTGGCAATTCTCATAAGCTAAACCCAGGGAAAGAATAGCATTTTTGCAAACACTAATCCACACAATAAACAAGAACACCTGTACTCACTGTAAATTTACATATTTAAGATGCAACAAGCCCCTTAATTCTTAGTAGACACAAAAACTAAAAAAAATATGTGAGAATAAGAGAAAAAGAAGACTTAGGTTTCTTTTTGTTGACTAGAATGTGACTGAAACAAATTTTCATCAAAAGACTAAGGCTGAAACTAAATCAAAATCAGGTGCCAAAATGAACACTTTATTGACAGCAGAGAGCTTAATTAGTAAAAAGTTGAGGTCTAATGATGTGTCAGCCCAGAAAAAACACCATAGGCAACACACAGGTTTAGATTTGGGTCACATAAGATCAAAAAGACAAGCAAGACGAGTACAGTATATACCATAGTGAGACATCTTTCCCCCTCTGCCTTGCCTCTTTTTTTTATGTATCCCTCTCACTGAGCAAACTGGATCAGAATAACTCTTTGGTATTTGATAAGGGTAATGATGGTGTGCTCTGTGCCTCAAGAATACTGTGATGTAAATGAAAATCTCTTAATCTCCCTCTCTGTCGCTTTCTGATGCCGCTTCCCTCTTTTCTTGCTCTCTCTTTCTCCCTCCTCCTGTGCCTCGCTCGCTTCATCTCCATGTAATTCATCCCTCCTCTCCCTCTGCTCACCCTATAATCAAGTCTTTTTCATGTTGTTTTGCAAAGTGCCATGTGAATCTGTCCCATGCTGCTCCTCCGTCTCGCTCTTCTTCACCTTCTTGCCTCCTTTTCATTCACTCTCTTCCTCTATATTTCCAACATCAGGACTTCAGGAAATGCGTCCCTGTCAAGGAAGCACTTCTATTTATGGTCAATAGCAAATGACAGTGCAGGGTTTTATGTATTGGCCAGTACTGAGTGCCAATTTAATACATTACTTTATACATTAAGGCCATTACTTTGGGGTCATACGACAAAAGTGACTGCGACAGACTCCATTTTTCTTCATTACAGAGATCCGACATCTTTCTGTGTGTATAAAAAAAAGCAGAGAATTAGGCTCGCTTTGATTTATGCCATGTTATCACTGACTCTTGGATTTGCACTGTAGCTCTGGTGTAATTTTCTAGTGTTTTATCCATGAATAGACCTGATATGTGCATCCCCAGTGCCAGCAGTGTACGTGTATTAGAACACTGATCAGACTGTCAGTGAATATTTAGAGGCTGGGCATCCCAATCTAAATGAGTGAAATTGAATTTATGTACATTTGGGTGTGGAATTAAAGAACAGAAAATGGTGCAGACAAAGACAGCAAATCCCCTCATTGCCTTTCATGATGACAGACATGTTTGTTGTGAAATGTGTCAGTTTAACTGAGCTGAACACTCCTGGCAGACTATTTGATGTTCAGCAAGTGAACTGCAAATATTCCCAGTGTTATAGAGCGGCAAAGTCAGAAAGATTAGGGCTGAAAGATATGAAATTTGCCAAACGCCTATGACATTTCTGCTTGATAAGAAAAGTAAACCCCTCAGACAGTGAAGATGGCAAGTGGAAAGGTGGGAGAGACAGCGAGGAGGGGAAGTGCGTCAGAGTTTGTCAGCTCAGTTTGAAGTCCTGAAGTCCGGCAGCCAGATGGACGGACGTTGGAGGGAACAGACAAATCATCATGATTGAGATAATGGTAAAGTGGCTTTGATGAGACATCATTAGTGTTAGTTAGCAGGACATTGCGAGGAGCATGTGTTGAGCATGTCAGTGATGAGTCACTTTCATTGTACCACACATACAGTAGGGCTGTAACTCAAAGTTGGATGTAACTCAGTTTCTTTTGAGTAGTTGTGTCTAGAGGAAACCCTTGATTTGTGAAACTCTCACAAGATTTGGACACATTTCTTCATTGTGCACCTTACACAAACTAAATATGTTTTATAATGTGAATACACTGGTTAAAATCTGGATAGATTTAGGAAGTGAAAATTCTTGGTTAGGGTTAGGGAAAGGTCATAGTTTTGGTTAAAATGATCACTCTCTTGAGATCTTTGATATGTCTGGGGTTCCCATCCAGTCATGAACATTTTGAGCTTGATGCTGGAATTGTAGTTGACAAAACAGCCTCAATGTAATGACCTTTTGGCATCACCACAAAGTTCTCATCAGCTGATTTAGTTTATTCCGATGCACATGAAGTGAGATGTTCAAATTTTTTATGATTCTGAGGAGTAGGCGATAGACGATACATTGCGAAACGTGCTCCGGCACAGTTCGTTGATCTGGCAATAGCGGGCATATTACAAAGGTCATCTCCAGTGTATGACAGCTGAGATTTTGTGATTGGCATACACTGTTTTGTGGCAGATAAAACTAGGTACATACCACCACCTACTGTGTAGGTACTGTGTGTACATACATAAGTGTGCTTGGGCACGAGACAACATGACTAGTGTTAACAGCATACTACAACTTGTGTAGGCCTATATGCTGTCCATGTTACAGTATGTCCAAAAGAATTGCATCCCCTGTCACAGTCTGCATTCAGCTCCTCTGGTGTCACAGGTACCTAAGGTACTGTGGAAATATGAGAACTGAAAAATTTGGCATTGACTTAGTACCAAACTATCTGTTCTTATGACATCACTAGTGATTCTGAGCAGCCCTTGTATTCATTTGGGATTTGCATGGGTGCAAACAGGGCTTCAACAAAAAATGCAGTGTTGTCTGGCAAAAAAAGCCCATCAAACACATGCAAGCACTTATCCCGAGTAGTAGTAGTGCTGTACTTCCACTTCTTCACCTCACAGTGGTTGCAAAAAAAGATTGTCGCTGTGGTAACTATAAGAGTGAAGATCTGTGGATTGGAATTAGTGCATATTTCAGTGCGTCACAGGTACCTGAAGCAACACGCCCACACCAATTTCAGTCTGAACACCCACTAAGATTTCTCATTCATGTTGACTTTAAGTTTAACAGCTTATTCTTGATTTAGGTAAAGAATTAAAGCGGTATTCTAGTGATTTGGTATTACTTTTCCATAAAGTTATGGGACTCACAGATTAAAAAGAGAATGGCTGTGACAGAGATTCCTCCAGAGCCTCAGAAGACTGTGAAAACTTGTGAACAGTTTGACAACTGTTCACAAGTTTTCACAAAATGCCACACGCGTAAGCCGCTTGTCTTGTCGGATGGTTGAACAGGATCTTTACACACACACACACACACACACATACACGCACACACACACGCACACACACACACACACACACACACACACACACACACACACACACACATACACATACACACACACACACACACACACACATACACACACGCACACAGACCTTTCTGACATGGCAATGTTGGTGACTTTCTGGAACCCTCAATCCAAAAATCGTGCCCACTTCAGACAGCAATTGGCCAGGTGTGTGGTGGAGTAAAAATAGGGTGGATTTGAACTTCTCTCTTAAACTCTATTTTTTTATTCTTCGCACATCTACTTCCTGCACAACCAAGTACAACACAATGACTGCCTCTCTGAATGATGTGCCATTATTCAAATTTGAAATAGAATTATCCTTTTCTATCACGGCAGGCTGCTGGTGAAAGTTTGTTGTTTCAGTCCCCTGATGTCATTTTGGATTTTCCAATTATAAATAAAGAATGTCAGTATCAATATCAATGTTAGAACCCATCAGGCCCCAAAAATCAGTTTGGTTCTAAAAGTTATATAACTCTTTGAAATGTAACCTGAGCACTTACAACTAAAATGCAGTTAGCTATGAAATGCAGTATAAAATCTGATTTATCTGCCATTCATGTAGGCCTAGTATCAATCCTTGTATCCTTGTTTGTTTGCTGGCCCCCAGCCTCCTGTCATTTTGCAAAAGTTTAGTGTCCCTGCTATAGGCTTATAAAATGAAGACATAAAAAACATGGACTTGCAGATCTTTGTGTCTGTGAATCTGTAGCCTGAAGCCAGGAAATGTTTAGTATTAAGGTGCTAAAATGGTTTAATAAATTTAAAAAGATAGAGATTGATAAATTGCTTTATCACTGTTCTTGTTATGACATGTTTGCCTTCTCAGCCGTTTGTGTTTGATGGAACTTTCTATCTAACGTGTATCTTTGCCTTCCATAAGGCCCCTGTAGAGGCCCAGAGGCAAGATAAGGTTTACATCCTGTCTTGACAGTAATTTGAGTTTAAGCCTGAGATTCATACCATATATCAGTCTGTCACACTCCCATCCTCCCTGTCACTCGCTACTGCACTATCTAATATAGCAGCAATGCCATAAAATTAATCTTTAAAAAGATTTTCTGATGTGGCATCCCTGACAGATTTGGAGAGGAGCCTGTGGAGAGAGAACTGTCACTGTGTTGCAAACACACACACACACACACTCGCATATTCAACTCTCTCTCTCTCGCTCTCTCTCTCTCTCACGCACACACACACACACACACTCTTAGACAGCTAACTGTCAGTAGTCCACTGTGTCATATAAAAGATGCAGCCACCCTCTGGGCGTCAGATGACACACAGATACAAACACATACATACACACATACGCCACGCTCAGCTGTCTGTCATGTTCTGAGGAGGTGGGGTACTGTGTGGGAAGGTTGTCCCGCATGCTTTTTTGCATACTGTATGTGTGAAATTGTGTGCCTGCAAGTGTGCGTGTGCATGTGCTGGTGTCTGTTTGCTCTGCCAGTAGTCGGACAACCTGTCATTCATTATATCAGTCTGAAGAAAGCATGAGGGACACACACTTGCATATGTGCACACACCAAATCCAAAAACAGTCTCAAAACACTGGCATTTTGAATCCCTTACCCATCCAGGCGTCCAATTTCTGTCCGCACACACACGATGGAGCGGTGACAGAGGGAGGGAGGAGTGACCGCAGGGAGAGTGGTGGTAAGATGAGAGATAAAAGTGAAAGATGGAGAGAAGAGAAAGGTTGAGAAACTGAAACTAAAAAAGACTGAAAGATTGGGGGTAGCTATGGCACACAGAAATAAGAGTTCCAAAAAGGTTCTTCCTGAAGGGCTGAGGTTCTACCCAGAACTATTTGTTTTCGAAGAGCTGTTTTTTTTTTTTAAAAGAGTTTAACAAGGGTTCTTTGTAAGATGAAAGGTTTCATTCCTTTTCATCCAAAAAACCCTCCTTGAAAGAAAGAGTTCTCCAGGGTTTGTTGAAATCCTCAAGGAACTCTTTTGTCAATGGTTCTTTGTACCATAATATAAAAGGTTTCTCAGTAGAACCACTGGATAGGTTCTAGATGAAACACTTAGAATGTAAAAAGATTCCTAATAGAATCCACCGAGTTTGTGCTAGATAAAAAACCCTTGGAATATAAAAAAAAGTTCTTGGTAGAACCCCTGGGTGGGGTCTACATAAAAGCCTTGGAATTTAAAAAGGTTCTCCATAGAACCCTTGGGTGGCTTCTAAATATAACCCTTGGAATATAAAAAGATTCTGAGTGGGTTGTTTTTTAGCACCCTTAGAAGGTGTAAACGCTTCTAAAGAGGACCGCCAGAGAACATTCTGGGTAGAACCATTACACCATAAAAGGGTTCTTTGCAGAACCTCTTTCAGGGAGTTCTGTGTGAAGCTTTTCACAGATGGTTCTGATTATACCCTTTAGTTGGTTTATAGTTAGAACTCTCTGAAAGGGTGGAAACTTTACAAAAGGTTCACCCAAGGGTACGAGCTGAAGAACCCTTTGTGGTTCTGGTTAGCATCTTTATTTCTGAGAATGCAGGCATGAAGAGCGGACAGAGAGACGGAGAGGTTCAGACAGGCGAAGGTACGATAGGAGCTATAGAAGATGACATGTGATGGGTTGAGGCAACATGTGAATCAGCGTCCTTTCCAAGAGAGGAAAGGGAGACGAGAAGGGACAAGGGAAAAGTAGAAACAGAGAGAAAGTTAGAGCAACAAACCTCTTAGGGAGACAGGATCGTTAATCTACCAGGAAAAAATCAAATCTGTCCATTTCATATCAATTTTATATCAACATCGATAGCTGTGGTTGTCAGTGCAGTGTGTGCTTTTTACTGCAGGTTGAGTAATAGAAGAAATATGACAGTAAATCAAATTGAAAACCACCCAATTCATCCTGGAAGAAAGTAAAAAACAGATTGCTGGGGCCAGTTTGAATACTAATAGTCACTTAATTTTACTCCCCTCAGTATTCATTCTGCACCGCCGATTGAGACGATGAATGAGAGGATCCCACACATTTAATCATAGACGTTCTAGTTAAAACATCCACCCTGATTCACTGAGTTAATGCATCAACCCTGGCTGTGTTTGATCAATGGACGCATTTGCTGAAATCATGGCATGAAATTGCCTTTTTTCATCAACACATCTCTACTGGGACATTCCTACTAGCCAATTTCATCATTTGGGCCCTGAGCTATTATTACTGGTGATTCGATTTGATTATTCATTGTTACTGTATAGTTTCATGTGCAGCGACAAGAGTTTGTTTTCACTTGTTAGAATAGAACAAGCTGATTGAACACAGATTGGCTGTATGCCGCAGTAGATAATGGATTTGATTGACTCGCCTGCCGCAGTCAAACTTGTTCCAGGGTTCGGATGGTGGCGGGTGTTAATTTCAAGCCTTGATTGTAAAAGATTTACTCCGGCTGTGTTAGAAGTAATGTTTGTTTTATTGTACATGCTAGAGAAAAGTGCTAAACTGCCTATACTTTAAAGACCCCTTTAAGTCTTAAGAAATCAGCAATGAACTTGGCAATTGCATTGTTATTAACACTGAAGATTCACTCACTGATCGGCCCGTGGCAGGAATTGGCCAATTGTGTGTTAGTGTCAGATAAATTCCATTTATCCCAAATCAAATTTACACACATGCACCACACAGTGGTTCACGTCATGTGCACAGTGACACAGATAGTTTCACAACAGAGGTTTATCTTTTATCTTAGATGATGATATAATTAATATTTTCCTGTTGCATTGATTATATTTGATCATTGAACACTAAATTGATCTATCAGTTCATATTGTTACACCCCTACTACATGATGAAATGCTTGATCTGACTTAAAGTATATTTTTATTATGTTTGCAATATTACCATGCAGTCAGTTCATAAAAACACACTCTCTCTCTCCTCAACTGTGAGTCTGCATCATTTATATCATCACTGAAATGTCAATATGACAACAATTTCATTTGTTTTGTTTTTTTTGCTCGCTTGCATGATATATGCTTTAGTGATGACTGGATATTCATGCACTTTAGAAAAGGATTGTGTGAATGGCCGATATTCTATTTCCTGACTTGGAAAAAAAAAGTGGCAGAGCGTTGCTTCAGTGTGCCCCAGCAGCACTATACTTTTGACAGTAATGTCATGGTCACAGCCACACACACAGACTTGCTAGTGTGTAACTGGCATTAAGAGGAGCGATAGACTCCAAGACTTAGGAGAGAAGAGGGCAAGGAAATGTAAACGAAGATGGGGAGAAAAGAGGTGAGAAGAAAGGTTGAAAAAGGGAAAAGGTGGGGCGGGGCGCCCCTAGAGCTCAGTTGGTAGGGCGTGCACATCATGTGTTGACGCTGTCAGTTCTCTGCAGCAGCTGCCGGTTCAATTCCCGCCTGTGGCACATTTGCTGTGTCTCATCCCCTCTCTCTCTCTCCCTTTGCTGTCATATCTTCAGCTGTCCTATCTAAATAAAGGCAAAAAGCCCCAAAAATAAAAACCTTTAAAAAAAAAAAGGGAAAAGGTAGAGAGGATGCAAAGTTTTCTGTATGAACACTGTCAGGCTTTTGTTTGCAGACTTTTTTTCAGCACTTAATATAATGCAGGCGCATCTTTTAATAGAAATGTTGCTATGCAATTGGTATCATATAATTATTTATGGTAATTTGTCTCTCCAGCTCGTTTTGTGGAACTTGGACTTCTTGACTTAAAGAGAGCAGAGTGTTTCTGTAAATGGTCGTTCTTTGACTCTAGCACTGTCCACTGCACTGCTCACCACACAGGTGTACGTGTCCTTTCGCCTCCACTCTTGTAGTCTTGTACACTGATGGATGCAGCACCACTCAGGTGGGGAACAATTTGGTCAGACCACGAGAATGTCTTCACAGATTTTATTTCTTTGTGTGACAACAACTTCTGTGGTTTAAATGTATCTAGAACCAAGGAAGTCTATTGTATGTAGACTTAACAGAGATGCATCATACATAATGAAGGTGAGGAAATGGTTACAGTATACAAATATTTGAGTAGTATTTCTGATGATTCCCCTAAATTTGACATGAACACTGAGGCTATTGTGAAGTGAGGGCAACGGAGAATTCACCTTCTCCGCAAACAGAATTCTTGTTCTGTCAGTGCTGTCATCCTCTATCATTTTTATCAATCTTTTATCGAGAGTCTCCTGAGTCTTTCTTTTATCTGCTGGTTTCACAGTCTCGCAGTAAAAGACAGGAACAGCCTGAACAGCATTGTTAAATCTGTTGTAAGATCATCAGAGTGAAACAAACAGATCTCAGTTCTTTCTGCAACCAACACATTCTCCAGAAAGCAGCAAGTATTTTGGCTTCCTTTGGATCTGTTTTTTCAAGCAAATTTTCTCTGTTCCTATCATTGTCTTATTATGTTTTACCTGCCTACAACTAATCACTTTTCCGATCGTTCTTTCTCTCTGCAATAAAACTATTATGTTTTTTTAATCATTGTCATCTTTTTATTTTGCTTTGCAATTATATTTATAAGTGTTATCTATAGATTCTATTCCACATTTAGCTCCCTTATATAATGATTTGTTTGTTTGAATGCAACTGTTTTTTGGTGTGTGTAGCCACACACATTGCCCACAGTAATTTGGCCATTTTCACACCCATGTACGGTAATTTGCCACCTCTGGCCATTTCAGTGTGGGGAGGGCAGCAGAAAAGAGGAGTAGGAACCAGCTGCCGCTCATGTGAACATGCACAGACTTTGCTCTGCTGCTCAGAGTTCACCATGCTGAAGCTCCGGCGGTAACTGCCTGGCTTTGGCCAATCAAAATGAAGAGGGCGGATGTAGCAGAAATAGCAGGCATTGTGGTTACGGGTCAGAAAGAAGCAGACATGGAGGAGTTAATAATGCTTGTGTTTGGATGCCTGAAGTTGTACAACATGGTGCTGGCCGTGTACAAAGACAACTAGAAAAGACACTGGGCCTGCAACAACATTTCTGCCAAACTAGTACTGTACATGTTGTGGATTTTTTTTGGTGCATTGTACTAACACTATCACGTTCACTCAAGCATCTGCCTGTCATCATAGCCTGTCATCATAGCCTTGGGTCGCAGCAATAGCTGCCACTTTTAAAAATGCTTGGCTTTTTGAGGAATGTTTTTAGAGGTAGGCAGTTGTCAGGGTGGTCATTGTGCCTTAGTGTGAAAAGGCCTTACATATAGTTGTTTGTGTTACATTTTAAATGTGCCTCATCAACTTGATCTTGAATGTATGTCCAATATTGATTCTTTTGTTAGCTCTGTTTTTGTCTCCACCAACTCCTGAGTGAAATATCTGGCTCTTTAGTGGCTACTTTATGTTCACCAGCAGGTCGCTAACTGTGTCTGTCCTTTGTTGCCCTTCAGACAGCATATCACTGGTTTATCAGAAAGTTTTGACTGAAAACAGCTGATTGCAGTGAATCAAAAAAAAAAAAGCGATGAACTAAAAATGCTCCACTGAGCTGAGGGGAACTGCAGAGATAGGTGATAATTCTCTTTGTGTTCATCACCATGAGTGACATCTTTCACATAACAGTCGTTTGATCCAGTGTACTGATTATAACACCTTTAACATGCAGCTGCTTTATTCATGTGTGAAGATATTATTGTTTTTCCTTCCCTACTTCAATGGACAAAAATAAAACCCATTGAAAGCTTAAATTAGCCACTCCCTTACTTAATGCAATTGTGGATCCCACCTGGGGTACGAGTAATTGGCCCACCAATCTGAGAGATCGAAGGGGTTAAAATGGTTATGTTTAGGCATGTGTTTAGGGATGGTAATGGGTTTGAATTGGTTAAGGTCAGGGTTAGGAGCTCGAACAAACTTCATCTTTACCCACCCCCTCAGCACATATGCACACACACACACACACACACAAAAACAATTCCCCAACACCCCCAACCAATCTGATAGAAGAGAAGTGCTTTAGGCATTACGGGTTAAGGCCTCATCTAACACCCATGGGAAATCACAGCAAAACAATGTAGAGAGATGCACCGTGACTGATGATATTGGTGTGAAATAACACCAACAGAGTGACATACAGAGAGACAGCAGAGAGAGAGAGAGAGAAAATGATAGAAAAAGGGGGACGGAGCCACAGATAGAGGTTCAGTTAAATAGAGTGAAAAATTGACTTTAGAGAGAATAAAGCTAATATCATCCCCCTCCCTGATTTTCTGCCCTTTAGTTTGATGATCGCTGATCTTTCTAGCTGCCTGCTGGGTGGACTGAATATCAGACTGACTGTTTGTTGTCTGTCAGAATGTGAAACTGACTGTTTTATTTACTGTCTGTCTGTCAGCTTCACTACATGACTGCTGGAGCTCGTGTTGTATGTGTAGTGTATGTAGAAAGGTGTTTGAATACGTGAAAGGGGTTAGATTATGTGCCAGTCGGTATGTCTGGAGGTGTGTGAGTGTGTGTGTTTGTCCAGAGCGCAGCAGATGCTGAGGCACTCATGGGGAAAAACTGGCACTCCCTCCCTTATGCCCTTTCTCCATCCATCCATCCATCCATCCATCCATCCATCCATCCATCCATCCATCCATCCATCCATCCATCCATCCACCCATCCATCCATCCATCCATCCATCCAAAACACTTTCAGTCCTTCAACATTCCCTTGAATGTTGGTATTTACAGTCTGCTTATTTCAATTAAATTAAAACCTTAACTGACACATTTGGGAACAGAGTCCAGAAACTGCACTTAACTGGACACATGCATATCCTGGAAAAAAGGCATAAAACAAAAAAAAATATGACTACAAAATATATATATTCACTCTCAGGATCTTTCGCAGGTCTGGGGTTCTCCTCTAGACACGACCCTCTCTGGGTCTCTGTCTCTCACAAACTCAAGTGAAGACATTCACAACGCCAGTC
Source organism: Lutjanus erythropterus (assembly GCF_056507025.1). Classification (NCBI taxonomy): domain Eukaryota; kingdom Metazoa; phylum Chordata; class Actinopteri; order Lutjaniformes; family Lutjanidae; genus Lutjanus; species Lutjanus erythropterus. The sequence continues at coordinate 16,765,540 of NC_139331.1, forward strand.
ATATTTTTTTGGGCAGCTACGCAATTAGTCGTTTCAATAATCACTGACTAATTGACAATCAAAACTGTCATTGCAGCCCTCATGTTACAGCATACTACATACGTCACATTACTCCAGACTTTCTTTCTCTTTTCCCTTGTCACAGCAGGGTCCACATTCTCCTCCTCTTCTTTTTTGGATTTTTTTCCATACACATAAATACCACTATTGCACGGACTCAATTCTGAATTATTATGACTTCAGTAATCCTGTACCAAGAATTTGATGTCACAACAGCCCTATTAGATGCATACAATTTTTGTTTTCATTTTGATTGTAAAACTACTGTCAAATTTAGCTCCAGGTAGCATTAAAGGGCATTTCTCCTCCCCCCGCTGACTATCAGGCCATCTGAGGAAATACCATTTTCAGTGGTCTTTTCCCCCTCCATCCCTGTATCTCTTGGGGGTTGAAGACAAAGGAAAATAAAGACGGGGGAAATTGAGGGGAAATTGAGAGAAAGAGAGAGAGAGAGAGCAGGGTGAAGAAGAGGAGGAGGAAGAGGTGGAGAGGAAGGCAAAAGGAAAAACAGATGTGGTTCATTGAAGCGGCACTAGCCCACAGTCAGAGACAAAGACCTGAGAGCATGAGTGCATGATCCTCAACTAGCACACTGCACGTTATAGACTGTGTGTGTGTGTGTGTGTGTGTGTGTGTGTGTGTGTGTGTGTGTGTGTGCGTGCGAGGAAGAGAGGGGATAACAGTAGAGAGAGGTGAGAGACACAGAGAGAGGAGAGGATGATGTGGAGAGACAGGAGACTAACAGTCAGAAATAGCATTTAGCGAGGAACTCACACACATGTAAACACACACACACACACACACACACACACACACACACACACACACACACACACACACACACAGAGTTAGATATGCTCATACAAATCCAGCCAATATTTTGTGTTTGAAGTTGGAAGCCAAACAGTCCATTCATCACCAGACAGATTAATATCTCCAGATTATTTCAGAGCTATGGCTTCATCATCCTGGTGAGTTAAATGCTGCAATGCTAAATAAATTCCACTATATAAAATCAATACATCAATGCCACTACACAGCTGCAACTTAATTGTTTTGTATTCCACTGGTGAGTATGGAATAAATTTGCCTCCAAATCCTTTGTGCAGGTTGTGAACACTAAAACTGTTCATGTTTGGGTAATTTGTTATTACAAAAGCACAATCTCCAAACACTGGTGCTCTGTTCACTCTGGAAAAATAGGCTTAATTTCAAATATGTTTTTTAATATTAGATTTTTTTTTTTTTTTTTTCATCCGCTGCTTGGTGGTAGAGGCCTGTTGTGCTGCCTCACTGCTGCTGGATGAATAGAAGGGAGATAATACCATTTTTTATTATTAGTACCATCAGTCTGGTTCCCAGCTGTATTACAGACCTATAACCTCAGTGAAGTCATGCACTGGCACAGGATCATTACACACGGTTGAATAGAAAAGGAAAACAGAAAAGTGCTTTTGTAGGTCTCTTTGTGGTTAGATGTGGTGTGTTTCATATTGATATGGCTAGGTAAAACCATATATACAACATTATTCCACGCTGACATAGCTTTAGTACATGAACAACGGAATTTGAAGCAATAGGTCAATATTTTGGGAAATATGCTTATTTGCTTTCTTGCTGAGAGTTAGATGACAAGATGGATACCACTCTCACTAAATGTGAAGCTACAACATAGAGATGGTTAGCTAGCTTTGCATAAAGATTGGAAGCAGGTGGAAACAGCTAGTCTGGCTATTACCAAAGATAAAAATGATGCCTTAAACTCACGGAAGCACCTCTTACACTGGCCAAACCATACACATATGCTGGCTGGTTTGACTCGGCGCATCAGCCCAGCATGGCAGGAACTTGCATCTCCATTACAGCAGTGCCGCCCGTTAATTGAATTGATGACACGTTTGTGTTGATATTTTGTTATTTAAAAGCTTTTATTATGAAGCAACGAAATCAGGAAATTTTTTCAGAAGTAGTAACTTAACATGATTCCTACAGCTGACAGCAAACGTGAAAGGTAAAATAAAATGAAAACATAACTGAACAAAATAAAAAGAATAAAAAGAAAAAGGGACGCTGGAGAGAAACTAAACTTCAAACCACAGAGGTTTAGTTAAAAACTACAAAAGCACAAAAAACTGAGCGCACACACTTTTCAAACTATGTTTCTCTCTGCTCTCCTGCACAGACATGAATCGAGGCTTTTTCGGCACCTTTGTGGCATCAAACATGACACAAAACAGAGAGGAAAATTCATCTGGCGATGGGAGAAAAATCATTTGCCTGTTTTTAGTGGGTTTACCCACCTTTAAAAAAACAACACTCTTATTTTGGCATAAAAACAGGATCATATGGTACATTTTGATTTCAATTCAAAAATGGTGTAAAAACAGTTTTGCTGCCCAAGGAATGGACCAGCGGTTCATATAACCCCCTGTAAAACCACAACACATAGTTCTTGTTTCTAGTTTTTGTGCTAAGCTAAGCTAACTGTCTTCTGGCTGCAGCTCCATAGTTAACAGACAAGCATGACAGTGGTATTGATCCTCTGATCTAACTCAGCAGGAACGTTAATAAGCATATCTCCCTAAATGTCACATGGCTGTCAATACACTGACTTACTTACGCTCTAAACTCTCTAAAGATTGCTTCTAAAGCCTCTTTGTTCCCTGTACTTTTTTTTTGTATAAGTTAGGCTTCTTTATGTTGCTTTGTCTTTTCTCAAATTGAATTAAGTTGTTCCTATATCCCACAAGTGGTTTGCACTACTAACTTTGCCAAAATAACAGCTTGGTCGAGCACAAACACATTCTTCACGTTGTGTCCTTTTTCACTGCCATCACAAAGTGAGAGGATACCGCAGAATTAGTAGCTGTGTGTCCTGCTTTGCCTTGATGACATTTTGCCAAATTCAGCTTTTCACTGATAATTACTTTTGTGTTTATGTGTGTGTGTTTGTTTGAGAGGCTCATTAGAAAAGCACTGATAGAGACTGTACCGAAATAATTACTGCCCCCCTCCCAACTCCATTTAACAGAGAAAGAGGAGAGAGTGGGAGCAGTGTATGACTGAGAAACAATAGCATGAAAGAAAAGAGGTGAGGGAAGGAAAGACATATAAAAAGAGAGGGAGAAAGATTTGGAGCAAGGCAGTTACGGTAAGAGACAGATGGAGGGAGAGTGATGTCAGAGAGGGAGCAGGAGAGAAATTTAGAGAGATTTTACTCATTAAAAAGAGGAGCACAACAAGGGGAGGTGGCATTAATCAGAGCTCTGCGCTAATGAGGCATTTACTCATTACGCTGAAATAGAGAGGGGCCAAGGAAGAAAAAGAGGGGAGAAGAAAGGGGGAATGGGAAGAGAGAGGAAAAAGAGACCACAGTATAAATTAATAGAGAGGAGAACAAGAAAGAATTAAGTGGGGGAGAGAACAATGTGTGGGGAGGTGATGAAGTCAAGTGTGGATGTGGAGGGAGGATAAGTGGGACAGGTAAAGATAAAGATAAAGTGGGGTATAGAGCGGAGCTGGGAACAAGTCATTGCTTCGCAAGTCTCAACTTAGTCTCAAGTCATTTCAATCCAGTCCCAAGTCAATGTGACATGTCCTGAACTTAGTACTGAGGAGTGCTAAACAAGTCATGACACAGTGGAAACCTCTCATACAAATGCTGTTTATATAATTGGTTTATTGTAATAAAGTAGCCTGCCTATAGTGTTCTAAAGCTATAGTAATTCTTTTTTTTTCTTCACTCCCATGATACTTTGCCTCAAAGAAACCCATCTGTTTCCAGCCACCTACCTGAGGCTGGTGGTGGGTGCACACTGAAATCATGAAGGGAAAAAGAGTTATTTTCTCTTAAGAGAAACATGCTCTACTTGAAGTTTATGACAATCTCCCAAAAATAAGCCAGTTCAGCAAGGAACCTTGGTGTTCCCCAGGCTACCAAGTGCAGTCTACTCAAACAACAGGAAACCACCACTTGCAAGTGATGGAGACAGAAACGTCACATGATGTCTCTTTGAATGGGCCCTCGGTGATGGAAAAATAGTGAAACCATCTGTTTAATTACTTTGTATTCATGAGATAAATATACAAGTCTCAATTAGATGATAATCTGCATGAGAGATAAGAAAAACAAGATAATTCAGTGATAGTAATCATCGATATATAGTGATCATAATTTACATGGTGGAGTCTATCTATCTATCTATCTCTTGCAAGACGGCAGCAGGTTGAACAGGCTGTGTCTGGGGTGGGTATGGTCTTCTATTATTCTTTGGGGTTGCTCAGTAGATGGGAACCGATGATGTTCTGGGCAAGAGTTTGGCATTTGGAATTGGGAATCATGCCTTCTTAAGTTTCCTCAAGAAATACAGCTGTTTCTGAGCTTTCTTTACCCGTCCATGTCCATGACAGGTTCTTTGTGATGTTGATTCTCAGGAACCTAAAGTCGCTCCACCTCTGCTCCACTGATGTAGACAGGGGTGTGTGTCTTTGTCTCCTCTCTCCAAAAATCAGCAATCAGCTCTTTGGTTTTGCTGATGCTGAGCAGCATTCCACAGGACGTTTGATTTCCTTTTCATATGAAGCCCCATTGCATGGTGGTGTCATCTACAAATGTCACAGTTGAGTTCTCTCCATGTCTCATGTTGTCTCTCCGTTTCCAATACAAGTGCTCTGCACCAAAAGTTATGCCATTTCACAACAGAGCATCAACTTGCTGTTCTTTGTGCAATTTCAAATGTTGAACGAAGCTGGAAATTGTTCTGTCCCTGAAGAAAATGACTGTATCTTTTATATTTTTTTTTCAACTGTTGCTCAGTGGCATAATGTTAGTTCTTCATGATTCTCTCCTGCAATGTGATCAGATGGTTCAAAACAAAGGTTATGTAAGTGTTGACTTTCTTGAGAATGAATGGCTCTAAGTGTCCAAAAATTAACTTTTTGAGTCAATGGCCAAGGAGACTACTTGATGAAAACTGGACAGGCATATTTTTTTTACTGGCCTAAATGCATACATGTTATGTGATTTAGTATTTGATTATTAAAAAGTGCTGCAGGAAAACAAATGAAAATGATCACAGAGGTGGACCAGTTGCACAGAAATATGATTAAGTTTGTTGATAAGAATTCAATAAGACTTTTTCAAATAGAATGTTTTAAAACTGTCCCTGTAGAAATAAATGAGATATTGCTATAATTTTAGCATCTAATTATTAAAAATGCCAAAGAAATGAACAAGAAGGTAATGACAGATGTATAGACATATGTAAGAAAATTTAAAAAATGAAAATAAATTATTTACTTTTTAAGATCTGCCATTTGTGTTGCTCTCTAGAATATGTCACATTAAATCCTGCTGGTGTCTCCTGTTGAAAATGTGTGTTTTTCCTGTCTTTCATGCAAGTATTTATTTATTCCATGTAGTCTTCCATATTATAATTGTTAAATATGAATAGTCCCAGTGAAAATGCACTCTAAGTGGGTTTTTGCCTCATTTATTATTCAATATTCTGTGATGCTTTTACTGGTTGGAAATTTAAGATTTATGGTTACCACATCAATAACACAGCAAGATAACCACGGACAGTGCACATTCAAAGACCAAAAACACAGCTGAAAACACATGCAGGAAACTCAAAGTTTTATATTTATATTTTTAATATCTTTTTTAAAAAAAGGAGGGAGGGGTAAGAAACACCACAGAGAAAATTAGCAATGAGGTAAAAGTCATTTTTGCATTCAGCATGCTTTTAAAGAGCATTAAGGCTTTACATTGATCTAATAGCAAAGCAGTGCCAGTGCAAACATGCGTGTGTGTGTGTAGTGTGGATATTTGTGAGTGTGTGTGTTTGTGTATGTCAGTGTGGCTTGGATGGCTGACTGTGGAATGATATATGTCTCTCCTCGCTAAGTGGAGTCGTTAATATGTGCATTATTTAAAGCAAGACGAATATCATAACTGATTTATTGCATCTTTCAGGCTTTTAGAATTAAAAGGATTGAAGAGGAGCCAATTCAGATACCCTACATTACAACTGCACAGGCCGTTACTACGTGGTCTTTTCCTCTGTTGCTGTGAAGTGTAACTGAAACAACGAGGGAAAGAAAATGTTTATTTACTTACTTGTTCAGCTTCTGGCTGTAACTTTAAGTTATCTCTGTCACTGATGGGACCGCCGATGCTGTTTTGGACAAGCTGAACAAATAAAGAGAAGAAAATGTCTCTATATCTGCAGAACAACAAGACTGAGAGTTGCTACGCTCGTGGCTCTGTGAGACATTACTGAGACAGAAGTCAGCATGCTGACATGCACATAATGAAATTTTTAATATGCTGTTGTTTAGCTGGTAATATTTACCATGTCCCCTTCTTAGTATTGAAAGTCAGCATGCTACCATTGGCTAATTAGCACTTAACACAAAGTATGGCTGAGGCTAATGGGAATATTATTAGTTTGGCAGGTATGTGCTCATAAAAAAAAAAAAAACAGTTAATCAATTGCATTATTATTTCAGAATTATTGCAGCACTAAAGGAAAAGTCAGTATCTTATAGTCATTTGGATTCATCCTCTGGGCAACACCGACATATATCATAGATACTCAACGTTGCTCAGGGCCACTTTTACAAAATGACATCTTATCTTATCAGATAAGATGAATAAACATTAAAAGGCCTGTAACTTAAATTGGCATATTACCTTACTTATTGTATTAACTGATGAAACTGTATTTAATGGCAATTACTTTATTAACATTTGAGGGAGTTTATACAGCATTAAACAAAACTGGAACCCCTTCAGTCACTGAAATGTTAGTGATTCATAAACATGAACTGCTACTAGAATAAAGAGCATATTTAAGCTCTTTCAGTGTGAAATGCACATTTATGGGATCAAAGTTATCCACATTTCTATATAAGTTTTGCTCCTCTTCAGCACAACCATGTCCACATTTTCCTCCTCTTCCTCTTTGGATTTTTTTCTATACAAATAAATACCACTATCGCAAGGACTCGATTCTCGCTTAGCTTCATTGTTTACCACTATATGGACGACGCATGCTGATTACGCATGCTCATGATGTTTTCTTGTGTATTAACTTGCCTATGATTAGCTTGGTGTGTGTATTTGATGTCGGACGTAACTGTAATGATGACTGTTTTTGCATTGACATAAATACCAACCCAGGCAGACGCTTTGCTTTCTTTGACTGTGTGGAAATCTGTTGTTTTCACATCACAGATGATGATGAAAAGCATTAAAACAAAGCACATGTAGGCTGATATTGATTGGCAGATAGTCAATGTGAAAATGAAACGATCAGCGACAGAGTGAAAAGCAAACAGCACAAGCAGAGAACAGTACAAAGCAGCTACACACTATAAAATGTCATCAACACACACACTAGCTGGCTGTGAATCCTCCGGACAATGACCTGCTCTATTCGCACATTTAACTCACCCAGACTTTGGACCAGGGAGGTCGCAGGGTTAAGTTCAGTGCAGCTGACATTTGCGCTCACACATACAGCTCCTCCAGGTAAAGTCTAGATAAGGGCAGTGCGTGTGTGAAAGGGGCTATGGTGGCAGTAGAACAAAAGCCACATATTTTTCAGATATTTTTCAAGATATTTTGCTCTGGACCAAAGTGGCAGATTAACCGACATTGCTATTCATGGAGCCACATTGTGAGTGCGGCTATAAACCCCCACTTTCACATTAATGTGCCTCTCAATTTTTAATGGCACCCATAGTGTTGGAATTGTCCTGCTTAAGGAGAAACAAATGAGGTGAACAAATCATAACTGTGTTGCCTAAAACTGAAACAGTAACAGTTTAGTTACTGACCCTCCCATGACACCACAACACAAAGCCTGTCCTCTCTCTCCAGACTGAAGTAATCACAGAGCTTTTGGTGCATGAAGAAACACAAAAGCAAAACCGAGCTTCTCTCAGCCCCTCCTTTTTTTCATTCTTTGGCCTTTCCCATCATTCTCCTCTCTCCCTCCCTTATTGTCCTTATCACAACCCTGCCTGTGTATGATTCAGATCTAATCTGAGTGATCCCAGATCATTGGAATTATAAATCTGAGATCTATTTTTAGCTCGAGCCAAACCCTCTCCTCTCTGTCTGTCTCTCAGACCTCGATATGACAAACAGTTTGGATTTAATTAAAACCTGTTTAAAATCTGCCCTGACATTCAGCCTGATGCTGCCTGATGTCGGAGGATGTAATTCAACTCTCTGTCTGTCTGTCTGCCTGTCTCTGACTCTTTCTTGCCAGGACTCTGACCTTGTCCTGACGTTCAACTTGTCCATGCATCGCTCCTGGTGGATGGAGAACGGCCCGGGGTGCAGGGTGACACCCATCACCCCTCCTCCCTCCTGGGCACCTGAGGACCACCGATATATATCTATATCTGGCTGTCTGATGGATTTTCAGTTCATAGAGGTGGCTCACTCCTCGCTGCAGATACTGCTGGCTGTAAGTACTTGAACTAAATTGGTACTTTCTAGTATGCACTGCAATTTCAAACTCAAGTACCTGCATGTAGTATGCACACTGTTAACTGGGCTTATGGCTTTAAACAGCCTGTTAACTAATTGGACTGACCTGTCACTCACAGTGAGTGCTACTGTAAAATATGATGCAAAATATTATTATTTGCTTTCTTTTGACATGAGACAGTGAATTAATCTGTTTTCTGTGGCTTAAAATGGAAATTCACTCTCAGCCATTAGCAAAAAGCAGTGGTATAGGTTACAGCACTGATGCCCTCCCCTTTCTAATCCTAGGGCCTTTAGATGTAGCAACTTCGTCATGCTAAAGCCTACATCAGGTCACGTGGTAAAACATTTTTAGAATAGCTTGGGAAAATAGCATTTTGATATTAAACATAATGTAGAACATAATGTTTGAGTGTTTGGATTTGAATACAAAAATAATACTAGGATGCCACAAGATCATTTAAAAACTTCAAAAAAAAAAAAGAGAGAAGACTGATCGACCCACCCTTTAGTTTGGACAGACTTAGCCTAACTAGCAGATGGACTAGCAGCAGGGAGAAACAGCTAGCCTGGTTATGTCCAATGATGGTGAGCAGAGATGAAGATTGTTACCAAATTACCACTGAGTGAAAGATATTCAATTTCACTGGACGGTACAGGACCTGATTGTACTATAACGAAAGTGAAAATTTACTATAACCCCTCTATGAAACAGTGACTGTCCATGCAAAGTTTAGCAATTGTAACTAAGTACAGCAAACCTCTCAAGCTTTGGATATGAAACATCTTAACATACTAAAGCTAGTTGGGTTCTAGTAAGACTGATAGTATCCGAAGAGTTTGTAGGGTCATGTCTTTTTTATCGCCTTCCCAAAGCCAAAATGTAAAGGAAAAACATTATCACAACCTCCTCCAGCTTCATCATGTTTGTTGCTGTCAGAAACCTTTCACTCTTCTATTTTGCGGTAACTTTTGACTCTGAGAAATGGCCTCTAGTGGATGCATCGCTCAACACTCATGCCAATGTAAAGAACGCATGGATGTTCATACATCGTTTGAATCTACTTTCATATGTGAGGGCCTTTACTCTCAGAAAGAAAGCGAAATATTGAACTGTTCCATTAGGTGTTTGAATGTTTTAATGTGTTCAGGGTGGAAGTAAATATTCAGTAGTTAAATTCTGGGCCTTTTGTGATTTGTGTGTCTGTGTGCTTTGAAATGAATGCAATTATTCAATTGATGCTCTATAGAGTTTCACTCAGTAGTACATTAAGTTTAATGTATTCTAAAGTGTATTACAGCCATGCCAACTTCTTTGTCTGTTGCAATGGTTTGGGGAATTGTGGGTGATTGTGCAACTTTGTGGTATCCGTTTTAGAGAAAAATAAAGCATCTAGGCTCCATTAAGTTAATAACTTCATACCCTCATTAACATAGAATGGGCTGGATAAGCTGCTTTGGAGACTCTCTCTCTCTATCTCAGTGTTTTTTTTTCTCTTGTTCTCTCTCTCTTATTTCATTGTTACAAAAACGATTTCCTTCTCTCTGTTTCCCGCTGCCTGTCTCCTACCCTCGCCCTCTGTATTTCTTCCTCTCCTGCACTGTCAAACTGCGATAATTAGTAGGATCAAAAGAGACAGCAGAGAGAGAAATAAAGAGCGGGAATGAGGGAGGCCTGTCACTTTTCATCTCGGTCTCCTCTGTACTTTAGCTCTGTTTTTTCGGGATGTACACGCACATATGAATACAGACGCACACACACAGTAAACAAACCAATGCTTTAATGCCACTGCATGCGTCATTACACCGACAGAAAGAGTTCAGTGTTTCTACCTCTTTCTTTTTCATTCTGCATCTTCCTCCCTCACTTTACATGACTGTCTCTCTCTCTCTCACCGGTTCTCCTCATGCACTCTCTGTCAATCGATAGTGGTACTTATAGTGTGGCTGAGTGCCAAGCCACCACACAGCTGTACCACTGTCTCGCTGTAATTGGTGTGTGGAAACACTGTCATGCTCCATGAGCACACACTCAACAGTCTGACTGGTTCACTGGCTGACTGGCTGGCTGCTTCACTGTAATTGGTGGAAGCACTGTCAGGGTCCTTAATAACATACGTTCAACCAGTCGACTGGCTGACTAAGTGAGGCGTTAGGATTTCGGTTGGGTTGGGCTCTAAACTGACTGGTTGTCTGCATGTTAACTAGTTAGCTGGCTGGCTGGTTAACTTGTGCTTAGCACAGGAGAAAAAAAATGTTATGGGTGAGGCTGATGTTTTCCAGAAATAAAGGCACTTTCTGATGGACAGGATAAAAAAATCTCAAATGAAGATGTGTCAGGACAGTGTGTGGAAGCTAGAATAGCCACTGATGCATTTCAGCTGTCAAGGTCTTCAGCAGAGCATGTTTTTGTTTGGCTGGGTGGTCATTTGGGTATGATGGACTGGTTGGCCTGTCTAACTGATTCACTGACTGTCAGAGGTTGTCTATGGTGTTCACCCACAGGTTCAGCCGTTTTCAAAGTTCAGGTATGGCTGCACACCAAATATTGTAAAGTTATGCTTTATTTCTACATAAATTCATCTCATAAGAAAATTACATATTTCACATAAGGTTGGGTATCAAACCGTACTTTTAAGGGTACTGTCCACATTACGTCAATACTACTAAGTACAGATTCACATTAAAACAATCAGTGCTAAATTACCATAGCTAGGTTTGGGTATCGGACTCTGTACTTTTAAAGGAATTGACCAAAAATTCATCTGTACTATTGAGAACAGATTAATTTTAAATCAGTCCCAATTTTCAGTAACTTGGATTGGGTAACAAACCTGATACTTTTAGGGGTACCAACCAAATGACATCAGTACTACTGTGTACAGATTCACATTAAATCAATCTGTGGCAAATTTCAGTACCAAGGCTTTGGCATACTGGACTCTGTACTTTAAAGGGTACAGACCAAAAAGTTTGTTGGTACTACAGAGAGTGAATTCAATTAAATCAATAAGTGCCAAATTTTGGTAACTAGGACTGGGTATTGAACTTGGTACTGTCAATGGTGCCAACTGAATTCCATCAGTACCACTGAGTACTGATTCATGTTAATTCGTTCAGTACCAAATATTGGTACCAGGGAGCACATTTGGGTGAGAGACTATGGTGAACCAAAAGCTGGTGAGGTTAACATGTCTAACCTGAGGAAGCGCCAGATTAAACACAGTCTTAAAGCTGAGGAGTCTGCCATGTTTGATAGTCCCCACGCAACAGCCACAGTGAGGTATTGATCTTCATCGACGTGTCAGGCAATTAATTAGCTTGTTGGATATGTTGTTGTTGGAAATAACGGGGGTTTTTCACAGTCTTGGCTGACAGTGACTTAACATTTTCACTAGTGTTAGTGTACTAGTGTCAGTACTTAACCCTGCTCCACACCCAGCAGGTGTTGCCCCATGGTTTACATATTTCATATAGGTTTCATGTTGAATTGTTGATGAATTTACTGTTACAAGCTGATTTGTTTGCTGTCAGACCTTACAGCAAATTACAGTTTTTGAAGAGTTAACTGGATCAGTTTTCCACACTGAAAAACACAATTTGGCGCACGGTATGAAGATCTGAGGGCTTCTCCAGGGAGACCTGGATCTGGGAGTCCTCAGTGAAATGTCGGCTAATGCCAGTGCTGCCAGACTGTAGCACAGTCGGGGAATGGATTAGTAAAACTTTTGTGATTACAATTTTTTTTTAACTTTATTCTACCTGCTAATAGTACATACTGATAATTAAATGATATTCCACAACAAAAAACATCTAATGTGAGGCTTCCTGCTGGCTCAGTAGTCTACAGTGTGTGCCTGCAAGTAATTTCAGTGATTAGCATAACTTCAACCAGAGTGAAGGAACTAATCAGTGAAATCACCTACCTTTGTTTTTATGTTGGAAAGTCAACCTGCATACACTCAGTCCTCCACTGCACAGTCAAATAACCTTGCCTATGAAATGCTGTAATGAAAATGATCTTTAGCTGTGCTGCTTGTTTGCATATAACACCTATTAGCAACACTGCAACAGTTTACTGAGAGAATGTGCACAAATTACAACCACTTCAGACTAAATACTGAATAATATCAACACCCCAAGCCAAATGTGTTTTGCTCCAAATTGGCTCATATCTTTGACATATTTCTGGTGTAAAATCCAAACTGTTGCAGGCAGTTCTGTCAACATTGCTTATAACCAACAGGCAGAATGAACTTTTAAGACAGTGATGACCTTTTGCTCACCCTGAACACTTTCAGAATAAGCTTTTCAGTTGTAGATAATTTTGTGTACACCATATATATGCATGATACAAACAGATATCAAGTAAGTGGCAATGCCAACATAGGCCAACATATTAGGTCACTGAAGAGATGAGACCAAGAGTCTACAGCCACACTGCATCTCAGTGAAGCTGTATTTGATTTATAATGCGGGCACTTGGGCACACCTGATAGGTTAGGGGCAGGGCAAAATACCACTTGTGCCTCTGGCAGATTTGGACACACCTTGAATAAATTAAATCCATTGTGCTTCACACTTTCCACTTGTGCTTTAGATCAGTGTAAGATAGGGCCCTCTATCTCTGTCTCCCTCTGTCTCAATGATGATAATGATAATTCTCAAACAGCAACCAACAAGTCCTGCATAGTATACCTTTAAGGGTACGGGAAAAAAGAACTAAAAACAGTCTCTGAGTTTCCGTGTTGTCTGAAACTAAGACATTAGCATATGAAGTGCTATTTTTATTTTTATTTTTTATTGACATAATTGAATGTGACATTGTTGTCGTTGACCAGAGACAATGATGTCATGTTCGGGTTGAATTGTATTCATGAAAAGCAACACTGGGACCGGATTTGTTTTCATAGCCGTTGTTATTCAAAGATCAGAGAAGAGAAAGAAAAGAGAAAGAACAATGCATGAGAATTGAATGTCAGTCAAGCAAGGCAACCGCTGTGCTCTACAGCACTAATCCCATATTTGCTGAATAAGTTAAACCTCCAATTTTTTGTTTGTTTCTTTTTTTTTCAAATTAAGACAGGTAAGAACTTCCTGAATCAATTTAAGAAAAAGTTTGCAACAAGGGATAATAAATGGCAGTTGAAAATTGTTCAATTTAGGAGTTTAGCAGAAGATTTGAGGGTGAGCGAAGTTGGCACTGGATTTTACTTAATTTGTGATTCATTTATTGTTGCTGTGAGTTGTGTGCAGTTTTACAAGAGCACCAAACACCACAAACAAATTGAGACAAAAGTGATTAGATATAATTATTGATTGCAGTGTTGCAGCGATTTTTCAATGCAGCTTTGACTTGTGGACAAAATATTTTCCTCACCAATAATTTACAGACTGCATGGGAAGTAAAAAATGGAGTAAAACATTAGTGTGAGTTTGAGCAAGCATTCTCAGCAACAAAACAGATTTCATCCAATGAATGTGGCACCTTCATCATCACAGCACAATCTATCAGCAGTAGAATGATGCAGCAGTAATGGTTTCTCTCATTTGAAATTAATGCATTTTCATGATAGAATAATGCATCCAACACAAACAAGATTATCACACAGACAGCCAACAGCTCGACAATTAAGATTCCTCATAAACAGTGTGAAGGTTGTGGGTGGAAACATGCAGAAAATGGGCAAGAATTAATTACCGATCTAAATAACATTGTGATCTTCTGAAATGTTGGTCATACATCAACCTGTGAGCTGATTCAGTTTTCATAAACCTTGAGGGAGATGATGCAGCTGGCGTCAGCACTTTGTACTGTGATTGTTTTGGCAAAATGCAACCTCACCTTCCTCCTTGCTGGAGGACGAACTGCGTCACTGGGTGACTGACCTATAGCTGCTTTCCCCATGGCATCTGTCCTTGCTTTTCTAAAAGGTCTCCTCCCATGATGCTTCCCCCTGAATATTTAGTCTCAGGCTATGCAGAACACATACTGGAGGTTTTCCCTTCCTTATCAAACAGCTGTTTGACATTCAGCTAATTTCTCCCTGAGCTCCTTTCAAAACTTCCAGGTGTTATTAGAATCTCTGCTAAGGGAGCATTTGAGACTTGATTATGTAGGGGAGAATGATGATTCAGTTATCTTTTGTTTTTTAGTTTAATGGCATTTCCTGACATATACTTTTATAGGATTCTTTATCATTTTGAGCACTGATGATATAAAGCAATGACTAATAAATACAGACATGTCCAAATATCTGGGTGCCACCTCATAGCTCTGTCTACAAAAAAGACAAAATAAGACAATTATTACATTGGTTTATTTTCTATTAAAGTTTTAAAGTACAAATAACCATTTAAAATAAGTAATTTCACTGCCGTTGTTGTGTGAGTCTGTCTCAACAACTATCGGACAGATCCCCATGAAATTTGCTAAAATTACACACATCCATGGTCATGAACTTTGGTGAGCCACTTTTCACATCTTAAGTTGGCTAATGTTAGCAAACAAGCCAACTCATGATTTATTTAGGTCAGCTAGTCAGTTATGTAGCATTTTTGCCTACATTAGCTATCAGATGCAACTAGCTAGCTAATGAGTGATGTAGATTAGCCAACTAGTTAGCCAGCACGTGGCTAACATCAGCTATCAAATGTTAATATCAAGCTAACGCTGGATGTAGATTAGCTAGTCGGTTAAGTAGCGTTTTGCTAACTTAGGACATGACTATGTTGCTTTTATAGGGTTTAACCATCTTCAGGAAATTGAGGTTTAATCCTATCTAGAAATCCTAAACCTGTGACCAAGTGTTTTCTGTCCCTCAGCCTACTCAGACTTTAACTGTGGCACTTTCACATTACAAAACACAACTAGTTTGTGCCGCGTCTGTAAGAAATACGTGCAAATCTCAGGAAATGTTCACAATTCAATGGTTGACTTCTTTATCAGCACCCTAAAGTTCCACCAAATCACTCTCGGGATCCTTTAACTTTCCATGTTGAGCCAAATTAGCAAAATTTTAATTTGTCCAATATTTTAGTTCATGTGTAAGTACCTGCAAAACTGTTGATATTCACATCAGCCCCATTTGTGCTCTGTCTTTAGTGCTTATTAGCAAATGTTAGCATGCTAACAGACTAAATCAAGCTGGTTAAAAAAAAAAAAGGGAGGACAGTGTGAAACTAGAGGTTGTATCTGCAGTGGAAGCCCACTTTGCTGACATTGTCATTGCAAACATTTGCTCAGAACATTCTGTTCAAGCTCTGAAAGGCAAAATGTTGCACTCAACTGTTGAAGAGAGGCAAGAGGAACATTTGACAGTCTATTACCCATACCATTACTCTACCCTGCCTTAAGATAATGCCAATAGGTTTTGCTGACCCAGTCTTGCATAGCTAAATACAGTACATTGTTTACCATGGCAACAAGCACCTGCTGCACAGTATGTTTAATAAATGGGATAAAGACGGCCCTCCTGCCTCCTGGGATTGTGTGCATCGCCATGCACGTAAAATCCCATAAAAATGGTTTGTGCCCTGAATGAGGTACATGCCTCCGTGGGGTGCAGGGGTGAAAGTTGTACAAGTTATTGCTTGTCGGGCTGATCAGGGCAGGATCCTGTCAAAGCTGGAGTGGTGGTATTTCCATTTCTACTCATCACACTGAATATCCTTCAGTTTTGCTGCAGTAACTAGGTAACCCTAATCCACAGCCAAAATGAAAATAGGAACCAGTGTCTGTCTGAGAAACCTAGGAGCAGCTCGCTTTAATTTAGTCTATTCAATGCAGACAGAAGCCGCAAACCGGGGAGGAAATGTTTACAACAACAAAGAGGAACAAAGAAGAAGCTCCTAATACTTTATTTAATTATTTTTATCATGTGCGCAAACACAAAAACTGCAGTCACCATTATTAATTGTTAATTATTCATTAGCTCCTCAAAAATGGTTTGAAACTATAAACAGTACATTTTCTGGAGAAATTTAAGTGTGCTCTCGGCTGTAAAATTGCAATTGCCACAGCTGAAATAGCTGAATAACTGAAAGTGGCTGAAGCGGCTTTCAAAATACAAATAAGCCCGAAATAGCAGTGAGATCTTGAAAGCAATGGCAGTTGAAGGAAGTTTAGGTTAAAAGTGTAAGTGAATGATGTATTTGTAAAGACAGATACTCTATATCTGTTTTTATTTATTCTCCTGTTTTTTTGTTTGTGCACTCCAAAGAATATCAATCAAACAGGCTGTTGGGTTGATTTGATAAGAGGACTATTTTCTTGTATTTTCATAAATCATAATTTCATAATTCATGCTTTTTTCTACTCAAGACAACATATATCATTAATCTACAACAATTGTTACCAAGTTACCATCTTCAAAATGCAGTTTATGTTTCAACATAGACAAAAGTCGCACATAGCATAAGTAAGTACAGGAAGCAAAAGAGGAAAAATGTTACGGCTGACAAAGTGGAGGACCCAAATGCAGACACAGGAGGCAGGGGGTAGACTTCAAAAGGTATTTAATGAACAAAAAACCAAACATAAGCTTACATGAATGACGAGGGTGAATCCAAAAACAGGTAGGGAGGAACAAAACCAAAAATCCATAAATCCGAAAACACTGGGAAACACTGACCAAGACGGAGACGAGACGCGAGAGTGACAGAAACAATGAACCGACAAAGGAAGAGGACAAGACACAGGATTAAATACACTAGGAAGGGGAAGGAAAACAAGACACAGGTGAGGGCAATCAGGAACAGGTGAAAACAATCAGAGATCACAAAGGGAAGGGAACACAGACAAAGACAGGAAGTAAAACCAAAACACATGAGGGAGGAACAGAAACTATCAAAATAAAACAGGAAACAACCAACCAGAATCCCAAACCATGACAGTACCCCCCCCTTAAGGGACGGATCCCAGACGTCCCTTCATAAACTAAATCAAAACTCAGTCCAAAAAAAAAAAAAGAGTCCAAGAGGAGCAGGGTGGGCGGAGGGGGTCCGGAGGAGGGCAAAACAAAAATCAGTCACGATCTCAGGCACCCAGCCTGGCAACAAGGATCAGAAGTCCGAGTTCATAGGCCCCGGGGACTGGACAGGGGTCAGACATGAAGGCTTGAGGGCCAGGCCGAAGCGAAGGCGAGAAGCAGAAGACCTCAGGCGGACGGCCTGAGTGCGGGGCAGAGGCGAAGCAGGAGACCTCAGGCGGACGGCCTGAGTGCGGGGCAGAGGCGAAGCAGGAGACCTCAGGCGGACGGCCCGAGTGCGGGGCAGAGGTAGGGACCTCAGGCGGACGGCCCGGGTGCGGGGCAGAGGTAGGGACCTCAGGCGGACGGCCCGGGTGCAGGGCAGAGCAGGAGCAGAGCCCTTCTTGAGGCCGGCGACGAAGGCGAAGGCAGAGCCCCTCTGGAGACGGGCGACGAGCAGGAGGCCGACGGCGAGGGCTAGACCACTCTGGAGACGGGCGACGAACAGGAGGCCGACGGCGAGGGCTAGACCACTCTGGAGACGGGCGACGAGCAGGAGGCCGGCGGCGAAGGCAAGACCTCTCTGGAGACGGGCGACGAGCAGGAGGCCGGCGGCGAAGGCGGGACCCCTCTGGCGGACGAGCAGGAGGCCGGCGGCGAAGGCGGGACCCCTCTGGCGGACGAGCAGGAGGCCGGCGGCGAAGGCGGGACCCCTCTGGCGGACGAGCAGGAGGCCGGCGGCGAAGGCGGGACCCCTCTGGCGGACGAGCAGAAGGCCGGCGGCGAAGGCGGGACCCCTCTAGCGGACGAGCAGGCGGCCGGCTGTGCTGGCGAAGACGGAGGTGGAACTCCTGTGGCAGTTGAGGCGACAACTCCAACGGCAGCCCAGCCACAGCAGGAACTGGAGGCTGTGGCGATGGCTGTGGCGATGGCTGTGGCGATGGCTGTGGCGATGGCTGTGGCGATGGCTGTGGCGATGGCTCAGCCGGAGCAGGAGGAGGTGAAGATGGAGGTGGCGGCTGCGGCAGTGGCAGCGGCCCAGCCGCAGCAGGAGCAGGGACTGGCGAAAACTGCAGTGGAGGCTGCGGCGGCCGCCCAGCCGGAGCAGGAACTGGAGACGGTGGCTGCGGCGGTGGCCCAGCCGGAGCAGGAACTGGAGACGGCTGCGGCAGCAGTGGTGGCTGCGGCCCAGCCGGAGCAGGAACTGGAGACGGCTGCGGCCCAGCCGGAGCAGGAACTGGAGACGGCTGCGGCAGCAGCGGTGGCTGCGGCCCAGCCGGAGCAGGAACTGGAGACGGCTGCGGCCCAGCAGGAGCAGGAACCGGAGACGGCTGCGGCCCAGCCGGAGCAGGAACTGGAGATGGCTGCGGCTGCAGCGGCGGCGGCCCAGCCGGAGCAGGAACCGGAGACGGCGGCTGCGGCGGTGGCCCGGCCGGAGCAAGAACCGGAGACGGCTGCGGTTGCCGCGGCAGCGGCCCAGCCGGAACAGGAACTGGAGACGACCCAGCCAGAACAGGAACTGGAAATGGCTGCGGCAGCGGCGGTGGCTGCGGCCCAGCCTGAGCAGGAACTGGAGATGGCTGCGGCAGCGGCGGTGGCTGCGGCCCAGCCGGAGCAGGAACTGGAGATGGCTGCGGCAGCGGCGGTGGCTGCGGCCCAGCCGGAGCAGGAACTGGAGAGGGCTGCGGCAGCGGCGGTGGCTGCGGCCCAGCCGGAGCAGGAACTGGAGATGGCTGCGGCAGCGGCGGTGGCTGCGGCCCAGCCGGAGCAGGAACTGGAGATGGCTGCGGCAGCGGCGGTGGCTGCGGCCCAGCCGGAGCAGGAACTGGAGAAGGCTGCGGCAGCGGCGGTGGCTGCGGCCCAGCCGGAGCAGGAACTGGAGATGGCTGCGGCAGCGGCGGTGGCTGCGGCCCAGCCGGAACACGAGGAGATGATGGCGGCGACCCAGCCGGAACACAAGGAGATGATGGCGGCGACCCCACCGGGACACGAGGAGATGGTGGCGGCAGCCCCACCGGGACACGAGGAGATGGTGACGGCGGCCCCACCGGGACACGAGAAGATGGTGGCGGCAACCCAGCTGGAAGAGAAGATAGCTGCGGCGGCCCCACCGGGACAGGAGGCAATGGTGGCGGCGGCCCCACCAGAAGAGGAGGCGATGGTGGCGACGGCCCCACCGGGACAGGAGAGATGAAGGCTGGGTTACAGGACAGTGGAGGCTCAGGAAAGCTGGGCAGCTGAGGCTCAGGAAAGCTGGGCAGCTGAGGCTCGGGAACGCTGGGCAGCTGAGGCTCGGGTACGCTGGGCAGCTGAGGCTCGGGTACGCTGGGCAGCAGAGGCTCGGGAACGCTGGGCAGCTGAGGCTCGGGAACGCTGGGCAGCTGAGGCTCGGGAACGCTGGGCAGCTGAGGCTCGGGAACGCTGGGCAGCTGAGAGGCACGACGCCGGCGGGAGCCACGCCCGCGTCCGGGAGGCCCCCCAGCAAACGACTCCGGGGCCGGGTCAGGCAGGCAACCGGCAGGCTTGAGGCCTGTAGATGGAGGGCCAGCCAACCCAGATGCCGGAGTGGGGGGAGGGCCAGCAGGCTGAGCAGGTGGTTCTTGGCTCGCAGAGTCCAATAGATCGAGGTAGATCTGTAATTCCCTCTTCATGTCACCCAGTCCAATTAGGAGCTGAGCAATTGGGGGGAAAATCCAAAGTCTGGGTCTAGACGACACGGTCTTTTCAACTAAAGAATAAACAAAAAGCTTACGTCTGGGATCCGTGCATCCCTGGATGGCTGAGAGGAGCTGGCCACTCTCCTCAACAGTCTTCTTAAGTTCCTCTGCCAGCTCCACTGACACAGAAAAATCTGCTGGGTCCATGTCTGGTCGGTTCATTCTGTTACGGCTGACAAAGTGGAGGACCCAAATGCAGACACAGGAGGCAGGGGGTAGACTTCAAAAGGTATTTAATGAACAAAAAACCAAACATAAGCTTACATGAATGACGAGGGTGAATCCAAAAACAGGTAGGGAGGAACAAAACCAAAAATCCATAAATCCGAAAACACTGGGAAACACTGACCAAGACGGAGACGAGACGCGAGAGTGACAGAAACAATGAACCGACAAAGGAAGAGGACAAGACACAGGATTAAATACACTAGGAAGGGGAAGGAAAACAAGACACAGGTGAGGGCAATCAGGAACAGGTGAAAACAATCAGAGATCACAAAGGGAAGGGAACACAGACAAAGACAGGAAGTAAAACCAAAACACATGAGGGAGGAACAGAAACTATCAAAATAAAACAGGAAACAACCAACCAGAAGGAACTGGAGACGGCGGCTGCGGCGGTGGCCCAGCCGGAGCAGGAACTGGAGACGGCTGCGGCAGCAGTGGTGGCTGCGGCCCAGCCGGAGCAGGAACTGGAGACGGCTGCGGCCCAGCCGGAGCAGGAACTGGAGACGGCTGCGGCAGCAGCGGTGGCTGCGGCCCAGCCGGAGCAGGAACTGGAGACGGCTGCGGCCCAGCAGGAGCAGGAACCGGAGACGGCTGCGGCCCAGCCGGAGCAGGAACTGGAGATGGCTGCGGCTGCAGCGGCGGCGGCCCAGCCGGAGCAGGAACCGGAGACGGCGGCTGCGGCGGTGGCCCGGCCGGAGCAAGAACCGGAGACGGCTGCGGTTGCCGCGGCAGCGGCCCAGCCGGAACAGGAACTGGAGACGACCCAGCCAGAACAGGAACTGGAAATGGCTGCGGCAGCGGCGGTGGCTGCGGCCCAGCCTGAGCAGGAACTGGAGATGGCTGCGGCAGCGGCGGTGGCTGCGGCCCAGCCGGAGCAGGAACTGGAGATGGCTGCGGCAGCGGCGGTGGCTGCGGCCCAGCCGGAGCAGGAACTGGAGAGGGCTGCGGCAGCGGCGGTGGCTGCGGCCCAGCCGGAGCAGGAACTGGAGATGGCTGCGGCAGCGGCGGTGGCTGCGGCCCAGCCGGAGCAGGAACTGGAGATGGCTGTGGCAGCGGCGGTGGCTGCGGCCCAGCCGGAGCAGGAACTGGAGAAGGCTGCGGCAGCGGCGGTGGCTGCGGCCCAGCCGGAGCAGGAACTGGAGATGGCTGCGGCAGCGGCGGTGGCTGCGGCCCAGCCGGAACACGAGGAGATGATGGCGGCGACCCAGCCGGAACACAAGGAGATGATGGCGGCGACCCCACCGGGACACGAGGAGATGGTGGCGGCAGCCCCACCGGGACACGAGGAGATGGTGACGGCGGCCCCACCGGGACACGAGAAGATGGTGGCGGCAACCCAGCTGGAAGAGAAGATAGCTGCGGCGGCCCCACCGGGACAGGAGGCAATGGTGGCGGCGGCCCCACCAGAAGAGGAGGCGATGGTGGCGACGGCCCCACCGGGACAGGAGAGATGAAGGCTGGGTTACAGGACAGTGGAGGCTCAGGAAAGCTGGGCAGCTGAGGCTCAGGAAAGCTGGGCAGCTGAGGCTCGGGAACGCTGGGCAGCTGAGGCTCGGGTACGCTGGGCAGCTGAGGCTCGGGTACGCTGGGCAGCAGAGGCTCGGGAACGCTGGGCAGCTGAGGCTCGGGAACGCTGGGCAGCTGAGGCTCGGGAACGCTGGGCAGCTGAGGCTCGGGAACGCTGGGCAGCTGAGAGGCACGACGCCGGCGGGAGCCACGCCCGCGTCCGGGAGGCCCCCCAGCAAACGACTCCGGGGCCGGGTCAGGCAGGCAACCGGCAGGCTTGAGGCCTGTAGATGGAGGGCCAGCCAACCCAGATGCCGGAGTGGGGGGAGGGCCAGCAGGCTGAGCAGGTGGTTCTTGGCTCGCAGAGTCCAATAGATCGAGGTAGATCTGTAATTCCCTCTTCATGTCACCCAGTCCAATTAGGAGCTGAGCAATTGGGGGGAAAATCCAAAGTCTGGGTCTAGACGACACGGTCTTTTCAACTAAAGAATAAACAAAAAGCTTACGTCTGGGATCCGTGCATCCCTGGATGGCTGAGAGGAGCTGGCCACTCTCCTCAACAGTCTTCTTAAGTTCCTCTGCCAGCTCCACTGACACAGAAAAATCTGCTGGGTCCATGTCTGGTCGGTTCATTCTGTTACGGCTGACAAAGTGGAGGACCCAAATGCAGACACAGGAGGCAGGGGGTAGACTTCAAAAGGTATTTAATGAACAAAAAACCAAACATAAGCTTACATGAATGACGAGGGTGAATCCAAAAACAGGTAGGGAGGAACAAAACCAAAAATCCATAAATCCGAAAACACTGGGAAACACTGACCAAGACGGAGACGAGACGCGAGAGTGACAGAAACAATGAACCGACAAAGGAAGAGGACAAGACACAGGATTAAATACACTAGGAAGGGGAAGGAAAACAAGACACAGGTGAGGGCAATCAGGAACAGGTGAAAACAATCAGAGATCACAAAGGGAAGGGAACACAGACAAAGACAGGAAGTAAAACCAAAACACATGAGGGAGGAACAGAAACTATCAAAATAAAACAGGAAACAACCAACCAGAATCCCAAACCATGACAAAAAAGTTGAACAAGGTGCCAAGTTTGCTTATCTGTTGGAGCATAAAGCAAGAAGGGGCAGGACTTGGGAAGGGCTACCAATATCAATAATATAATATACAGAATAATAGCTAATCATGAACAAATTCTCATAGCTTATGCATTCCTAAATATTTGATAAGACTTTCACTTCCCCATATTTGCTTTCTCATTTCACTCTGTGGGAATATATCACATGCTGTGCTTCAATATATGAGTCATTCTGAGTAACGTATTGAAGACTAGAAATGAAATAAATAAAGTTACCTTCAAGGTGAATGTCAGCTTCATCTGAACACATCGCTGTAGGCTAAAAGATGTCGATGGTTGTTTGGTTGTTTTTGATCTCAGTCTTTATCATATCAACATCTGTTCCAGGCATTTACTTATATATTTTTCGGGAAACTTTTTAGTCCAACAAAACTCAAAACGCTGTAAGTTTATAGCCAACAGGATGGTCTAAATATAACTGCAGGCACCAACCGACTCAGACCCAGAACCTAACAATAAACAAGATAAGGCTCAGACACGTCACAGCCCTGTAGCTAATATTGATGCCCCCCAGCTATCTTATTTGGGTTTCCTCACATCTTGAGAAGATATAATCAGACTTATTGTAAACAGGATATTATGTTTACATGCAGCAACACCAAAACGGAATACTTGAGTATCCAGAATATTAACAGGATATTGATGTGCAGAGAAACGCACTCTGTCACAGCTGATCAAACATTCTCTATTGCGGGGCGGCACAGCTCTCTGCACTATGTTCAGTGGTACTAACAAAACTACTGCACCCAGAAGTCATTTTCAGAGGCAATGAGCCTGCAGAAGACAGAACAGGCTCCACTTCAGCTTTCACTGCATGTGACAGAAAACTCTCAAACAGAGCTTTTTAAACAACATTTTGACTTTGTAACATTATAAGTCTCCTTTTACGTTTCCCACTCCATCCTTCCCTACAATACACTTCTTTTTGTTATTTTTGGAGAGTCGGACAGGGGTTGTGAGGCATAGATAGCAGGTCAGCTGTATAGGCCACATAAAAGTGCCATACATAATGTGAAAGATGGAAGCTTGAAGATTAATTTAAGATGCTGTCCAGTGCTCTGTGTCAGTTCTTTCTTGTCATAAATCTGCAATAAACATTATGTTTTCTTTTGGCCCCTATTCACATCTATACCTATTCATGACTATCAATAAGTACCTCATTAACCCCACTTTAGAACTAACCCTTTAAGACACGAAGACCGAACTTGAGGAACACCACAGAAAAAGTCATGCTTTAATTTGGTTTCAAAATCTTTTGACCACTTATAATCAATATACGGAGGAAAGAGGTGCATTCTGTAAATTCCCTAGGTCTTTAGTTTGTGGATGTGAAGTTTCATGAGGCTGTGAGCATCTAATAGGTCTACAACTGCATCGGATTGGCATGGAACTCTTGGGTACCCATAGAACATATTTAAATTCATATATCTTGATGTGAGAGGTCATGAGACCCCTTTTGAAAATACTAGTTTTTCACTCACCGGAATTCACCCTTCGCTAAGCCCCGCCCTGAGAGGCATCGTCATCGACCCACTTTGATTCTGCATCAGCCCACATCGTTCTCCCACAGAACAAATGCAGATGCAGTGATATCTAACAAGGTTGGAGGCGACTGAAGTTACTGAAGCTAGTAAACTAGTGTTAGTGAGATGGACATGGTAACGTCTGCAGATTATGTTAGAGCAGATGAAAACAGAGTTTAATCCATTCACCATACCTGAGCTTTGTTGAGAGAGTACAAAAAAGGCATCACCGTCCAGACCGGTGACGCCTTTTTTCCAAACCGTCCTCCTTCAACATGTAGAGAAATGGAAAGCTTGACAGCTCTAGTTATGGTTGCTAAGCTGTGACTGGACAGTTGTTGTTTGGAGGTGGGGCTTAGCGAATAGTCGATTAAGTCTAAGTTTGGAGCATCATTAAGCCAACTTTCCTAGCGCGAGATGCTTGGTACAAATGGATACGTTAGGTCCTCTAGTTTCATATGAGACCAGTATCTTCACTCTCGCTTTTAAAACGAACCAGCTACACCCTCTGAAAGAGAGTAATGGTGGCCAGAGTTTAAGAGGTTAAATGAATACTTATAATAAATCATTTTAGCTGTGGACAGGAGGGGGCTTGAGGTCATCTTAATCTTTCAAAATAAAGGTATTATGCTAAACTGCTGTCAACAGTAGTGACAACTCAGATTCTGTATCCAGTAAAGTTTATCAGCATCCTTGAGTAGTGGTAATTTTTCAAGACATCTCTGATACATAAAGCCTCCTATGTTATCCACATTGATTTTCTCATCACCGTTGATCCCCGCGCTGATACTGGCAGCGTTGTCTACTTCCAGTATTTGGCTGAGCTTTAAGTAAATTCATCCCCCACTGAGCAAAACGCTACATTTCTATGACTCATCTGCTGGACAGAGCGAGAAGAGACAGAGGGAAGAATAGGGGCCAGAGAGGAGACATAAAGAAAAGGAAGTAGGAGAAGAGGGAAAAGGAAGGAAACTGTGATTATGAAGGAAGAGAAAAGGGAAGGTAATAGTGAGCGAGGGAGAAAAGGAGTGAGGAGAGAGGTGCTTCGGGAGCTGAACATTATTTAGACTAAATGAGGTCAAGACCTTGAGATATACACTGAATCACAAATGTAGTTGCTCACATTTGCAGCTCGCTCTGTGTTTACGTACGTGTGCAGGCTGTTTGTGTGTGTGTGTGCTGGCATGTGTCCATGTAGTCAATAGAATACCAACCAGGTCAATGTCATTTTTACTCAATTTAAAACCTTATTTGAACAATAAGACTGGTTTATTCAAGGTAATGTGTTAGTCTAATGTCTCATACAAATACATATACCTCCATCACTCTCCTACCACTTTCCTCTCTCTACACTCTTAGAAATAAAGGTGCTAGAACCATATAGGATTTTTGGCTCCATCTTCTACGGGTATTAACAAGAACCCACCGAGGGTGTTCTATTAAAACCCTTTCGTATTCCAAGGATTTCATCTAGAACCCACCGAGGGGACTCTAGTGAGAACCCTTCTTATATTTCAAGGGTTTTATCTGGAATACATCCAGGGGGCTCTGTCAAAAACCTTTTTATATTACAAGGGGTTCTACCCAGGACCCTTTTATATGCCAAAAGTTAGATAGAACCCATCCAGGGGATCTAAAAATACTCTTTTTTATAATGTTTTCACCTACAAACCTCTTCCTCTTTAGGTCCTCTTAGGGTCCTACAAAGAACCTACAGAAATTCTACAGATGAGGCAAAAACCCGAGAACACAATTAAAATGACTTGATTAAGGGGATTCCAGATACAGATACATCTAAGACTACTATTTGAACCATGGATAACCATTTCAGTATTTGAGGGTGAGGATCTTTAAACACACACATTTTCAACAATCCTTGAAGAACTCATCCCTCCAAAAAGGGTTATTTGAATGAAAAGGGTCCTTAATGGAAGCCTTAGTCTTTCGAACCCTTTCTCTAAAAAAGGTTTGATCAGAAGCAGATGGTTTTTGTTAAAACGTCAGCCCTTCAGGGAAAACCCTTATTTATAAGCGTGTATCTCTTTCCTCCTCTATTTTTACGGGATAATAAGGTCACTAAAAAGCCGACCTTACGTTGAACACACCTTCCTGCATCTTTGCTCCAATCAGCCACCCCCTGCAGGTCGCCTTGGAAACAGACCGCCAATGGGAGAGCAGATCAGGGAGCAAAGGTGTTCTGCTAGTGTGGACTGCTACATCACTGTCTAAACACTGCACACACACACACAGAGGCACATTTAGTGTTTTTTTTGTAACAATGACAGCACACAAACACAGCGCTGTAGACCCATTTTGATTGTTCAATATGCAGCCATTATTGTTTTCATGTTTGTGAATGGCTTCAAACGAAGGTGAGACTCATGAGACTCATGAAGGGAGAACAATCTGAGGTGCACCTCTGCGTTTAGCTACAAGCCTGACACAACAAAGCCCTGTCAGAGTGGGTGGGTGCCGGTGTGAGGTTTTCATTTCGACGACAAATACAAAACTATCTACCTTGATATTGTTATACCCAAGCAACAGAGGGAGCTGGAAATTCAATTTCAGTGATCACAATCTCACTTATGTTAACCCTCAGCCCCATAATGGAGACACAGCTGTGACTGTTTTTCCTGTTGTAGTTGTAATGTTTGAAGATGTGCATTAAAATAGTGTCAATACACCCCTGAAACCATGAAACTTTAGGCTAACCTTGTGGTTGTCATTGAAGATGCCTGACATTCTGTGTGTGTGTGTGTGTGTGTGTGTGTGTGTGTGTGTGTGTGTGTGTGTGTGTGTGTGTGTGTGTGTGTGTGTGTGTGTGTGTGTGTAAGTGTGTCCATTGATTCAAGTGCTCTATTTTGGAGCAAACTACCACAGCGCTGTTCTGCTCCACTTACACCAACACCTGTTTTCTCTGTCTGTTCCAACTATTTGCTCAATGTCCGTGCTTTCTCTGCCTCTCTGTCTGTCTGTCTGTCTGTCTGTCTGTCTGTCTGTCTGTCTGTTTTGCACAAAAGAATAACCCATTCTTTATTTTTTTTTCTTGCTCTCTTTGTCTCTAGTTGATGGGGTTTATCTACGCCTGCTATGTGGTCAAGCTCATTTCAGAAGAAGAGGATAGCTGTAAGTACACAGTCACACACATCCACTCACACATGCACACACACGCACACACCAAAAGAAAAACATAAATAAAAATAAATAGGTGTCTATATTCATCCTGTTGTAAAAAAAAATCACAGTTTTTCAATCAATGCACTGTTCACGAAGCTGCTTCTGTTGTTATGCCCAGGGCACAAATATGCAAGTGGCTGGTAGATTTGATTCAGTCACCAGTCAAAAACAATGGCAATCTGTTGAGTTGCAAGTAAAATTTGAACATTCACTGGTCATTTTCACCAGCACACAAAACAATTAATTTCGCACCCTAATTACGGCAGTCAAGCTTTTCATTCTAGCTTGGTACATAGGCACTTTAAAATCAGGCCCATAGCTACCACTGAGGTCATGTCATCAGTATTTTATCTACATTTTTGCTTTTTTTTAGGCCTATATTTTTTTTTTAATTAAATAAATTAATTAATTTACTTAAAGTGATGAATTGACTTATAATCCTCTGTCAATCAAAAATGAACTTTTTATCTTTCTCACAGAAGAAGGAGGAGGACACAATTTGTTTTCTTTTTGTGCAGTATTTCAAAATTTACCATGACTTCACTCACCATGGTAAAGTATTAGTACTATGATTTTCTGAGACAAAGTTACTGAGAACCCAATTTTATCAGAACAGTTACCATGGTCAGAACACATGAAGCAGGACTTTTTTATTTCATTGATAGTAACACTGGATATTAGATGATAGATTGACTTCTGAACTGGAAATGTTTTTCACTTCAGAAATCTGGTCACTTTAATTGGGAGTATAGTTGGTTATAATTGGTTTGGATGGTTTATGTTTGTGTGGCTGCTGCTTCTGAGTCAGATTTGTGAAGTAAATTCAATTTGTGCCTTTGTTTCTCTCCACCCCTCTTCCCTGGCTTGTCCGCTTGTTCATTCTCTTTGTAACGAAGCAGCAGGTTTGAATGAAGCCATCGTGGACTGTGGGGCCTTTACTGACCCTTTAAACAGAATTCAAAGTGAAACTTGTTGCCTCCAGCTTTTTGCAACCAGCAGCTCATTCATTTACAGTAACACATGGCGCAAGGGACAAAAGAGAGTGTGAAGGACGAGGTAGATTCATGCAAGATCAATGTTGTCTTTCATTCATACGTCTTTGCCACATATTCAACCACTTTCAACTATCATCACAAAGCAACAGCCACAGAGAACTTCTAAAAAGTGATGAGGGAAAGAACAAAAGATGATCACCCACTCATTCATACGTCATGTCTCTTTATTCAATCTTTTATACGTCCATCAATTCAGCCATGTTGATTGAAGGGTGCAGCTTCCACAGTAAAGGGCGACACTGACTAACATTCACTGAGCACTAAGTGAATTGCAGTTGTAGTACAAAGAGGCAAATCAACATGTTAATTCTGTGATTATTGTATTTTGAATGCAGCGCGTGTCTGTGAGCATTAACTTGAATGAGCCCATTTACCTGAGGCCATCAGTTTAGTTATTCCATTAAAGCAGTCGCAGCCGTTCTGCGGGACGATCAATACCCAAGCATGTCTTATTCAACATTGAACTGAGGATGCTGTTTGCTAACACATAAATATTGATAGGTAATAAATGCAGAGGAGATAGTTTGAAGTGCTGAGAGAAGACAAGTTTTCCTGTTTTCCTTCCTACCCATAGTGGAATGGGGATTGACACTGACGGGGGAAATAATTTCCATCTGCTATGAAACTGTGGGTCAACAGCAGACACATACAAGAGCAGCTTCTGTTTCTAAAGGCTCTTTGTGCGATAAAACTACCTCTGTGTTGAATGAGGTCACAGATAAATATTAAATCATCAGATTTTTAAAGTGTAAGAATGGTTACGAGTGATGTAACACTGTATTCATTCCACTTTTTTAAGAGTTTCAGGGGTTATTTTGAAATGGGTATTTTTAACACTCCATTTTAATAAGCTTTGTGATGACAGGACCCCTAAAATGCCACTTGCTCCATGTCTAAATAATTAATGTCTAGCAGTTATTATTTGGCCTTTGCTTAACTGTTGTATTTTGGCCCCTGGCTCTCGATGCTGAACATTCCTGCTTGTTTTGCACCCCGAGACAGAGATTGTTGGATCTACACAACAATTGCAGATGAGAAAGAGCTCGAGGTTAGGACACTTACTTGTTAAATCATTTTTTATTGTCACTGTAGCAACTGAAATCTTTGTCAGAGGCTTAAAAAATATAACATTTATCAATATTCATATTTAAAGGCTGTAAAAGCCCATTTTCTCTTACTGTGAGTGATGGAAATTAGAACAAGCTTGGTTTTAGTAGCTTTCTAACTGGTTTCAAGTGGCTTCAGCTGTACAGTTTACAATGAACATTACAGTATTCCCAGTTTAGCAACATTTGAATTAAAGAAAATAATGGCAGTTCTGTGGTTGTTGGCTGATCAAATCTGTTAGTGAAATCTGATCAAATCACAGTCGTGATGAAACAGATCAGCTGAGTTTTTGAGTGTTTAACTCTTCATAAATAATAACTATGAAGACTTTAAACCTGCAAGGTGAAACTTTTACATATAAATGAATGTCTGTGACATTCAAGCCCTTACTAAATAGAGTTCACACAATGCTGATTAACCCTGACCCTGCTAGGTAAACCTGTAGTTTGCATTATACCTGAGTTTTTAAATCCTGGTGTCTGTGGTGACATTCCTGTGCTGGTGTTACAGGTCATGATGCATTTTATGTCTGCCAGCAATGACTGATCTGCCAGAACTGAAGGGTTGAGCAATTGTTTGTTGTTTAGTCGTGAATATTTAAAGGAGAAATATGTAATATGTTTACTGTACTAAATCCATAGATGAAGCATGCAAAGATGGCAGCTGTTCAGTCCAATGACAGTGCTCACCCAGCACACCCAGCCAAAAAAGTTTTCTAGCTTCCTTGTTTTGAGGCTGAATATAGATGGTAGTGTTTTCTGCTTTGCCCCCGCCTGCAAGGTCCTGCTCGATTTTTAAAATGCAATAACCTACCCCTAAAATGTGGACCAAACTACTTACGGGAAACACACTTTGACACAACACTTGATAAATTACCCTTTTTTCAGAGTGAGAGCCTAATGTTAGCTCTGTGAATTGATTATCAATATCGTTTTGGATATAAGAGAGAAGACAGAAAACCGTTCACTGAAGAGGTCCGCTGAAATTCTCACAATTGCATATTGAATTTTGCTGTGGAAAAAGCTATAGTAATGACTTGCCCGTGCCTTAGCTTGAGTAACCTTATTGTTTCGCGCAAACAGGTAAGTACTGCAGGGGTTAGTGTCAGGGTGGAGAAGGTAGTTACGTTGGAAGAAAACATTAGGAGAAAAAGCGTGAATTTGTTCATTAATTTAGTCTATAATGGAGAATTTCTCATTTTCCCCCACTGTGCAGTCAACATTTACTTCATAATGTAATTTAATGTTATAAAGAAACACTTGATCAGGGGTTTTAACAAATTTAGACACATTTCACCCCCATGCGTTATCACCTATTTGTTAAGTCGTTGATGCTGTTAGAAGTGTTTGGAGGCTGGAGTCTAACATGTATTACACCAAGAGGCAGAGTACACCCGCGAGAGACCACCAGTTTTTCACAGGGCTAACACATGTAGACAAACACGAGACCAGAAACAAGGGCACAGATAGAAGGAATATATTTAAACTGCAAGCCAGTGCTGCTGTTGTTAGCCACATGAGTGATTTTCAGTCTCCACTCTTCCCAAGGGACGCACGCTATCAGAAGGAATCAGGATTCAAATTGAGGTTCGAGGCTACTATTAAGGCTTAATGAATATGTACACAATGGCAGCGACATGTCACATGCATCATTTTCATGTGACACAAAGATAATTTTCTCCTTAATAATTCTGGGATTCAGTGTAATCTTCATGTTGCCGAGCCTCGACTCCCGCATGCGGCTGTGGGAAGCACTGTGTGATAATGCAGTCTGGAAGACTAAACAATAATCAGGGAGCTTTGTTGGGAAATGCGCCCTGGGTGAAGAAGCTAATACTCACTGAGGACCTATGAAGATTTTGAGTTGCTGAGAAAGCTAATTACTCTGATAATTATTCTGTGCATGTGTGAGTGACTATGTGTGCATGTGTTTAAGTGTGTGCATAGGATGTGTGTGTGTTTGTGTGTGTAGTTGTGTCTGTGTATGGGAGATTAATCATAATAGTCAGTCTTATCTGTCTCACAGCTACTCAAATGTGTCAGACAGATTTTTATCAAACACATGAACAACACAGACACATAAACCCTGAGACTGGTTTGCACCAGCAAAGATTAATTTAATCTAAGATTAGTTCTAAGAGTTTTAGAAAACTAGGTTTAAAATAAGTAAAGCAGGATTTAAAATTAGGCACAGCTCTGCGACACAATTAAAAACCGATCTCCATTTATTGATGTAAACCAAATTTTAAGATGAATCGGTATAGAGATGCTTAAAACTTGCTTAAGTTAAAACCAAGAGATAATACATTTGAGTGAGTTAGTAATTGTAGAAGAAGGGGGGAAACAGTTAAGAAGACACTACATTGTTTGTTAGCTAGCTAAAAGGTTAAGTTTAGTTTAGTTAGCCTACTCATGATGGCTTGGCAGAGAAGCTTTAATTTCTCCTCCTTTGACAAAACCTTTCTGGCTGAATTAATGGAGACATATTGCCAAATATTAAAACATTAAAAAACGGACAACAGCACAGTATGGAAAAAGAGACTGCCGGGCAGCAACTTGCAGAGTGTATCAGTGATCTTCATAGCTTAATCTATCTCAAAAAGTCCGCCATTTTAAAAGTTAAGCCCCCTCAAGAGTAATTATTGGATCACCTTTTAAATGGGAGTTTAAGGTTTTGGTGCAACAGAATTAAAAATAAATCAAAGTTTAGAGTAAAAGATAAACTGACGGTTAACAGTGGTTTAAAAATGAATCTCTGTTGGTGCCCAAGAGCCTAAGACAACTACTGTGATCTCCTGTCTGACTAGTCTTTCTCAAAGTTGAAGCTTTTAGGACACTTCAGTCAGCAGCGAACATTTGAAACTGGGAAATAATAAAACACCACAATAATTTAAATTAATGTGACAACACAAAATCAGGAAATCTGTTTGCTGCTGTACATTTTGTGCAGATCGTACTGCAGTTTCTAGCTTCTAGAGAGAATCCCTCATGTTCTTATGCGCTCATTGGACAAACCTGAGCCTTATGAATAACATATCTGAATTTTTAAATTGGGCTGCTACAGCTTGATAGGCAGCACACTGACAAGGTTAGAGGCTCCATTTCCTCCCGTGTTCAAAGGGTCGAGCATGGCAGAAACTCTGCTGAGACTATTTGACTGCAGCATGAATCAGCAGGAAACCCTTACCGTTCACACCAAGCCATTCTCCAACAAAAGGATCCACACAAAGGAGGAGTACATCAAGCACAGACAACAGCTCTGCGTCGTCTGTGCGGAACAACCATAATGAGCTGAATGATCATAAATATCACAGTGTTGCAGCAGTCCAAGAAAAAACTGCTGATAGACAAAGAAGATCATCTGTTGTTCCGTTGTGTGGTGGAATCAAAATTTCACATGAACGCGTTAAGAGGATTAAAGCAGATGTGTGAAAACTCACAGCTAAGATGTGGTGCTTTATAATGAATTTTCACATAACTGCAACAGAATTAAAAGAACATGGAGGGAATAGGAGGACAGATACCTCATAGACTTTAATGGCTCTTAAACAAACCATTTTCATGCTACATTTCAGCATTGCTAAACGGATTCTCCAGTGTATTGATCATTTGTGAATCAGTTAAAATCATAGTTATGCAGTTTGTTAAGAGACAACAGTTTAACACTTTGTCGAAATAGGCTTATTAACTTTCACGCCAAGAGTTTGATGGAAAAATATCAGTCTCATTTCTGTCTATTGATATTATGGCCAGCAGGTGGTTAGCT
Source organism: Lutjanus erythropterus (assembly GCF_056507025.1). NCBI lineage: Eukaryota > Metazoa > Chordata > Actinopteri > Lutjaniformes > Lutjanidae > Lutjanus > Lutjanus erythropterus. The sequence continues at coordinate 16,799,303 of NC_139331.1, forward strand.
TAGGTTAACATAAAGACTGACTGGGGAAACAGCTAGCCTGGCTCTGTTCAAAGTTAAAATCCACCAAGTACCACATGTTACTCATCTGTGTTGTGTTGTGTTTCACCTGTACAGCTGAGAAATACTTAAATTACGTAAAACCCCAGAGTGGACCTGAATGCTTGGAAACTTCACAGCTTCTACCATTGCCATCGTAATTGACCAAATCCAACTCGTTCTCATGCCCAACTCATCAAATTCAGGTCCCTACCCCTCAGCATCTTATATAGATGCACACAGTACCTGTTAGTGGTTGAAAGAGATGCATCAGGATTTCAATGTAGGATAAAGAGGAAGTCCACATCAGGAGGAGATGTTGTGGATGGATGGCTTTCACCCAGGAGACCAGGGTTCATGTCTCATGTGAAAACCAACATTTATTTAAAGTTTGAAGGTAAAAAAACATTCCTTGTGCCATGTGACTTTGTCTTGCGAGTTGCTTCAGTGACATCATGTGATGAACGTACCACATCAGTATTCCAGTGCTTCATTTTTGCATTTTTTTTTAAGGGAGGAAGGAGATGTTGCGTTCAGTGTTGCACCAAAAAGACTGATAAAGAGCAAGAACTGGAGCAACTCTGTGGTGTTTAATTTGTCTCAAAACTCAGGCGGCCTATAAACCAGGTGTGTGCATGTGATACAAGTGCACAGAACAGTATTCACGACTGAAGAAGCATCCTCATGAGGGAGCATTCCTGCTCTGCATGCACAAATTTGTACCCCCGACCACTGAGCGTGAGCTCTGCCCCCCTTACAAGCTCACAACTGCTCACTAGTTTGTCAAGTTGATGTTTGAGACTTTGGAGGCAAAAACGGAATAGACAGTAGCTGATGTCTCCCCTCCTGTCCTCATCTCACATAAGACTCATAAGTACAGTAATAGCAGGTAAATTTCACTGAAGCATCAAAGCCCCAACTGGAAGAGGTCACTCAGTAGAGTGCAGATCTCCGCCAGGCAACCCAGAACAAATATTTTGACATAAGCCCTTTCATCAGCAACTTTTTGATTAGTAACCACAGTTTAATCACATATTTTTCTCAGTAACTTCAAGAAATTAAAGACACAAACAAATCAGCGAAATCAAATCAAATTTCCCCACTGTGTTTGTTGCTGGCTTCCACATGATGTTTGGATTTTCATCCCTGCTCACTGCAAGCTTAAGGTATATATACGGCTTATAGCTGCTTTCATCTCTGCAGTGACAGCCAACTTCCACATTGTACTTGATGTTATGAAATCATACTGAATAAATAAGAAAGTATGCTGCTGATCAAGGCGAGGAAGTACCCTTTTATGAGCTCTACAACATCAAAGTAAAAAAAAAAAGATATCATGGCTTCCTCTCTTCAAAAGTCCAGGCTCTCTGCCTCAGTCTGAGGAAAGCAACCACCTGCTGGCAGCTGCTCAGCCCGGGAATCTGTGCAGCTATCCTAGATAATTTAGGAGTTAAGAGTATTCTCAAGGCATAAATATATCGCTGCATAAGTCTAAGTCGTCCTCCTAAAAATAGAATTAGATTTGCATCACAGGATTTTCATACAGTTGAGGCCGAGTTTTCACTCGGAGCAGTTTTTATGCCGACAACCCTGATTAGCTCTCAGAGCAGCAACGATAGAGGTGGTGGTTCTGGTACAAAATGTCCTGTTGAGACCTCTGTAGGTGTAGGAGGCCTAATGCAGTGAATCATCTGTGGTGGGAGGTTCCCAGCTGATCAACACAAAGACAATACGCTCCCTCTAATTGATGTTGTTTTTGTGCAGTTGATTTTATAGGAGGGTTCGACTCATACGGTTACCAGGGGCCTCAGAAGACCTCCCACCTCCAACTACAGCCCATGTACATGTAAGTATAGTTATACTCTGTCTGCATATCTATCTGCAAATACCATGATGACATACTTAAAAAAAATAGCAATAAGAAATGTAAACAAAACCTCAGAGAATCAACATAGTCTGTCTTTCTCAAATTAAAAACACTAAAATTTGGTTGACTTAAAAATGGAGGAAGGAAAATAAAAGAAAGTCAGCACAATTTCAGAGGAATTTGTAAATTAAGATACAAAAAAGAGTGGGGACCAATGCTAAGAGTCATTGTATTATAATCAAGGGAGCTACTTTATGGAACAATTTTAATGACGAAATGAAAACATGAAAAACATCAAATAAGTTTAAATGCATGAATGTTTTTTTTAAACATACTGCATGCATATGGGATATATGATCAGTGATGAGTGATTTGTGTTTGTTTTATTGTCATCATTTATTCTTGCTGTGTTTTCAGTGCTTACTTTTGTTTGATTTGATTGATATAATTGAGTTGTGTCTGACGAACATGGATGAAAAGCCGGAATATTCATGTTTAATACAGTTTCATCATGAAATATGAAAATGTGTAGGTAGATTTGATAAGTAATCACTTCTTTCTACTCCTTTTCAGACATTGATATTTATTATGAGTTTCCTGGATGATTCCTTAAGTTCATTGGTTATTCTTGTTTTGTGTTTTCTTACTTATATTTTTATTTTTATAAGTGTTCAAAATAAAATCTTATAAATCTATTCTAATCTATTATTATACATGATATTAGTAAATATGAGGATAAAGTAGCATATAATGTGCTAAATGGCAAAAATCAAAAAATCCACTTTTCATTCCTCACCGCCTTGAATCTTCCTAACAGCAAAGAAATACACTCCAGATCCTGAGGCCAGCCCCATCATCAACAGCACACTGTGTTTAGGGACTCGTTTTCATCTGTTTGATATCTTGAGTTCTGCAGTCAGGATGATATAAGCACATTCCCGCTGTATCAGCATAAGACCTTATCATTTATCAGCCCAAGGTCTCATCAGTTATCACCGTTGTAGGGCTTTCATCAATCCCCTTGTAACTAAAGGTGGGGTATGTGATGAAGGCTGCAGTATCCTTGATGTCATTCTTGCTGAAGCTGTGTTTTATAATTAGCTAATTTACCCACATTGACTGAAAAGGGCGTCCTCCTGAGAAATACTCTTATGAAACAGGACTGGGTTGCACCAACAAATGTTAATTTAATCTAAGATTAGTTCTGATCAGAGTTTGCCAAAACTAGGTTTACAATCAGTACATCCAGATTTAAATTTAAGCAGAGGTCTGTTGAAAATTTTAAAACTAATCTCACGTTATTAGCCATTTAAACCAGGATTAATTAGAGTTGCTTGCTGACCCAAATGAAAATAAAGAAATAAAAAATAAATTTGAGTAGTGTGAGGACCTAGTAAATGTAAAAGGGGGAAAAACAAAAATGAAACAAAACAAGTAAGCTAAAAACTTAGAAAACAACTACAACATGTTCGCTATTGTCCGCTGATTGAAGGTCAGGTTTAGTTTTTTAGTCCACAAAACACAGCTGGAGTTTCACAGGAAAACAGTGTTGCAGAGTTTCCCAAACAATGTAAGTGAATGGTGACCAGTTTTCAAGCGGAAAAAACAACCAAAAAGAAGCCACTTGCACACACACACCGTCACACTACACACTCACAGTTCAGACGGTGTGCACATGTGTACATGTGGCTCCAAGCCAAGGATCTACAGTGAAAAGTCAGGCTAAAAACATGGTGTAAATGCCCTTTAAGTCAACTTGGCATGTTGGCATTTGAATCCAATCAGCGTGAGGGTCAGTATATAACGACTAAATTTTCATTTTTGGGTAAACTATCCCTGTAAAAAAGTGTTATATGTTGTTTACTAGCTAGCTAAAATGTTTGTTTTTTTTTAAATTTGTTGGTCAAATTATCAGCTGGAGTGAAAGAAAGAACAGATGCATCATAAATCTCAATTAGGTTGAGGTGGTGCCTCAGTTTTGTTTTGTTATTTTTTTGCTTCAAGGAACTTCTTATTTATTTATTAAACTTATTTGTCTCAATCCATCTGAAAAACGGCAGCCATTCTAAATGTTAAACCTCCTCAAGTTTAAAGTTTTTGGTACCACATAATTTATTTTAATCTAGGATTAGAGTAAAAGCTAAACAGAGGTTCAAAGACAGGTTTAAATTTAATCTTAATTTTAAACTAATTTAAAAGTTTGGTGTAACATAATTTTAAGTTAAATGGTGATTTAATTAGTTTTAGTCCATTCCAGTATATATATTTCGTGAGACTGAAACCATAGATTCCAGTTTCACGGAGACCTTCAGCTATTCTTAGGCAGTAGAGCCAACAGGGTAACACAAAATGATTCTGAGTCCGGGCTGAGACAGCCCTGCATCAATCTCACTGTCTCACTTTGTCCAGTGGAAAACACCCAGCAATACAGCAAAAGGCTACACCACTGTAACAAACAGCAATACGCAATAATGGTGATTCCACTGATGTGCAGCGGACAGGTGATCAATAACTGTTTTTATTAGAGAAAAGAGCCGGAGCAAATTAGAGAAGAGATACAAACGGACAGAGCAAGAGACAGAGACAGAGAAATTGAGATCAAGATGGAAGAGAGGGCAGTAGAAACAGGGGATGAAAAGAAACACAGAGTGATGGATGAAACGTAACACTAAACAAAGAAGAAAGGCAATAAAGGGCCATTCTGTAGTTTTATATGTCCCCTGTGGAAGTCATAACACAGATCATAAATCATCGACCCCCAAGATAATGGCTGCAAACACAAACACACACACACTCGCACAGGAGCTGAAGCGTGAATGCACATATTCACACACACACAGATGCACACACCCTCAGATCTGCAAACTGTACACACAAAACACCTACGCACACACAGTAAATGTGCTGATAGACATCTTGTGCTTGCACATTAATGTACGCTCACATATAGACACACACACACTTATGTGCACACACACACACACACACTCGCACAAACATCATCAATATGCTATCATTGTTCCCCAGCTGTTGTCCTTTCACTTTGGTGTTTATTGGCTCTGGCCAGGGGGACCAATAAAGAAGCATCAGCTGTACTGTCCCAATGGAAATCTCTCCTGCCTGCCTTTCAAGACACACACGCAACCACCCACACACACACACACACACAAGTAACAATTACCGCCTCCAGATTTTGTAGAAATATGCACTTATTCTTTTTTTAGAAGAAAAAAAAACTTAAATAAATTTATATAAAAGCACGTGTTTGTCCAAGTGCATTCTAATGACAGTAACAAAGTTGGTCATAATCCCAAACACAACCTAAAAATAAAACAATATAACAGAAGCTTTATTTCTGTACTTCTTGTTACACCCTCATGATTAAGCTCTTGGTTTCACTTGTAGTTGGTTGGTTTTCATCAAAGCTAAAAAAACAAATATGATACAGTACTCTGTTGATGGAGAAAATTAATTACACATACTAAAAGTAGGGTAGATTGGTTTTAGTACTACAACAGGAAATTTTACCTAAGAAAAGTACAGGTATGTTTGAGCTGTCACAAAGTCTGGGAAGCAAACTCAGTGCTGCAGGAATGAGTCTGAACACCCAGAAATTAGTTAGCATATTAGCACCTTCAGTTCCCGTGTCTTGAAGTCAATAGGTTTTTGGTTAGATGCCTGAAGTAAGGTGGTTGACGCAAGCTCATGAAATATTCACGTTTTGTTCTACAACTTGAAATACATCAGAAAATATCCAACTTGTGAAGTTTGAAGCTTTTAAGTTTCTTGAAAAGGCAGTTGCTCACAAGTGGCTAAATGAGACTACAGAGAGTGCCTGGGCCATTAAACTTCAGTTTGTTTATAGCCTAACGTCAGCTTTTTACTTCTGGCGATTGCATTTACACTTTATAAAATCATAAAAGAGTTGTTCATTTGTCTTGTGGAACAAAACATGTATCATAAATTTTCTGCTCTAATGGAAAAATCCCATCGGATATTTGTAGAGGGAATTAGAGTGATGGTAATTAGTGGGTTGGCTCACAAAAATACCTCGACTCTGCAGCACTCTATAAAGGCTACATTGGTATCAGTGATATAGAAGTTTATTTGTGCAAGTAAGAGAGAATATGCAACTTTTTCTCAATAGCAGCCACAGCAGCTACATGCTAGTTATACAATAATGCTAAATGCTAAACTACAAAAACTCCTATAATTGCTTCTCTTTAGCATTTAGCTAAAATGCTAAGCTACTGTAACAGTAGCACAAGTGAAGAAGAGTCAAGCTCTGTGAAGCTAACTTAGTCATGTCCATTATGTAGCAATATTTTTTTGTTTGCTAACATTAGTGATCATAAACTACTGGTTGCAACAACATTTTTTCTTGCTTTTCCTGTTTTTTTGTTTGTTTGTTTTTTTTATTGTTTTTTTGCTGTCAATAATTTGGCTGAAAGTACCACAGCCAGTACACCCATATGGGTGTTAATCTGTCTCTTGAGTATTATTATCTTTTATAAAATACACAGTGCCTCTGATGTCCTCATCAGGCAACATTATGTTGTTCGCCTTATTTGAATGAGTGGATTACTTTATCAAGGACGATGCTGAGCAAATGCACTGCTAAGCATTTCATCATAAACCTCATAATCTTTACTGTTCTCAATTAGGCTTCAACTTTCTCAAGCAGCTTTAAAGTGGACAGTATGACAATGTTACATATATTGTGTGTTGTTTATGTGGTCATTCTGAGGCTCAACATGCCTCCTGTTTATGACTTTGCAGTACATTTGCATAAACATTTACCTTTAAATCTATACTTATGCAATAAAAGGGATTCAGGCATTTATTGTATAACTGTCTCCTCTGCTCTTCTCTCTTCATACAGGTCAAAGTAAACCCAGGAGCTACTTCAGGAGTGCTGCCTTACCAATCAACACTGCTTGACATCCTGCTTTTACTACTCCAACTGTCTTTTAATAAACAACCACCGAGACACAGACAAGTAGACAGGATACCGAAGATATTATGCGTCTCAACCTACAGATCCCCTCCAGTACTTGGTCAGATTGCTTCCTTTCTCTGCTTGTCTGCTGTTTTAAATGGAGTCAGGTCCGTTCCTGATGAAATACTGGCCTCGTGTGGTCGAACACAGTAACTGCAGGACATGTGTGCCACCACACCAGTACAGGCAGCAGCTCCAGCAACAACTGCATTTTTTTTTTTTTTTTTTTTGGTCTCTGAGGAACGCAATCAGGAGCCAATGACTTGCTTGCTTCCTCTTGTGCCGTCGGGTATCTGCATTGTGAAGGAAACCAAAGAGGCCACGACTCATTGGTGAATTACTGACGCGTTTCTTCAGGCCTCTGAGGAGAAGTCATAGAGCTCTGCTGTCAGAGATATGTTAATATCGAGCCCAAGCTCAAGTGTTGTGGAATCTAACAGCTCTCATGTGCAGATATGCCCGACCAAAGAGTGTAAAAAAACCCAGAGAGATGAGCGTCTCTTAACGGTCTCTGGAGATTTTTGCTCTTTGTGCCTGGACTTCCAACCATCATCAAGCATCTACTAACAAGACTACCGATACAGGAATGTCAAATGTCTTTTTTCTAACTTTTTGGTGCATTTGGGTGACAAAGCAGTGGTAGAAGTCATGGGCTGGATGTGCTGCACATTTTATTCTGTTGTTTCATCCAAAACATTGAATGTTAAATAACAGTGTGATGTGTAGATTAACATTTCATATGTGCATGTGTACAAGAAACAGACACATTCACATACATTAAATAATGCATATGTGAATCCACACATGCATGCACACGCATACACACACACACACACACACATAACAGATGTATTACCACTTTTTACTACTAATGTGAAGCTTAATGTTTACAATAGACATTCAGTCTGCCAGGACAGAAAGACTGGACACTTGAGAGACAGATGTAACAGGTAGACAAACGGAGACAGACAGGAGAGACATTTTTTTTTAGCTGCAGCATCCCAAAGGCCACAGGGTGTTTTCTGCTATGTTAATCCAGACGGGGCAGTCATTCCAGATGTGTCTTTTGGTCTCTTCCTGTCTAAATATTTTGTCTTCCATCTGAGAAAGACTGGCAGAGGTAGATAGAGACAGAACATGACAAAGAAAACAGCCACCGAAGAGGGATTGAGGTCAGTCAACAGTCCTTTTGTAGCTCTCAATGCCAAGCTTCTGCTGTCACTCGTTCATCTCTTTCAGCAGGTAAATTTCTCCCTTTTTCTGCAGCCCAATCTGCAGCATCCACCTCTTCCTAATATCAGAAATAGTTCAAGAGCAGCCAAAAATAAAGAGAAAAGACACACCCTTTACAGAATGACAATCACAGTCAGAGTGGCCTGAATCTCGTTATTTTTTTTTACCATAAAAATCTGACAAAAATCTGACAAATGGCTGTTGTCATCATAAGGGAAGCAGAAGCTTCTAAGTCAGATTATTTGATTAATTATTTACTGTTTTGATTTGAGTAGAAATTAAATGACAGAGGCTGAATCTTCGATGACACGTCTGCCCTCGCCTGCTGGCTAACGAGGACAAACATTATACCAGAGACATGCCAGATGAGACTTGGCAGCAAACTTCCCCTCTGTTCTTCACCTCACTGCTCAAATTTTAATGTTCAAAGTGCCAACTATATCACCACAAGGATATCTGTAGAGCCTGGTTTCTGAAAGCCACGCAGACTGGGACCAAAAATAATGGGTCTCAGGTTATTACAAAAAAAAAATCAAGTTTGCATTCCAGGCAGCCAGCAGGTTTTTTTTTTTCTTATTTTATTCTGCTCTGAAAAAGCAACTGATTCCCTCTGGAAATGTGACTAAATGTGTTGCATTTGTGTTGAAATCGCTGGACCAAAACGTTTGAGGCCTTTTCTGTCAACCAAGGAACATTTCTCGGTGGCTTCTCGTTACTAAAGGATGGACTAACAGACTGTTTCCTCCTCTACAAACTGATCTCAAAGTCCAGCTTCCACCCCCGTCTGCCACTTATCATGTTTTGTAACAAAACTCTGCAGGTTTGCGTTCAGAGTCGCTGCCCTGTGAGGCTCCACTGACAGTTATTCTGGAGGGACAGAAACAACATTTTGTGTGTTTGCATGAGTCGTTGCGTATTTAATCTCATGCTGCGTGTGACTAACTACTAGCTACTTAAAAATGGGAACTGTTTGGTTTGTTGAATGCTCCTCAGCTCTCTTCAAAGAGTCCTAAATGTGAACTTTGTGATTTTTCTATAAATAACACTGAAGTCTGAAACGTCTGCCGAGTAAAAGGAGTAAAAATAGCTACTACAATGTAAAACGATGAAATGTAACTTTGAACTTCTAGACGTTTTTTAATCAACATGTGGCCGTGTTTACTGTTTTTTCTAGTTGACTACTAATGTATGATGTTGTGTACAAGTGGGACTACTATGTTTTATTTCTTCTAATTGTACAGTGTATTTGAAATGAGAGTAAAAGAGGAAGGAAAGAGAATTAGTTGCACTATAGTCTGTAATTCTTTCATTAGCCATTCTGTCAGGGCTGCAAATTCACTTTCACTTCAGCACCTGATTTTTAATTAACTTTACAATATTCATTTATATTTAAATTATCAACCAACACCACACATTGTTTTTGTAATAAATCAAATGACTGTGGATAAAGTGTCTTTTTTCAAAATTCAAATCAGGCGCTAATGCAGTGAAAAGGGTCACACATCCATTATTTAGCAGCTTAATTGAAAAAGATAGTTGGTCGTGTCAATAGCAAATGACACACTATGAATTTATTTGTTAATTTATTTGTCTTAATGAGTTGATCAATTCAGTATCACCTGACCGACCATCAATCCAGCAGATATAACAACAGACTGAGGCAATTACTCACGAAATCAGAAAGGATTTCAGATATATAATGTGACTAAAGTGTGTGTGTGTGTGTGTGTGTGTGTGTGTGTGTGTGTATGTGTGCGAGTGTGTGTGTCAGACTTTGTACTGCAGCACATTGTACTTTTCTGTGTCATGGTGAACTGAACAACACTGAACCCAGAACCTGTGAAGCCACAACCACAACCCAATTTAAACAGAAGGGAAATTCATTAGATTGTCAATGAACAGCAATAACGCAATAATATGTTTTAAAGTAATCATTGAAAGACAGAATCTTCACAGATGAACATTTATCTTTATCTTCACAGTGGCTTGATCACATCTAGACTTTGGAACAGTCAATAGAGCTTTTGTCTGTAGCTGTGAGAAGGCACATCTGTACAGAGAGAGTTAAACATTTCCAGAAGAAGCTGGTGCTGTTATTTTGTTGAGTTGTGTCAATAAATATTCAGTCAAGCCACAAAACAAAAAAAATCTAAATTGTTGTCAGACAATTGCTTAGGGCTTCTGAGACAGTGTTTCGGTCAGTGAGTTCTGCCTCGCTTGCTCTCCACACGGACTGTTAACCAACATACAACCAATATTCGGAGGTCTTACAATAACAAAATCTTGTCCCTTGTTTTTGCATTCATTTGCAGATATCTGCGTATGGAGATTGCATCCACTTCAACTCAGTACTAAAAAGTAACCAAAACTGATGTTGGATCCCATGACTTATTAAAGAAGCTGACTGAGACTGAGAATAAGTTTTAAAGTCTAAAAGGTTTGTCATTGGTGCTTGTGCTTGTTATTAAATAAGGAAATACAGCTATAAATGGCCAAGGTTATGTCAATAATTGCATTACATGGTCAAGTAGGAATAACATGCAAGAGAAAAGTGTATAGGATCCAGGATAGAGCCCTGAGGGTCTCCACAGCTCAGCTCAGCTTACCTATTTAAGTAAGTAGATAACAACTGAAATTGTGTTCCTTTTTCTTTATTTTACTCAAACAAAATCGAGCTGTGTTAGAGGAGAGAATGCAATAACACATAATCATAAAACATGTCACTGACATCCAATCTCTGGCTCTGGGTTGATTTGTTAATGTTCACCACTGACTATAACCATCTCTGTTGGTTTAACTCCTTCTCTTTTCATGATGGTTTTCCCGCAGGTGACTGACTGTACATAAACTAGACAGTTGGGAATAAAGTAGACAGTGGAGAAGGAACGTCTGTTGTGTCCTCTGTTCTCTGACACATTTTTACACATTGTTGTGACTTACTTTCAGTTATTTCTTTTGGGGTTGAGGGTGTCTTTTGTTGTCCAGCCAAACATTTTCCACTTTCTAAAATGAGTGAAACGAGGCTAAACCTGTTGAAACAGGATCCTAAAAGACGGCCAAGGGCAACATTCAAAAACCTTGATCGCTTTCTCTTTCAGTTGATTTACACATCCTGACCAGTCATAGAGTATAATTGCACACACACACACACACACACACACACACACACACACACACACACACACACACACACACACACACAGAGTCATTTCCAGGAAGCACCATTGTTCATTTGCTTAAACATACCGGTAATCAGTATGAGAAGTAGAGTGGGTGGTATTTCTACATCCTCATCTAGCGCTCAAAGGTAAATTCAGTGTTTACTGCTACAGTAATCCCTGAGAATAATGGTGTTTAAGTAAAACATAAAACATCTCCCCAATTAAAACTAAAAACCTCTAAAGTAAGAAAGAAAAGCCCTCTTTATGCAGATGCATTACACTGAGTTTTTTTTTTTTAAGTTATGTTTTTGGGCTTTTTTGCCTTTATTGGATAGGACAGCTGAAGAGCAGACAGGAAACAGGGTGAAGAGAGGGGAGGATGACATGCAGCAAAGGGCTGGGAGTCGAACCAGCAGCCGCTGCAGAGGACTAACAGCCTCAGTATGGGGCGGACGCTACCAACTGAGCTATAGGGGCGCCCCTACACTCAGTTTAAGATGGAGTAAATGCTCAAGATTGGAAATAGTTTAAATATTTATTTGCAGCCTGCAGAGCATCCCCACTTTTTGACCTGTTTAATGTGGACTAGCACACTCCAGAAAATGCCTGATGGGTTTTCTGGCTCTTTGTAATAAGCTGAGACTTGCGATTGTAAAGGCTTTTTAACATTGTTGGCATTCTCCACTAAAAACCAATTGGGCACAGCCAGGACAAGCAAACTAATTACCGCGTGGCTTGCGCCCTATGGCATTAATGAGGAATTGTAACAGAGCTAACAACCCATTTAACAGGCGCCCTAGTTAGATTTATTTGAAAGTTGTGCCAACAGCATTGAACTAAAAATGTGTCCATCCAAATTACTCACATTCTTATGTGTTCAAGTGTCACTTTCCCTGTCGAAATGAAATTAATTCTGGTTAAAGGGGTGATTTACTGGAGAAGAGGATTGTGTGTGTGATGCCGTGAAAAGTAATAGATCCACAACCTTTCAAAAACTATATGTAGCCTAGAACCAGCATGCCATTACAAAATACTACCACTAACAATGATATAATAGAAACACTAATACTAGCACAATGTAATTTCCTCTACTACATTTTTTCTAGGAGATGAAGACTTCTTCAGGGGACAGATTGAGTGCCTTGCTGAAGATCAGCAGCAGGGCAGATGTGCATGCATGGCTGAAAGGTTTTGCACCACTCGAGTATACAACCGTCAGACTTTATTTGTATTATAGTACTTTTGTAGTAGTTATGATGCATACAAAATGTAACACAAAGTGCTTCACATAATAAAACAATAACCCAGAAGAGCACTCTTTAAACACAGAAACTGAAGAAATGCTGTCATAAGTGAGGAAACACCAGACGCAGGATAAAAAAAAAAAAAGGTAAATCAAGTAAAACACATCACTCAGTAAATAAAAATCCCAGTAGATAAAGTTTTAAATAAAATCAAGGGCACAAAATAAAATAGAGGAAAAATAGAAGATATGCATTTAAATGATTAATAGCAGGAAAGGCACAGGTGCAACAGATAATATTAAACATAACCTGGTTCCAGGGTCCTGGTATTGTGCTTACCGGCTCCCTGGCATGGCTTACTGGGATATTTTGGATGGATCTGAACCATTGTTAGTGAAATTTGCTTCAGCTGTGCTTTTCCTGCTATGACAAGTCAGACTGTCGACTGTGAAAACCTGTCTATTGCCAAGAAAAGCAACAGCAGCAATAACTGAAATTTTTATACCTAGAAATGAGTGATATAACTGCAGTTTGGGGTTTTTACATAGTTCTACTTCAGTGTAAAGATTCACTTGACCTTAGAAACAGAAGTTTGACAAAACAATCCTTGCACAAGGTCCACTTACTAACTTTTTCTGCAGCTTTCAACTACATCTCACAGTCCCTGTAGAGTTTGCTCAGTTGTCATAGAGATGTCACAGTTCAGAACATGTGAGGTCACACGATGACAGCTGAGCCATCTCCATGACAACTGTGCAAACTTCATCTGGTGGGTGAAAGCCCCTGGAAAAGTAATTAAGTGGACCTCATGGACTTATGATTGTTTAGTCAAATTTATACTTAAACCTGAAAAACAAAATGTAAACATTCAAACAGCTTTTGAATTTCACTGAATAACAAGTAAGTAATTCAAGTTGCATTGTGTTACGACACACTTCTACCATTGCCTCTAAACATTTCAATACAATTGATAATAAATAATTGAAATCTTTAATAAAGCTGCTGTTAAGTGGAAGACCAGCTAATGAGCTCCAAACTGCAGACATTACTGTGCAGCCTTGGACACATCTCATCCATGATAACAGACGATATTAAGCATTAATAGCACACAAATTATGTATTTTATGTATGAGGCAGTTATCTTTACCAGAAATCACTGCAGCCCTGTTGCCATAACTTTGTCCCATGACGAAAATTAGATCCAAGTGCTCTATTGAGTCCTCACACTCCTCAGTACAGTGCACACAGTTTTCTGTGCCATTATACTTCCTGGCCCCACGTTTACTATGTGGTCATTTAAATTATTCTAGGGATATGCAATATATTTAAGTCTTGTGATAAGATTTTGATCCAAGGGCTCTTCTCATGCCAAGGACCTGAAGTTTAGGTAATAAAGCAGGATCCATTGTTATGTAGCTGGACAATGCTGACGATGATCTATGAGTCTGTTGTCTGTTGCCCATGCTATCCCGTTGGTGCGGCAGGTTGAAGGTAACAGACACCAACAGACTCAACAGACTGATCCGTACGACCAGTGACGTTGTAGGGTTGAAGGTGGATTCTCTTACAGTATTGTCAGCGAGGAGAATGCTGTCCAAGTCACGATTCCACTGAGACGCACCACACGGTCACAGGAGGTCCTTCCTGCCTGTGGGCACCCAACTTCACAACTCCTCCCTCGTGTCAGACACTCTGAGTCACACTGGCCCCTGGGCTTATTTTACTCTTGTCAGCAGCTACAACATAATTATTTATTATTTATATTTCCAACTGTGCAATACTGACTTCTCATTACAATAAGTTGGTGCAGTAACTCAGTTGTATTATACTTGTAATACTCTGCATTAAACATTTTTCACAGCAGCTGTTTTACATAAATGAATCGGGTAAACAGAGGTGCTACCAATGATTCTAATGAAGGTCCTGTTCTACTGGTCAAACCAAATCTACTGCTATTGTGCATGTTTGCTCTGCTGCACTAAATGAAACAGTATCTTAGTATCATGAGAAGCAGCTGTATTTACCCTGCTATTTCATGTCAATATGGCTGCCATGAGAAAAGGTCTATAATTCAACTGTGCAATACATACAGAATATATTTGTACATAATTCTTGCATTTCTAATTTTGTCATGCTTCTGTTTTGTCTATTTTTTTATTGATGTTACATAACCTGCTGTGCTTCTTATTTGTCATGCATTTTTGTTATATAATTTTTTGTCATGTATTGAAGAATAAAACACATATTTTTAGTTTACACACTTGCTATTTCCCATTTTCTTATAATTTTTCTACGCTTATATACATCAAACCATTCGACACACAGTAAAGCTGAAGCCTCTGGGGGCCCTGGAGTTAAGGGGACCACAAGGCCCACTTTGCCTATTTGGTTATCCAGGTCTCCAGTCTCCTTTTTCATAAGGTATTCATAAGTCCATTTCTTTTCTCAAAATAATGACTTAGTATCTCAAAATAATGAGAAACTTACTCATAATGACTGAGTCTCTCAAATAAATGAAAAGCTTTCCCAAAATAATGAGTTATTATCTCAAAACATTAACTTGGTGTTTGAAAATTATGGCTTAATATATCAGCATGACTTGGCATCTCAAAATAATGACTTGGTGTCTGTAAAAAATGAGAAAATGTATCAAAACAATGAGAAATTTTCTAAAAAATGATAAGCTATGTCATTATTTGAGCATTTTTCATCATAATGACTTATAGGATCTTTTTTCATCACACAGGGGGAAATGTGCTTCCATGTTGTGATACAGTGTGACATTAGCCTGCTGTTTGTGCCAGTATAATCTGGCAGGGCTGCTCTCCGCCACTAGGCTTCCCATCGGCCTATCACTGCTCTCCTTCACGCTGACGACGACACCCGGAAGCGCTGCGCTGCCGCTGCTGCTGCTGCTTTGTTTTGTTTTGGTAGTAGGAGTTGTTGGATAAGAGGAACAGACAGGCAGGGGTCGGTGCGGGAGAGAAGAAGCGCTCACTAAATGGGGAGAGCCATAACGGGGATGGAAGATGACGGACCGATAACTGACGCTTGCAAGATGCCGAGTTTTATCAGCAGTTTCGAGGAGGGGAGGGCGAGATTGTCCCGCAACCTGCCAGCTGAAACTTCCTTCACGGACGCTGGCAAAGTTGAGCGGTCGGTCCGAGATTTGAGCAGGTCAAACTCGCGGTTGTCGCTGGACGGAGGCGACAGGGAGTCGGAGGAGGAGGAGAGGGATGCGAAGGGCAACAACAACAACAACTGCAACGGCGGAGGAGGAGGTGGAGAGAGGAGGAGGGCGAGCGCTGTGGAGATTTTAAGGAGGAATTTCGGCGTGTCAAAGTCTCCCTCTCTCCGTTTAAACACTAACAGTCGAATGCAGTGCGGAGCAGAGCTTGAAAACAGCGAAGTAACCGTTAATAACGAGGTCGCTAACGATTATGGGAGCGAATGTAAGAAGTCGGACCCTGAAACGGGCGACGCGGGGGTAGAAAACGAGCCAACCCGGAGCGACTTGACCACTTCTGTTGCTGAATTTGTCCAGTATCATCATAAAAGCGATGGCGACAGCACTTTAAACGACTCTTTTAACAGTAAAGAACACGTCTACTGCACCGTTTACTGCATCGCTAACGACAGTCAACGGAAAGGAATCACAGACGATGAAACGGTCACGTCTGACGCGCCGGACATGGAACTGGAGACGGGACAGGAAGACGCCGGTTCGAGTCCTGACCCGACGCTGTACACCCTGGACGACCTGGTGGATCCTTTCGGGGACATGGCCCACGGATTGTCCGCCGTACAGGCCGGTGAAGAGATGCGGAGCTGCCGGGTGTGCCTGGAAGGCAAATCCATTGCACCCCTGCCCTGCTGCAGGAAGGCCGTGTGTGATGAGTGTCTGAAACTCTACGTCAGCTCCCAGGTTGGTAGGAGGGAGGGAGGGGGAGTGAAAAGGGATGGGTGGGGGGGGTTTGTGTAGTGCAGAAGTAGAGTGTCATAGTGCTGAGGTTGAGTCTGTCCCAGAACCAGGCAGTGCTGGGTCAGACAACAGCTGGCTGAACATACACGCACGCGCACAAACGTTTGTATCACTATCTCTATGGTGGACATTATGCAATTATGCATTCCCTAGGCCCTTATCCTAGCCTGGGGGTCTGCAACCAGCTCCTTTGTCCCTCTCCGGTGGCTCCCTTTGGCTTTGGCAAAAAGTATATGGAAATGACTCATCCTAAAAAAAAGTAATCCATTAGAGTTTAACTTTCAGTTATCATTGTTGTAGGTCTAAAGATATTCTTACATTCTCCAACTGTAAAAAAAAATGTGTAGCCCATACACTAAAAAAGTTTGAATATTTCTTCAGCAAAAATGAGCAGCATGGCCTCTATCCACAGCCTGGCGTCTTTCCCTGTAAGTTTTGATGGTGGCTGGTAGAGCTGCAACCAATGATTATTTTGATTTGATTATTTTGTTTACATAGTCAGTTAATCAGTCAGTTGTTTTCTTGATTAATTGATTGGTAGTTAATTGTATTAAGAGATTATGGTATTGTATTCCCAAAACCCACAATGACAGATGTCTTGTTTTACTCACAACCAGTTTACTGTCATTGAGGAGTGAAGAGACCAAAAGTATTATTAGAAATATAATTGTAAATATTCAGTCTGCAAAGGAGAAATCAGGAATTTTGATTTTTTTTCTTTAAAAATTACTTAAACCAATTCATCAATTATCAGAATAGTTGTTGATTGATTTAATAATCAATTCATAATCAGTTTATTGATTAATCGTTGCAGCTCTAGGAGCCTCCATAAGTATTCCATAGTCTCCATAAGCTACCTATGGAGCCAAATCCAAAACAGAAAAGTCTCTGAGGAAAAGAGAGAATTTAATAGTTGTGGCTCCAGACCGATATGGGTTTTTTTTGTTTGTTTTTTTTAGCCAAATAACCTTAAGGTTGCAGACCCCTGCCCTAACTTTACCCATCACAACTGAAAGCCTAACCCTAAACCAGTCAACTTGCGGCCGGTGGGCCAAATCTGGCCCCAGGAAAAGTTGAGTAAGTTGAGCGTCCCTGCCTCAAACCTTACTCTAACCCTAACCTAATTCTAACCCTGCCTCTAAAACCAAGTCTCAACCCTCAAAACACAGTCTGGAGCTCCCCACAGTCACAGGAGGTCCCCATGGATTGGTGTGCAGCCAGTTTTAAATCTCCGCTGGGATATAAAAACAACACACACACACACACAGACACACACAAAATCTTCTCTGTCACACTTTTTATGTGTGATGTTTGGCATCTTTTCTACCCCAAGGCAGAAGGCATGGCTAGACATTCTGGGAAACATTAAAAAATATCTGGGGCCCTCATCAGGAGCTGGCATTGCATATTCTGACTCCACGTTTTTGATTAAAGGACTAATTCAGATGTTTTAAGTGAGGTTAAGGTACTTAACAATAGTCAGTGTGTTACCTACACAGGCGACACGCCCCCACTAAACTCAGCTAAACTGTTGAAATATTTTCCTTTAACTTGATAAGGTTAATTTGATATTAAAGGCCTATACTGTATAAAGAAGGATTTTCCTCAGTGCACTCTCTGCAGGACCAGCCCACCATTTGATGTGTCTGCGCTTTGACCACAGTACACCCTTTTTCAGACTGAACTCTGCTGGACTTTTCTTGATCTTTCTTGTGTGACTTTGGTGAATCCAAACTAACCCTCTGAACACTGAAGTCACCTAATAACACAAACAAACTAACAGATTGAGTCAGGAGGAGACCAGCAACTCCTGTGTTCTGTAAGGTCAAATTGCTGTTTTTGCAAAAGGAGTCTGATGGCTTTAGAGAGAGCAATATTTGGCTTCTGCTATAGAAGGGCAGTTTCCCAAAAAAGCTGTCTGATTTCAAGGTAAAGCGGAGAAAATACTCTACAATAAGTACACACTTAAACCTATAATATCTAACTTTTCCATGTTAAAATGTCTAAAAATGCTAGAATTGTGTTATATATTATGTTGGTGTATTTCGTTAGTAGTCACTCGTTATAGGCATAACATGAATTACCTCGTCCATTACATTATTTCAAATCAGATGGATTTCCATCAGCTACAGTGGTTGTTTAGTAGTGATGATAACAGTTCTCATTATCCAATGGTACTTTGCAACTTCATTTAACTATTCATTTTGTTTTAATGTGAGAGCGACTCCTAGTGGCAAAACGTTGCCCATTTAAATGTGGTAATACACTGACCATGGATTACTCCCTCATACAATCCCACTTCAAGAAAAAATCCAGAATATCCCTTTAAGCCTCTAAATTGGCTTTAATGAGGACAATGTTTTATGAAATTATTACTAAAATGTCAAGGCCAACATCTGCAGGTCTCCTCATCTTGTGATACCAACTGTTTTCCTGTGAATCTGGGTCACTGACACATTCTGCACAGAAATTGTGACCTGGGCCAGGAGAGTTTTCACAATAGCTTATTTGTGTGCTTTTGCGTTTAATTCGTAGAATGCCCTTCTCTTAGGCCCACCTATTTCAGGAATAGTTTACCCTCAGATACAATACTTGTATTCTGTTGTGCGTAATTAGTACAGTTTAATCCGACAAAGCATAAGTGTGTTCCCCTGCTTGGCTCAAGTTTGTCCACATTGTTTGGTTCACGTCACAAAATGCCTTTTGCTCATGGCAGAAAATATGTCAAAAAATATGTCAGAGCATCCCGGCAGTGTGTGTTTTTGTGGAGGGAGCAGCACAATAGCAAAGTAAAAGTCTGCCAAAATAGGTCACGATTGGGACAGCGTATCTCGTGGCTACAGTGCATTCTGTCTTCTTCTGCAGTAGACTTCTGCATGACTTTTGAAAGTTGGTCCAAAATAAAAAGTTCAGTGAGAGCTCCTGTTCATTGATTGTGGTGATGATTACCCATATAAAACAAGGAAATGAATAATAGATGGATGAAACATTCACTTCCATTAATTCAGTGTAGCTGCCATGGAAATAGGGACTCAGCAATTGAAGGCAGATCGCCAGTCGTTGCTCTCTAACAGAGCTAAAGTGTTTCAGGATGGATTTTTTTAAGTGCCTCGTTCATGAACAGAGGTTACAGTCTCTTACAGTCCTTGCTACTGTTACTATAATCTGCTTTACTCTGTTTAGATAAAAACAGTTTTTTATCAGTCATCCTGACTACTTTTTATCTGCAATTATCATGCTTTGATAACAGGGCATGAATAACCACATTGGCACAGAGACGAGCACACTCTGATAAGAGCACTGAGAATGAGATAAGGGTCATGTAAACCGTTCTGTGTAGGTGGAATTTTTTTTCCATTAATGTACTGCAAACTTACTTTAGCACACATGCTTAGTGTTTACTCTCAGTGGATACAGTAAGCATTATGTCAAGAGAGATCGGTGTATGTGGTCACAGACAGGACCCTTGGAGGGGATGCAGTACTTTGCTCGAGGTTCACTAGGACAGGGAAGATGGAAGCAGCAGGAAACTGGAATGCAATGGTCTGGTGCTAACCACATTAGGTGTTTAGATGTATTAGATGTGTTTAGATTCACTGGGAAAATGAGATTCTCTACATCATTCTTTACTATTTTTTTTTCCTTACTTACCACCCTTTTATTAACTCAACTGTGTTCCAAATATGGTCTTATTAATAGGTTATAAACTGGATGTTCTTGAACAACATTAATTGTATAAAAAATTATATTGTTACAATACATTTTTCATACAACTGGATTGTCAATATATATGTTTCTGTGGTTTGTATTCATACTGCCACCTCTTGGAATGGTAGAGGCTGGAAGTTTCAACTGTTTCTCTGTTACTTTAACCCAGCAGTTTTAACTGTTTATGCAGAATTTCAGCTAACTGTTTCAACTGCTACTTGTAGCTAATAAATTTAATCTCTTATCTGTTATTTAAGCCGAGCATTCTCAACTGTTTATCCATTACTTGTTTCAATGATTTATCCATTACTTTAAGTTAATTATTTCAACTGTTTACCCCGATAATGAAAATAATGGTTAGGTGCAGCCCTAGTTTGATCCTATGACCATAAAAATGTAGAACCACATTTTAAACACGCCACGCATGGTGAGGTGTGTGGTGACACACGTGAGAGTGGCAGCAGTCCAAACCCGTCCAACCAGTCTGGCAGTGGTCATCCCAGTGTTAGTGTTGTGGCAACAATGCTAACACATCAGCTCTAATGCTTGCAGAGGATACATTTTCATAATCATGTAATAGGCTTTTAGTGTGTGTGTGAGTGTGTGTGTATACACGTGCTGTAGGGGATGTTGGGTGTAACACCATCAGAGGCTGATGCTATTGTTCTTTGCTTTCTGTCTGCTGTCATTCCACACACTCCGTCTCTCCCAGACATACACACAGTGACAAAATGCCTTATCATGTGTCGGTGCAGCAGGTCTCACTGGCTTTGATGGGCTAAAAGTGTGAGCAGAGAGAAAATGTGAAATGAGGAAGAGAAGGAAAGATGTAACCAGAGAAAAAGAGATGCCCTGAGAGGAAATAAAGACAAGAAGGGGAGTTACATGGTGAGACGGAAACAGGAGAATAAGAGATGAACTTCACAGGGGGACTTTACTGTATCCTAGATCAGATTAGATGAGATCTGAATGAACACTTCTGTTGTTTTGGTTTATAATAACCCTAGGTGTGAACTTAATGAAGGAAAATGTGTGTTCTTATGTAAGATTATGAAATAGTGCACCTGAAAGTGAGAGCATCCTTTCTGTCCTGTGTGCATGCATTAAAATGTAAGGCCCTAAGGGCAATGAATAGTGTGTGGATGAGGTACATGTGGTGTAACTGTCTGATGAGCACTTGGTCTGGTGTGTGTGTGTGTGTGTGTGTGTGTGTGTGTGTGTGTGTGTGTGTGTGTGTGTGTGTGTGTGTGTGTGTGTGTGTGTGTGTGTGTGTGTGCTTTGATACATATTAACTTCCACTCTCTCTGCTGCCTCCCTCAGCCTTCCAGTCATCTACCTTTTCCTCCCTCTTCTCTTTGTTAAATTATTAACCATTTTCCATCAGCAGTGTGAATAATATATAATGAAAGTAAACAACCCGAAGATTAAACCTTTATGGTGAAAATGAAGAATGAGGTAATCAGTGAGGTTGACAAGGTCAAGTACTGAGACTTGATAAACAATTGAATCACATTAGCAAAAAGTTGCTTTTTTTGGCGTCTGAAGGGAAGCATGCCAGAGAAAAATTGCAAACCACTGAGCTATTCCAACATAATGCTTATTTTTAAATGCCTACATTGTCATGCTCCTTCCCTGCTTAATGAATTTGTTGCAAGATACCAGCACTCCAGTAGAGTCGGCACGCAGGCGTCTCTTGCCTGTTAAAGGAGCAGAACTTTGGAACTGTCTACCCACTGAGTTGAAAATGCAACACAGTTTTAATGCTTTTAATAGCAGTGTTAAATCTAAAAAGAGAAACAACTTTGTTCTCATACCTAATACCCCCGTAGAGATCCATCTGTATGTTACTGTATTGTATTTTACACCTGTATTTTTCACTCCCCTTTTTTGTTTTTTTGTCTCTTTCTGTTCTTCCTTATTTTTTAGCTTGAAAAAATCTCCCGTGGACAGGTTACAAATACTAACTACATAGTTACATGTTGGCATTCCAATGCTATTGTCATGTCCAGGTCAAATGAAATAAACTTGATGTATTCCACATGTAGGTTTGGCACTGATTGTCCACCACAACAATAAAGAAACCCATGATAGACAGATCGAGAGTGCACGCACACACACACACACACTGTGGAGCAGGTGATGATGCATGAACATACATTTTTGAAAGGTTGTCAAAAATATCCAGTATCCAAGTATCCATACTTACTTACAGTCCATACAGTACAATATTTGTTATTTATAGTATTGAAAATAGCAACACTAGAAAAAAAATCCTTGAAGTGCTCATTCAAGACCTCATTTCAGCTCAGCACTTGTTGTTCATTTTCTTAACTTAAAAAAAAATATTTTGTGTGCTTAGGACTTTTTCTCTTTTTGCTGTGGTATCAAAAAAGGTATTGAGTGTTGCATAGAAGTTTAAAATTCTGGTATTGTGACAACTCTGATTATTGTAAATCCTTGATGTGCTCAAATTCATTTGAAATCTCATTCTCCCCTTGTAATAAGCACTTTTGTCTTGACTGTGATGCTTCCCAGGTGCGAATAGCCAAACCTTACATCAGTTGTCCTATCCCAGAGTGCAGTGGCTACCTGGAGGAGGGAGTGGTGATTTCCCATTTAGCGAGTGAAGACGTGGCAAAGTATCGTTACTTTTTGGAGCTGAGTCAGCTGGACTCGAGCACCAAACCCTGCCCCCAGTGCAGTCACTTCACCTCTCTGAAGGAGCACAACCCTAACCGGTCCGAGCACAAGTACAAGGTAAGATGGCAGATCCAGTCCACACGCCTCCAACTGCACAGAACACCAGCTATTCAAAAGCAAAATATAGTAACACAGTGCTGCAGTATTCAGTATTATGTATATACATTTAAGAGTAATGTAAACATGTGCTTACTGCCTTCTGTCCCTACTGTAGATCCAGTGTAGCAATTGCCAGTTTGTGTGGTGCTTTAAATGCCATGCGCCGTGGCATAATGGAATCAAATGTCGTGACTACAGGAAAGGAGACAAGCTACTACGAAACTGGGCAAGTGTCATAGAGCACGGACAGCGAAATGCTCAGAAATGTCCACAGTGCAAGGTAAGACCCAGGGATGGTAGAGATTACAAGCTGTTATGTTTATTGCACGGCTTTGTTGAGTATGTGATCCTGGTTGTTTAATTATGGCATTCTATGGTCTAATATTTCTTGAATAGCAGGCTGCTGCTGATGTCTGCAGAATATTTCAAAAAAGTTGGAACGGGGCAACAAAAAGATTGGGAAAGTTGTGTATCTTCAATGTAAAGCAAAATCCATATATCAGGGGGCCTGGTAGCTCAGTTGGTAGAGCATTTGCCCCATGTACTAAGTCATTCCCCCACTCTTGCTCCCTCCTTCCTGTCATATCTTCAGTTATCCTATAAATTAAAGGAATAAAAGCCCCCACCCAAAAAAATATTTAAAAAGAAAAAAAAATCCATAAATCAACAACATCTAGAAACACTGCAGACCTCTCCGGGCCCAACATTATTTGAGATGGACTGATGCAAAAAGGAAAAGTGCGTTGTGGGTTGGCGAGTCTGCAGTCCACATCTGTCTCCCATTGAAAATGTGTAGCACATGAGCACCTGAAGTTGTACATCAAGCAAGAACCGGAAATAATTTGAGAAACTTCAATAATTAGTTGCCTCGGTTCCCAAATGCTTACTGAGTGCAGTTCAAAGAGAAGGTGATGTAACACAGTGGTAAACATGCTCCTCTCCCAGCTTTTTTGAAATGTGTTGCAGGCATCAAATTCAGGATGAGTGTATTTTTACAAAGTTACATTAAAGTTAAAAGTAACATTAATCAGTTTGAACATTAATTATTTTGTCTTTGTACTGTATTCAGATGAATATAGGTTGAAAAATATTTGCAAATCATTACATTATGTTTTTATTTATATTTTACACAATGTCCCAGATTTTTTGAAATTGGATTTTCTACAATGGGCGGGTTATTATGGCCAAATAAAGACACCCTGTCAGGCTTTACCTCACAATAATGACCTGCTCATTGTACATTATCCCTTACATGTTTTGCTGTGGAACTACATGGCATTTAAGGTGGGTGTGTGCAGACGGAAGGGGGGTTGACTGATGGAGGGTGGAATCATTGTAGATGAATAAATCAATGAAGGCTAAGAAGAATGAGAGTGAGGACAAATGATGGATGGAGAACTCTAGAGGACTAGATGGAGGCACAGATTTAAAGTGCATGTAGAAGAGTAGAACAGCGGTGCAGAGACAGAGAATATATTGAAAAAATAATGATGTCTCAGCCGCACAAAACCAAATCCGGGTGACTCACTCTCACAGTCATAACTCAAGCTTGGTCTAAGTTAGTCTACACAATATCTAATTTGACTGTCAGAAGACGACTAAAGCAAGCCATAGATTAAGCTAATTAGCAGTTGATGGGAACTGTTTGCTCACAGCAGCAAACACTTTCCATCTGTGTGCGTCGTGCTGATGCTCCATGTCTGGAAGCAGAAGAGAGGATCCTGTCTGACTGTGAAGCCAACAAATTGGTGTCATGCTGTGTTTAGCTGGAAAAGAGGCTGAGAACAGCTGAACTTAATGCTCAGTGTATAGTGAGACTGCTCTCTGCTACAGCAGCCAGAAAGCACAGATCCATTAAGTGTACTGCTGCATGCGTATTGCAGTAATAGATGCTGAACCAGATGTTTATAATTTAGATTTTGAACATAAGAGTAAACTCTGCTAGTGCTGCATTTTATTGCTGCTGAGACTGGGAAGTGGCACCCATTTTACATTAAACTGAGCTAAAATGATCATTCAGCTTCAACTTGGTCATTATAGTATCATCCTGAGTCTGGAAGCAGAACATAATGTTATATTCAAATTTGGTTAGAGTAAAAGAACATCTGACTTTTGTGTGGAAGTCATGCAGCTCTTTATCAATCGTTTGTATCTGTTTCTACTTCTGTCTGCCTGTAGATCCATATCCAGCGTACAGAGGGATGTGATCATATGACATGTACGCAGTGTAACACCAACTTCTGTTACCGCTGTGGAGAGCGCTACCGACACCTAAGGCAACTTTTTAAAATTCTTCTCCTCTCTGTCTGCCTTTACCACCTCTTTGTATGCGATGATGTAATTTCATCTTAAACGTCCTTTTTTCAGGTTTTTTGGGGACCATACATCCAATCTCAGCGTGTTTGGATGCAAGTATCGCTATCTACCTGATAAACCTCATCTGAGACGGCTTATTAGAGGGTCTGTCTGTGGTAAGTTGGTGTGTGTGTGTGTCTCTGTGTGTGTCAGGAATCAGAATCTTAAATCTGAACTTTCTCTAAACTGTGATAAACTTTTTAACCTCAATTGACTGAGGAATGTGTAGCCAGGAGCTTCAGACATTCTGGGTCCCTAGAAGATGAATCGTACTGACTTTAATGATCCTCTGACTTTTCCTCCACGTCCGCTATCATGTCAAAAGGTTCATTTGTCCAGTGCTTCAAAAATCCAAAATTCTTACAAAATTATTGCATTCCCATTCATATCACATATGTATTGTCAGCTTTATCTTTTTTATACAAACAGTTTGAACAACTTTTTCTGGCAGCTTTTGATAACCAAACTAGAGTTCTGCCCTAGTGTACCTTTGCTGTATTTTTTCCAGTGTGAAATAACTGGTTGCTTGTAAAGCTATGCTGTCAAAGTGGCTTCACCAGCATTGTTGGTAATGAACAGTTTACCTCTCTGTTGTACTTACATTCCCCCAACCTGCTTTATTGTCTGGAATTCTGCTTTCGTAAGTGGTTTCCTATGTCGCCCAGAATGCCCATGACCTAGAATAAGGCAGATTTACCATGTTGCACTCAGCTGTGGATTGTAATTGTAGATTAGAGAGAGCAATAATGATAGAAAAAGCAGTGGGATATTTTTATTTCTCATTATGCACTGGATAAAACCTTAAAATGTAATGTTGCTGCATTGCCTAATGTCCTGCTGAGACTCCTGTTGTGACCAAACACATCTTACTGTGATGGACATGGATTCATCTCTTGATAGCAACAGCAATGAAAACTTCCATACTTAAGGCCACTGAGGAGACCTTAATAATGAAGCGCGGAAGTGTCACATAATCAGATTATGTTAGTTCCAATTATCCATTCACAGTTAACAAATGTAGGCAACAACAAGCCTCCAGGAAGTTGAACTCCTCTTGTAGATTTGTTTGGCTCTGCTCTCCATGACAGCTACAGCTAGTTATATCAGCAGGGTGCCCGTTGAACTGGGAGCTAATTTGTCCCTTAACAAGAACATTTACCCATTACAGCTCTTGTGGCTTGTCATGACATGGACTGTTAGCAGCACAGATTTTGTATGTAATAAGGGACATTTCACTGCAGATGGAGTTGATTTTTTTCTCTCTAAAATCTGCTTAGTGTTCAGTTAAACTGATGCACTTGTGGCAGAATATCTTAAATATTCCGCAGAGATGCATTCAAATTTAAACCAGAACGTAACAAAACAACATATTAATTTTGAATCATGCAATTTATATTCCATCTGACATTTATTCATTATGAATGATTATTATTCTGCTCCTTTCTCTTTCTCTGCTTTTTCTCCTCTGCAGCCACTAAAGTGCTGATAGCTCCTGTGGTCATTCTGCTGGTCGTGGTGCTCGGAGCTCTCGCACTGGTGATAGGTAACATAATTATACGCATGAACACACATGCACATTAATCAGGGTTAGGCTCCAGTGAGAGCGGTAAACAGATAACACCTAAATAGTTTGACTCTATTTACAGATATTTTCTTCCATACAGCAAAACAGATGCACTTCTGTGCAAATAATCATAGAACAAATACTCCTGACATTCTCAGTTCAGGGTTTCCACAGGTGCTTAAAGGAATAGTTTATTTGAAGTGTATGAGGTGCTATTGATAGTCAGTGTACTAACTATAGTAGATGGAGGTTGGTTTGGTGAAACTGAACTAACCTTTTAAAACACAAAAGTTAGACAATAACACAAACAAACTAACTGATTATGGCAGCACATGTTCTGTAAAGTTAAATTTAGAGCAGTACCCAACTCAGAAATTTGTTAGTCTAATCAGATTTGGTTGTCCAATTCAGATACTCGACAATTCTTTTTTTCTTTTTAGTTCAGCCCCACAGTAAACTCCTATATCAGCCTACACAAATATGTTTTACTAGTAAGACTCAGATTTTTTTTTTTTTGCCTTTCTTTGTCAA
The DNA here is from genome assembly GCF_056507025.1 of Lutjanus erythropterus. NCBI lineage: Eukaryota > Metazoa > Chordata > Actinopteri > Lutjaniformes > Lutjanidae > Lutjanus > Lutjanus erythropterus. The sequence continues at coordinate 16,826,782 of NC_139331.1, forward strand.
AGTTAAATTTTCCATTTTCCTTCCAACAGTTCAGATATAAAACTCCACCGCTGTCTTCCACTACAGCACATCATCTGCCCTACATCTGCCTGCACTGTCAACCCCCAGCTGACACCTGCACTCCGCGTCTATCACTCTTCTCATCTTACATTACAGTTAGTGTAGTCATTTGTGGTGATTTAGAGACTATGTTTGTAAAGTTTACAGCCTGCTGTGCTATTGCATGTCTCTTTGTACAATGATACAGCTAAGCTGAAAAAAACACTTCTTTCAGCTTCTCTCATCAGCAGATACTGTCATGAGGATTTTTTTAATAATTGTTAATATACAATTATATTTATGATTCCCTTTATTTATAATTCCTCATTGAAATGTCATCCCTGTGGATTTTTTGTAAGTTTCTGTCAGTTTTATCTTCTTTCTATAATTCTCTCTGAATCACCAAAAACTTTTAAAAACATCTGCTTGACTGGAGGAATCTCAGTCAACTGATAGATCTGACTGATGATTTGAATCTTCAACTGTCAAGGTGCAGCCTTAGTAAAATTGCTGTTTTTCCTTAAGGAGAGCTTGGAGAGAGCAATATTTGTCTCTCATAATGGCGGTTGGAAAAGGCTGTTTGATGGAAAAGTGAAATGGTGAAAATGTTCTAAATATGACGCACACTTAAACTGATATCTTAAATACAATTTTGACAGGCCTTAAAAATCGATTGGATTATGACGTTAATTTTGGATTTTAGGGAAATGATTTGTGTTAATCATGTGGAACAACTGCAAAACAAAATCATCATGGAACCAGTAGAACACCCAGATAATGGTGAAAGAAATGGTGGGCTGGCTAATGCGGCATCTCTTCATCATATTACAGTTGTTTTGATCAATGTTGCGATTGTGATATGATTCACGATTAGTGGGAATGATCATTTTTGCATCACAGTTTTCATTTTATCCAAAAAAATAAAGTAAAATCATGATGATATGAGACTTGTTGGGGTCTGTACCAAACAAATGTGTTGAAAAAATTGCATTCATAATGGTCTTAAAATGGTCATGCAAAGTTTAAAATTTAACTTGTTGAGACCTGCAGGAACCCTGTCAGTTACATGCATGAACATAATGTGCATACGTCCTTATGTAAAATAGAAGCAAACAGTTAATATTTTTTTTAAATGCCAAAGATGTACATCTGTGTTATCACTCTCTGGGTCACTGGTTTTTATATCCTGCAGCTACTTTTACCAGTGATATCCTCCAGCTGCCCTCTGTGTGCACTCTGCCAGACAGTATTGTGAACTATTGAGGCCTCAGCTGAACTGTAATTAGTGTTAATCTCTTCCCCGTGTCTGTATGTCTGACAGATGATCCGCTGCAGGCTAACGTGCCGTGATGGCAGATTCATATTTATTTTCAGCGTTATTAGAGTCAGTGTCGTGCTGCAATTCTGTCTTTTTCAGCTCAATTAATTTCACATAATGCCAAAGCTGTTTGCAGTGTGCTATAAGATGGGATAATCAAATCAAATCCCTATAGAAAACCCAACAAAGCTAGTAATAGGTCATTAAAATTATCATTAGTATCATTAGAAATAGTTCTAATGATCTTTCTGTCTTCATCTGCTCTGTCTGCAGGTCTGGTCGTGTTCCCGGTCTATTATGTGTGTAAGAGGAGGAAGAAGCAGCGCACACAGGGCTCCGGACGCTGGATCTGAAACCTGCCCTGCCCTTCTTCATCTCCAGGCCACGCACACACAGTTTGAAAGACGACGCCCCCACCTCCTCAGGGACGAACACGCCAGCCTGAGTCATCGCACAAGTCTGAGCGGAACAATCGCGAAATTAACACCGGCAATTAGGGAAGTACATAAACCAATAAAGCGATGCCTGGATAATCACACGTCAAGGGTATTTGTTTCTCACGGGACCACTGCTGCAAAATGGGCTTTATCGGGACATTCAAGCAGAAGAAGTTGACTTCTGGAGCAACCACTGTCTTTTAAAGTGTTTGAATCCCTTAAATCTCAACGAGATGAAGTCAACAGAGAATTTTCTTCCTGGCCAACTTGTGTCCTTGTGACACATTACAGGGATTTCAGCGGTATATTTGCAGCTTTTCACTCCTCTGTGACACATTTAACATCTAACTTTCAGGAGAACAAACACGGGTAAAAGACAGGCGCAGTTTTGTTTACAGCCACACGTGTGAGAATGTGTTAATTGGAGCCTATTGGTTTGCTTGCTATGATGACGTACTATTAGAGCCCGACCGATATGGGATTTTTGTGGCCAATACCAATTTAAGAAAAATTCACAAATTACCGATGGTAGCTGATATAGTGAAATTTTTTAAGCTGGAATGAAAATAGACCCTTTCTATGTGCACCAATATGGCTATGCAAATTTACTCAGAAGGCTGATTTCTTGAACAAATAAGTTTATTAAAGAATATTTAAAGGAGCAATATGTAACAATTGGGCCTCCAAAAATGAGTATTGCAGTCCAAATAGCGACTAAAGCCATAGACCATGTATGAAGTAGGTTGAAATCCTGTTTCATATATAGTCTTTAATTGAAGAGAGTTGTTTCCCCTGACTCCCTCCTCCTCAGTCTGGGGAAGACTCAGGCAGGTTGCAGGAACACTGCAGGAGCACAAGACAAATGCAACATTATAATTTGAGAATTACAAGCTACGAGGAGTCCTACACTTTAAGTTGATCAGACATTTAAAACTGACTATTTTAACTCTGTCAGTCAATTAAGGGCAGGTTGTGAAACAAGTATAACATCTTGGCATTTACTCCTACCAATGAGCTCCTCTTGTTCTCATAAACATTCCACATTGTGCTAAATCTGATTAACCTAAAGCATAGTTTTATGCATTATGTGATCTGTAAAAAAAAAAAAAAAAAAATCGGTGCATACTGGAAAATGTGCCAAATATATGCCAACAACAATGTATCTGTAATAGGCCAAAATCAGGCCCTATTGGTCGGGCTTTACATACTATAGTATGAATGTTGTGGATGGAAGGTTTTGAATGTTTGACAGCGTTGGATAGATACCAGAAATTATGAACACTGACTGTTGGAAGAGTGTGAAGAGGATAGGAGGTGGTCACAGATGAAAAACAGAAATAATGAGGAAATAATATCTTTGTTATTGAACTTTTGCAGAAGTTTCTTCAGTCATTTGTGCTGCACTTGGCAACTGCAAGGTTGAATTTGGATCAAGCCATGACAGAAAAATGACATCTCAAAGATGCGACAAAGCTGGATAATGAATTTGTTCATCGTCCCCAGCTATAAATTCAGTTTTCACATGATGATGAGAAGTTCTCATTGAGATTTTAAGTGTTTGACAAGCACAGACTATTCAAAATAATATATACTAGACTTAGAGAGATTGAAGGATGATGCTTAAATATTCTTGGCTAACCTGGATAAGCTTACTGTAAGATTAACCTTTTAAAGGGATAGTTTGTTTTTTTGAAATGGAGTACTTATCCATAGTCAGTGTATTACCTACAGTAGATGGCGGTTGACATGTTCCCAGTTTGTAGAAGTAGCAGGAGTACCAGTGTAGGAAGCTAAGCAATCTACTACTGTGCAGTAAAACTTATTTTAGCCAAAAAAAAACACAATACCAGTTAAAGTGTATGCTGTATTTTCTTTATTAAGCCATCAGACAGCCTTTTCCAGCAGGAAATTGCCGTGATATAAGCCAAATAACGCTTTTGCCAAACCATCCGATCTCCACTGGTAGAATCAGTAATTTTACCTTGCTAAACAGGGGAGATGGTGGTCTCCCACTGATCCGTTAGTTTCTATGTGTTAATGTGTGAGTTTGTAGTTTTCAAAAGGTTAGTTTGGATTCACCAAAGTAATTCAATAACACAAACAAACTAACTGATTGAGGCAGTGGTAGAACGGCAACTCCTATGTTCTGCATGGTAAAATGACTGATTTTACCACTGGAGACGGCGATATTTAGCTTATATAACAGCAGTTTCTCATGACTAAAATGTGTTTCACTGCTGACCCTGTCCACAGAAGAACATTGCATACTCCTGCTTCTTCTCCAAACCGGGGCTGCGCCGACTGCCATCTACTGTAGGCAATACACTGACTATGGATAAGTACCTCATACAACACCGCTTCAAAAAACCCAAACTATTCCTTCAAAAAGGGTCTTGTTTGCAAACACATTTGGCCCACTGAACCCTGGATTTCCATCAACTCCTCCTTTTATCTGTCCCTGTCTTCCTCACTTTCCTGTAGTCCCTGCTCCCTGCCTGGCTGCCTGGCGGCTCACACACCCTCCCTGCCTGGCAGGTCGTCTCTGCTGTGCCCACATACTGTATGCCAGTGTCTGCATCATCAAAAAAAAAGAAAAAGCTGCTGTGCGGCAATTGTGCCAAAACAAATCGCTGAATGTGGCAGGATGGACCTGTCCTTTTGTTAGATTTATTGTTAGTTGTTTTTTAGAGGTTGCCTGTTGCAGAGGTTTGGTTTGGTGATGCTGTCAGTGTGTAGTGCAGTCTGCATAAAGAAATGGATGCACACGCTCTGTCGCATTACACAAGTTACAGGAGATGGACTTCCCAAATAACTTATCAGGAGAAATGACAGAAAGGTTTTGCGAATGGTACCTGTAGATAAACAGAAGTATTTAAGATTTTACTTTTCATTGTTATGTGCTCTGGGTGGTGGTTTGCTTAAAAGCTAAGCAGGGTACAATCTTAGGAATAAAGATGCTAAATAGAACCATAGGGGGTTATTTTGCTCATCCCCCCTTTTGGTTCCTGGTAGAACCTTTTACTATGGTTCCACTTCAAACCCCTTCTAGAACCCAACACAAAGAGTTATACCTAGAACCATCTGTGAAAGGTATCACCATGCACCCCTTATGAGAACCCCTATAGAGAACCATTCCATGGTGTACTGATTCCACCCAGAACTCCAAGGCCCCTTTCCACCAACATGGAACAGGACCCATTCCAGTCCAAGAGCTTAGTTTTGAACTGTTCTGAGCATTTCCACCAAAAATGACAGCACTCTCTGTTGATGACGTCCTTGATAACAATGGTTCCACTCAAAACTGGTGAAAACACGGGCTGGTTAACTAGGCAGCACCAGGGGTCTTGAATGGAACTGATTTAAGAACCAGAGCTAATTTGGTGGGAAAAGGGTCCTCTGGGGGTTCTATCAAGAACCTTTCCACCTTTTAAGGGTGCTAAAATGAACCCGAGAACCCTTTTCATATTCAAATAGGTTAGAGAACCCACACAGGGGATTTTATTGAGAGCCCTATTCTAATTCAGGAGTTTAAACTAGAACCCAGCCAAGGAGTTCTTCCCTTTTATATTCCAAGCATTCTATATAGAATCCACCCAGAGGGTTCTACAGAGAACCCTTCTGTATTATGGTACAAAGAACAACTGACAGAAGAGTTTCTCCTAAAAAGGGGTCTTTCTTGATCCTACGAAGAACCCATGATGAACAATCTCCTCAGAAAAGGGTTCTTCAGAAGCAAACGGTTTTGCGTGAAGCCTCACCCCTTCAGGAAGAACCTTTTTGGAACCTTTATGTCTAAGGGTGTGTTAGGTTTTTTAAAGAAATGAGTTGAGAGGTTGTCATGAGGTTGCTGTGCACTGAATATTTGGTAGATCAAATTTTGATGTTACTGATCACGTGATCAGGTTTCTGAGGTTTTCGAGAATCAATGCAGAGAGTTTGGTTTGGTGTCTGATGTTTGCAGTGATGACAGGTCGTCTGTCTGCTGGAGAGTGTGACATTGTGTTTTTTATTGTACACACATACACCCTCTTTGCTCATTCACACTGGCACGTCCAGCAAGAAAGCACACGCGTGGAGCGCTGCCAGGAAACGGGAGATTTACGAGAGCTCTAAAGGTCGTCACCTGGCAGCAGCCAGCTTGCTGTCCTTCACTTATCCCTCTATCCTCTCCTCCCTGCTGTCATTCCTCTGCTTTGTAAATGGGTGGCACATCGTCTGCTGGAGCTGTGGCCTCAAATATCCCACAGACTGGATGCTTTTGAGCCTCTGATATGTAAAAGTAACACGCTGCGTTCAAGTACAAGTGGTCTCCACATCAGTCACAGATTTTCCCACCACTTCATGTACTGTTTTTTTTTTTTTTTTGTTGTTGTTTTTATCGTATTCTGAAAACATTTTAATGGAGAGACTCAAGGAAAAGAAGCAAAAGACGAGGATGAGCACAAGATATCTTCACATAAGCGATGCTACAGTAAGAAAAAGATGATAAAATGCTCACAAGCTGAGGAGAAATCTCTCCACTGGAAATAAACCCGTAGTTACGAAAACAAGTGGTTACCAGTGGATTATATCCTGAGTGTTACAGCACATTTCATCACTGAATCTTGACTAAAACAAGGATTTAAGGCATGAAGGAAAAGAAGACTTGATGTTTGTGCATGCTGGACATTTTGCAGTGCAATGCCATGAGCTTGGCTTTTGTCCCAGGGATCTGAAACATTTTCTACATCTGGGAGTTAATAAATACCAACTGTTCCTGAAGGGCACACAGAAAATATATTGTTACACTAACACTGCTTTCAGTAGGTCCTGACTCTGGGTTTGAATCCACTCTCAGGGAGTTTGTTTTCTGTTCACTGTACCCAGAGCCCTCCATCTACATGCTTCCTGATGCATTTGCCCAGAGCTGCTTAGCACCCATATTTAATTCAAGGAAGTTAAAACACTGAAGTGTCAAAAGAGATCCAAACATCTCAATGATGCAAACACTGTCTGTGTTTCCCAGATGGACTCAGCTGTGATGTGACTGCTGTTTGAAGGTCAGGGGTTGAATCTAGGACTAATCAGGGGAACAAGATAATATGTAATAGCACTGACAGATTAAATTTGTAAGATACGCGCCAAACAAAAACCTTGAAACTATCTTATACATGTCTTAATCTAACTGCTCAGCTAGTACTACACTGACATGTTAAAATGCTGCATTTTTCTTTGTTTGAATGACATAAGACTGACATGTGGTGGACATTTTGTACTTTAACTTGTTTTCAGGTCAGAAATGCTTCAGTAGAGTGAAGTGGGTTTAATCTACTGGAGTCTTTTATTACGGAAGCCCAGAGATGCAAGTATGTTCATGAGACAGCCCCGAGTCTCTAAATGGGAAACAAAAAATGGTGCAGATCAAGCCACACAACGCTGTTCCAGCCAATAAGCAACAGGCTCATGTTTGTTTGGCTGTTAAAATATCCCCAATATTTCTCCAGAATCACAAACCCCATCTTTAAGAACAGGTTAAAAAAAAATGAGTTTTGCCAGGATAATCATTCTTTCATTTTTTTTCCATCTGTGAAACAGGTGGGGGAAAAATGTGCCAAGGTTTGTTACTTTTTTAATTGTTTTGGCAGGTTAATTTTTTGTCTGGGTCATTTTTCTTTGTTATTGTAATACTCATTTCAGCCACAAGAGGCTGAAGTGCTCTTCTACTCCATGTTCTAAGTAGGGCTAAAAGCATTCCTGTTTTCCTCCAGGTGTGTTTTAATTTCTCCATTGCTCTCTAAACAAAAGATACATAAAATACATAGTCAGTTAGCACAGTGGTGCACTTCAGCCTCTTGTGGCTGAAATGAGTATTACAATAACAAAGACTATAAAAAAAATGATTATGTTTCCACAGATTAAAAAAAATATCCTGGCAAAGCTTTTTTGCCTGGCAAGACGAAAAAGATTAAAGAAAAACAAAACAAATCTTTATCACCTCCTGTTCCTCAGTTTTAATACAGGAGAGAAAACAGAGTAAATCAGACTTTTAAAATGGATCAGCAGATTTTTTTTTCATTTGCTTCTCAGGTCTTCCGTATTTTACAGTGACATGAACATAATTTTAATTTCCATTGCATTTTATCAAAATGTTGCCCTGCAGTTTTCTCTGTATCACTGCTGAAACACTGATTAACTGACTGATTAGCTCATCGCCAGAATATGAACAAAAGGAACCGTTTGTAACGGTATTGTTGAGTAACAATACCTAACATTTGATCAGATGAAGTAAGCAGCTTCTTAGGAGCATGGGTTTACAGTCACATTTATTTGGTACATTTTTAGTAATCAGTCATTGCAAATATTGTTTTTTCTACCTGGTCAGCTACAGGACAAAAGATAATGCTCTCTAACAAGATGCTGTTTCTCCTGTATCTGATTTCTTTCATTTGTACATGTGCCAGTGTGTTCATTCAGAATTTTGCTCACTGATTCAATGCTAAGATGCCACATGTGGAAATGCCATTATTGCTTTGTTTTTGTTGTTGTATTCTCACATATTACTGACTTGATCACTGTCATTTATCCAAACTCTAAGCAACTGTGCAGAACTAAGAAAAAGTTGTTCTACATCAGTTCATTCGGTCACATGAGAGTTATTTTGGCCAATGATTTTTCTTTGCTGGGGTGTATTGGCTGGCTGATACCTCTGGCCTTTTTGCTTGAGCTACAATCCCAGTGATATTGACATAAAAATGCAACAGTGCCTTCACAGCCATTATAGATCAGGGTTTGCCAACATGTGGTTCAGGGCCCCTGCGTGACTCCAAAGGTTACAAATGGGGGTAAAATCTATCACAATCTATCAGAAAGTGTAATATATTATAATATCAGTTTCTAATGTAAATGAAACATATATCTATAGGTCTATTACCCCAGCACACAGGCCGATGTGCAGTGCAATCAGGCCTTCAATTAACAATGTGTGTTTTTCTGCTCTAACTGTGATTTTAACAGCTGAAGATTAAACCAAACCTCCCAAATTTTACAGGTACCACAGTACAGGGTTTCAGCTACGTTCCAAATGCTCTTGTACTTTTGCTCAAGTTAAACTGTCACTTTATTTTGGCTCATGCCCACCTCACCTCACTCTTTGGACTCCGTAGATTAAAACGAGGAGGCAGCACAGTGAGCGTCATAAGGCTGGTACGGACTAACAGGCTCAGCGAAGAAAGTGATTGTACCAAACAGAAATGTCGTTTTTAACAAATCAGATTTCTAGTTAGGATAATACATCATAGGTTCTACTCAGGAGGCCTGTGAATATTAGTTTTGCAGTAAATGCTGCATTGTCACTAACAACAGGATGGGTTTTCTCCATCTGGACGTGCAAATTTAATGGAAAGCGGCTACATTTAATGTCTACACTCAGCTTTGTTTTCCACGGTATTTCTATTTAAGGAAATTCAACTTGATTTGTCATGCTCCTTGTTTGCACCTGCTACCACTTTTAAACATGTCCGCTGATATTATTATTCCTAACTTAGTCAGGCACAAACATTGTTTTCATCTGAGGATCTGATGAAAAATAAACTGAACTGGGTCAAATGCCAAAATGTCCTGGTTTGATTGATCTATTTGATATTCATTTATTATACCAGATCACTAGCTCGTCTTGTTGTTTTTTGTGTTTTTCTCTCTGTTTTATTGAATGTTTTTGAGTCACAGGCAGTTTATAACATGGAAGCTGTGGAGCATGATGTCTGCATCCACAGCTGTGACTACAGTTTCGTGTCAGCAGGGGTCACAAGTGCACTGAAAGAAGCAAATCCCTGCAACCATGAATTTTGAATTGAACATTGCAAATGAAGTGTATTATAGGTGTAGTCAGTGAGCACAGCAATTGTTATCACTTAGAGGTTAAATGATATATAAAAATAAGTAATTATTTTTAAAAAATAAATGTTTTTTTTTACACTTATTTAATAGGTTTATTATCCTATACTACTGATTTACATTATTGTTTTTAGCATAATAATCAGATAATTATTAATAGCAGTAGTAGTAGTGTTGTTTATGTATACATTATTTATGTAAGTACATTGTATAAGAGGTTTAAAAGGAAACATTAATGTACATATACTCAAGAAATGTACTTAAGTATAGTTTTGAAGTACTTGTAGGGGAGACTGTGGGCAATTATAACACACTTAATTCAAAAGTGATGACATGTAACATGCTCAGTAAGATTTTCCATCAACCTGTGGAAAAGGACCAGGGTCATTTGACCTTAGCAGAAGTTTATGGGGAAAAAAAGTTTTGAGGTGTAAATGTTAATTTATTTGTATGAAGCATTTTTATTCTGCTATCTAAAGTTTAGATGAATGCAAATTTAAATTTGCATCAATTTTATCTCAAGGTTATTGGTTAAAAATGAACATGTACAAACTGCATGTGCTGGCGGTTTGACCAGGACTCGCTGGAAGAAGAGATCTAGTATCAAAGTGGGACCTTCCTGGGTAAGTATATAAATAAAAATAAAAATAAATAAATAGATGTTGCTTGCTAGCATTCAAAGTGTTATCATGGCTGCAAGATCAGGGGCTGTTGTAGCACTGTGTTACAATCCCCACGAGCCACATTGCCCATTGTAAGCACATTTTTATTAGTGGTGACATACTTTTCTATTAATAGAGACTGACTAAATTTAAATGTAAAAAATAGTTTTAATTCAATACGAATAATTACAATCTAGTAACCACTTGAAGAGTTGTCTATTCTTCTGCAAAAACAGAAAGACTTTTGCTTTAAATGCATACAATGTCTGACATCTGACAGAATTTGAATTATATAAAAGAAAAATAAAGTAATTAAATATTACAGCAATAATGTGCTTATTTTGAGGTGTGTTTTTATTTGAAACAAATGGGCAATTTTATTATATTTTATTTTATTTCAGTAAAGTGTTTTAAATTCTTTTTTTACTTTTACTTTATTTTTATTTTTTTTACTTTTACTTAAGTATAGGATCCGAATATTTCCTCCACTGCTTACAAACACCTAATTATTATTATTTTTATTATTATTTATTCTTTGCCGTGTTTTTGTGCAGGTTCCTGTAAAGAAATATGTCGGTTTAAGTAAATTAAGCAAATTACTATAGCGCGAGCTCATTGGCTTGTGCGCGGAGCTCCGCCTATCGGAGCTGCTCCAGCAGCGCGTGACAACAGGAAACCCGAGCGTACCCGGCCGCTGCTGCGCGTGCTGCTCCTGACGTGACCCGTGTGCGTCTGAGGAGGAGGTTTGCGAAGAAGTTCACCTGCAGCCTGTCACTGATGGAGACCAGACAACAAGGTGAGTTCGTGTTCAACAAACTTTATTTTTCACACGGAAGTGAACAGAAGAAGTCGCTACGGTTGTTTTCCGTTGATCTGATAATGAGCTGAACTTCACTGCGGGCTCAACACTGACTTCAACACGTCACTGTGTGCAGGCTGAAGGAATTCACCAGAAAATACCGGGAAGGTTAAAATATCTGGTCACTACTTAAGAGTAGTAACTTGTAGCCTAATTCTTGATTTATTGCCGCGCGTGACTGTCGCGTGTCACCTTTTTGCAGTATTGTTTTACAGTGTTTCTAAAATGTTTTTAATTTTTAAACTTGCATTCATATACTCTTCAAGGAGACTTTTCTAAGGCTGTTTTGGTGCTGGTCCAATACGCAGTGTAGACATGAGGCTGTAGACATGTGCAGTTAAACAGTTTGCCAGTGTGCTTCAGGTTTGTGTTACTGTTTATTCAGGACATCATGGAAACAGACCAAACTTAAGTCCTGCAGCTGGCTACAGTTTCCCGGCTCAGAGGCTATCTGCTGGTCTAATGCATGAGCTTTCAGCTATTTCTGGTATTTGAAGAGGACGAATAAAGTGCCAGTTTTCTACTGGTCTCTGCAATCAGTTATCTGGCTCGGTTGCGCACATGTGGTTTACAGCAACCTCACAAGTTTTATTCCAACAGTTCCCATTCTAAAACAAGTGAGTGCAGTCTCACTAAGTAAACATCCCTGCTGCAGGCCTAAACTTTCTGACTTTCCGTTAAAGAGGATCTATTTATATTTGTTCCTAAAAGATTCTGTGAAGTCTACAGTGTTTATAGTATGGGTCAACCAATGGCTCTGATATTCAGCACTTGGCTAGCGTAATCAGTAATACTACATTATAATTGTTTGTATAATTGTTTGCTTTATATTTTGTTTTAAATTCATATCTGAATCTGCACAGTTAATTAAATTACATTACTGTAGCCTAGTGGAGTAAAAAGTACAGCAATTGCCTTCAAAATGTAGTGTAGTGGAAGTATAAAGCAGAAAATGGTAATTCCAAATTTTGACTGTAAGGTTTTCATTTTCACTGCAAATGTATATCGTTTCCAAATACTGGTTATTGGTCTCCATGGTTACTAATTACTGCTATTGTATTGACCATGAAAAAAACATATTAGTCAACCTTAGTTTACAGTAATGAGTATTTATGTCCCTTTACTTTATTTGTCTTTGAAAGACATGTAACCCTGTCATGTTACTGGGTTTTATTCTACCATTTGTGGCATTAAAAGAAAGAGTAATATTTGTGCCATCTCAGGCTGACACAGACATTGTTGGGAATTCATATTGCTGTTTGATTCAGCATATGTTTACTGAGGAATAGGAATTTGAATGTGAAAAATGATACATGAACTAATCAAGCAGGTCACTGACTCCCTCATCGCTGCAGTCAGTGGGATAAAGGCAGTGTTTGTTTATGCAGGTCAGGTAGTTAATTGCATTCCTTCGCATTCCAGGTCTGATTGTGTACCTGTGGCTAACTGGGAGTAAAACAGGGCAAAAATCTTTCAGTTTTCCATGCAACTTTAATATAGACATGATTATTTTATACACTTATAAATATTGCTCCCCTAAAACACCCCGAAGGTATTTAATCTGCCTGTTTGGTGTTTAAAGAGCACTTAAATTATAAAGTCCCAAAAAATGACTAAAAAGGTTTATTGCACTGTTGTTGCAGTTTGACCATTCTGCAGGCAACTTGGCCTCTAGTTTAGCTTCAATTGATTTTTCAGCCATATGACCATCCCCGGGCCTCTGATTTAGCATAGCCTCATGACCAGTGGGCCAAATGGGAGTCTTGTGACCAGAGGTATTCCACCCCGGGAAACAGGAAAGGGGGGTGGTGGGGCAGAGAGAAGAGAGTAAAGAATGGGAGAGTTAAAATGTGTATTTGTTAAACATCTTCTTTTGATTAAACACCAAACCCCATGAAATACATTAGATTGTTCTAATGAGTGCTAAAATGCCTCAGAGTCACTTACCACCTGCTTTTAAAGGGGTAGTTTGAATTATTTGAAATTGATTACTATAATGTGCTTATTCATAATCAGTGTGTTACCTACAATAGGTGGTGGTCAGCACACCCTCGTTTTGGAGAAGCGGCCAGAGTACTGGTGTAGGAAGTTAGGCAATGAACTGCTGTGGACACGGTCACCAGCAAAGGTTATTTTATGCTTTAAGAGTTTGCTACGTTGAGAATGTTTTCACCACTTCATCTTTCCTTCAGACAGCCTCTTCTGAGGGGAGACCACTGTTATATATGCCAAACGTCGCTCTCTCCAAAGCCACCAGACTTCATTGGAAAAAGCAGGAATTTTACCTTGCAGAATGCTGGAACTGCTGGTTTCTCGCTACCTTGATCTGTTAGTTTGTTTATGTTATTGTTTGACTTCGGTGAATCCAAACAATCCCTCTAAAACCTCAAAGTCACACAGTAACACAAACAATCCAGAGCCGTGGTAGACCGGCAACTCCTGCATTCTGTGAAGTAAAATTACTGATTTTACCAATAGAGTTTGGTTGGTCTGCAGAGAGTGATATTTTGCTTTATATAACAGCGGTTTCCTGTCAAAAAAGGCTGTTTGACAGCAAGGTAAAGTAAAAATATTCAAAATATGGTGTACACTTAAACTGAGAATGATTTCTTTTAAGGTGAGGCTTTTTTAAGTGGCTAAAATACATTTACCGCTGACCGTGTCCACAGCTGTACATTACTGAGCTTCCTACACTGGTGCTCCTGCTGCTTCTCCGAACTGGAGGCTTGCTGACCAGCATTTACTGTACGTAATACACTGACTATTGATAAGTACCTCAACACAACTGCTCTTCAGATAATCCAAACTATCCCTTTAAACTGCTAAAATTATGCTTTATCATCAAAAGTGTTATGGTACATGTGGCTAAATGTGGCACAGTGAAATAAACCTTAAAGCTCTTGAGAAAATGAAGGTTTCTTGCTTGATATTTGTCTGATATTGAGTTTTCCACCCTTCACGTTTATGTTTTCCACTGAAATCTGTGACCTTTTATTCCCTGAAAAAAAGGTTTACCAGTCAGTCTCACCACAAGTCAAACCAGAAGGAAATCACCGTTAGTGAAACAACACTGGCCTTATGTTGGTCTGCTTCTTCCTGCAGGGCTGGAGTATGGTGTAATGAGATTTCGTCAGTAAACAGAGAACTGTGATTGCTCAATAACTTTGGATATTCTTGTTTAATTGTTTTTAAGTTACAAAAGATCTCATTGTTAAGTCTGTGTGTGACAGATTTGCTCCCTGACACACTTTTTTAGCAACAAGGATCGGGTATATCCTGTTTAAACAGCTCCAAGGAGTTCAGATCTGTGCCACAAAGGTTGAAAAGTCAGATTTCCTGTTCATGTGCAAATGCAGACTCAGATAAGCAGCCCCCAGCACTAACTCCTTTAATGAAACAGACCTCACGATCATCAGGTTACTGACAGGGCCGGGATGGATCCTGGAGAAACATCAAGTCCCTCCACAGGGGTGACGTGTGTGTGTGCATGTGTTTATAACCGGTTTTCTTGTCTCCTGTCGCCCTGCTGCCTTGCTCTGCTGCAGAGTTGTACTCAAGTGTTCTGAGTGACGCGGTGGTGGACTGGGGCAGCATGGGTCCTGGAGAGGAATGGGTTAACTCAGCCACAACTGAGGGGGAGCAGGGTAAGACTCAACTCTCCCAGACAGAATAAAGAAAAAAAAAAGATAAATCCACTCTGAGTCACAGAGTGGAAAATGCTGCCGCACACAGATCACATCACAGGACGTGACATCAAATGCTGTTGAACACATTAACACCTGAAGTGACATCACTGGTTCGGGTGTCGTTTTTGTATATTGAGATCAGTGCAGCAGCAGTAGTTTTCTTCCTCATGTGATTCAGTGTTGATTAAACTGTTAATAGTCAGGTGGGTGAATGTGGTCTGAATGGGTGCATTTAAATTCAGACAATTTGGAGGACAGCAAGGCTGGGATCATATAATTATTAACTAAAATGAAACTATTTTATCTGTTAATTACGGATGATTAATTCTCTATATATGGTTATGACGGTTACCATTAGAGTTGTCACAATACCAGAATTATAAACTTGGATACAATACTAGTATGAAAAATACTAAATACCTCTTTCAATACCATGGCAAAAAGAGAAAAATGCAAAATTAGATTTTTTTATTCGTTCTTTCTTTCTAACAACCTGCACACAGTGCTGATATAGAAAAAGTCAGTAGACATTGTCTGGTTTTGCTGTGAGCCAAATTGCAAGCTGGACCACGAAGAGCTGAGATCTTGAATGAGCACTTTCTGAGCAGCACAACATAAATAGAAATAAACAGCCACAAAATTAGCTAATAAAATGCAGGATTGGCCTAAAATAACGTTGTACTTCAGTGGCAACAGCATAAGATTTTTAGTTCCACATAAAAAAAAGAATTAGCATATTGTATCCGTGGGAGTTGATAGTTTTTTTTTTACTCAGTGCCAAATGATTCATTTATTTACTTTTCCAGGAGCTGAGACTTCTCTCTTTTAAAACTCACTAACAGCTGGTCTGATCTGTTAACAGAAGCTTCCTGTATGCTGAAATCTCAAGGCCAGTTTCTCATTCCTCATAAACAGACTCTGCAGTTTTTTTGTCAATTAAGCTAAAACAGCATTAAAAGCAGACTCATCACTTGCGAAATAATATGAATGATGCACTTTCTGTTTTGACTAAGACTCTGAAAATACACCCAACTCTGCTCAGGTTTGAATCAGGACATGTTTCACCCCTCTGGAGAGGAGTCAGTTAAAAGGAGCTCAGATGGTGACGACATGGCTCCAGTGGTGCAGAATGGGGGAAACTTGACAGAGTGGGGTAAAACTTCTCCATCAGGGGACGATCAATGGGGTCAGACATCAGTGTCCCACTCTGACAACTGGGTCATGTCCACCACTTGGGACATGCAGCTGGACAGCACAGGTGAAGAGGGATGTAGCCTAGAACCCGTAGAGTAGAAGTTTTTCACTTTGGTTGAACATTTAACTGAACTGTGAGAAAACTCATAGCCACACTGGAGCTGTATCTGCCACTCAGGACACTGAGGTAAAGTCCTTCGTGTTTTATCTGGTAATTTGGGGATTTAGCAGCTTAGAGCAATTAAATGCAACAATTAAAAAAACAAAGACATTGTGGGTATATAACAGGCAGATTGAGGTATTTTTGAGCTTGAATTTTTTTAAATTTTGACTACTTGTAGGTCAACCAATGAATATGTAAGAAATGATTTAGTATTTTCCTGCCAGTCAAGACTTTAGTCTTGGCTGTGTGGATTGGACTTTAAACTGACATGGAGACCATATTTGATGTAAAACAAGCCAAAAAAACTCAACTAAATAAACTAAAGTTGACAAGTTATTTTTATTTTGCAGACTGTTTTTGTTGTCTGGTCAAAGTGATTTGAAAGGGAAAATTTACTTGACTGTCTAATGACCAGAATGACACATTAAATAAAAAGCAAGAAAGAATTATACTGGGAAAAATCTATATCTGCATAGACTACCGACAGTGGTTATATATGAATAAATCACAGTAGTTGAAGTATAATTTCTCGGTCTGCTGGAAATGTTTTCTACCGCAACACCACAGGATTTCCCTTCTCTTGAATATATTAAACTAGTTATGATCTACGGTAGTTGATTGTGAAATTGAACATGAAAGGGGAAAAAAACTAAAATTGTTATTGGTCATAGTTGTTACAGTCATCTAACACCAATGTTGAATGATTGTGCCATTAAAGTGTTATGTTAAATGTTCAACCAAGGTGAAATGATGCCTTGAAATGTAGTTGTGATCCTTAGTGCCCAGGAAAATTAAGAGCTACTACAAAAAGCATACACAGGTGATATACATGAGCAAGTTTTGAAGCAATGTAGATGACAAATTCAGTGAGAAATAATACCTGTACTTCTTTTAAAAGGTGCAAAAGCACATTGCTGAGATATTCAGTTAGCAGCTTTTGTCAGAGTTGCCTCTTCATATTGCTTTAAAATGTTGCCAGAGCAACATGTGCTGAAAACTGTCATTGACTCAAATCCCAGTTCAGTCGAGATCTGAGGACCTGAACTCACTCTGTGTCTGACCAATTTCATGCAGTGAACCATGACTGAGATCATTAACTACAAGTTTCAGCATTCTTCACATTCCAGAGAATTGTCAATCCCACAGCAGGACGTCACCGTTCAAATGGCAGAGACTATCTTTCAAAACTTACAGAACACAATTTTACATGAAATTTTTGATTTTCTTAGTATGTGTCCTACTCCATATTATATATATAGTTATAGAAAATGGCACCAGAACATCCACTGGTGTTGATACCATAAGAAGCAGCTTAGACACTGCGCCTTTTGTTTCCATAATGACTAACAGTAAAACATGTGACTCTCACACAATCAGACAATTCTTACATACATTTTCAGATACTTAATAGGAACTCCACAGACAAACACAAGGCTGCTCTGAGTATTAATTACCAAAAAGGCCTTCACTTCATTTGCAGTTTCTACTTTTTTTTATATATATTTTTCTTTAAACAAAAAATCACCTGCCTTGACTAAAACAGAAACTGGCATCAGTTAAAAAGCAACCTCTATGAGCAAAAAGGGACCTGGAAAAAATCTACATTAGCTGAATGAAAACCTCTCCTAGCCAAAAAAGAAACCTCCCATAGCTTTAGCTAGGCAGGCTAGCTACAAAAACTTGCATTAAACAAAAAGCAGGAGTCTGCTTTAGCTAAAAAGTAACCCATATCAACTGAAAAGGAACCTCCCTTAACTAAAAGCTAACCATCAGCTGAAAGGATATCTGCAGTGCAAAGTAACCATTATTAGTTTAAAAGCAATCTGTGTTAGCTAAAAGTAAATATTCTTTATGTGCCTAGCCTTAACTAAAAAGATACTTGCGTTATTTAAACAGAGGTGCCATGTCATTTTTCTTGTTATTCTTGTTGTTAGGCCCATTGCTGCGGAAATACACACTCTTCAGTGACTCCTAACTCTGTCCATGGTGCTGAATTCGTGGGGGTTTTTCGTTCTGGCTTTACACCATATGACATTTCTTTGTCTCAAAAAAAAATCTGATGTTTTAGTTCATTATTATGATTTAGTTCATTTTAAACAAACAGGCTAGAGAGTATGAATGCGGTGGGGGGTTTTTTTCAGAGCAATAGGCCTTTGGAGCAATTGGCGTTTGTTTTCGGGATAACAAGCTGTTGGACAAATGGGCTTTTGGTCCAGTGGCAGACAGTTTTCAGACTATTGGGGTTTCAGAATAATTCCCTTACAAGAAACTTGCCTTAGCTAAAAGAAACCATTTGGAACATGCTACTTACCTTTATTACCTGTGTGCTAATTGAACACCAATGTAGTTATAATTACCATTAAAGGAATGAAACCATTAGCAGTCTGGAAAAAGCTTGATAGTGTGAACATTATTTAGCAAAACTAATTGAAATGGAGATCATGTGGTGTTGATGTGTGACTTCTTAGTATGTTGCATCCTCTCTCAAGTGCCTTGTAATCTTTTATGTTTAGATTATTAAATGCAACAGTTAAATGTCGTCCTCCAAATTACATTGGTAGGAAATATTTAACCCTCTAAGTTTTCTCCCTGTCATTTTTAAGGTTCTGGCTTTGTCATGGCTTTGTGAACATGAGAAATGACTCAGTCTGAGTTCACTTAGACTGACTTGAAAAGCTTCCCTCTGAGCCACAGGGGTTTCAAAAATCTGATTGTCCTGCTGCTGTGCGTTGTAGGCAGAAATAGCTCCCCACTATAGAAAGGCCTGGCTTGTACTGGTGCATGCTGTGCTTCAGTTTAGTGCTGTAAGCTACACTTTCGTGAAGTGTCTGTGCCTCTGCTGCATGTAGTGCTGAGCCCCTTTTAACATTAGATTGTAAACAGAATTTTGTTATTTGCTGTTTAGTCAGCAGATAGTTTACCATTTTGTTTTTGTCAGTCTTTACTAAACTTACTCTGTCCTCACCTGTCCTAAAATGCTGCCACATTCAGAGAGGGGACACCTCACAGCAGGTACAGTAACCCTCTTCATTTCTATTCTGACAAACTGTGTTTTTCTAGATGGAGTTCACATGCAAACCTTTCACAGGTCCACTACAAACATATTGACATAATAACCTACATGTATTGCACTTCTTGGTTTACTGTGTACACGGACGTCCTGCTGTTGCCAGGTGCTGCTGTGAGGTACCTGTTTGTCCGGATTTGTCTTCCTCAAATATGAGAAATCCTGCAACAATACAAGTCTAATCAGACGGAAACAGTTTTGATGAATGAAAAATCTGTTGTTCTCACTTTATTTTCGTTTTTTCTCCATGCTTTTTGTTTTTGTTATGCAAAATTCCTGCAGATATACATTACAATGTTGTATGTGTCATTGTGATAATACTTGTTCATCACTTAGGTATTCCAAATATTGTGCATGATGAAGAAAAAGGGCTGCTCTGAAAGAGTCATCTGATGCCAGTCAGATGACAGTGTCAGCATTGTAGCTCTGTGTGTCATTCATAGACACTTGAAATGTTTTTGTGTTTTTTTTTTTTCCTTGGAAGTGTGGCTGTGTAATTGTGTGCATGAGACACAGTCAGTGAGTTTTCAAAAGTAAATACAGTGTGCACACAGTTTAATGATGTGTTTCTGTGAGGCAGAAAGAGACGTTATCTTCTTAGGACTGTTTTCTAAATCTGTGAAAGAAAGTGTTGTCTTTGTAAAACTGTCTTTCAGAATTTCCAAAACCCATAATCTTCATTATTTTTTGAAACATTTTTTAATATTTTTTTATGCCTTTGATTTCATAAACTGTCATCCTATTTTTTTATTGGGAATAGGTGCCAAGGCAGAATATAATTTGTTTAACTTTGCTTCAAGACTTAATACATAAAAGAACCACTGGTTTATTTGCACTGTAAACCACTAAAGTCCAATATTGCAACTTTAAATTCAATCTGTCCTCCTCAGAAACAACATCTCATTTGTGTGTGTGTGTGTGTGTGTGTGTGTGTGTGTGTGTGTGTGTGTGTGTGTGTGTGTGTGTGTGTGTGTGTGTGTGTGTGTGTGGCAGTCTGTAGTGTCCATCGGCAGAGTTAAAGCAAGATAATCCACATCAGTTAATCCAGATTACAGCGCTACAGGCTGCAGATTACATAACAGTCAGACAGAGACGCAGTCAGACGTGGAGACAGACAGATATGTGGACTCAGACATAGAGGCTGTCAGACAGTTTGTATCACACAGACCAAACAATAAAACAGGCAAAAGGATCTATATATTTTAGGCTGGGTTGCACTAACAATGATTCATTTTAAAGGATTAATTAATGGTTTAACTTCATATTATGTTGCACCAAACTTTTAAATTTATTAGAATTAATTAAATTTATTTCAGCAAATGTCAGTCTCTTTCACTTTTACAGGTCATGGACAGGTTTTAATGAATATGTCATTAAATAAAATCTATTGTGTGTGTGTGTGTGTGTGTGTGTGTGTGTGTGTGTGTGTGTGTGTGTGTGTGTGTGTGTGTGTGTGTGTGTGTGTGTGTGTGTGTGTGTGTGTGTGTGTGTGTGTGTCTGTTTCATTCAGGTTTTCTGGACTCTCAGCCACTGAGAGAGGCTGATGAAGATCTGGTTTCAGAAGTCAACTTAAACAACTCCATCATGACGGAGGAGGAGAGAGAGGAGATTCAGCAAGAATTAACTAAAGTATGTTGTCACACATGCACGTCCTCAAGTGTTGATATTACGAAGACAGTAAAATGGACAAGTGCCCATCACTGAAGTGGCTTGTTCTGTCTTTTTGTGTGTATGTCCAGCTGGAGGAGGAGATCAACACACTGAGGCAGGTTTTGTCGTCCAAAGAGAAGCAGCACGCAGACCTCAAACAGAAACTGGGCATCACTCCTCTGAGCGAACTCCGAACCAACTTCAGCAAAGGCTGGCACGACATGCAGACCTCCACTGCGTGAGTCTGTTGGTTTAAAGGAGTTAAAGGGACAGTTCAGATTATTTGAAGTGGGGTTGTAGGAGGTACTTAAACGTAGTCGTTGTATTACCCACGGTAGAGGGCGGTTGGCACACCCCCAGTTTGAGGAAGCAGCAGGAGTCTCAGTGTAGGAAGCTGAGCATTGTTCTGCTTTGCACAGGGTCTGCAGAAAAATGTATTTTAGCCACTTAAAGGAATAGTTCCCATTGTTAAAAGCTGTCTGACAGCAAAGTAAAGTGGTGAAAATATTCTAAATATAGAGTACATTTAAACTGCCATTAATTTTTGCTGCCGTCTCTGTCCATAGCAGTTTATTGCTTAACTATCCCTCTAATGTAAAGAGGACAAAGTGTGTGTTTTTGTCTGCAGCACATGACTGAATGTCTTTGAATGTTTGCTGTCAACATAGATGCCCTTTACAGGTCTCGCACGCACAAAGCAGTTAGTTGTTTTTAACAGCCAGTATGGCCTCTTGTTATGAACACAGATATCAGAAACCCAATTAAAAAGACATAATCCTGGGCTCCTGTCTGCTCAGCACGCGTGTGTTTGTTATCTTTGTTGTGCTCATTGTAACAGACATCATAAACCTGATTAAAAACACATCACATGGTGCTAAAGCCTTCTGTCCCCACACAGTTAGCTGAACATGTCCAGTCCAGTACCTGGAAATGATGATAATGTTTTATCCTGTGTGTCATTTTCTCCACTTGTACGGGCCAACCAAATTCAACCTCCTTTTTTAAACTGCACTTATCAAGAGTGAAACACAATTGTAATATTCCTCCAAATCAGCTCTTTTTCAACACTTTTTGCCTTTAGTGTGCAGAGCAACAACCTCATCATCTGTGAGCTCTTACTCAGACATCAAGAGACAGAGAGGAGCAAGAGGATCGTCTCTAGAGGCCTCCCTTCTTATCCAGTTACACTCAAACCTGAAGATCACTTTACACACACACTCGCCATACTCATGTATAATGAACCAGTGTGACCACAGGAGAGTAAGATCATAGAGAAACTGGGTAAAGCAGATAAGTGGAAGTTTGAATCTGTGATAGAAATGTAAATAAATCTATAAAACATATAGTTCAAATATATATTATCCCACAAGATCCCCTCAATAATTGTGAATCAGTGTATCTTGTAAGGAAATGAGTTTGTAGTGGAAACAAGTGAAAGGCTAGGCTGTTTAAAATACATGAAATACAGTAAGTGCTGATTAAGATGATGACAGAGCATTTTTAAACAAGTTACGTGGGTTTTATTGGCTCTGATTAGGATGGTGATTAGTAAAGACGGATGTAAACAGTTATAATGACAGGCCCAATCATCCGAAGACACATTGAGTTGATGATCCCATTTGTTCTACCTGCCTTTATTGTGCTGTACATTTCCAAGAGCGTAGGAGAATCTATGGTGGCTGTGAGAGTTGCACAAAACACAAAAGGCTGTATCTAAAGCCAGTGTTTGATTTGTCCAATCAGGGCTACTGTAGAAACATGGTGTCCTCAATGTACGACTCATTTTAAGGTAACAAAAACACTGCAGTTCTGACTTTCGGGGGATTCTCCACAAATGAAAACATAATTATGAATATGATATTCAATTTTTGCCACATTCTCTCAATAAACCCCCCTAAATCTTACACACTGGACCTTTAAATGCATGTAGGTGTGCAAAAGGTAGCAATGACATATTTTGAATGCATCTTCTTTATGTCTCAGCTATAAGAAGACGTCAGAGACCCTGTCCACAGCAGGACAGAAAACCTCAGCAGCCTTCAGCACGCTGGGCAGCGCCATCACCAGGAAGTTCGGCGACATGAGGTACACAATGATGTCACACCTGATTATTGAGTCTCACTTCAGCACAAATAGAGTTCAGACTTTGCTGCTCACTTGCCAACCAGCTCTTATGTGTTTATTGATAATATATCATGCAAATAGTGTAGTGAAGTTGTAAATGTGTCCATGATCCGTTATCAATACATTTGCATGTCCAAACCCATCATAACCCAGCCTATCCATTCACCTCTGCTGCATTTCCTCTTTCATCCAGTTCGCAGACATGTTTTTATTTGTGCTATCCATCCCTGTCTCTCAGGGAGCAGAGTTTTGACTGTGGCTCCATCCAGCTCAGGGCAAAGTTGAGATTATATAAACCCACATTAAGCTGCTTTCTGTGGGGAGCTGAAGGGCCCGGAGGCAAAGTCTGTCCTCTTCAAGTCACTGTCTCTCTCTTGTAATGCCTCCTTGCCTCGCTGTCACTCTGTGCTGCTCTGTTTGAGATGTGGAAAGTCAACACAAAGTGTGTGAGCCTGCATTGTTCTGCAGGAAATAAATAGAGCATTTGTGTGAACGATGACGAGAAAGAGCTGGAGCATGTGTGCCTGTGTGACTTCATGTATGTGTGCAGAAGACAACACAAGAAAAGCTTCTTAAGGTCCTACAAGAAAGCTGGTTGGAACTGACATCTAACATTTGAAAACAGCTGGAAAAATGTATTTGCAACTTTGATGCCATTACATTGACTGAATCTGCTCATTCATAACAAAACGTAACAGAAAAAAAGGTTTTAAAAAAGCCATATCTCCCGTGGAGGCTGTAATATGTTGAAGTGGCTGTATTGTAAAGACAGATGGTGTGTTGGTGGTTCTTGGTCCACTGCAGCGTAATATGTTTTTGGAAAATAGAGCGCAGTGAGGAAACAATGCATTATCTTTGATTATTCCAGCATGGTTGGTCTAGAGTTGCTGTTCCCTCGGAGGTACGTTCCTGTGGTTTGTGGCTCATGGTGTGCATAAGATTGGTTTGGATGCAGACACACTGAGCATGTTTGTATTTTTTTGCTGTGGAAGTGTGTTCTTCTTGCATGTTTCAGCCAGAAATATTGAACCATTTTCAAACAGATTTTCTCTCAAGCTGAATTCTCCAAGGATACAGCATTTCACTATCTGTTTGTTCTGTTTTTGTCATCATTGTGTCCTGTTACACTGATCAGATGCATTACAAGTCGCTACAAATGGCCCTCTGTAGATGCAAATATCACTTTAAAAAGGATGTAAATCATCTGTGTGATATAATATGTGTGTGAATAAACCTCACTGATTCTTCCAAGGTGATCTTTCCACAGTATCCAGTATAACATAGGACAGGGCAACAGAAACACTGATTTTCATCCTTCAAAAATAAATAATAAAAATATTTGTCATTTTTGTGCCGTTAAAAATCAGATTTTCCACTGTTTGTACAGTGTTTCTGTGCCACCACTGTTTAATTCTGTCATATTTCTCTTTCAACAACTAACTCTCACTCTCTATTCTTATATCTGCTGTGTGTGTGTGTGTGTGTGTGATCACATTTATGTTTGGTTTGTGTTTCCTTGAAGTGTGAGTGTGGATAAGAATAGACAGCATCTGAACAGACAATCTGGTCCCCATAGTGATGTTACTGAATTGCTTTCAGTTTACTTTCCCTAACAGATATAAGTTTACCTAGCGTATAAGAACATAAATACCTGCAGCAGTGTATCCTTTAACTGTGAAATTGTGTTTTAATAACATAAATGTTGCACCAAAGAATCTTAAAAGTTGTTTTCTCTCTTCCTTTGTGCTTCTCAAGGTCCAACTCTATAGGGTAAGAATCACACAGCTGATTATGTCACATTAGTTGTTCCTGACTAAAGAGCCTTAGGCCACGCATCTTAACTCGGTCAGATCGGCTGATAGCTGATAACTGGTTGGTACAGTTTGGGCTCAGTCAGCTGAGTCTGATTTTCTTCTGCCATGTTGGACTGAAGTACTCAGTCAGTCACTCAGTCAGTCAGGTGTTTCTTGTCTCAGCTCAGAATAGCTCAGATCTAATTGATTTTAGTCTCTGATAAAAAAAAAAAATGCCTCAATGAATCATGGACTCAATGAATCATGAGCTGTCCTGCTCCATCTTAGTTGTAGGAAAGTGATAAAGCTAAGCGAATACAGGCTGAGACTGATTTAAAAAATGCAGGCTTTTTCACTTTTGAGCAATTGTTGACTTGATTGAACAGACTTGAAGATAGATGAGTGGAATAACATGAATGACTTGTATCCTTTTATGATAAAATACTATACAGATAACATTCTACAATTTCCCCTTTCGTTTCATCCTCTAACAGAGAGGCTGTGGGACTGATTCTGCATGAGCTCAATATCAAAAGACAACATGAAAACATTGATTTCTGTAGCTGACTCCGTGGGCCAATTTAACTCAGGCTTTTGTGTGCGTGTGCATGTGCATGTGTATAACCTTTGCTAATCATTAACTCCTCTCTCACCACGCTCTCTGGGGACAGCTACTCTATCAGACACTCAATGAGCATGCCCACCATGAGGTAAACACACTGCGCTTGCTTTTGTGTGCGAGAGAGAATCAATTTGCTTTTTTCTTATCTTTGTGTGATGTGTTTTTTGTCATGTTTTGCCACAAAACTCTACTGTACTCTAATTTAAATTCCATATATTGCTCAAACACCAGGTGCAGTTTATTGTGTTCCCACCATTGACATTTATTTAGTTAATAACTGAATGGTGATAAGTTCATTCTGATACAAAGAAACCTGGAAAATATCAAATACCAGGGATGTTTACACATGATATTTACACCTGTTTACACCCCGTACTGTTGCTTTTGGCGCCATTTACTGCCTCAGTTCACTCAAGAACATGTACGCCATAACAGTTAATACTTAATGTTATGCAGAAAATATATCCCAGTATTTATTCCAGGTTATAAAACTACCATTCACAATGTAACACATGTAAATACAATCATTTTAACAGAAAGGAAACTAGTGACTTTACCCACATTAGTGTTACAAAACATAGTTTAGCTTTTCATTTTGTGCAGTTACTGATAATAAAGTACAATGTTTGTTTGTTTTTTCTTTACAGAAACTCTCCCAGCTTCAGGTCTTTTGAGGAGAAAGTTGAGAATACAGTTTCCACTATCAAGGTAAACAGTGTGTGTTTGTGTGTGTGTGAGTCATTAAAATGTCACAGTGTATTTTGAGAGCACTGATTCCATGTTTCTAAACTGGTATCAAAGAGAAGGATATGATTCATATATTGAATAATTTATTGAAAGTCACTAATTAATAATGCGTACTCTATGCTTTGTTTAGTCCAAACCTAAATTTCAAAAAAGTTAGATTGATGTCTAAAATGCAAATAAAAACAGAATGCAATGATTTGCAATTGAATGTTCATATTGATACACTTTATTGTGTTTTTTTTTTTTATTGTGTTCTATTGTGTTTAAATGTACACTCAATCTGAATTTGATGCCTCCAGCACATTCCAAAAAAAGTTGAGACCAGGGCAACAGAAGACTGGGAAAGTTGTTGAATTCTCAAAAAACACCTGTTTAGAACATTTGACAGGTAAACAGGTTAACTGATGGCAGGCGACAGCATCATGATTGGGTGTGAGGGGGGCATCCTCGAAAGGCTCATTCGTTAAAGGATGTTATTCCATGGGCTCGGGAACACTTCAGAAGAAGAAGTCAGTAAACACAGCAAAATGAAAGCCATATGCTGTAGACTTCTCTGGACCCTGAGTCCGTATTTCAGATTGTTTTTGGAAATCGTGGATGAGAGGAAAAGGACCATCCAGATTCCAGATTGTTTCCAGTGCAAAGTTCAAAAGCCATCATCTGTGATGGTAGGGGTGTGTGTTCATGCCATCTGCTGCCATCCAGATGACGCCAAGACACATTCTGCACGTGTTACAACAGTGCGGCGTCATAGTAAAAGAGTTCAGGTACTAGATTGACCTGCCTGGAGTCCAGACTTGCCTGAGAGCCTGGACTGTAGGGCACCTGAAGTCGTATGACATCAAGAAAGAGAAAGAGTTTCACTTTCAAAACCTCAACAATTAGTATCCTCAGTTCCCAAACACTTACTGAGTACTCTGCAACTTTTTTTGAACTTGTTGCAGGTATCGAATTCAGAATTGAACATTAAATATCTTCTCTTTGGATCTGCAAATCATTGCATTCTGTTTTCATTTACATTTCCCACAATGTGCCAACTTCTTTGGAACTGTGGTTTGTAGTATGCTCTGACAGCCACACAAAGAAGGTTGCCTCTGAACATTAGAAATGTCAGTGAAGCAGAAAGAACAGAGCACTATAATCTGTGTGTAATTGCTAGCTTACACTCTTGACTCCTTCAGCCTGTTGGGTTATTTATATTCACACTGATCCTGATACAGTCTTAGCAGCAGCAGCGGACCTAAAGACCACCATGTGAATTATGGGGCTGCAGTGTGTACAAAGTGGTTAGAAACACTGAAGTACTAAATTGCTGCTGACTTCTCTCCTCTTTTGTGACTTATAATAGAATTTCATCAAGGATAACAGGGTCCTCTATAGAAAATCAGACACTTAACTTTATTAAAAAACTCTCAAAAACAGTGTAAGCTCAAAGATACATAATGTAGTGATGAAACAAAAGCTGTTTAAAGAAGTTTACAAGGAGTTTACATTTCAGCTTTGTCTACCCGTTTTCAAAAAAACAGAACATGACTCATCCCCGTCTGTGCTCACTGCCTGTGTCTGACAGTGGAAGTCTTTGTGAAAGTCTGCCCCCATGAGTCTGTTCTGCAGCAGTGCAGGAACTGTGGAGAGAACTATTCAGTGATGACGGCACATTTTAACTTGGCGCTTTTGCTTTTTTTTCACAGACAAAGGTCGGCACTTCAGAGAGCAGAGGCAGCTTCGAGGACGTCCTCTCCTCAGCAGCGAATGCCAGCTCTCAGGAGACGCCCACTAACAACTTGACAGACGGCTCTGAGAGGGTGTGTTAGAGCTGCATCCACACTACGAGGCAGGACTTCAACCGGGAACTCTTATCTCTGCTGAACCGCAGATGTTACAGATGTTACTTCTATTTTTAATGGCACGTGTTAAGATGCAATCCCATGTATGTGACACCTGGATGATGATTTCCTGCAAACCCAAATGCTTAATGTGTTAGAAAATTGATGCCATTTCTTGTTTGGACCAAATTTATCCCTAAATATTCTAAAGCAACAGTCGTCCTCCTATGCTTTGAAAAATCAACACAGCTAACGTCACTAGCTCACCTCCCTTTGATTGTGTATCTCGTCTAAGTGGACATGGTTGATCTTTTCGTTGAAGGACTCTCCTTCCTGCCCTCCAGTGGCCTCCAGTGACCATGTTAAACCGCAGATGTTGGATCAGATGGGGTTAAAGGGCAGAAGCAGCGAAGGCTTAGTTAAAAAAAAAATATAATGAAATGAAAGGAGGATGAGCAGATTTCAAGAACCAAAGCCCTGCACTGTATTTCTAGCCTGTATTTCTTCTGTCACTTTAGTTGAGCATCTCATGGTTTAACCTATTACCCTTTTGTCATGGGTAGAAAAACTCAGCTGTCAAATCACAGCTGGAACTCACACACACACACACACACAATGAATTCCTTCTTTTGCGATGTAAATTCAACATAAGTGAAAACAGCCATCTTGGTACAGTATCAAAACTCAACAAGTTACAAATGTTTGATGGGACCCTGGCCCACTCTGTTTGGTGGTCAGGCTTTGTTTTCTGTCTTTGATAAATCAGAACATAAACAGAATCCTGATACCAAACAGAATGTGAAGCTTTGCAAATCCCTTTTAACATAAACATAAATATCTGCTTTTTCTGAATTTGATGCCAGCAACATGTTTCAAACAAGTTTGTCCGTTTAGGAGTGATGAAGGGGAAAGCAGGGTCAAGTTGAGCAGGGTCAAGCGGACCGCTCACTGCTGTATTTTACCATTGATTGATTACCACCAACTGTGTGTGAAATTTACAGAAAAAAAAAATCTTAATAATCCAGCCCAGACTGAGACTTACAAATCTCACACCAAAAAATACAAAACTATATTTTAATTTATGCTTAGACATAAAAAAATACATTTTATGCTACTTTTTCAGCTACTTTCTACTAAAATGTGTTTATAATCCAAGGTCATGTGATCAGACCAGGAGTCCAGGGTAAAACTGTAACCTTGTATAAAAGATTTTACACTGAGAAAGCAGATCTTGTCTCTCCAGATTTTTTTTGGTATCTAAAAAGATCTTTTGTTCAGACTAACTTGCATACTGTACCTTATCCCCAAATCCCAAATGACTGTTTTACATATTTTCCGCTGTAGACAGTTTGTGTTGGAGCCTTTTTTTAATGCTGGATCGTACATATGGCGCACATATTTAGGACAGACAAGTCTACAGGGTGAAATGAAACGCTATATATTTGCCATGTGCGAGGCCTGTCATGATAACTACTTTTGTTGGACCACATACTGTTCCAGAAATAACTGCAATAAACAATATTGTCATTTTAATTCCATGCTGCTGATATAATGACAATATAGTAGCATAATAGTGCAAATAGTCTTTTACAGAGCAATGAACTTTTAATTCAGACAGCAGACGATGAGAGAACAGAAGCAGAGCAACCAGAAAAGACAAGATATGTCTCTGCTGTTTTCTAATAATGGTCGGGAAAAATCCTGCTGTTTATTCTGGCATCATGTTGGCTAAAATGTTGCTGACGTTCTTTTGTAAATTAACATGCAGGTAAACACAGCGGGCAATAGATGTCCTCGATCATTTTTTACTGACCTTGATAAATTGATAATTGTTCTACAGGCAGACCGTGTGCGGTGCGGTTTCTCTTAGCTGCCTGGAGACAGTAAGTCACAGAGAATCTGATTGATCATCTGGGACCATTAAGTCTGATGCTGGAGATTAAAAAAAACAACACAACTGCATCGGTTCACCTCAGAATAGTGCTGAAGGTAACAAGATTTTAACCTGTAGAGACCCAGATAATGGAAAAGTTTATCACTTATCTGCATCATCTGTCCTAGAAACCTTCAGATAAGAATTCTGACGCCTGTTGCTGTGTTACTGATATAAAATATCTGACATTAATATACCAGCATCATACTGTGGCTGTAATACAAACTTTGACTGTAATGTAATGAAATCTAAGACATGCTGTTACTGACACACGTAACCTCCTCCTGCAGCACTAACCTGTTAAATACTGAAAGAAAATCAGTTTGTTTTTTTTTCTTATTTACTTTTCAAGTACAGACTCTGTGGCCGCTGCAATAACTTTGCCATCACAGTAATATTCTGTTTTTAATATATAATCTGTTTTGTGTTTCATTTTTCTCAAGTTGTCTTTCATGTGATTTTAGTTTTTTCGTTGCTGTGGTTTGAGAAGATGCCTCCAGATCATTTCATGTTTAGTTCAGTCTGTCCGTGAAACGTATTTATTAAAATTCACATCATAAATCAAGAACTGAAAGATGTTTTGTAGCTAGAGACAGCTGTAAGCTCTGAACTGTTACCAAATAACTGAGGTCTGTCATCGGAAAATGAATTACAGTTTCTATTTTACAGCGTTGAGTTCAACTTCACAGCAAGACCTTTTTAGAAAAGTCTGATTTTAAACCCAAAGACATTCAAATAAAATAACTTTGTATTTACAGATTCATCTGTAGTCACACAACTAATTAAGCACCATCATAAATAACTTCTTATGGTTAATATATCAGTAATGAAGATCATCTAAAATAAAATAATACCACAGATGACTAATCTTACAATAAAAACTGAAAACTGACTGGACCTCTTGCAAAAAACAGATAAAACCAAACGAACAGTTGTAATGTAACTCTGAATTCCTGAGTGCATCAGAAAAAAATGCATTAACACTATTTTTCTGATGGTGCGGCGGCAATGTTACTTTTTTTAAAAGGATAACCCTGTAATGTAAAATCTGCCAGATAATATACATGAAAATGTGGTGAAAATGTTTGTCAGTGGATTGAAAATACACAAAGTGTAATAGTTCATTCCTACATTAGCAGTTCAATAAGGTAATTTAATTATATTTTGACATGTTATTGCATTTTTATATTACCTGGCAGTTTTTGCATTAGTAGTTGTCCAAATGGATCTATTACAGATGGTAAAAATAACTGCATGCACACAGAAAATATCCATGTACCTTCATCCTCATTCTACTGTAAATGAGGAGGTGTAGACAACAGTTTGAACTCACAAAATACAGTCCTCCACACTTCCTCAGGATTGTGGTGTCTCGTGTCCTCGTACACGCACATTTTATATCACAGTCCAGTGTCTCCGTCCCTCCACTGAGGCGCTGTTTGTGCGTGTTACAGTCAGGAGGAGGAGGTGTGTGAAGTGATATGAGACTGTGAAGATACTGCACCATCTGTCTGTGAGTTCCCAGAATTCTTAGTGTCATCCGTTTTCATCATGTGACGTCCTCTCTCTTCATTCAAAGAGCTGATGAGCTGGAGCACGTCCGGGTGGTGGAAGCGACCTGGAAAGTAACGATGCCAGTAAGGGCGGCTTTCATCAGATTCCATGAAATGTAAAATGACTTGAGGCCTGACATGACAACCCATGAAATCTAATTGAATTGGCTGGAAACAATCAATGGTGAGTTGAATTATAGCCACAACTGTTATTTACCATTTCATCAATCAAACAGTTTCAAATATAATAAGAAAAATCCTAAGTTGTATATGTAAGGTTGGTGAAGTCAGCTTAATATTTGATATTCCTCAGTTTTCACGGCTGTTACCCTGAATAGCTCTGACATACGATTTGATACCAGTAAATTCATAAATGAGGAATCTACTGAAATTACACCTTGAAGTATTTTTTTTTTTGTTTTCAACATGCTCTCAGGTGTGAAATGTTATGAAATCAGGGTTCCTATATCTTTTTCAAGATCCAATTCAAGGACTTTTCAAGAATTTTCAAGGTCCATTTTCAAGATTTTTCAGCACCTTACACCTGAGACAAATTTGATTCTTTTATACTTTCATCCAAAATGATTGTTTCCCTTCTTCATCACATTAAAACAGATATTATTGAGCTATAAACTACCAAAACTATGTTTAGTGATGGATTTCTACTGAAGGGTGACAAATTAAAGGAAACAAAGTGAGTGTGTGTGTACATATATATATATATATATATATATATATATATATATATATATATATATATATAGATAGATAGATAGATAGATAGATAGATAGATAGATAGACAGATAGATAGATAGATAGATAGATAGATTGGAGACATACCGTTGGTGGAGTCAAAGAACTCCTGCAGTCTTCCCGGCGTCCCCTCCAGCTCCTCGTACTCGTGAGCCTGCAGGATCATCTCCAGGAGGTCGAACTGTTTCACCAGCCGAGCCTCCGGGCTGCTCTGAGTCTCATATTCCTGCAGAGAGGAAGACAAACATGTCTGCGGTTAGATTAGTTCACTTATCATTCAGAAGATACGAATACACAGTGTCAGCATACCTCCCACAGGCCATAAATCTCCTGTTTGAGTCTGTCCGGCAGAAGACCTGACAGATGTCTCATCGCTTCCTGAGAGAGAGAGAGAGAGAGAGAGAGAGAGAGAAGTGAGGAGGAGAAACTCTTCATCAGGTCAACACACACTCAGTTTAAAAAATCTGGAAGTGTTAACTGTTGTGTTTTTAGATGTAATTTGGACACTTGCCTCTTCTCGTCTGTGTTTCTCTGCTTTACTGATGTTGTCCGATGGAGCAATATCTCCCACAATGCACTCCGCCATGTCATGAACCAGAGCAAGCTTTATACATCTAAAGACAGTGAAGAAAGATGTACAGTTGAGGACAAAATTAGTGAAAGACTTGGCCGAGTCGGGAACTGTAGTCTCAAAGAAGACAATCACTAGAGCCCTGCACAGGAATGGACTGCGAGAGCAAGAAAAACCCCACTTCTGCACAAGAATAGAAAGTATATTGCATAACACAGAAGAAAAAATAGAAAAAGGTAAAAACAGGCTGCGTGCACAGTCAGAACATGCACATTATATTGATGGGTTTTATTTATCTTATTTTACATTATGGCATTCTGTCACTGTTTTTATGCTTATTCTATGTCTATTTTCATGTAAATATACATTCTATTGTCACCTCTATTTTACCATTATTAACATACATATACATAAACACCAAAATACATTTGGTGCATGTATTTCTTTGTTGTAAAACTGTAAAGTTTATTATATTATTATTACTTAAATAATTCAATTTATTTCAATAGTTTGAAAGAAGACTGAAATGAAACAGCAGGGGACGAGCTGCTGTTCGGTGGCCAAACTGACAACATTGGAATTTCTACTGAAAGTCATGGATGTCATTTCTCAGTCGACACTAGATAATAATTGAATTTTCATTTTTGGTGAACTCCTCCTTTTAATCCTGAAAAAAGGCTTCTTGGTCTGTGTGTGAGCTGTGTGAGTGAAGCACCTGTCCTTGTCCACTGTGGGATCAGTGATGGTCAGGGACATCATGGCCATGCGGTACATGTGGTCAGACACACTCTCTGGTTTCTTCACATTCCTGTAAACCCAGCCAGTCCGTGGAACCCTCTGCAACGCACAATGTAAAACTCATGAGTGACACAGAAAAGAAAAAAATCTAACCTAAATTAAATGTCTCAGAACTTATTCTGCCAGTTTAGTGGGACAAATTGTGTTTGTACACACTGACTTAGCTACACAAAATCATAGAAACATTTTTGACACTTCTTAGCAAAGACTGACTGGCGTCAGCTCCTGGAAGATAAATATTTTTCTGTTTTTCTCAGTTTACTTGACAGTCAACTGAATTTATTGATGATCTGTACTGTTGAAAACATCACTGAGGGCTCTGAGAACTTTTGATAGACGTCATTTCACAGACCAAATAATTAATCAATGAATTACCAGATAGATAAATCAACAGACAAAAGGACTACAGGTAACAATCACTGCTGATTAGTTGGTCGATTAGTTTGTCAATTAATCAAATATAACACCCCTTGTTTTGCCCAAAAGCATTCAGTTTAATGTCACAGAGGAGTAAAGAAACCAGAACATATACATCTTAAAAAGCTGGAATCAGATCATTTTGACTATTTGTCTCAAAAACATGATCAAAACAATTAATCAGTTAATAATACAGTTTGTAATCGTTGCAGCAAAGACAGATTAATCAATAATGAAAGTATTTCAACCAAAAGATTAGGGAAAACACCGCCACTGCTAGGAAAAAATATGAAATTATAATCAACACTGGCGTTTAATTTAAGACCAAACTTATTGACATTATTTGTGATGTAAATTATCAGTAATGTAGCATTTAAAATCACTACAAAGAGCCTATTATCATATAGTATGTATAAAGTACACAAATTAATAACAAAGCATTTCAGCTAATTTAAACAGCGAGTACAACGAGGAACACGCAAGAAACCACTGATTATTAATCAATTATTCACTTCAGGTGGCAGCAAAACATATGAAAAGCTATTTGAAAGGACCATCGACAGATCTGAGCCACAGGACTTACTTTCAGCTGTCCTATAAGTTTCATGAATTGCAGCATATTGCTCATGCCGGCTGTTGTCTCCATGGTGGCCGCCATAACTGCCCGCTGACCCGGATACAGAAAACCAAGCTCGCTGGTGTAGCAGCTCAAAGTAGCCGCTAGGTGGAAGCATAAACAACATAACGAACCAGAGTGAAAAGAGACATGAACGTTACATTTCTACCCTCTGCCCCGTCACTTTTAATGCTTGTCTATAGATATGTTATTATTGCTATTATTTTTACTCACTTTTGTCACGACAATGGAAATCTATATTTAAAAAAAAACAGAAAGTTTAAACATAATGTAGATGCGAGTAACGCAACAAGCGACGTTGTAAAAGCAACGAAGAAGAAGCAGTTGAACCCGGAAGTCAGAGAAGCGGGAGATTGGAAGACGTAAACAAACTTTTTGCTGGCGTGAACTGCAGTTTCACACTAAACATTTGACAAAATGCTGAAGAAGGCGCCCAACTTGAAAAACACAGTCAAAAGAAAAATGAAGAGTAACATAAACGTGAGGCCGGCGTCAGAGGCGATGGTAGGTGACCGACGTGCTGACGTTACCACTTATTTTCACTGTTGTTGGCTTTGTTTGTGGCTAACGTTAACTAGCATAACTGACACATCAGCCGATCAGTAAACAAGAGGGTTTCCTATCATTTTTTCAGATCGAGCTCCTGACACTGCTGTTTTTGAGAAGTCTGGCTGAGGAGGCGAAGGCCAAAGCTTTTGAAGAGAAATCTGCAACGATCAGAGGTCAACATCTCAGAGCAGTCACCAAGGTTAGTTCAAATCAAGACTGTCGGTCTTCAAGTGGTAACACTACTCTCACATACCATTTAACGGTAAACCTTTACCATATTGTCTCAAATGGACAACAACAAACAAAGCACTAATACACAGACTGCAAACTGTAGTTACGAGTTATTTCTATATTAAATTATAATTATACTATAATTCTTTTCAATATTATCATCAGGATATTATTATTATAACATCCTATTGCTGCAAGTATTACTTTGATTGTTGAATAATCTGAAAATTAATTACCCAAGTCTATAAAATGTCAAAAAGGGCTGAACGATATGATGACTAATCATATTGTGATTATTTCAACACATATTGCCATGAGTCAGGATTTTTTTTTTTTTTTTTTTTGAAATGGAAATGTCATTTCATTATTTACTGAAAAAAGTGTAAAAATTATGTACCAAACAATTATGTTCCCTTACATCTGTATAATATTATTTAGGTCCTAATATTATATAGCACCTCAGTGCTTTAATTATAATTTCAGATCCTGAAATTTGGATATTGCACTTCACTGTATTGTGATTTTTTTATTAAGTGTTCAACCCTATAAGAAATAAAGTCCATTATCACTTTCCACACCCCAAAGTGATGTCTTAAAATGCTTGTTGTGTCTGTCCAACAGTCCAAAACCTAAAGAGATTCAGTGTGCTATAGCATATTTACAATTGAGAGGCTAGAACTGCTAACATATTTCGCATTTTGCTTAAGTTAGATTAACAATTCCTCAATTTTTAGAAAGGTTGCAGAATTATTTTTTATCGATTGGCTTGGATTAGCCCTGAGGAGCATGACACAAAGTTCTTCTGTCCAGAAGATTTTCTGATGGCCCGATATTGTAATGTGACATCTAACTAATGTAGAGAACTAGCCCCAAGTTTTTAAATCCTAATAAGTTGTTGAATCAGTTGTTTGAATCAGTTTTATTGGCGCTGTCTGCATTAGGGATGAAATTATTACCAGTTTTGTAGTAAATCACAGTAAAAACCTGATTAGTATTATAATTTAAAATTTTAATTATGTTTAAAACAATGTGTGTGTAGCCCATATAATCTTTTACCACTGGTGTCTAGTGGATTTAACCCTCAGGTTTATCAAACACTCTTTTACTTTAAAAAAAAAAACAAAAACAAATAAAAAACATCTGAAAAATACATCCCCTGGAAATAAAAGTTGCTTAGGCCCGGTGGGCCACTGGGCTTGCAATATGCTGGGGGAAACCCTGAATTTAGATCAAAATCACTTAGCAGCACTTGTCAAGTTTCTAACATCCTGATTGATGAGTCTGAGTCTAAATGTTTGTTTAAAGGCTGCTGCAGAGAAGTTGACTAATTAAACCTGTAAAACTATTATAAATACATAGAAAGAAATTAAATCAGTAAAGAGCATATTGTCTGGTTGAACTGCCCAATAAATATTACCAGGATTTTTATGTTTCAATTAAATAAGTCTTTCTCATGTCACTTAGTTTTACCAATTACTTTTTATATTTCTAAACAAAATGTTTTTGTAAAATTTAATCAAACTTAGTCAATCATGGTTAGTGTTTATGTGATATCTTTATTGGTATTACAGAGATATTTTTCTTTCTCTTTTTTCTTTCTCTATAGAAAGTGCTGAAAAAAGCGAGGGGATGAAGACACTCAAGTGCCTCATCGTCATTTTTTTGAATCACTGCAGCAATATTTTTCCTTTTTCTAATATATATTTTGTTTCCTTTTTTTCAGAAATGTAACTTTTTTGTTTTTATTCCAACCTTTGATCAAATACACAACCAGTATCTGTTTTCCTGTCATAAGTTTTTTTTTTATTTGTTTTTATTCTTTATTAAATCTTTATGGCTCATATGTTTAGATCCCTCATTCCCAAAAACTTACAATGCTAAACGTAATAGCTTAAATGATACAGACAGGCTGATTTATAGGTATGTTGAGCATATTAAGCATTGATTTCAAAGTTGTGGACAGCTCAGAGTAGTTTAGTACTTCCAGATCTCTTCAGCACTCGTCTCGCTCTCCTACCATCCGTCACGGTAGGTGTTTTAAGCTGCGTGCTTCATGGCCTCTTCACTGAGCGTGGGCTCAGCCTCCTCCTAAATTCCTTACTTCTTCATGCTACATAGATTATCCTCGAGCTTAGATGCTATCCTGCCCGGTCCTTATCACTGCAGGGTTCCTCACAGCGAGACTTTCGCCTTCTCAGGTGTGTGAGTGGTGAAAAGGTCAAAGTTAGATTGCTAAACTGCTCAGTCATACCTTGTATCGAACCTTGCTAGCAGGTGGTGACCTAAAAGCTGCTTTTGGTTTGCACTACAGTGGATCCTTTCAGAGTCCAGTCTAAAAACAGTAGATCAAGGGACTTAATACAAAAGCACAGAAGGCACAGCTTCAATGTGTGGATTTTACAACACCAGTTCCAAAAAAGTTGGAACGCTGTGTAAAATGTAAATAAAAATAGAATGCCATGAATTGCCGATCCTTTGTGATCTATGATTAGTTACATAAACTTTCCTTTTTTTTTACTCAGTAAAGGAACTGAGGACGCTAATTGCTGAATTCAAATCAAAAATTTCCCCCTTTTTTCCTTGATGTACAACTTCAGGGGCTCAACAGTCCAGGGTCTGTGTTCTTGCGTTTCACACTTCATAATGCACCACACATTCTGGTCTGGACTGCAGGAGGGCCAGGCAAGTACCCAAACTCTTTTACTTCAAAGCCAAGCTGTTTTAGCACATGTCTCGGTGCACATGTCTTGCTGAAATAAGTCCTTGAAAAAGACGTCTGGATGGCAGCATATGTTGCTCCAAAACCGGTACGTACCTTTCAGCATTAATTCTGCCTTCACAGATATGACAGTTACCCATGATGCCATGGTCACTAACACGACCCCATACCATGACACATGCTGACTTTTGAACTTCACACTGGGAACAGTCTGGATGGTCCTTTCCCTCTTTGGTCATGTGGACACGATGGCCATTTTCAAAAAACAATTTGATATGTGGCTTAAATTTAGAATGAGTATATGTTTAGGAAAAACAAAGTCTATCAGTTTGATCATTAAATATCTTATATTAGTGCTGTTTTTACTTAAATTTTTAATTTAACTGTTTTTCTATACATTTTGCTCAATATTTTTGGAGATGGGGTCATAAAACAAAAGTGCAACAAGTAGAACTTGAGTGCATGGATATGAATTTGAGATGGCTTAACGGTGAGGATGATTACAGGTATATTGACCATATGGTTTAAATTTGTCACTAGCTTTAGAGTTGGTTCTCTCTCCTTCACATCATGTCCTCTATCTTTATCATTTTCCTTGTCCCCTCTCTTTCTTTTTGACAGTCAAAACATTCCTCGGCCTCTAACGGTTATTTTCCTCAAGAATCTGATCTGGCACCCCAGTGAGCACAGCCATGTCATGTTTATGTTCCCGGTCAGGTTGAAGAGGTGTTACCGGGTTTATGGAACCCCACCCATCTGACCCCTGAACCTCTGGCACCTCTGTCCTGCTGGTCTTTCCTTCATTCTTAAATTCTCATCACAGAACTCTTTTGCATACATCTCGCTCTAATGGAGAGTAGTCCTTGTTAGCAACAATAGAGTTAAACTTCTTCATACTCTGATGTTTTGCGAGCACAATCTAATCTATAAATCTGCTGCATACAGATTGATGGATGATTTTGCTCTGCAGCAGCTGGACGCACATCCAGAGGCTCCTCTGAGGCGTTATTTTATCGTCCTCCTCTTTAGGTTTGCTCTTGCTCTTGAGGGATTTGAGAAACGCACTCTTCTTCCACTGTCAAAATAAAGAAGTAGCCGGGCCGAGCCCGTCCGCTGTTTCGTGTTCGTGTCTGAGCACCTGTTGACAATTTAAGGCAGCAGCCCCGTCCAGCTCCTCTCTTTAGCTCTGTCTCCTTCAGATAAATCAGTTCCAGTGTAAAATCCCACTGCAAAGCTCCTGCTGATTCCTCTTTTGACATTTTTCCAGATGAGCCAAGAAAACACGGCAGTCCATTTTGGCAGAGATGTTGTTTTGATAACTTGCTGCGCCTTTCTTAACAAGGAGCACATGGTTTGACAGGTTTCAAGTGTGTCGCTGTTTCTGTTCATGTCTTTGCTCTTAAGAGGAGCAGAATTATTTTAGTCTTACAACAATATGTCAAAAACAGTTCAAAATAAACAATAGCAACATGAACGATATTTGGCTTATTAGCAAATCTGTGAATTCTTGATCCTACAGTAAAAGTTTTGACAGGCTCTGAAAGGATTATGAATTGCAGAGGGAGAGCGATTCCAGGAAGGGAAACACTTCAGAGTTCAAATCTGTTTTGGAGAAGCAGTGAAGAGCCACAGAGTTCCCAAAACAGGCGATAATACTCATCAGGGTGCCAAACAACAAATCCTCTGGAAGAGCTTTCATCACCTTCCAGTCTTTTTTGTGGGAATCATAGATCCTCTGTGACAACTCCATGTCTCTAGTTTTGTTTTGTCACTGGAAGGTAGTCAAATCACTCTGTATTTACTGTTTTTATTCCCTGAATCCAGACTTCCTGGGAAAGTTGCCGACCATGGCTAAGGTTGAACTAATTCAAAGAAATGTGGGTAACATGGTAATTGCACTTTTTCTGTAGTTTGTATACTTTTTAAATATTCCATCACTTTGTCTTCATCCAGCCTGTGTGAGAAGACGTTGAAAATCCAGTGTTGATGTTGATGTGATGACATCCTTAAAAAACAGTCATGGTGTTTTAAATGGAACCAAATGAGGAGATATTTTGTTGTCATGGTCACACACTCACCCTGTTTGCCATCATGCTGAGAAGAGTGTATGATTTGCAATTTGAGTAAAAGAGGAGTTTTTGTGCTGGTGCAAGACTGTTAGCAGTTCTATCTCCAGCACCTCCAACGGCTTTGCATGATAAGGCTTTGGCACAAAATGTGTCATCAGTCATGGTTGACTAAATAATTTAAGATGAAATTTTCTTAATATCAATGTAGTTTTTTTTATTAGAATTCAGTGCAACAGTCAATTACTGCTTATATTACTGTGAAAGTTAGGGATAAATGATACTGAATTTTTGCAGATATTTTCCAACTCATCTTGTTTGAACACTGATACTGATATATGCATTTTTTTCACTTAATTGCAGTAAACATAAACATAAAGTTATAATGATGGACCACTGGCAGATGCAGATATAAAATACAATGCATTTCAAAATGTTCACATTCACTGGGCACAATAAGAAAACTACTGCTGGCAGGTTTTTCTCACTGGTTTTCTTTGTTCTTCAACAGTTGTTTGTAATGATCAGAATGACAGCTCTCATGTAAATGAGATTTACAGTGTTGAAGGAAAACATTTTGGCTCCTTGCGTGACTAACACTGCACAGTCATTGCAAATAGCAATGTTGCACCGGAGACACTCACTTTGTTTTGCACATTTAAAGCATCACCTTATCAACCTGTTCTACTGGCAGAAATATTAATTCTGAGCTGATACAATATTTCATTTTAAAGCCTTTACTGGCCAATACCAACAATAAATATTTTGGTTCCCTAGATACATACAATTCTCTGTTTTGAATAATTATTTATATATTCATCAATAATTGATAGTCTAGAAATTGCAGTAATTGTTTTCACAAAAAGTGTGATTACCTTACCTAAGATAACCTCATAAAAGATTCTACATCTACTTTTCTCACTGAAAAATCCAGAATCTATGAATTAGCAACTATCGTTCATATCAAAAGAAAAGGAAAAATAAAAGAATCTCTGTATAGGTAGAAAAGGACAACATGAGTGAAGCCAAAGCATCTGGATCGGCCCCTCGTGGCTGGCTGCAGTACAGGTGATAAATCCTGCCTCCCCAATGTTAATAGCTTCAAAGTACACATCAAATAATAATATTTTAATGGTTAGATGATGGACTGTCATTTTAAGTTCCCATCACGCTTGTCAGTTTGATTTTAATTAGTTATATAAAACTTGTGTAAATTGTTTATTTTGCTACCATGGGTTCCCACATGTGATGTCACCAAGTCCGACTCGTATGTACGTAACCGTCTTAAACTCTGATTTAAAGTGAGCACGGAGAAACTTTCCCCCTTCAACAAATAAATGTGAAAACAGACTGTCAAACTGTGCAGACTGAAGGTCAAACACCCAAGTGAAGTAACAATAACCAAAGTGGAGAGGCTTTAAAATACAGAATTATAGGCTTTAGTTAACTAATAAATATATGACAGATAAGAATGGAGGTTAAATAATTGTGTAAAAAATGACAGCATTATTATTCCAATCCTGTGAGGAGACAGTGTTTGATGTGATAATGGATCAGGAGGAGGGTCGTGAAGGAAGGGGAACACAGGAGAGGAGGTTGGGAGTGTGTGTGTGTGTGTGTGTGTGTGTGGGAAAAGGAGACAAGCCCACAGCAGCTCACCCAAACTTACATTAGATGTGCGTTGCGACTTCATATCATATGATGGTTGCTCTTCTGTTTGCATTCTTCATGGCATTCTGCCGGCTTGAGTGATCTCATGGAATGCACATGGGATTTTTCCTCAAGAAAACATCTAGTTCAACTCTGCACTCGACCGCTCTCCTACACCACAGCACAGCCTCGACATGGCTCCATTTGAATGAATTTCGTGGAGAAATTAACAGACCTTTTTGAAATGTATTTCCTGGGATACGGGATGTGATGGCAAGGTGCCTTTGCTGACTGGATCAATGCCCTACTGAAGGTGAAGGAAAATGTGGATGCCTTCTTTAATTTGGATTCTGCACTTCATGAATTTTTCAAAAGGCCTGGATAGCACAAATATTCTGCAACACGGACGTAAGTATTCAAACATGACCTCTCAAATACAGTTGCTAGACATGTTTCCTGTGAAATGTCCTAATTTTTTACAGTGGAAGTGGTAAACAGTAGACAGACACTACATATGGAGACAATAAGAGTGTTCTTTCAGCTTTCAGGGAACAATGTGGTCATAGATTTCCACTGGTTTTACCCACTTGTACACTAAGAATTTGAAAGCTTGGCTCTGTCTATTGGCTCTGATCTCATCAAAGCAAGTTGGCTGTAAATTGTGGGCTGTAAATGGAGCACAGAGTCCTTAACTCTGTTTAGAATATCAGACTCACTCAGTCCCACGTCCACACACACACATCCCGCCTCCCTTTTACCACCAGGCAGCTCCTCCATGAGCAGGCTCTGTCCAGCAGGTTGTGTGACATGCTCGGCCCTGAATGGCTGCCTGTCCTGTAAACCTCGCCTCTTCTTCCACTTGGAGCAGGAAGGGATGCGGCAGAGGGGCACCTGTCTGTCCTCCTGTCCCCGGGGTCACTATGGCAGGCGCTCTCCACACATCAGCACCTGCACCAGTAAGTACCAATGAACATATGGAGGACTGGTACACTGATGTTTACCTTTATTTGAGAAATACCCACTGTGTAGACTATAAACCAGAGGTGGAACCAAGTCATCGTTTTGTGGGTCACAAGAAA
This sequence comes from Lutjanus erythropterus, assembly GCF_056507025.1. NCBI lineage: Eukaryota > Metazoa > Chordata > Actinopteri > Lutjaniformes > Lutjanidae > Lutjanus > Lutjanus erythropterus. The sequence goes on from NC_139331.1 coordinate 16,869,798, forward strand.
AGGAATGATAAATATAAGAATAACTATAAATATATTGTTTTAAGAATAGTTCTAACTCACGTGGAGGGTGGACTGGACTGCAGTTTTGTAGTTGAGGTGTAGATGCCACCAGATTTTTAAAACAATATATTTCTGATTATTGATTAGTTGTGGAGTCTTAAGTCTCAAGTCTCAGGTCTTGTCACTAAGGTCTGAAGTCAAGACCGGCAAGCCCTAAGTACAGACTTTGAGTTTTGAGTCCTAAACAAGTCACAAAGTAACCCTGAGTTTCCAACCTCATTACTTTACAAAGTTACTTGGCTATTAAGCTAACATTAGCTAAGTTAATATTAGCCTTGACTTACTTTTCTTTGCGCAACTTCAAATGTCGAACCAAGTTGAAAGTTGTTGCATCTTTGTGTATAATTTGCAAACCGCATGTTTAAATTTTTTGGTGACCACTGTGTAGTTTGTACAAAATTATCTTCAGTTTAATTTTTCAAGCTGGGGTTCACTAACCTAACATTAGTTTTTCATGGTTCTCTCCTGCAGCTTGATTTAATTTTGCTGGGCTGGTATGAAACAAAGTGGATCTGGGGTATTAAGTGCCAATTTGCTAGGAATGAATTACGTTAGTTAATTCAGGAAATGAGGGGAAGTGAGTTCATTCCTGCCAAAGGCTCAAGTCCAAGTCAAGTTGCAAGTCAAGTCTGAAGTCATCAAATTTGTGACTCGAGTCCAAGTCATGTAACTTGTGTCCACACCTCTGCTACAAACTGATTTAAAGTCAGTGCTGAGAGTCAAACAAACAGGAATATGTTTTGGTGCCCTGACAGTGTTTCCCTCTACCTAAGTTAATTTCCATTGGTCTGCAGGGTGCAAAGAGGACTGCGCTTCCTGCTTTAGTGAAAATTTTTGCACACATTGTCATCCGGGTCACTTTCTGTTCCGGGGAAAATGTGAGAATAGCTGTCCAAACGGGCTGACTGCAAACACAGCTCTCAGAGAATGCACAGGTGAGACACTGCACAGCGATACTGCATGTTATTCATGAAGCCTTTGTGTACAATATGTTTCTGTGCATGTAATACTGGCCTTTCATGGGACAAGTGCAAATGCAATGTGAGATGTTTGTGTCCCTCTGTCCCAGAGTGCTCTACAGGCTGTGAGGTGTGTGTAAGGAGGAACATGTGTGTGAGGTGTAGAGCAGACCTGTACTCTCTCCACGGCCAGTGCCATCTCACCTGCCCAAGGGGATTCGAACCTGATGTGCAGCTTATGCAATGCCTCCCCCACGGTGAAAGAAATACCCTTTTCACCACACAGTTGAGACATCAGATACAATCAGCATCAATGCACCATTTCAGTATAAAACTCTCATTTGTATCCCCACTACTGTCTCATGTTTTTACCTCTTGTCGCCTGTGAGAATCTTTCTCACAATCATCTCTCTCCTCACAGTGCACTGTGAAGTTGGAGAATGGACAGATTGGGGTCCATGTGTTCGGAGGAGGGGCATGCGAGTCTACAGGAGGGGAGAGGAGACACGTACCCGACAAGTCCTGCGGTCCCCAAGTGTCCAAGGAGACCCCTGTTCACACGTGTCTGAGATCAGGAAGTGTGTCATCAAAAAGAGACCAAAGAGTCCAAATAGGTTGTAATAAGGGGGAAAGGAGTCCATTATATACTATATAATACCATATAAACTATTTGCTGATATTGCAGAGACATTCAAGAGACATGTTAATGCACATTCTACATTTGCTGGTTATTTAAAAACTGTTGTAAATTGTAAAAATGTCAAACATATACATGTATTTATCTAAAATTAGATTTTTCTTTGCAATCAACAGAAATGAATAAAAGGGATGGATGCATATGATGGTCTTTTATGAAATTCTTGTATATCTATGAATTCAACACCACTGCTGCATCTGCATCTGGACTTTGGCTGACATGAATAGCAGTCATGTGCTAAATTAGTGCCACTTGTGTTTTGTTTTTCCGTACTGTTTGCCTAACTTGACTGTTTAGTGCAGCTTTATGAACCTGCACCTGCACATTGTCTTCTTACTTGCAATTAAATGCATTCAGAAAAAAAAACTTTTGGTGCTAAGCCCTTCATAAAAAACGAGACTTTTCCACAGAAGACATGTTGACATATCAGACTGATCTGTGCAGGCTCACTGTCACCCTGTCATCGCTTACTGAGACACGTGACACAACACAGTCATCAACTAACTAACTAACTGAGGTTTTGTTCCATTTAGTGCGGCAGATTCTTTCCAGAGTCAGCATGTACAATTACAGCCACCTGGCTGTTTGACCTGAATGGCACAGAACCCTAATTAGTATCACTTGTGTTTACCCTACTGTTTCATGTCAAAATGGCTGCTGTGAAAAATGTCTATTGGTGTATTGTAGACCTTAAGACTTATACATCTGAACATAAGCTCCACAAGCTAAAATTGTAATAGAATTTAAATTTATGTTGAAGAAATCTTAAAAAATTAGGGCTGCAAAATGAATTCAAATATTATTGAAATCGCTACACAGTCAAGTGCAATATCCAAATCGCGGAAGCTGCAATTTTTTGATAAAGGTAAAACGTGGGACAAAACAGCCATGAAGTACTGTAGTGCTGCAGAGATGCCCTGGCTTGAAAATCTTGTTCTCCAGATGTAAGAAAACATGTTTGTTTGGTATATCAAAATTAAAATTCTGATCCAAAAATTATCATTCATTAATTACTCATATCACAATCGCAGTTCTTAACAATTTCAATGTGTGTGTATAGATATTTCAGAATATTTTATTGATGTTATAAAAATGGCACAATAAAATGAAATAATGAATTGGAAAAAAAAACATACTTAACAAACTTATATGCACTCTATGATAAATACCAAAACAAGAGTGACAAGTGGGAAAGAAGGAATGATGTCTAAATGATGACGATGAATGAATGATGATGATGTCTTCACTCAAAATGAGTAAAATTCCTTCTTTTTTCTGTCAGTCACAAACGACCTAGAAGAAAGGAACCCTATATTTGCGAAACTCTCGCGAGATATATGCGCGTTGTTTCTGCATTGTGCACCATTTGTAAAAACTGATCCTGTTGTACAATTTGACAACGCTGTAGTTAAAATATAGGCAGGCTCATCCAGACGAAACACTTGGTATAGTTATGGAGATATGATGGTTTGGGTTAAAATAATCAATCTCGCGAGGTCTTTCGCGGTTCTTCGGTTCCTTTCTAGACACGACCGTCGTAAATGCGTCAACCAGACACACTGTACGTACTGTGCGTAACTTAAGTAGATCTACAGAACATGAGTATTGGCACTGACAACGACGTGAGACCGATCCAGGACCACTGGAGTTAGTTGGGCTTGGCCGGGACCGATGTTCCAGCAATAACGCAGTCATTACTTGACCTACATAACTTTATAACCAAACATAAATGCAGCTTTATAAACATCTTCATCCGTGCTTCTGTTGAGGACGCTTCCACGTGTATCCCGATGTTCAGGTGAGTATTGTAACAGAAAAGTTACATAGCCAGCAATCACACTGATAGCTAACATGCTAACTCCATATGCTACAGCAGCTGTCAAGTTAACGTTAGCTAACGTTAGCGAAACATTAACGTTACAGTACCTTGACGATAGTGATACCTACATTTAACAGACGAACCCGTTAACATCATTTCTGTTAAATACAAGCTGTTTAAAATTGAAAGCAACTAGGAAATTAATGAGCGGCTGATGTTAGCTTAGCAGTAGCTAGTTGGGTGGTAAACGTTAGCCCTGTCAGACAGCAAGAAAGGGCCTTTGATAAAAGTCGGAATGAGGTTATGTCCTAATTCAGGGACGCCAGCCAGTCCCTTATGTCACATACTTCAGTTTCCTACACTAGTATTATTTTCTACTCATGTATATTTACAGAAGCCACAACTTTGTGTTATGTGTATGAGGGCGTTCCCACCAATCAACACAGCAGCGCATGTCAAGTGGGAGCACCAAATTGCATGTCTGTTCAATTTAAATTTAAGACCCTTGTCACAGCAGCCATATTGACATGAAATAGTAAACACAGGTGTCACCAATGATACTAATTAAGCGTCTGTTGTATTCAGGTCAAACACAGTCAGGGTGCTGCTATTGTACATGTTGGCCGACTGGAAAGGCTCTGCTACACTAAATGGAACGGGACCTTAATCAGTATGATTGGTAGCACATGCAGTGCTGTCAAAAACTTCCTGTAGGCCTAGGCCTATACTTCTGACTGAAGGCTACCCTAAGACTACCAGAATTGAATACAATTTAAATTTCTATACAATAAAGAAACATAGGAAAATGTATACTTATAAAATATGTTGTTATCAATAATTGGAAGGGCTCTACTATACTAAATGTATATTACAGTAATGCAGCCTTTGATGCCAAGAAAAGAAAGCACTTATACCACATGATGATATAAGGTGATTCAAAATCTAAGATGATATCTTGTCTCATATCTCAACATGGATCTGTTGTTATAGTGCTGTGTTTCTGTCTGTAGTATGGCAGGCTGTGGAGAAGTGGACTGTTCTGTGAATTCCCTGGCTCCCTCCAAGCTGATAGAGGAAGTTGGAGACCCCTCCAGTTCCAGCAGCACCCCAGAGTGTGCCATTTGCCTACAGAGCTGCATCCACCCTGTACGCCTCCCCTGTTGCCACGTCTTCTGTTTCCTGTGCGTGAAAGGTGCTTCCTGGCACAGCAAGCGCTGTGCTCTCTGCCGGCAAGAAATCCCAGAGGACTTCCTGGAGCGGCCAGTTCTTCTCTCACCTGAAGAACTGAAAGCAGCCGCTGCAGGGGTGAGCCGGAGTTTAGGGACGGGGGGTGGTTCCCGAGGAGACTTTACATGGTACTATGAGGGGCGTAACGGCTGGTGGCAGTATGATGAGAGGACCAGCCGTGAGCTGGAGGAGGCCTTCTCCAAAGGCAGGAAGAGCACAGAGATGCTGATTGCAGGGTTCCTTTATGTGGCCGACCTGGAGAACATGGTGCAGTATCGACGGAATGAGCATGGCCGCAGACGCAAGATAAAGCGCGACATTGTCGACATCCCCAAGAAGGGAGTTGCTGGACTGAGGTTAGACCCTGAACCTGCCCCTGTTCCTGCTCCACCAGTTGTCACTCCAGCTGCAACAGAACGCATTAGCTCAGCAGATGGATCGGACACTGCAGGCCAATCACAGCCTTTATCTTTTGGGATCATGGTGTCTCTTCCCCCCGTTAGACCTCCAACACTCCTGGGACGCCATCTTACAAGTCCCCTTTCTCCTTCACCCTCCACCCTGGAAGAGTCCATCTCCCAGCTCCACATCAGCCAGCCGGAGGGTGAAGAGGTGGACGGAGATGATGAGCAGACATATGAGTATGCATCGGGCAGCAGTGAGAGTGAGGATGAGCGGGAGCGTAACAGAGCAGAATCAATGCCACAGAGAAGACAGAGGCAAAGGCCGCTAAGAGAGAGCCAGCCAGCCAGAATGCCTCCGAGGGGTGGGCCGTCCAATACCACACTCAGTCTCCGTTCACGCAGTCCTGATGGACAGTGCACTGTGACAGAAGTGTGACTGGACAGTAACAGTTCTTAAACTTTTATCAGTCGGCAAAAAAGTCTAAAACCCAGTATGCATCCTTCCCAAGAAATGAAAAATACCTTATTGTGTTGTTACTTGTGTGTTAGATGTATTTTCCCTATCGATCATGTGCCAAATATGATCCTAAAATGCATTTTACCTATTTTTATATCAAAATATTCTTGGATTATTCAAAGATCTCCATCCAATTGAATGTAATCTCAGTTTTGTGGGGAATCAGGTTAACCCTTTCTTCCAAACCTGCAGGTCTACAAATGTAATTAGCAGTCGCAGCAATGACTACGTTAACATGTGCACTAATTTTCCACCATTATATGGAACATGACAATATTCTGAATTTGGTCCAGGTTATGTAAACAGTATATTCCATTTTGATGTTCCTGATAAGGCCTTGATCCAAACATACCATTTTAAGACATGTAGTAATGCCGATAATTGGGTTTCAGGAGCATTCTTTCGACATAAATAAGGCATATTTGGAATATTTGTCTCATTATGGATTTTTATTGGAGTTTGCAATAAAAAGCCTCTTGCCTGTTTACAGTCTAATTTATTTGTTGTAAAAAAAATCAACTAGCCAACAGTTTGCAAGACTGGGCTAGAGATAGACGTACAAAATAAAAGTCTATATTAAGCTGCAGGACGTACGTCATTATGTTTAGTAGAAGGTTGCATGTAAATGGGAATATTATTAGAATATTCATTTTAATTAGCTATGTAAACGGCTTAGAAGGAATATTGTCTTTTTGAGAATAAAAGCAAAAAGATTATTTTGTGCATGTAAACGTAGTCAGTGACATGATTTACTGCTGTGTACTTCGTTTGCATCCTGCAGTCAACATCAACATCACTGACAGCTCTCTCTACTGCTAACATAATTACTAAACACCTGGAATAAACTCATGTTCACTTTTGTGTGTTTCATGCAGAAAATGCATAAAGTTTCAACTTTAAAGCCACGTTAAAGTTGTAAACATATGAAATAAAGCCTTTTGTTAAAGAAAAGCAGCCAGCAATATTCTATATACAGTGGTAGTTATGCATCGCTCTCAGCAACAAGCTATGTAGTGAAGCGTAGGTCTGACCACCTTCTGGGTCAGTGTTGTCCAAAAACTACCATCTGTCACTGCCTCTACATCAGTTTGTGACATAGCAATACAACCTCTTTGAAATGACACTACACCCTCTTTCTTCTCTAAAATTTTGAGCTCATGGCTGATATTTTTGTACACTTTTTTTTTCTCTTTTGGAGTGATGGTGTAAAAATCAAGCTCAAATGTAGCACCTTATGTACCAGTTACTGAGGGTTAAAACTGCTTTCTCCTGCTTTGCTGATTAGGGTTTTTGAAGTTAAGTTTTAATCAGGACCTAAGTAATACCTATTTAAACTGGAGTTTGTGTGTGCGTGCGTGTGTGTGTGTGTGTATGTATGTATATATATGTTTAAGTGTCTGAGAGGGAACAGACTGCATTCCCTCTATTTTAGTGTAAAAGTTTAATGATGGCGTGTGTTTGTGTTGTTGTGAGCAGCGGTGGGTGCTGAAAAGCTACTGGCAGGACGACTGGAAAGTATTAGGCTATACTATATGTAGAGAGACACATTTGGATTTCTATTTCTTGTCATGGTACTCTCTCATGATAGGACTACTGTCAGAGCACTGGGACTGATATGTACTTGGACAAACTCGAGCTGTCCTCACACGCTCTTTTTTTTTCTCCCTTTTTGCTCCAGCTGCTATTATTTTATGTGTTTTCACAGTTTGTGTCTGACTATCTGAATGACCTAAAACAAGCTTCTGTCTGTGTGGTCTAGCCCCTGTGCTGTTTTGTCAAGTCATTAAAGGTGTTTATCTATAATTTAAAATCATATGTTGACTGATGATTTTTTTTTTTAAATAGAGGAAAACATAGTTTAATACATTAAATATGGGACGACTTTGGAGACAGAAGTGGCACTGATCCACAGGCCTGTTTGCAATGTGTGTCCTGATTTTAATTGAGGTGCAGTGTACCTCAAGAGTCCACAGGATGGAGCTGTTGCACAAATTAAACACCCCTTTACCCCTGAGAATTCAAGTCAAAACAAACAGGCTGTTGTGGTCCTTTTTAGATAAATTTTATGTACACAGTACACAACACCAAATCTTTCTACTATATTTAAACCGTAAAAGTTAGGAAAAAGACAAAGAAAATGATAAGACTGTTGAATATAATAAAGTAAAACATAATACAATTATACAACAAAGACAGTAAAATAAGTGAAAAAATAAAGTTAGTGCAATCTTAGTGTCCTCTTGTATTTTTATGATTCATCAGAAAGACAGGTGATCAGCTGGTGGCAGAGCAGACATTTTTACTTGTCACAGCAGGAAAAACACAGGTGGACTGAATAACAGGATTGACAGTAAGTGTCCCAGTAACAGTGACAGTGAACCAGCATGCACAATAGTAGGACCTCCCCTAAACTGAAAGCAGCAATCATTAATACACCTCTGAGTTTCCTGCTATGAAATGTAAAATGTCTGCTGTACAACTACTAACCTACGGCCCTGGATGTGCCACAGACTGTTCGATTGTGAAGTGGTCCTAGCAGTTGTCGCTATAACAAAATATTGATCTTACAGTTACAGACTTACTTAAGGTGAACTTTGCCTGCAAGTGTGGGAGACATGGAAACACCTAAAATATTTATGTTAGAACTATTCTTGCTAAATATTTTATTATAATATTTGCTGTGTTGTTCAATTTCATCATTTTGGGACAGGGTCAGAGTCTGTTTGGGATGGTATAAAGCCAGAAACTAAAGCTCAGGGCTGATGTCTCTTTATTATCCAGTAAATTAAAAGGACACTTCACTCCAAAATCAAAAATACATATTTTTCCTTTAGCACATAGTGCCATTTATCCTTCAAGCAATGTCTCATTCCAGAAGTCATGACCTGGCTACTCAGGTCTACTACTACCCTGTTGTGGACAGTTTCATGTAGGTGCTACTTCTGCTGTAGAAAGAAAACTTGTGAGTTTTTCAAACATACTTTTTGGTACTTGCACCACAAGTGCCTTCTAGTTCCATTATATCCAAGAGAACTCAGACAACTTGGCAACTCACACCAAAAAAACATGCTCTAAACTAACTTACCCCCTGACAACATGAACAAATAACTTTTTGATGTCAGTCCTCTCCAACAACAGTGGTTATTTTTACAGCCTTGTGGTTTGGGTCTTGTGTGATACTGCCAAGAGGGGCTGTGGGACCATGATTACCTGCTACCTGTTATTGGTCCTGACTAAAGTATGGGGGTCTGAATGTACAAGTTTGTCTCAGTTTTTTTGGAAGATTACACTTTGCCAAAGACTACCACAAATGCAGCTGAGCTGCAGTGTTTGCCAACAGAAGAAAACCACAGGCTGAGTGTGTGCAGTTGAAGTGTGACTTGAATTAGAAACATGGCTTAATGAGCCAAACCAGACAGTGACTTTTCAGGCCGTCCATATAACTGTGTGCTCTGTAACTTCAGTGGGAAGGTTGGTAAAGTGTTTGACAGGCAAAAGATGTGTCTCTGCTTTTGGATACTTTAGCTGTAATTTACATCTGGAGACTATAACATATGCTTAGCTCCCTCTATAAACATCACAACCATTGTTACTACATTTAATTTAATGTCTCGTCCACATGGCAGGGCTTGATCAACACAGCTTTAGCAACAATATAATTTCATTTAAATGTTCACTATGTGTATCCTTTTGTTTTCCCTTTAATGAAGTAACAAATAGAGGTTTGCAGCCAAGAAAATATCATTAGTTAGTTCTTCAGGCTTTCATTTTCACATCACAATCAAGACTTTACAGAAGGTGCATTAAATTTTGCTTCTCTGGGATCCCAGTTAACACTTTCATGTGGGACACACATGGGCTTTTATGGGTGATAAATTGAGTTTTTGTTTTTTTTAAGGGAAAAAATGCCCACAGATTATTTAATATTTATCCTGTGTGGTAACCTACATTGAACCCATATGGTAACCAACAATCATTCTGCTTAGGGAGCATCATTCACTTGTATGTATGATCACCATTAAAGACCAGACACTCATGTTACATGTATGGAGGCTTTGGACAAATTTATACGGACCTCTCTTGGTTGCCCTAATATGACCCATACCACAAGCTACCACTAAGCTGCTGTATGTGACACCCATGTGGGCAAGACTGAGATGCTTCAGAGTATCCAGTGTTTGAAAATCATTTAATAGGTACTCCTGGGTACAGCATTGTTATTAACTTTAGAAATATCTGATTACTGCTGTATTTTGTTCAGTAATAATTCCAGAAAACCTTCATTTTCATGAGACATGAATGTCTGCAGGCTTTCAAAATTTAATGACATCAATTACTTGTTGAGAAGTTTCAGTCTGTACCAAAGAGTTGATACGTTACCTGGATAATAAGGAGCTTGCCTTTGTGTTAACACCTGGTATTTTTAATGTGTCCTTGATCAGATCAGGTTTCTGTTGTTCAGAGCAAAACCTGCCCACACTCCCTTAAAAAAATAAGTATTTTGTGAGTTAGGGGAAACTTTATAAACTTTGTGAAATGCTTGTCTATGACAAATTCTTAATTATTTGTCCCCACTTGTAAATTTGGCAATTGTAAAACATTCAGTTAAGTTCTTCCTCTTTGTAAAAAAAACATTGTCAGTTTGTCCCGGTGTGTGGCAGTACCAGACTACTCTACATGCCTTGTTAACAGCAGATCAGCTGCACAAAGGCACACTGTAACACATAGTTGTTATTATTCACACCAGGCATAAGACTGGAGAGGGATTATGTGATCATCTCCATCTGTATGTCTTGTCTGGAGCCATCTCGCATACTACTGGACCAATCAGCCTAATTTTTGGTGCACTTTCATGTCTGTATGATTCACATTTAAAAAAAAACAAAACTTTTTTATGGCTCTATGCCCAAGACAAGGCCACAGTGGACAGGCTGAAAGACTGTCCCTCAAGATATGCCATGAGCACAACTAAGAATCAGTAAAAAATTTATTTACAAACAACCAGACATGACCCACCATTGTAACAGTGTTTGTTCGTTCATTTTCTATTCTTTCAGATGATCTGTGCTGCAGACCGTCGTCACTAACATGGAATCGAACAGCTCACTCCAGAATCTTTCAGGCCTCTTGACTCTTTCGGCAGCTGTCACAGGTAGGCTATTTTTAATACAATGAAACACAAGGTTATGAGACATTTCTGAAAATATTATTGTGGTTGGCATTATTTTCAAACCCTTATGTGCATTATGTGTGTAGTCGATCCTTATTTCTTAATTCAGATTTATTATATACGTGTTTAGCTCTATTTTCATTTTTTAATACATAGTTATTAAAACACTGGATAAAGTTTATGGTTTCATCACCGTTTTATTTGGGACAATAAAGTAAAATATAATGCCTCCATTACTTGTCACAAAATGTGTGTGTGTGTACATACATACACACACAGTACTGTGCATAAGGTGTGAGGAAATGCTGTAAATCAAGAATGCTTTCAAAAATCTAAAATGTAATAGTTTATTTTATTTTATTTTTTTTTTATCAGTTTACAAAATGCAAAGTGAGCCAAAAGAAGAAAAATCTAAATCAAATCAATATTTGGTCTGACCACCCTTTTCCTTCAAAACAGCATCAATTCTTCTAGAAACACTTTTATACAGTTTTTAAAGGAACTCAGCAGGTAGATTGTTCCAAACTCTTGAAGAACGTATGTATGAAGTGATCAGTTTGGTGGTCTTCATACATGCTAATATATGTGATGTTTTTCCAATATCTAGCTCAGCAGCAGAACATGCGTGCTGCCTTGTATACAGATAAAAATATGTCATGTAATATGTGGGTCGTCACCATAACATGCCATTAGACACTGACAGACAGCATATATGTAATGGAAACAGAGACTGTATTTAGATTGAACATGTATAGAGCAACATCTGATGGGAGACATTTAGGGACATGAGATACGTGGTATCAATGTGAAGGACAACAACAGAAGAAGCAGATAGATGATGTTCATAAAAGAAAACATGACAGTGTCTCATTTAAAAGAGGAGAGAATTACAGTATCCCATTCATACTAATTAGACCCTTTCCCATGTTACCAACTCTTCGCACTCCCCCAAATCCTTCTACATACAATTCAGTTTGTCTGTAGCTTTTCAACAAACCTTAAAATGTTCACCATCTTTCATACATTCTTGGCTTTATTTAACTTTTAATGCCAGCAATCCAGTTTAGCACCCAGCATTCACACACACAGTTCCTTAAGAAACTGTCTTCTCTAGCATGAATGTGCATGATAACAGGTCAGTGACTGCTGCTAGTCTGGGCATGCAGTATATGATAGGGCCAGTCGAACACACAGACAGACAGACAGACAGACAGACGGGAGACAACACTACTATATGTTTTCAGACACATGACTGCACTTTAACTCCCTCATTCGTGCTATCATATCCTGGTCAAATTCCTTCTGTACCCTTTCTCTTCACACCACAGAAAATACACGCACTGTCTCCAATCCCTCCACAAATAGTCCCGTCATACCCACATCTTTCGCCACCCCGGGGCCCACAGCAGAGCATTGTTGTTGCGTGGATTATTTATGACCTTGTTTTTTTGTTGCGCAAGGTCGACCGGTCATGTCCATTAGGTGTATGTGCTCTCACTAAAAAAATTAGATAGGCCACTGTGTTTGTATAATGGTGCAGTTACTGTGTTGTTCCAAGAACTTTTAGCATTTGTATTGTGTCCTGCAGCTGTGCATGTTGTGTCTATACATTTATGCACAATATGTCATCAGTATTTCTAATCATGTTGTTGGGATTCACAGACGGGGTATCTCACTCCTGCAGGAGCCAAGAATGACTTCACTCCTACTGTAACCATCATCGACCTAACACCATTAGAGCCTATCAAGTGACACGCCTCGCTAAGCCCGGTGCTACTGAACCATTTATAACAGGCGTCACCTCATTACTATGATGACTTAAAATCATAAAAGTTTATATTATGGGTACTCTCTGTTTCTAAATACAGCACCATATTACTGCACGGTTCATTTTTGTCTTGCACACAATTGTTTCTGCTATCTAAAGAAGACAGGCGATATATCAGCACTCATCTCTTTTCAGACTTTCTTTTTAATCTTGAAGCACAACACAGTGCAAACAGTGTGTGTATCATGGTTTACCTTGACTTTATGACCTCATCCTTTTAAAACAAAGGTCTCATTTTTGTACCTATGTCACGGAAAATAATGCTCTATCTGTCTTTGGGTACAGATTTGTGGTGATGTGTGTTCATGTCGTGATGCTCTGAACCATCCAGACATTTCCTGAGGTAAAGCTTTCCATTTGCTGAGCTGTTGTTAACAGTGATGTGACCATCTGAGAGAGTATTTGATAATCGCAACAACCGCTGATCTATATTCACCTCCACCCAGCCCTTTTGCACGTTGTGCTGCTGCACATGCATGAGCCAAAATAGAAGGTGTTCACGGAGATGCACAGTCCATGTGCAGTAAATACAATCCCAAACAGATGCATGTTCAGACAGCTGTGAACACATGGACATGTGACTTACCTATTGGTATTTATCATTCAAATTTCAGCTGAGGGTGCAAAATGTTAAACTGAGGGTGCAATGTTTGTGTTTTGCACCCTTGTTGAACCAGACCTGTTAACACTGGGGTTTCTAGCTATGAGCGAAAGAGAGTGATGGTAACATTACAAACCACATAATCAAGTCAAGATTGTGAAGTGCTGCACATAAATAATATTATCGATATACATATAGATCCCTATTACTTATTACTAATCTAACAGCAAGCACATGGTAAATCTATAGATAGTGGAACAACAAACACATGAGACTGAGTTATTTGTTGTCAGGTCCCCTGCAGACTTCTGTGGTCTCATCTTTCCTTTTTCAGACAGAGTAGTCAAGTATGCCTCTAATGCCGCCAAACAACATTAAAATCTAAATATTGCATCTTTTATCAGTCAAAGACTGCACTGCAAAATATGTCAAATTGTGTGTACATAATAATAATAAAAAGAGTTGTCTTTAGGGCTGTGATGAAAACAGCCTGCATAACGGTCATGAAGTTAAGATTTATTCCAGTTCTGCTGCCTTGTGCCGCATAGTGTAGATGTGTGATGGACTGCTTTTATGATAAGTGGGTTTCATCTGGGTAATTATCACGCTCACTGTCACCTTGAATCACCACAGTGAAAACAACAAAACCTTAGTCAGTCCCATCATCACAGAACATTTGTCAACCACCACCTCCACGTGCTCCACTGGTCTCATTCCAGCCTGTCCGCCCTTCCTGCAGAGCAAAGACACTCAAGAAACATCTGTGTCTGTTGTTGTCTGCTGCAGTGAAAACAACCTACTGACTCCAGCTGATAGTTAACTTTTAACTTGTATCATTTGTATCTGGTCTGCATGTTTCAATCAGACTTATTTCTATAGTAGTGTTTCTCTGACTTTTCATCTTGCACAGAAGCCAACAACGGTTGTGCTTACAGTTATTTTTTTAATGCTGTTACCTCATGATCACAAATGAATTATTTCATAATATCTAGAAAACAAGCTTTGTTATCTAGAAACAAGATAATCAACCCATTATTTCGGGTTATATAAGGTTGTTTCTTCTTATTTACCATGATAGCTTGCATATTAAGTATTTTGACAAGTGCATCAACTGATTTCAGCTGAGAATATCAAATCAAGGAGTACATTATTGATCAATACATCGGGCTAAACTTCAGTAAAGGTCCAACACAGGCTGAATTTGTACTGTTGGAGATAATACTCAGATCAGTCCTCGTCATTTAAGGAGAGGACAGCCATCTCGAAGGCTGAAATCACATATGATCAAATGAACCAGACAAATGGCTAACAAAGTTGGTAACTGCAACAATTGCTCAGTAGAGGAGTGAAAAAAGCATTCCTTTACCACAACAATTTTAATCTTAAGAGACATCATCCCGATCTTTATGATGAATGTGTAAAGCACAAGGAGAAACAGGCACTACCAAAATGGCCAGTAGTAGTTTGTTTTGCTTGCTTGTTTTGCCCATTGAATGTGTACATTTTTAAAAGCATTCCATGTTTTGTTTGCATCTGCCAGTGGGCCATCACACATCATCAGAGTAGGCATAATAATATGTTAATTCCACCACAGGACAGATTTAACATTCTCTGATATTATGTGGAAAACAATATGTCCCTATAGAAGTATCAACATCAGCAATTGGCAAAAATGAGTTGGAACACATGAGCATATTGGCAAGGGTGGAAGTAACTAATTACAAAAGTATTTTTTGGGGGGTACTTGTACTTTTATGAGTAGATTTTCAAGTCTGTACTTTTACTTGTACTTTAGTATCCATTTCACCATGTAATCTACTTAGTTACTTTCAAAATCATAGTTGAGTACTGAGTACATCTGTATTTTTGAAGCCAATCATATGAGCTGACCACAAGCAGACCAGTGAGAGCAAAGACATATGGACAAAAAACTAAACACTGAAGCAGCACAGGTTTGGGGTAAGGATGTTAATGATTAATCAATAACTCATTAATCGGCATCCAGAACCGCACCTCACTCGACATTGTTTTGTTTAGTGGAGCCATTTATAGAATAAGAAGACTAAAATTTTAAATGAGGAAAACAAATGACAAAAAAGAAAAAAGATGAAAATTAGAAAAACGTTTTTAAAAACATATTCTGTATTATTAATGATTAATCGGTGGTTTGCATTTTCAACTATTAGTTAAGGAAAAATGAAAATTTGCGACCCTAGTTTGTAAAAGTGAGTGTGACCACTGAGCATTGATAATGTGTTGAACAGTTAAAAAGTAACTAATACTCTGAGTAGTATTTGAGATGAGTACTATGTACTTTTACTGAAGTAGTTTTCTGACACTAGTACTTTTACTTGTAATTGAGTAATATTTGAGTAATGTAACAGTACTTGTACTTGAGTACAGATTTTCAGTACTCTTTCCACCACTGCATATTGGCAAGAGTGTATCCTGTAGACTCTTATAGTCTTGATGTTCAATGCACTTTATTTCTCTGTGCTAAACGTGTGTGTGTATGTGTGTGTGTGTGTCACGAGGCGAACATGTTTGCGTGGGCCACAGGCCAGACAGAGGGCCGTGTAGTCACTCCCTGCTGACCGTTCCACTGAAACCAAATTAAAATTGGTCATTCGTCACACGATAAATAGACCACTATAGTCACCTCTGCCGGGCAACACCAGCTAATCCCACGAGAGCACCCTGCTCTTGTTTTGAAAGGCGAGCCTCATGGCTTGTCTTTCAAAGTGGAGATATTCGGGCCCCATTCTATTTTAATGGAGAGGTCTGAAATTCTCAAGAGCCCTTTAGGGTCCTCCCGGCTGTCCTTGATGGTCCCACCTCTCATACTGCTACACTCATCATCCGGCATTTGAGCTGGCCATTTCAATAGACGGACGCACACACACTGACAGTTCGGACATGCGGACGAAGATAGAGCGAGCGGGATCGTGACACTAGCTGCAGTTCAACAGATGGGACGTTTTGTACTTTGTAGATAAAGTGGGTGAAAATGGAAGTGTAGACTGGTGGGATTTAAAAGTACACCTCTGGTCTAACAGGGTTGACCCCTGAATTCATAATTTAAGCCGTCAACACTCCCAACGGATGAGCATTGAAAGCCATGTTGTGCACGGTATTGATACAGGTGTTCAGGAGGAATAGGCCCCGAAACTAAAACTGCTATGTAACTTTCTTGGATCTTATTTCATACCTTTAAAATCTTGGTTATTGCTCATTTAAGGTATGCCAAATTGTTCTTTAATATGAAGTCTGCAAGTTTGTCCTCTGAAAGAACATCCAACACCAAAACATCATAACAAGGCTGCAAACAGGTGTCCATCTCTGCAGCTTACTTATGAAACCATTCACTCACATGTCTGGTGCAGTTGGATGCCAGTGACGGAACATCCTTTTACAGTATAAGAAAAATGCAAACACCGTAGAACTTGAAAGCGCTCTGAACTGCATGTTGTTTGAGACATGCAAACGTCTCTGGACTGTTAAGTTTTTAACAAGAGAAAAGGTTCTATATAATGCAAAGAGAGGAACTGGCAAACCCTGTAAAACAGCTGTAAAGCAGCTCGGTTTCGGGGTCGCCTGGTCCCCTTTATGTTTAACCCTTAAGACAGGGTGGTCCTGTCACTCTCCTGCTCACATTTTTGTGAGACACACTCACATACGAGCGGCAGTTAACCATCTATTTTGAGTCCTTCGCAGTAGCAACTGACACATGCTGAGGATTTCAGTGTAGACCCCCGTGAGCAGCTCCAATGAATGAGAGGCTTGTCAGAACAGAGATGCAGCAGCAGGGGCAGAGGCCACAGGACAGGGGACAGGTGGATGTGGGCGAGAAGAGGCAAGGAGCATGAGATTCACACGTGCTTCAGACAGCCAAGAAGACATTATGTCAGCCACCAGGGGCTCATTCAGACAGATGTAACGCTCATAATCACGCATGTATAGAAGATATATCGAGCTTGTCTACACGAACGGAGTCTGCCTACAGCTGCTAGTGTAGACAGACTGTCTCTGCTGGTGAACTTTGTCAGGGCTAAATAACCCTAGATATGGCCTAGTTGTTTCTCATCATCACAATATCATACTGTATTAGAAACATTTATATAGTTTAGTTTACATGCTTGTATATTATGATAGAATAACAAACATCACATACTGTGTTTCAGCTGGTCTGCCATTTGATGCCATTTCATCACAGTGATTACCTAAAAATCTTTGTGACATTATGTTACAAAGATTTATTGGCAGAATATGGTGAGTTTGAATATGTTTTCAGTAGTTTTTTTTATTAGTGCTGGATAAGAACGACAGAATTTTTGTTTTCATTCACCTTACAATGAGCCCTTTATTTCTACAGAAGGCACGGATCCTCTCCCATGGAGGCTGCCATGTTGCACTGCTATGATTCTAAAGTAATCCAGAGCGGATCAACTAAACACCAGGCTTAGATGCCATTATCACTGGTCCTCCAAGACAGAAATTCTTAACCTGCAGGCTGGGACCCTCAAGGGGTCATGAAATAATATTATATGTAGATGTATATGTAAATCTAAGGACAGGAAACAGGACAGGAGAAAGCTGACCACTGTTCCAAAAGGGGTTGGACATTGGAAGGGTCAATTGCATGTCATTATAAAGTATTTCATGTGAAAAAGGTCTGTTTACATCACATTGATACCTGTGTGTTTCCTGGAACACCTGTACTTTCATGCCACTAATTTTAACTACAACTTCACATTGCAATTTGGCCTCAGAAAAAAAGACTGACATTATTATCGGATATTAATGTCTTTGGTGACATCATGGGACACAATTGCACGTGGGTGTCCTCTTGAGTCTGGGGTGGTAGAGCACACATGTATGCGCACACACACATACACACACACACACACACACACACACACACACACACACACACACACACACACACTACTAACTAATTTAAAAGTGCAGATCAGCGCCCTTACCAGGATCAAAGCCATGAGAACAGAAGCTGCTTGTACTCAGATGTTATAAATAAGTCTCTAGCAGTACTGTATGTACAGATGGTGGTACATCTTCACACTGTGTGTGTCTGTGTGCAGGATCACAGTACATTGGGAGCACTCACACACAAAGCGCATCATAAAAGTTGTGTAACCCAGTAAATAAACTCCTAGAAGTCTTCTGTGCTGTGATGCAAAACTATTTTTTGATGGGTGTTACCTCCTCCAGGGGTTGGAGTGGGTGTGATAACTTGCCTTCTGACGTCAGGGGAGCCATGGCTACAGTTCAGCTGTCTGCTCCTGTGTTCTTTCTCTCTCTGTCATCTGTCTGTCTCTGTTCTCATGAATAGCCTGTCCAGTGGAGAACATGCTGTGCCAAGCTCTGCCATGCTGTGTCTGCCTGAGTGTCCTCAGTCAGGGAAGCAGAGAGACAGAACACAACAAAGACTGTATCTTTTGTAGATTTTGTACATGTACATTTCCTGGGGCAGCAACAGGCCAGCAAATCTTAACTAATGTTAAGGATCCTGTCTTATCTTACTTCACCCTACCCAAACCGTTCTCATCCGGACTCATCACATATCCTAAATTGCTTATCAGCTTTTGTGTCTCTTACCTAGCTTACCACTTTTCTTATCTTGCCAAATTAAACAAGTTTGTAGCTTTGATTTTAATCATTGAAAGTGAAACGGAGACAGTAGTACAACAACAATAGTAACTTAACTTTCCAAAGACATTCTTTTTGGAAAATTTACAACAATGATAACTAAAGATAAAGAGAGCATGCTAAGATGGGAGAGAGAATCTCCGCCATATCCATTATCCATAAAGTTAGCTAACACTATGTTAGCTACTCTTAGCTTGCACTACCATTAGCTTCTGTTAGTGACCACTATGGGTGCTTTTCATTCGGTAAATTGGTCTCCTCGTCTTCTCCACTCGCTTCCTTTCCTCACATCTTAGCTCCACCCAGCAAGCAATTGAAAGAGGGATGTGAGGACAAGATGCAGGGACAGAGGAGACGAAACTCTCGTTCCAAAAATCTCGTTCCACAGCGTCAGTCCGAAGTAACATCAATAACTGATGATGATTACTGATTAGCTGTAATACACATTTTCTATCTTAAGTTAGGGTACAAACATTGACTTAGGAACTGTTCATCTGTAATGGCTTTTTTCTTAAATCAGGTCCTAACCTTAATTACCATGGTTACTAAACAGTAACAATAGAATATTAAAATTAGGAAGTTTCTGTAATACGGCCCCTGTTAAACAGTTAGTTCATGCAGGCAGCAGCTTGTCAAGTGTTATCAGGGGGCCTGATGAGGTTATTGGAGTGATGGCCAACAGGACCCCTTGTTAAAATATCCTCATGCAGTCCAAGTAGGTGCCAACCTGTAAGACAGGCTCTCATTTACACACATAATCATAAGCATAGAGGTACAAAGAGGCAAGATGAGAGAAGAGAAAAAGAAGCTAAGAATCAGATAGAGGACAAGTACTGTGTTGAAACCACTGAAAAATATTATTTTATTGAGAAAGATGTAGAAAACTGACTAATGGATGCATGTGACAAGAGGACAAGGTTCCATCTTTAAGGGTGCACATTATATCCCTAATTTGCCAACATTTGTTTGATATTACGTGTTTGATGTTTCATTGGGAGGCAGAAATAGCGGTGGGCAAGATGAAAGAAAAAGAGCTACGGAGACAGAGAAGAGAGGAACCAACGCCCCCCTCCCACTCTTTATTTATACCCCCAAAGACAGCAGGCTAAGATTTCTGGCACCAAAACACACGTCACGCTTGCTATTTCTGTCTGAGGTGCCACATAGCATCGAGAGGTTGGGTGACCAGGCTGAGGCATCATGGGGCCAAGGGACTTCCGTACACCCACACAGCCTTTACATGACATTTCACACTTTGGGCACCTCTGCCAGGAGAGAGTGTGTACATAAATGTGTGGCAGATCATGTGTGGATGTGTACAGAAAACCTTTAATGAGAAAACTGAAAGATACATTTGTACAACTGAAACTGTGTGTAAGTGTGAAACTGAAAGTGTTTCCTCACCTTCCACAGAGGCGGAGGTGTCAGAGAAGCCTAAGGTTGTTGAGGAAGTCTTATGAGCTCTTATGAAGCTCAACATGAAACGTTATCTCTAATTCTACAGAATCACCGTCTGTGCTGAACACTGGATATCCTGGTAATGATGGATAACATAACTGCTCATAGCTGCAGCATTAGTGTACTTAACAGCATATTCAGTGACAAATGATTTTAAAAGTATAAATAAATCTACATAATCCAAGCACAGTCATGTATGAGCTTCAAAAATGTGTTTTCAGAGGACAATCACGTGTAATCATGCAGTTACTCAGGTATGTTTGAACCAGTTGATGTGTTGAAGACGGTTGACTGTTAGCTCATTTGCAACAGCAACTGACACTACTTGAGCAGCTATTGCATTGGCATGCAGTGAGCAGCTGGTATCAGATATCCATAGGCTTGACATGCAGTAAATCATCAACACCCTGCAATATGAGCCACCATTAATGCAACAATACAATGCAATGCTGCAATAGAGAGAGGCAGAGTCTTTATGTCAAAGCACTGTCATATTTATTAACAAGAAAAAAATACATTAAAGGCATATCATAGTCATTTGTCACAGCTGTTATCTGAACATCTTAAATATATTACTTTGACAGTTTGATACAGTAAAACACACTGTTGTTTGACAGTTTGCGAGGAGCACAGTTGCGACTTAATATCATCCTCCTGGTGGCCACGTTGAATTTGATTCAGCATGGCAACCATGAGGATTAAACACATAAGCATGCACCCTCAAACTGGGGCTGCATGCAAAATCTCATTTTACAGAAAACACCTGAAATTCAATACAAAAAAGAGGAGAGTGAATAAAAGGGAACTGCAACAAAGCAATATGCTGATGTGTTGGCAACAGTTCGGCACAGAAGAAGCAAAAAGCCACAGCAACACTGGAGAATGTTATGGATGTGTTTTATCTCGAACACGACATCAAGATGAAACTCTGAAACTCTTTTAAAGAATTTTGTTCAACAGAAAAGTCCTTACTATTTACAGAGGGGAGAGGGCTGAAATGGAAAGGTATCACATAATGACAGTCTCAGTCTGAAGAGAGTAGGACATGAGAGGCCGGTGCTTCAGGGCGGGACTTGGGGTTCTGGTCATGGGGCTAGGGGGGCGAGCAAGGGGGCTTGGAGGACGGTACATTGGGCCTGATGGGGCGGTGATCCTGGCAGTAGGTGTGCGGCTGGCCCATCTAGAAGGTGGCCTCTGGTTGGCTGGCCGTGCAGGACGAGAGAAGCACTTGCTAGGTTTGGCTGGGGCCAACTCGGCTGGGTTTACCTGAACAGACACATAATGGGATACATGTCAGCTTGTAAAGTGCCAGCATGAGTATCACTAGTTGCTTTTGAGGAACTGACCCTTCCTAAATTATACCCTGTGCTCCAAAAAGCAGTTGAGCAAGCTTGGTACTCGGCAGAACTTTGGTCAGCTTTCTTCTTTCCTGTTTCGTATACTTAGATATGCTATGTGCTAGTCTTGTATATGTTGAAAAGAAAAATAAATTTAAGATGGGTAAAAGATGTTGCCAGAGGACCTGTAAAAGCAACATACAGTCACATCCAAAGTTAGCTAAAGTTAGCAAAATGCTTGCTAAGAGTCAATTGATGCTAATGATGCAGAAAAAAACCTACCTGCAGTGGTTCCTGTCTGTAAGCTGTGTGATGGCCTGTTCTGGGACTGGAGCTGTACTCATGTTGGATCTCCAACATGTCCAGAAGCTCAATAAGTCCTTCATCCTGTCCCACTAACCCTCCCCTCTGCATCTTCTGAGCCCCAGAAGAAGCACTTGAGACCCTGTAGTCCATTTTGGGCTCCACGTGTTGGGGCTTTCTTGCTCTCTCCCCTTGAGCCAGTCCTCCATCTCTGTCTGTAGCACTGTTAGCCCTGGGTCTAATCTTTGGGCTTCCCGCCACCTGTGATCTCTTCTGGGACAGCTGAGGACTCCGCTGGGACCCTTTAGACCCGCTGTAGCCTCCTCTGTGATCCCTGTGATTCTGTCTACCAGAGTCTGATACTAACCCCCATTCTTGGCCTGGCCCTACCTCTGCTGTCAGCACGTCGGAATCTGCATGGCATTTCTGGGTAGGCACACGCATGGGCGCCCTGCCGGCGACTGCACTAGCTCCCAGAGCTCGGCGCTGACAGCCAGGGATGGGGCTCTTTGGCTCCACGGCCAGTCCCTGAGGGGTCACCACCCCTGATTCAGTGAGCATTTTGCCCTCGTTTTCCTGAAGCATGGCTCCAAACTTCCTGAGAACAGAGGGGCTGCTGCACTTCTTATCTCCCAGGATGCCAGGACTGAAGGACTTCCTGTCCAGCGCAGGTGATTCTGCTGTTGTTATTGGAAGCTGTGAGCGTGACTGTGCAGGAGGAACATCCCTTTGTCCAAGAGGGGGCTTGGAACCCGTGTTTTCTTTGTTGGGGGAACTCTCTCTGCGGGGGGAGCCCCTCATGGTAGACACTTGGTTCTTTCTGTTTTCAGTCTCCTCAAAGCTGTCCAAATACTGCTCCTGACCAAGCCTGAACCAAACAGATGCAAAACGAAGATTAACAGGTGTTTTCCTCACATCACATCATTCTATAAAATGTTCATGAATCCACTGCAAACTCACTTACCTTTCATTTCCAGGACTTCTTCTGATCTCATCATGGTATGATGGGATGTCTGGGCTCACCTTGATTGTGTCACTAAAGCGCTGAGAGAGATGGGAAAAATATATTTAATAAAACATCCATATCAACCTCTAAGCTTTAAATTAGAGTGTGCTACTGCAAGATCATTGGCAGGCTTCTGTTTACTGTACTGAACCAAAACTGAACCTCAGCTGACCCTTGATCATCACTTGATATAGCACTGTGAAGACTATTCTGATCTACTGTACTTTAATGTTGGCAGTACACGTAGATTTTCATGTGGACCAGGAAACAGTTTAACATCTTGTCTTCCTTCTTGATTGCTTTGTCAGGACTTACTAAAGTGCAAGAGTTGAGAAAGACCGCTGTCAAAGTATGTGAAACTAACTCCTATCTGGTAACGTATGTGTGTAAGTAGACTTGAAGGAACCACATAACTGTAATCAATATGTTCCTGACTGAACCCCAGCTTTGACTCATATCATGTCCACCTATCTGGTTTCCTCAGATGAGCAGATGCCAACAGAATGAGGCAGCTGGTAGGGAAATTATAAGAATTGCCATTACTTACCACGTGGCGAGCTCCATTGTTCTTCCGGCTCATTTGATTCCCCTGGCCCAAATAATCCTGCAATAAGTCTCCAATCTCTGAAACTCCATTGGTGTGGCAGTAACTGTAGCCATTCTGATGACTCACTGGGTAGCCGTACCCATTGGGGCTATAGTTACAGCCGTTACTATAGTGATGTGGCACAGTAATAGCTCCAGAGTGATTCTTGCTGTGATGGCCGGGTGCAAAGAGACCATTGCCATGGTGCCCGAGGCCACACTCCAACTCGCTGCCATTTTTCTGGTTGTCGGTGGTGATATCGTTTGCTCCTCTGCGGGCCTGAACTTCATTGTACAACTGAAAGATGAAAACAGAAGAAAACATTAAAAACTCCCTGATGAGTTCTTGTCAATTGACCCTTCTTATGTCCTGGCCCTTGTCGCTTTGTGCTCTAGTAACAGTTGAACAAGCTTGGTACCCAGTGGAACCATGGTCAATTTTCTCCTTTCATGTTTCCTGTACTTAAGGGCTTTTCACACTGCACATTCTTAGCCCAGAGCTATCCTTAGCGTTAGTGTAAGAGTTAACCCTGTAATAACCCCCTTTCAAACACATGTTGTTAGCCCAGGGTTAAGCTAGATCAGGGCTATACAATTCACACAGGATTTCTACTAGCCCTGGGTAAAATGTTTGTTGGTACAGCAAATAATGCAAACATTACAGAATGTTCCCTGATTACTCTTTAACAACCTTTAGCCCCGTTTTACACTGGCACCTTTAAGGCCTGGGTTTAGTCAATTTTCAGAGGATAACCCACAAAGTTGGGACTAAATCTGCTCTGCAGCAGTGCCACAAAGCCCTAGGCTAAAGTCGGAGTTTGCTAGTTTGCTAGTGTTTTGCAAACATTATCTATCAGATGTATCTGGGTAGCTGATGATTGATGTGTATTAGCTAGCTAGGTAGTGTTTTACTAAGATTAGCTAACTTGATGTGAGTATATCACCTTAAAAGGTCCCCAAGCAACATTAAGCCATCTTCAGAATTTTGTTTCCTTTTCAGCACAGATAATCAAGCACATAGAATATCTAAATACAGGAAACAGGAAAGGAGAAAGTTGATCAAGGCTTTGCCGAGTACAAAGCTATCTCAACTGTTATTGGAGCACAGAGCGAAAAAGAATGGGAATGGACCGGTCAACTGAATGCATTCCTCAAATATCTGAACCTAATTAGCTGTTGAACTATATGCAAAGCTCAGCTCAAGAACAGGAACTGTTTACACCACAAACAAGTCTTATAATTATCACAAAATCATTGCACAACCTAACCTATATTTATGATCAGCACATGTTATTCCAACAAGCATCTATTTCCCACTGCAACCATTAATACATCATTTAGTATCCTCTTTCAGACCGTGTGTGTGCGTGTATGTGTGTGTATTGTGTGTGTGTGTGTGTGTGTGTGTGTGTGTGTGAGAGAGAGAGAGAGAGAGAGAGAGAGAGAGAGAGAGAGAGAGGAAGTGTGTGTGTGTGTGTGTGTGTGTGTGTGTGTGTGTGTGTGTGTGTGTGTGTGTGTGTGTGTCCAGCATGTCTGTCACTACATCACAGTTTAATTAGCTTGTTAACATTTGTCTGTATCATTGCTCCAACAAGGCCATGAGGTTGAGTCAGTCGGTGCGCTGCCAACAGTTTATTATGGTGCACAAGCACACACACACATGCAACACACACACACATATAACACCAATTAACACACACTCTAGGGATTACGGAAGCACTTAATAACCTGGAAACAAAACCATTAACATGTTCACAGGCTCCCAAATCACATTTGTGAGTGAAAGCTGTTATTTTTGAGTTTATTACACAATGTTTGGATCACTGTTAAACCAAATTCGTTAATAAATCTTAGTGCTTCTATACAGCTGAGTTTCTTTATTTTTCTTGCTCCTCAAATCCAGTTTTTGAACATTATAAATCAAAACTGTCCATAGACCGCAATGAAGGGGACGGATGGCAGATTGAGATAATATTTTTGGAAATTAACTTTATTTAGTCACTATTATATGAAATCTTACCTCTTCGATTTTTCTCTGGATGTCCTGCAGCTGGTCCTCCCACTCCTGCATCTCCGAGTCAAAGTTGTCCATCAGCTCTGGCCTCTCTTTGCCCCAGCCCCGGCCGCCGTGTTCCAAACCCCGCTCCAGATCAATGGCTGCCATGACGCAGGCGGCTCAATACCCAGTAGCCTTTTTTAAATGGCAATTTCCCCTTTCTCCTGTTTCACTCTCCTGTCAGAGGTCACTGTCTGTTTGGCAGCAAGGGACGGAAGGATCGATGGCCTGGAAACACTATAAAGACAAACACATGGGAGACAAGAGGGTTGGCATTTTTAAGTACAAAAAAAAGGGTTTGATTTGATTTTATTTCAGAATAAAACACCATTGGCACTAACACCCGATTGAAGTTAAATTGCATCAAGTTTTATTCCATGGAATTTTAAGCGTTTTTACTTGTCTCTGTTGCTTAAATGACTCGTTATGTTGGACACTTTCTGCCCTCTCATAGGTCAGGCATTCAACATCCTTTCACATTCTTGTCCAAAATTCACAGGCATGTAACCCTACCTATGGAGCGCGTGTGGACAAGGGTGTTGCATGACAACACTGCAAGTGTTTAGACTCTCGGCCACTTTGACCTTTGCGACATCGGAAGAAACACTTAACCTCAGTGTTTCAAACGCAGGGTTCAAGATCAAAATGTCCTGTGCCAAAATGTGCTTTGTTATAGCTTAGATTAGAGCTGAACAATTAATTGAAATGTTAGTGAAATCGCAATACCCAAATCACAGGAAAAATGTCACAAGGTGTCAAAAGCGTAACAACATATCATTATCAGTGAAGCACTGAGGTGCTACAGAGATGCACAGCCTACAATTCATATTCCTCCGATGTAAGGGAACACGCTTGTTTGATTCAGACTCCAGCAAAAATCCCATACTCCTTTTATATATTTTTTTCAGTGAAAATGAAATGCAAAAATCACTAAAATTGTGACTTGTATCTGTCAAAATAGTCCCTGTAAGTGTGGCGTGGTGCCTAAATATTGTTGCAGCTCCTATCAAATAAACAAAATCAACCAATGTTTATTGTTTATATGAAGTATCCTGGCTGAAAGTGCCCGAATGTACCAGCCACACTTCCCTCCCATCTGTGATGTAAGAGTAGTATTAATAATCCTGTAACTATGCATAGTAAACTGGCTGCGTGGCCTGTGTGCATGGGAGAGTGACAGAGGGTATGAATGTATGTCAGAGAAAGTTTAAAAAGTTACACTTTAAAATTCACGACAAATTAAATAAATGAATATGAAGAAAAAATATATATAGATTGTTTCCCATTTATGTTGTTTAATTTTTAAAGTTTTAAGCCTATATACAATTAGAATTTCAAATTATATTATCCAATATTCAATGTAGGAAAGTATCTAAGTACATTTACTTAAGTTCAAGTTTGACATACTTGTATTCTACTTTGTACTTCTACTGTACAACATTTCAAAGGTAAATATTGTACTGATATTTATTTGTTTTAATACTTTTTTACATTTGAAAAATAATAATAAATTAAAAATAATAAAATATAAATGTTGGTTCCACATTGATAAACTACAGCAACACGCTCTTGCATGTATTTGTTAGCTACAGAAACATGAATAATATAATAAATACGAGAAAGGAGCCATTCTGTATAATGAATACTCTCACTTAGTACACTTTAAGTACATGTTGCTGATAATATGTCTGTATTTTTAGTTATTTAACAATTTGAATTCAGAACTTTTAGTATTTTAGACTATGGTATTCCTACTTTTACTCAAGTAAGACATCTTAATACTTCTTTCCCCACTGCCCATATGGCACTATAACATCATTAAATTATTTAAGCCTGAATAATAAACCTCTGTCCTTACCTTGCTCAACACACAAGTTTTCAGTGCCCTCCAATAAAAATCCCCAGCCTGCTCTATGCTCCTGAGCGCTGTGCGCCCTGGTCTCTCCAACACATTCACTCCCCTCGTCGCCAAATTGTCAAGTCCACTCTCGGCTGCGCGTCCCGCTCGCTTTTCCTCCTCTGTGTTACGTAAAACCCGGCGGACAGGATTTAAAGGGGCCCCCTTCTCCCAATGTCGAGGTTAAGTCCGGGAGCGCTGAACTAAAGGGTAAACAACTTCTGTTCCAGCCGGGGTCCCCAGCCTTTATACCGCAGTGCCCCACTGTTTACGCGGGCGCCCCATCGGAATCGGGCTCAAATATCATAATGTCAAATTTATTCCAGCATTTGAAGTCTCGATGGGACAACTGTCGTCACCAGCATCCTGGCTATAATTACTGGGGCTCGCGGAGAGAGAGAGGGAAAGTGTTTACATAGCTATTTCAGCTGCTGCCAGCTCTCAGCCAATAGGCTTCTCTGTTGCTACTCTGCTTTAGGATGCTCGGGCAGATTTTGTCTTGTGACCATGCGGCGCTACTGCAAATCATTTTTCCAAAGGATGCCAAATGGGCGTAGGTGACACAGTGAGTAATAATGTGTCACTGTCAATAATATCTTTATTGAACAGAGGCACGGAAAGGAAACGGCAAGGTGGATGCCTGGCATACATGGCAACATTTCACTCCTATTTTTTTCACAAAAACTTTAAATATTACTTTTAATCTTTAATATTTTCTGGTATTTAAAAACGAACGAAAAGCATAGGTTTTAGATACACTCTTAAAAATTAGGGTTCCTAAAAGGTTCTCCCTCAATGGGCAAAATTCTACCCAGATCCAGTTTCTTCTGTAGAAGACTTTTTTGAATAAAGGGATTGTCAAGGGTTCTTTGTAAGGCTAAGCATCCCATTAAGCAGAGGCAAATACAGCAAACTTCTTCCTGATGGGCTGAAGAATGGGCTCGTCAAGGGTTCTTTACGAGACTAATAAAGGTTTCATTAAGATTTGTTTTCATCCAAATAAGTGTTTTTGAAAAAAAATAATTTTTCAAATAAGATCAGGTTCTTGCACCAGTTCTGTACAAGGTCCTTGGAATCTTGGTTCTATCTACTGAACCAGTCCTCATTTCCACCAGTTTTGAGTGGAACCACTGAAATCAAGGATGTCACCAACAGGGGGCACTGCACAATGCACAACGACGTGTAGAATATTTGGTTCACTTACACTTTGGTTCCCAAGAAGAACCTGCTATTTTTTGTTCCAGACAGGAAACCATGTTTTCAGGTTCCAAACCAGTTTATTTTTGGTGGAAATGCACAGGACAGTTCATAATTAGGCTTTTATAAAAGTTCCACTTGGAACATTTCTAACAGTCTTTATAAAAGACAAACCAAAGAACCCGTGATGATTCTAGTTAGCACCTTTATTTCTAAGAGTGTGATGCATGTTTCAAATTGTGCAAAAGAGCAAAACGTGTGAAATACAATGTCCTGGAGTAACTGGAAACTGCAACTGTGTTCTTGACTCATTCTGCTGCAGTGACGTCTGAAGACAGTTGCTTCTGTTCATCTGCCACAACATCAATAACCAACGCCTGCCTCTAATCAGGGGTCCTGCTGGGAATTTTGAAGGGGGTGGGCGGGGGGAAGACAACATCTGACATTTGGCACCACTCAACATGATCATCAGAATTCCTTCCAGTTTGAAGCCCCGGGATCATCACTGTTATTCTTCCACCTGTTGTGTTCCCTAGTAAATAACAAATCATTCAGAAGTTAAGGAGAGGGATGAAAACAAACTCTTATCCTTACTTTACCTGAAGGACAACAACAGCGGGACTGTACAGCGTATGTCGTTCTGAAAAACAAAAAAGAGGTGACTGCTGTCATAACCTGTTACCACAGAAAATATATTTAGTAACAAGGCCAAGCCAGGACATAAAGCAGCATGGAAAGATGATGTATGTTTCCTCCCTTACTGTCTCGTGACCTTAAAGCTCAGTGTAAGCAATGCTAAACCCAAATGACCTGCACCCCTACCTATTTTATCTACAGTGCATCTATTTATTAATGTGTAAGTACCTGGGGTGGGCAATAACAAAGCCCATTTATTCTAGACATGGCCTTTTGTGTCTTTCATAGCCACTGTAGGTTTTCTACTTGCTTGAAAGGGGATGGTGAGGCGAGTTAGTTGCAATCTGCAAGTTCACTGCTAGATGCCCCTAAGCCCTACAAACTGGTCCTGGTACATTATTCAAGTATCTGTGTCTTAACTTCAGTATTTTTGGGGAAATCTTATGAGAGACAAATATTTAACTTTTGCCTCCACTACATTTCTTTGAAGGCTTCCATTACTTGTTACTTTGAAGAATAGATTTGGAGTCAGTAGATTAATTGTCATTGTATTTTTAAATTGCGATAGGCCATACACTGCGTTTATCACAGGAGAAAAAACAGTCACAGTAATCGGTCCTTTATTATCATGCTGCAGCATGTCATCCACTCTCCTGTAAGATCACTCCACCACAAAGATTTGTGAAACTCTTGCGAGATTTGTATGCTTTGTTTCTTCACTGTGCAAGTTGTACAAACCAAACATGCTTTATAGTGTGACAACACTGTGGTTAAGATCTGCTTAGGTTTTGGGACAAAAAAAACACCTGGTTAATGCTGGGGAAAGATCATGGTTTGGGTTGAAGTTCTTTTGTCACACAATTAACCTCTATAATCAAAACAGTATGTGTCCTGAAACTACAAATATTTGTTAAAATGTAGATTCCTTTTTCTTTTTTATCTTCGTTATTTTACATGTTTTGTTCACTCTCCCACACTATAAACATCAATGACAAATTGATAAGGGCAGCAGTCACTTTTTATAGAACTGGGCTAGTCCCAGCTACAGGTCTGTTTCTCTTTAAGTAACTCACCTTCTCAAGGGACTGACTGGACGATTATGTGTTATGGAAAATGTGGACTCCAGTGTTGAATCTAGCCACACTCTCTTGAATGTGACTGCAGCCTCGGCAAGTGCGCTTTTCCTGTGCTTTTGGTTACCTTGGCAACAAAGGATGCGGGGAGGAAAAAAAATCAAGAGAGCAAAAAACAAACGAGGGATGATATGAATTAAGGGAGGCGAACATCACAGGACAAAGAAAAGAGTGAAAAGAAAGACTAGTTTAAAGATGGTGGCATAAGAGAGGGATGAGAATAACACAAGTATGAGGATGAGCAAAATGATAGGCTGGAACATCTGGACGGAGTAACAAACCATAACAAACAAGAGGTTGGATTTATGAGAAAAAGGAAGAAGCAGAAACAGCATTAAGGTTTTTGAGACATTTCACACGCCGTCATGAAACTCAGATCCATTTTAAATATTTGTCTCACCGACAGTGGCTCCTCCGTCTCCCTGTCCTCCAGCCTCGGCACTTCCAGTCTGTCGATGAAGGCCTGCAGTTCTTTTCTGAAGGCCTTCATCTGAGCATTAATGCGATACAGCAACTCGTGTTCCCTGATCCTGCTTCCATCGTCTTCTGCACCCTCCTCCCCTCCTCTCCCGAACATCACGTCACCGTTTGATACGTAAACCCTCGCCTCTGAGATCACGGTGGCAGTGTCAGCGATGAGCCGGTCGATGGTCCTAACAAGCCTCTCTGCTTCCACACGGATGTCGATCATCTGCTGCCTGTCCCGCAGGTTGCACCGCACACCTGGCAGGAAGCGAGCCAAGGGGGAGGAGGCAGCGCCCTCGGGCCCCGTGGGGGTGTAGAGTCCCCGTGTGGGTGTCAGGCACCGGCTGCTGCCGTTATTGTTTCTGACCTCATCTGAGTCGCTTTCACCACCTACAGGGCCTTCACGTTTGCGGTGCGGTGGGAGGAGGCGAGAGGAGGTGGAATCCTCATCACTCTCACGGCGACCACTTGTCGCACCGCCAGCATCACTCTCTGCATCGCTGTCTCGTGGGCTGGGCCGCAGAGAGAGGTGAGAGGCCAGGTCATAGCGCTGCATGTTGGAAAGGAGCACACGGTTCTCGTACTGCAGCTGCATAACCTGAAGAAAAACAGAATAAAAACAAATAAAATAAATAAAAACAGGACATAATAAACAGATTTTAAAACAAAGCAAAACAGGACACTTTTCAGCAATATGGTTGTATGGATGGTAAAGTCTGGCTCTCTGCTGGTCATCTACCACTTTGGTCCAATTGGGTGAGTTGAAATGAAATTCAAAAAAACCTGCTAAACTTTATGTTAGCATTATCAGTGTGAGTGTATTAGCATACTGACATTACCATTTCCAGTTAAAAACCAATCAGTAATTTCCTAAAGCAGCTGTACACTGTATTTTTTTTTTTTAGCAAAATTACTCACATTGGAGTCAACAGTATGTTTACAACCTTGTGTTTTATGCTTAACAAATAATAGCATTTTAACACATTAAACTAAAATGGTGAACATGGTTAACATAAAAAAAATACATATACATTAAATATTTATCCGTTATTATACAACAAGGCTGTATAGCAAGATTTTGATATAATAATAAATAAAAGTATATAAAAAACAGAGAAGAAAGTAGCAGTAACGATACTAATGATATAATAAAGGTCTTGTTCCATTTAGTGTAGCAGAGCCTTTCCAGTGAGCCAACATGCACAACAGCAGCACCCTGACTCTGTTTGACCTGAATGGAACTGAACCTTTATTACATCACACCTGCCGTTACCATAATATTTCATGCCAACATGTTAAGTTGTAAAGACAGTATTTCAGAATAATTTATGCTCATAAACAAAAGGAAATTATCAAATTAATTTGAATATTATCAGTCATCTTGTCATACCTTGCCACTGAGGTCATTAATCTGTAGCCTTGCTGTCTTTAACTCCTCCTGGAGGGCTTCTGCCTTTGCACCATCATTTCCTGCACCTCCTGCTCCTCCCCCATGTCTGGCGCTTCCCTCATGGGTTCCGGCTTTGAACCGTAACTTGTTGAGCTCGCCCGTCACTCTCTTGTTTTGTTCTTCGGCATCAGCAAGGTTCCTTCTCAGCAGCTCCGCCTCATCCTCTACCAGCTGCAGCTGCTGCCGAAGCTCCGTCAGATCATCGCCGAGGCCTCGCCCTGCACCCGACCCGCCCATCGCTCCTGACCCAGAGCTTCCAGCGCCCTCCCCTTCCCCACGGAGGTCGTCAAGCTCGGCCCTCAGGCCACGGTTCTCCACCTGTGGGGGAGAAAATCTCATCACTCATACGACTCTCACTGAGGTATTATTTCTTTAATTGATCCACGTAGCATCGTCTGGTCTTACCTCCAACTCAACTATTTTCCTCCCCAGGATGTTGGCCTCCTCCTCCACTAGGCGGAGCCGTAGTTTCAGCTCTGACTCGCGGGTGGTGGGTGGACCCCCAGCCTCTCCTTTAGGATGGGTGCTGTCCAGTTCACCGTAAAAAGAGCGGTACTTCTGCAGCTCTTGCTCCAGACGGTCCTTCTCTTTGTCGATCTTGGCTGTCTTCTTTCTCATGAGCACAGCTTCCTCTTTGATGAAAGCTAGCTGGCACTTAAGGTCCTCATTGTCCTCCTGGAGCAAAGACACAACACAGACCATACTTACAGTAAACGCTAAAGTTAAGTAGAAATGGTTAAAACCTAATCCTGAAGTTCACAACGTTGGTCTCTGCAATAAGACGTAAAGACGGAAGGACTTAAGATTAAAGAGAAGATTTCGTACCACAGTCTTTCTAAGCTATAACATTATCTATCTCTGGACCAAGAGGATGTTTGACGTCTGCTAAGTCTAGAGTAATTGCTGGAGCTCTGCAAACTCTCAGCTTTCATTTAATGTACTTTTTTTCAAATGACTGGAGCACTGGCTTTGGCCTGCTGTAGCCCAGGGTGAAAAACAAAATGTCTGACTTTGAGAACATCACATGAGGGTGTGAGCTAAACCTGCATGTGTTTCAATAAGTCTTACTGATGTCTGGAATTCATGTATATTCATGACAAGACTTGCAGAGGGAAAAAGATAATTATTCAAAGATGAGATCACACACTATGGAAGTGATAGAGGATGGCAGATGTTTCTTAGGAAGATGCTTCTTGATGTTTCTTTCCATCACTTTGGGGATCATGTTTGTTTATACAAGAAAAGACAAAACATTGTAGGAAAATGATCTCTTTACTGGTAAAAACATCTCACCTCTGTAGGAGTCTGTGCTGACTTCCTGTCTGTCTTCTGGATGTCCTTGCTTCCTCTTCTCTTTTGAGACTGTTGGAGGACAGTTAATTGGCAAATGAATGTTTGGATTTTTGTCTTTTTCCTACTCTTACACTGATTTGTGATGGTTTACAGCTTTTGCTATAATTTAACAATATCTTATTACACTCACGCTCGTCTGTTGTAACATGAAACAAAGTAGCTTAGATTAAAATGCATTATGCCCCCACCAGCAGTTATGTTCACTCGCTCAGATTTTGTTGATTTTTTCCTCTTTCCTTTCTCTTTGTGCTTCTACCAAGTAGTTTGCATAATTAAAAAGTTTCCTTTCTGTCTGTCTTTATGATCACAAGTCTGCAGAGGGGGTTTTATTTTGAAAAACAACCAATTTCTCTCTGCTTTTTCTATGTTTGACTTCCTGCCTGTTTGATCTGCTCTGTGCTAACTGATGCAGCATCCATCAAAAATAGACAAGGCGCATATTTGAAGTGGAGCAGAGCCGAGAGCCGCTTCTGGGACACACCAAGGCGCTTCTGGTGGAAATACAAGCATTGTGTAGAATGGCAGCTCCGACTGCCACAGCATGGCCATAATATGACACAGCTATAACTGGTGGAATTTAGCCATCATACTATATCACCTTACTTCCTGAAGTCTTTCTGCCAGAAAGGACTTTCTGGCAGTAAGCCATGAAGGCTAACTTCTCCCATGCATGCAACATGGCAGCCTTCATGGAAGATGACCCACACCCCATGTAGATATAAATGAATCATTCTAAGGTAAAGAAAGCACAATTGTTCTTATTTTTTAGGTGAGTATACACTAATGAAAACATACTTCTGAATATTCTATTCCATTTCTGCAACTTCAGCGGCTAAGTGTTTACTTACCTCTTTGGTTTTGTCTAGTTCATTCTGCAGGGCCTGTTTGGTCACCTCCACCTCTATGAGCTTCTGTCTCAGCTTTTCATTCTCCTCCTCCGTCTTTGTGCGTTTCTCCTCCACCTTTTCCAGCTCGTGGTGCAGCCTTACAGACACATCCTTGGCTACCTGCAGTGGTTGCAGTGTGATTCCATTGAAAACGAAACTTAGAAAAGCACTGTTTAGTTCATGTGAGGGTGTCATTTTAGAATATTTCATACTCGTTAGAAACAAAATAACTTTATAAAAAAAACAACTTATAAACCAGTAAAATGCATAGGAATCAAAGCTGTAACTATGGCAGCCACTTGGGAAATGCAATGTTCTGTGGAACCTGTGTGCTCTGGCTAAATTAAAAACTTGCTCACATATTCATGAACACACACACATCCTCAGGACAGAAACGCTCCAAATGTCCTGTAAACTGCACCCAGACAGAACACCTCCCCCTCCCCTCCACTTCCTCCGTCTGTACCTTCAGGTCCTGCTCCAGACTCCTGAGCAGCTCCTCATCGATCTCTCCCGTCTGGGCGTAGCGCAGCCTCTTCCTCTCCGCCTTCCTCAGACGATATTGCAGGATCCGGCAGTTCTTATTGGCCCTCTCCAGCTCTCGCCTCATCTCCTGCAGCTGACAAGTGTCTTCCTCGTAGAACGTGTCTCGCATCTCGTCCATCTCGGTCCTCATCTCCTCAATTTCACACTGAAGATTATGTGTCACAGTAATGAGATGGTTAAGATTAAGACCGGCAGTGGCTAATCGCTGCTGTTTATGGTTTAAAATCTGACTTTTGACTCTACAGGCGCAGTAATGGATGTTTTGGACCTGAGCCAAATATAATCTTACAAGAACACATGATTAAAAAACACAGTTATCTGAATTCACATTTATTTCATATGAATTTTATCTTTCTGACTCTGTTTTCAGTGTTATAGATATTTCCTGCAACTGCCAACACGGCACATACAAACATGCGAATCCCAGCCGTTGACCTCCCCAGTTGTCCCTCATTTTAACACAATATTATTGATCCCAGCAGATCAATACTAGTGTGATCAATAACCAATTAGTCATGTGTGGCTAGTGTATTTTCAGTTTAGGTCTTAGCTTTATGTTCTCTAAAGATATGCAGGATGTAAAATAGAAAAATCAATATTTATTTTAGGGCTGCAATGGAGTGTTATTTTGATTTTTGATTAACCTGTTGATCATTTTCTTGATTAAGTGATAAGTTGTTTGGTCTATAGCGAGTCAAAAAATGATTAAAAAACGAATCACCGTTTCACAAAGGCCTTAATTATGACCTCAAATGCCTTGTTTTGTTCACAACTCAAAGATCTTTGGTTTACTGTCATAGAGGACTGAAGAAACCAGGAAATGTTCACATTTAAGAAGCTGTAATCAGAGAATCTGGGCAAAAACAATAAATCACTTATCAAAATGGTTTGTGATTAATTAATCATTTAGTCTATAAAATGTGAAAAATACTCCTAAGTTTCCCAGAGGACAAAGTGACATTTTGAGATTGCATTTTTTTGTCCAACAAACAGCCCAAAACCTAAAGACTCTTCATTTACTGATATAAATGACAAAGAAATGCAACAAATCTTTGAGTATCTTTGGAATTTGCAGACAAGACATGACAATTAAGGACGTTATCTTGGGCTTTGGGAAACACTGATCGACATTTTGTGGACCAAAAAAATAATCAACAATGAAAATAATCATTAGGTGAAGCCATCAATGCAATTAAGCATTATGCAATCCAGAACATAATCATTATATTGTAATTTGTCTTTCTGACCCCAGTCAATATTGCATAAAAAGAGTGCTTTTACCTTTTTTTAATGCCAGTTCCTTTGTAAAGTCAACTACCATGTTATGATGCATTTAGTTGCTCTAACTTTATACATGCAGCTTGGGTAAAGGGTGCAAATCCTATTATGTGGGTGGGAAAAAGGGAGAGAGGCAAAACATCTGTAACAATATTTGCTCATTATTCTCTAATTAAAAAAAAAAAAAGTAAATCCTTACTTTACATTTAAGAAGCTGAAATAAGCAAATGTTTTTTGCTTGAAAGATTACTAAAACAATGAGTCAGTTATCAAAATAGCTGGCAAATATTTTTCTTTCAGTTGATTAATTGACTAATCGTTGCAGAAGAGAATAATCAGTCTAGAGTAAATGTTGATTTATGGGCCAAAAGGCTTTAAATACGATTTAAAATTTTTCTGCAGTCCTAATATGAAAGAAAAACAAAAACAAATGTGGCCTACAATTCTGAGGAGGTGAAACATACCCAGAGCACAATCGTACAATACAAAGCTAACGTTTATCAAACCTTGAGATCTTCATTTTCCTCCAGCAGTCTCTCCATCTCGTCTTCGTAGGCCTCCTGCTGTGTCACGGACCCCGCCTCTGTCGCCTCTGCAGCCGGCTCCGGCTCTCCCACGGCGGCCTCCTCTGCTGCCGTGTTGTCCGTCTTGGTTTGCATCTTCGCACCGCTTCGTCTGAGTCTCTTTTGCAGATGAAACTGGATCAGTTCAGCCTGTAAGCATCCTCCTCGCCACAAACCCAAACCGAGGCCCGCACCGCAGCCGGCAGACGCGCCTCTTCTCCGGTTCTTCTCTCCGGGCTGCCTCGCTCTCTCCTCCGGGGAAAACGACGGTCTGGCGGGCAGCAGACGCTGGGACTGGGAGGGGTCACCTTTCAGGCAGGGCAGGCGTAAAGCGGAGCGACGGGCCGCTGCTGAGGATGAATCTGTCGGCTTTTCCCCGACAGCATCCGCCCTGTTTGCTCTGACTACACCAGCTTCAGCACCATCAGGGTGAACAGCTGCTGCTCCGCGGCTCTCGGGCTCCCTCTCCCTTCCGTCTGCGGACCTCAGACTCTCCTTCACCCCGTTGTATCTACTCCTTCCTGCGGGCGCAGGAGATCTGGACCTGCCTGGGTGTCTCGCAGCTCGCTGGGTCGCCCCTTGCTGGGCTCTGGCCGGTGAAGGAGCCCGGTGCTGCCTCCACCTCCTCCTCCCTGCGCTATTGTCTGATGGGGATGTTGACGAGGATGGAGGAGCTGCAGCGCCGCCGGTGGCAGAATTCATTTTCTGATAATAAACTACAATCTTAGGCTTTAATTTCAATTTATTTATCACGATTAAACATGAAAATAGACGTATTGACGCCCCGATCGTATTCACTTTCACACTTTTAGCCCGGTTTAAACCACATTTTGATATTAAAACAATTAGAAAGTTAACTTGGTGGAAGGTGCCACTAGATGCCGCTTTCCTCACCTCCTCATCCTGACCCCACAGTCTAACTTCACAGTTGAGGCCTACTTGTTTATGTCCAGGACCATTCAAAGATGGACTACAGCCTCCTGGACAAACAGCGCAAAAAAATACAAACTTAAACAAAAAAGTCCAGACCAATGCATTTTTTCCACAAAGAGCTGCACAGACTCGCTGTTTTCGTACCGCAGTGACTGTGGAGAGTCGCTGACACAGGGGGAACCACCAGGCACTGCAGGAGCACTGACCATATGACGTAAGGGGGGTACGTCAAACCAGGAAGTGAACAACCCCCCTCACCCCTTTCCTCTTCTCTTTCAAATTCAAATTAGTTTTATTGGTTTGGCCCGCCATGAAGTACTGCCAAAGCAGTTTGCAGATGGTTTACAATGTAAGTATAAACTTTTATTTTCATGAGAAACATATAATGACATTGGCTGAAAATGACATTGCTGCCATACTCACTTCAAGACATAAATGCAAAGTTGCAGAGCTGGATTTATCTCCCAGGGGGTTGCAGGGCAGATTTGGGACCCCCATTTTTACCCTAACACTTGACAATCTTGATAACATCTCAGATTAGGTTTAATATTTGTAATTTTAACAGAAATCCCCTGTTCTTAAGTTGTGGATGTGGAAATTGAAAGATGTGGTCATGTACTTCTGGGCATTACAAAGTAACATGTTGCTGTAATTCTACTACTTTTTGCATGATACTCATTACTTTTTCAAATTATTAATACAATTACAATTACTGAAATTCAAATGAGCTCACTGGTCGCTACTCACCACAAAATTGTCGACAACCGTAGACATAGCAAACAAACAAAACCTATTCCCTGAATATTTTGGTTTGTGATCTCCCATCACGTGACCTTACGGTGGCACAAGATAGTTCAGACAATGTGAACTTTTCATCATAGTTTAATAGAAACTGTCCATCATGTAATTTTTTTTTAAATACTGTACCCACAAATCTTATCATTTAACCCAGGGCAATAAAACTGTAGCTTACAGATAGGAACACTAGTGGCTGCTGCCCTCTGGTGGTCTGGAGTATTAATAACTGCTATCAGTGATGGTGGATAAAATGCTAAAAAATTTGACAGTTGTCACTAAAATAATGGAGCTATGTGTGCATTAACAAGATAATTCAAAGCAGACATTTTAAAGGAACTCAAAAGTTGCTTTACCTAGAAAGTAATTACTTTTATATAGGGCTGGGCGGTATACCGGTTCGTACCGAAAACCGGTCTTTATTTTCGTTATGATATGAATTTTTCATATACCGCCATACCGGTGAATAGCCCAAACAACGTCCGGAACGTGCGCGGCGGCGAAGTGTTTCAGCGGGGACCCATTTCACTGCTGCACACCAACACCACAGGTATGCTTGCTTGAGCGTGTGTACTAGGGATGTTCCTGACAACTAATTTCTCTGTTGATTGGATGCCAAATTTAATTTAGAATAGTCACTAAGAAAACACAAGGCAAAATTTATTAATTTATAATGTTAAACACTGTCCGAAAAAAAAGATACTGTGTGTATCAAGAGCCATTTGAAGACGTTAATCACAGTCTACAATCGCCAAATCGTACTTGAAATGCCGCTGAAATGCGCGCTACTTCGCGCTGTGTAATACAAACCTTACACGCTTATGCTTCACCTTTTTAGACCGAAGAGAGTCACAGTGTCTGCAGGTAAAGGACCCAGAGCTAACGTTAGCTTCCAGCCTGACACACAGTGTGGCTAACGTTAGCTTCCAGCCTGACTCACAGTGTGGCTAACGTTAGCTTCCAGCCTGACACACGGTGTGGCTAACATTAGCAGCTAGTAGTAGCAGCAGCAGCTCCGCTTGCAGGTTTATGTATGTGCTTAATGTGGTCACATTTCTCCAGTCGAGTGAATACATATCATCTTATTCTGTCACAGTCTACATTCATCTGTCCGACCTCGCTGATGTAGCTAAACATCCGGTGTTGACACGGCGATCGGTTCATACAAGCAGGGTCAGAGGGGCTTCCGTCTGACAGAGACGCAGCCCTGACTAGTGGCGTGCGGCAACAGATAACTGGCATCATGCATGAAT
Organism: Lutjanus erythropterus; assembly: GCF_056507025.1. NCBI lineage: Eukaryota > Metazoa > Chordata > Actinopteri > Lutjaniformes > Lutjanidae > Lutjanus > Lutjanus erythropterus. The sequence continues at coordinate 16,909,878 of NC_139331.1, forward strand.
GAAATATTGACGAATATTTCATTTTTAAATATTTTAAATGACTAGTATTTCTGGTGCCGACTAGCGTGGGTGGGGACGTTTAATTGTATAGTCATCCATGTGATGGTAACCATACTTTGAAGGGGTCATGCTTTTACCTGTCTGGACATAAAAAAAAAACAAAACATGATACAGTCCTTGTGACAGTAAAATCGGCTATTTGAAGACAATCAACTGCAGTAATTCTGTTCTCAGTAGAAGAAAATGTGGGTAAGAACACTGTTGCATGAAAAAAAAAATACCCATCAAATACTGTGAAACCGATATGATTTTTTAAAAAAACGTGATATGAAAATTTTGTCATACCGCCCAGCCCTACTTTTATATGCAGTAATTTGTAATTCAACAAGTAATTAAATTACTTTTGAGACAAGAAACTGCACAAATTACTAACTTTTTAGTAACTTGCTCATATTTTCACAATATCATTTGTGTTTCTTGTTTCTCACCTACTTTTGCCAGGAAGCACTTTACATGCCCCCCTTATAATCTCAACTGTTTCTGATGTGCAGATGTAATGTAACTAAACTCAGGCCCAGCAGGGGGTACTCTGCACACACTGAAGCGAGTCAGCAGAGGCCAAGCAATCTGTGCCACACAGACAGAGCCAGTAAAACGCTGACTGTTTCCACTCTGTTAGGCTAGAATGAGCTCCTTAGTCATATAATTGCTAATGAGATGAGTGAGTGATGGGTCAGGTTTTAACCCCTGCAAACTGACCCTTCAGCCTCCAGCAGACTGACCCTCTCAGAAGACGGGGTGGGTGGGTCAGTCGACTGTCAGTGGGCTAATGAAATCATAGGTTTGTACATTTGTGCCACATTATCGACGGCAGGAAAGGAGTAGCATGTTCGGAAGCCTTGAATTTGTTTTATACTTGAATAGTTTTTTATGAGAGAATTGCACGAGTGTATCAACAGCTTCATCAAAGTGCGCCTGTATTTGTTGATCTGGCACACTCAAGCTAGTACATGTGTGCATACTGTAGAGGTATATGTAGGTACCTACAGCAGCAGCAGGGATGCAGGTTATTGTGACCTGTGCTAAAAGCCTTTGATAGAAAAGCCTTGGCCCTTCTGCAATCCTCTTAGTCCCTGGCTTAGATCCCTCTGTGTCCCCATGGAGGACATACGCCTCCTCTTACTCATCTCCTCCAGTCTATCATTCACATCTACACCCTCAGACCCCCACCCTGATGCCATGGGTGCAAAGAGACAGGTGGTGGTGCACCAAGATAAGATGACCGCAAAGTAGAGCGTGCACAGTAGGTTGGAGGGATAAGGATGTGGGGAAAAAAAGGCTGAACATGAAGTGTCAGGAATTACCAGATGTGAGGCCTATTGACAACAGAGAAAAAATATTGTATGAATAATTTAATAGAAGCCATTAGTGAATCCACAGTGTGGTGAAAGAGCGATGGGTTGGAGTGTGTTTGTCACAGAATAATGAAGAAATGGAGGGCGAGTGTCAGAAAAATATGTGGATAGGAGGGAGGGGTAAAATCCTGAAAGGATATTAAATTCATGGTTGTGTCTTGTAAAAAAAAAAGTATTTGGTTGTATTTAGTGCCAGAACATTGTGGTATTTTTCTCTTTGTCTCCACAGGGTTAGAAATTTAAGACTTTTAAAGACATTTTTTAAAACCATCATGAATGCAATTCAAGACCTACAGTATTTCACAACTGCAAAAACGTTTGTTTTAAAGGTTCATCTCTAATCAGTACTGAATTAACCACTGATGCTAACCAAGTAAGAGCTAAAAAAGTAAAGAGTTAATTAGCTCTACCAACTACCATTAATGCTAGCAGCTAATTAAGCTAATAATGAAATCTGATAGCATTGCTTTGTTAATTTCAGGCATGCCAAATCTATATATATGTATATATATATATATATATATATATATACAGTATATATAATATGTGTTCAGGTCTATTTTTGGACCTGTGTTAAGTTGGATTTTTTGCAAGTCAGACTTAATTCAAATATTTTTTAAGAATGGTTTGATGTGATACTCTTTCCTGCTGAGCTAACTTTAGCTTAGCTCATTAGGCTAATGCAACAGTGAGAGAAGATTTAAATAAAAACACTGTACCAAAATATTTCACATCTTAGCAGCGACTTTTTGTCAGAACTGAGGACACCTCCAGTCTCCTTCAGTCCATTATGGAAAATTTTAAAAGTATTTTACTTTAAGAGTTTAATTTGTTTTGTTGGAATTTGACAAAAATGTGCAATTTAGTGCTTACTGATTCCATATTGGTTAGTTTTGTTTTACAGTTTTGTTACAGTGTGATTGAATCAATGTTTTCCCCCAAAAAACTTTTAAAGCGAGACTGAAGTTAATGAAATTGTGTTTAAGTAATTATAACCTCATAACCAAGTAAGAGCTAAAACAAGCAGACTAAAGAGTTAATCATTTTCTATATATTTTTTGCTGAAAACACATTTAAAAGGTTAATAAAACTTTACAAAAAAGTAATGTTCATAACCAAGTAAGAAAAGAAGTAGAGATTTCTCTCTACTCACTACACAATTAACCAGTGATGCTCATTGAGCAAGAGCTATAACAAGTAAAAAGTTAACTTGCTCTATGGACTGACTAACATTAATGCTAGCAGCTAATGAAACTAGTAATTAAATCTGAAAGAAAATTCCATCAAGCATTGTTTTGTTCATTTTAGGTATGCTGAATTAAAGAGTGGAACCAAACCTTTTATATGTTTTCTGATATATTTATGGATCTGTATTTGGGTTGATTTTTTTTTAAATAATAATAATAATTATTATTTTTTACAAATACTTAAAGTAAGTTTTTAAGGACAGTTTGATGTGACACACCTTCTTATATAATAGCTTAGCTCATTAGGCTAACACAACAGGGACATAAACTGTGATTTAGCTAAAAAAAAAAAAAAAGAACACTGAACCAAAATATCTCACATCTGAACGATGACTTCTTGTCAGAATTGATTGTCCAGCCTCTGTCCAATCCGGAGACTTCTACTGTAGAAATGTTGTTTTTATTAAGTATTTTACTTGAAGAGTTTATTGCATGTTTGCATGAGTGCTTATTGGCTCCACGTTGATTTTGTTACATTGTGATCAAATCAACATTTTTCCCCAAAAACACAGTTAACAGAGAGACTGATGTTAATGAAACTTTATAAAAGTAATGTTAACTTCACAAGTCTAATTTCTCTCTAAGACCTGTCAACATTGTATTTAAAATATTTGAAGTCATTTTAAGGCCAAAAATTCAGACTACACTTTTAAGATGTGCAGCGGAAACTCACATAAAAGAACATGTTTTGCATAGTTATTCGCACATTAAATCAACACTATATCAAAGCCAAATGTTAACTAATTAACATACAGTTTGAGAGTTACAGTAGAGACCTGATGGCAGATTAGTTAAGGCTTCTCTTTCAGTGACCTGCTTTCCTGGCCAACTCATGGAGTGACGTGGAAATAAGCTCTTTTGGAGCTAAAGCCAATTTAACCCCAAAGATTAGGGCAGATCTGTCTGGACAGACCAAAGACACAGCCCTACTCCACCTCTCACACACACCTACAAGAGCCCTTTCCACCCTGCACTTCCTGGGATGGAATAGAGAGAGACAAGGAAGAAGAGGAATGAGGATGGGATGATGGGGGATGGGGAAGCTTCAGCTCCAGATTAGGTTCCTAATGGGTGACATCTTCATCCTATATGTTGAGTGCACTGTCGCTGTAGCAGTAAAGTAGCTAATTTACAATCAATTTAGCAAATGCATGCACCAAAATTAATACAAAGACACACAAACATAAACTATGGGTTCTGACATTGTCTTTATTTCAGTTGTATGTGCAGTCAAACTGTGTCGTGTTCATTTTTTTGATGAAATATGACAATGAAATAACCATTGGTTTTCTTAAAAAACAAAAAAAGCCGTTTTCAGGATGCATTTCCCTTCAGTCCTACATGGCAGTGAGACAATACTGAGCTGAACTTCAATCTCTTATTCTTGCACCTCGGCTACATCGCACAGCAAAAAGAAATAAATCATGAGGACCCACAAAAAAAAATATCATTACAAAGATACCCACAAATTTGCATAAATACTAAAAGAAACTACCATCCCCTCCCGAAGTGTTTTAAACCAGGTTTTAAATTCACAATGAACACAAAGAAAATATAATTCTGTAAATGCAGCACAGTTATATCAGTGTGAGACAGCAGAGAAATGTAAAGTCCATGACATGTTGGATTGGTTGATGGTTGTAGATTAATGAAAAATAGATAAATACAGTAGATGGCAGTCGTGAAAACGTCATATCATGATTTTTTTTTATTTTCTAACTTTGCACAACTCTAAGTATTCTCTCAAGTATTCGTAAACAAAAATCTCCCCCCTGAACCATGAAATAAAAACCTTTGGTATAAACTTCTGTATGTTCTTTTGTTGGTAATACTTAAATTCATTAAAACTCTTTCAGAGCACTAGAAAATAAATAAGCATATTAAAGACTATTTAAGCTTTCAGTTAAAACAATACTGGAATCCAGAGTACAAAAGTTGGAGGTGAATTTTGGTTGATAAGTTAGTGGATGCTGAGCAGTTTGTAGGTCCTTTAATACTTTGGTCCTATGACGGTCCAGTTGGACAGAAGAGCGCGGAGCCTACGTGACCAGCATTTTGCTTTTATTGATTAAAAAAAAACTGCTATGGAGACAACCAACACCCCTCCATTCCTCTCAAATCCAGAAACCCTTAGACACATCCACAAACACACACTGCTACTCTTTCACCTTTCCGAGTTGGTCACGAATCGCATCCGTCTACATTATTTGCAGGGATGATGAAGCCGGTCTGGTTTGAACTTCTCTGTTTAGCCCATCCCTCTCCTCCCTCCCTCTCTGTCCTCTTTCTGGCAATCGCCAAGTGACCCCTCTTCCTTCTTCACTCCCTTTTCGCTCTTCCTTTCTTTTGCCTCTTCCCGTTATCCTCGACTTCTTCAACTTTGCTGTGACCATTGGTTACCGCGGAGGTGCCATTGGCGACGGGTTTGCCTCCCTTCTGCGTGGAGGAAGGTTTGCGTCGGTAAGCGTGGTAGTAGAAGTTTGCAAAGAGGATGATGAAGGTGACAGCGTAGCCGATCAGAGCCCACTGCATCCAGGCAGGGAACGGGCAGCCTGTGTAGAGGGAGTGGCCGGCATGGCCAATGGTCACATGGAATTGGATCTGGAAATGTAAACACATAAAAAGGGTTTATAAAGTATTGTAAGTGGTTGATATAATGTGTGCAGGAAACAATACATTCATAATGCCCATGTTATGATAAGTTAGAGCAGTTCTCTATGAACGCTATAACTAGTTTAAGTAATGGTAGTTATAATGTAAAAAAAAACTTTTTATATAGAAACTTTACATGAAATAGACAGAAATCAGTTAACATATTAAGAATTGTCACATATCTTTACTGCATCTACACATAACCTTGGTGTATTTTGCTCAAAGCTGAAGAAAACAACAGATTTTAACAGTGACATAAGTATACTGCATTTGTCTTCTCCTAGTACATCCAATTGTTTGCAGTGACTCAACAGTAATGTCATGACTTTACAAGTATAAAAGTTTAAGTGCTAATAAAACAGTGTTATTTTAAGGAGGATATTTCTCCAAATGTCTTTACATCTGCACATATATGTTTTGTTTTTCAAAGTGACATGCTTTGGGCTGATGCATGGCCAGCACACGTCTGAATTCACCCACCATCTGAATAATGGTGAGGTATTTCTTCCACCAGAGGTACTTCTGCATCTGAGGTCCCAAGGCTGCCAGACCATAGTAACCATACATGAGGACGTGGATGGAAGAGTTGATGGTTGCACCAAAAAATGCTGTGGACAGATAAAAGGGTTAAACTTATATCAGATGTGAAGGTGGTCGTGTTATTTAAAAACGGACAGCTAGTCAGAATTACAAAGACAAGATCAATCTGATAAATTCAGCAGCTAGATATGAAGATCCTTTAACTCACATTGTCCACCGGGGACCCACTTGATACCAATCCACCAGAGGATGAACATGGTGCAGTGGTGGTAGACGTGGAGGAAGCTGACCTGGTTGAACTTCTTCCTCAGGATGAAAAAGACTGTGTCCAAAAACTCCACTCCTTTGGAGATGTAGTACCACCAGAGTGCAGATGCTATCTAAAGACATAAAACAGGGTGGGGTGAATTAATGCAGCTCACTGCAGTGGATCTTCAGCACTAACACCACTGTGTGTGATAGCATCTTTGACAGGAAACAGCTTCAGACTGTGAATACAATATGCAGACACACTTCTACAACTCATTCCAGTCACTTAAGGTCCAAGTTAAACAGCCCTCTACCTGATTCTAATCATGTAGGATGGTTGAGTGAAGAATTACTAATAATTACTACTGTAATATTTGTAATCAAGGTCTAACAAAAGAATAAAACACTAAAACAAAAATAAATCAAAGAAAAGTGAAGAATGGAGCTTAAAATGCACAGTAAAGTCATATCATATTGTAAAATGGTCTGAAGTGGGATCACTGTATAACCAACATACTATAACAAGTAAATGCAGTTGTAAATAAATGACGCAAATACCTCCACAGAGTCAATATTTCTGTTATACACATATATTATAGGACAAGATGGCACAGTTGACCTGTCATAGGTTGTGCCCCTTTCTACTGTTCTCCAATAACAGTTACACAAGCGTTTCCTGTACTTACATGTGCTATGTGATAGGCTTGTCAATACTGATAGAAAAAATAATTAAAAAAATAAAATTAAAACAATAAAAATCATTCTGAAGTTGGCTTAATGATATTGCTGGGGGGCCTGTATAGACAAGGGTCTATCTGCAGCCTCACAGACTACAAAATACACCCACTTTACTACATATAACACCAACTCATGTAACACCTTCCTGGATTAATGCATTTATTTGAACCAAAACCACAATCTTCACAAGCTAGCTAATAACTGATGTAGATTAGCTTACTATTTTCTAACATTTTGTTACCATTTGCAAACCTGAGATGTGACTATATGTCGCTTTTACAGGTTCCCAGCAACAACTTTTAACTGATTTCAAAATTTTGTTTTCTTTTCAACACAGATGAGCCAAGCAGATAGCACACCTAAGTACAGGATACAGGAAAGACAGAAGGTGGGTACCACGCTTGATCAACTTTTACTGGAGCACAGAGGGCCTTTGGACGGGTCAATTAAGTGTCATCCTGTATATGTACAGAGTGTTATAGGAACGAGACCTAGAACCCAGCAGTTCCCTTTTCTTGAAGCCAATGTTTTTTTTTTCTTTTTTAATTTTTATGTTTTTCTCCATGACATAAAATATGTCAGTACATACCCAAATGAGACTACAAAGGTTGTTGGGACATTTAACCTCATCACATACAACACTAGTCACTTTATGGTGGTGATGTGAAGTCATGTCAACATTAGCTTTTTAGCTGACGACTATATTGAAGCTTGTTTTTTTTTTATCTTGCAAAATAAGTGTCAGTATCATAAACTTTTATTTGCTACAGAGCTTGTTTTCTGCATTTATTGAAGATCCAACAGAAAAATCTCAGACATCCCACTGCCCTGAAACAACATATCACAAATCCCTCTGTGTCTTCTCCTGTTTAACTCTTCATTCTGACCAGCCTGACACACATGTGCACATAGTACACATGGCTGTTCTCTAAGCCACGGTGCCGTGGCTTCCTGCCATCATGAAAACGCCAGGCTGGAAGGTGGAGACTGGGGTGGAGAATTACGGTGGTGAGACCAATTACTCCCGCCTATCTGAGTGCAGGCCACACCCTATTGCTCCTGAAATCACCAGAGATAAAAACTTTTCTCCCTCTCTGTTTCCTTCGGCCTTTAACCCAAACAAAATGAAATGCTAGGTTTGGTACTTATGTACAGAGGTGTATGCCTCTATGCCATGGGATGTGAGGTGATGTGTGTGTTGGAGGGAGCTTACCCTGACTTCATTGACATCATTGGAGTAGTTGACAGGCTGACAGAGGTAGCTGTACCCGGCTGCTCTAGAGCCTAGTAGGAGCTGATGGGAAGAAAGAAACCAAACAAAGTCAGAAAGAGGCTGAAAGGAAAATGATTCAGATGAAACATCTACTGCCGTGAAAACAAGTGATCCCTGTTGACACTGAGGGATGGTCTGACATGAGAGCAAGACTATAAAAAATTTTTTTCAAGTAAAGTATCCAAGCTCTTTTTTTTATTTTAAAGGAATTTCATGTTTTGCCCACAGGTTTTGAGTTTCAAATGAAACCAGTGGATTATTAGACACATCTGGGAGCCATTAGGCATGTCAGGGATTGGAGATCATTGCTTCAGTACAGCCCATCCTCTGCCCTGCATATTGCAGAAACTGCTACAGCTGACTTTTCATTAGAGTGGATATATCCCAAAGAATTTCTACACTATTTGCTGTAAAAGAAGTAATAAGATGCACGGCCGCTTTCTAGGTGCTTGGTTGAGATAATATACAGACTAGACTTACTACTGTTCAACCATTTAAAGGTTACATATGTAACATTTAAGGAGGCTTTATTGGCAGAAACTGAATATAACTTTCATAAGTATGTTCTCATTTGTGCATTATTAGCCAAAAATAAAAGTCATCTTTTTGTTACCTTAGAATGACCTGTTTCAATCTAAACAGCCTGCAGATCTTCTTCCATGTAGTCCACCATGTTGTACTGCCATGTTTCTACAGTAGCTCGAAATGGACAAACCAAACACTAGCTCTAGATACAGCCTGTCACGTTTTGCGTGGGTTTGGTGGCCACCATAGCTTCTCCTACATACTTGGCAGGTGAGTTGGTTGAAATCTGCTATTTCACTGATAGATGCCGCTAATTCCTAGTTCGCCCACACTGGTCCTTTAAATGGCATATTCAAATGGTTTGACAGTGACTATTTGTCTTGTCTCTTTAGATTAAGTAGTGGGTTTGTCACTGTGGGAAGTATCACTGATTTAATATTCTTTTCTTAAAGAATCACATTCATTCTGTGAGCCTCATTGCAAACATACAACAAGCAAAATCAAACATGCATTAGTTGATGAATCAATTATCCAATCAAAAGAAAATTAGTTGCCAACTACTTTGCTAACTGATTAATAATTTCAATCCTTTTTCAAGCAAAAATATTAAACATTTCCTGGTTTCAGCTTCTTAAATGTGATGATTTGCTGCACTTCTTGTAAATTAAGAGTCTTTGGGTTTTGTACTGTTGTTTTGACAAAAGAAGCAATTTGAAGACTCGCTGTGGGCTCTGGGAAATTCTGATGATAATTTTTCACACTTTTTTTGACATTTAATAGTCTAAACAATAAGTAGTGAAAATAATTTGCAGATTTAGCAGATTCACTAACAATTAATGCATAATAGTTAGTTGCAGCCCAAATTGGCAAAGTGAAGACAAGAGAGAGCCACAAAAAAGCTTTTCTAATGTCTTCTGACTTGTGAGGAGATTTTATTTAGAGGATTATGGCGTATTAGCCTATATTTTTGTAACTTAGTAGACCTGCAGAGTCTGTAGACAGTAGTCAGTGTTTATATGCCTGGTAATGTTTTTGTAATTTTATTCTTTTACAATGTTTATGTGTAAAGTGTCTCAGCAAAGCCCAGATTTAATGTCATACAATGTTTCTTCAAGCCTGAGGTAAAGTCATTTTATCCTCTGGTATTTGAAGAACTCCAAATAAGACCTTATTATAAAGTTCCCAAGTCATCTCTTTAACATCCTGACAAAAAAGGCTATTTGTCTGAGTTAGTTTATGTATCATGTGTACATTACACAAAATAATCAAGGTGTCCTTCCATGGCCAAGATCCTCACCTCTTTGGCGATATAGAAATTGAGGACCACCATGCTGAAATTGTAGACTATGAGGGTCTTCCTGAGCGTATAGGGCTGGCGGTCCTGCATGTATCGAGGACCCGCCCAAAGGAAGAGCAGGTACAGGCAGCTGATGGCCAGGGTGGGGAGGGGAGATGACATCATGGGCCAGTTCTCCACCCTCTTGTCTAGAGGAAAAATGGTTCATGTTAATGGTGGCAAAATGTGAGGTATAACTAGTGGCAAAGCAATCGATCGACAGACATAATGCATCCAGTATTAAGCTTACTCACTTACTTAAGGACAAGTTCAAGTAAAATCAAGTGGTTTTACAATTTTTTTTTTTTTTTTTTTTTTTGCAGTTTTTGCCCTTTTTGTTTGTGCTGACATTATTCTAATGGGTAATGATAACATTTTACATACCAGCTCCAGGAGCTGTGCACAGGACATCACCACTTAAAGTCAATAGACTTTTTAAGCAAGGCCCCAGTTTGACCATATTATCTAAACTACGTACTAGCAGGTGAAACCTGAATGTTAAAATAATTGCACAAACTACATGTAGCATCTTTGAGCTGCCAGACCTTGCTATGCAGTTATGCTTTTGTATTATATTTTTCAGTGCAATAAATACTCAGAATATACATATCAAGCATGCTGACTTTTTCTGACACTTACGGAAAGATTACAAGGTCAAACTGGGCTGTTGATTAAAATCTTTGTTATCATTTTTATGTGTGCGCTCACCTATCTCTAAAACCGAAGTGGTGACTAAAACTGTATTATAACCCACAAGATTTACCCGATAATCAGTATGACAGTGATAACAATGAACACAAATCAGTCATTTTTCAATAATCATGTGGCACACTGCTCTTTTGTGATGTAGAAATTAAAAAGATCTTACCTGCTATAGTAAGGCTCCATTTGTAAAATTCTACAGTGTCATTCACAAAATGTGTCACAACCTCCATGGCTCTGCCTTTGGTCTTGATTATACTGTGGCAGGGACAGAGACAGAGAGAGAAAGTGCATGTCAGTGAGACCCACCCAAATTAAATTACAGGCCATACGTATCCTATCAATTTAACTGGTAGCATGAGGAGCTACACAACCTAACCATATATGTGCTCTTTGTATCTGTCACATATCTCTACCATGACTAGCTTGTAATTGTTGATGAGCACATATTTATCAGGCCAAAGATAACATTTTTCAACATCTTATTAAACTCGACATCTTATCAATTAATACGTAACAAGTGAGGCCTTTTAGACTGGGATTTGTATTATGCTGTGTGTCAAATTATATGCTACGGAACAGAATCATTAAACTAAATGTAGTGATAAAGTTCTTCCATTATACTCTTTTCAGCATTGCTGTAAACACACACCACATTAGGCCTCTTTCTTTTTAACTTGCCTCATTTGAAATGGTATGGTAACATTATCCTCAACAAGATGCTAATGCACTTTCCATTGATTCCTATGATTGCTGGTCAGTCACAACAGTTTGAGATAATTGTAGGAAATAGGATGAAGGATTCTGGGTAATTCCCCTTTCTCTGTCCCTGACACTGGAGATAGATAGATAGACAGACAGACAGACTGACAGACAGATAGCTAGAAAGATAGATAGATCAAGAATAGCTGTACAACCGATTATTTTTTTCATTATCAATTAATCTGCTGATTATTTTCACAATTATTAGGTCAGTCTCTAAAATTAAAACTGAACCAACATGAGTCTGACAATAATATCCATTACTACCCGATATAAGCATAGCACAGCTAAATCAGTCTATACTGGTAGTGGCAATTATACTAGATATGACATGATATTAGGATAGTCTTACTCCCTGATGTCGGTATCAGCCCCAAAAATCCAATATTTGTTGGGCTCTACCTAAAATACTAGAAAATTGAAAACTGGTCATCACAATTTCCCAGAGCCCAAACTGATGCCTTCAAATTGTTTCTTTAGTCTAACAAACAGTCCAAAACTCCAAAATGCTGCCTTTCCTTTTTTTGTCTTTTGGATCAAGCATGTTTCATATTGTTGGTTAAATACAATTTGAAACAATTAATCGATTATCAAAAATAGTTGTCAACTTCTTTTGTTTTGATTAATTAATCAACTAATCACTGTAGCTCTAGTCAAGAGAAGCGCACATTATTTACTTTAATTAAGCAGTATTACATAACAAACAGTTCTTATCCACCTGAGAGCAGGTGTATCTATTAATCTATAATTAATCCGATGCGTCACATCAGCTGCCCTATAAATAATGAATTGCTCTGGTGACTACTGTTCACCAATGAGTGCTCACCGACAGGAAAAGTGTCGAGTATAGGGCAATATTGCACATGGGTGTGAGCACTTTTGATAATCTGCAGAATTGACATTTTCCTGCAGGACTTCATATGTTAACATACGCACTCAGTGAGGGTTAGTTAGTTTAGTGGCAGTGGGCCGCGGAGGGAAACGAGATAGAGAGGGTTAACCGGGTTTGTGCGCACACAAAAAGACAGGGGCGCATGTGTCAGCAGGTTTCGCTCGGACCGCTCAAGAGGCTTAAATTCAATTGATCAACGAGCTTAGATGTAGGCCTAAGTACAAATGCCCAACGACCCACAAGCCTGTTTGATGGTTATCTGCCTACATGCGCTGTGGCACACTAAAAAAGCCTTCATCATGGAAAAAAAAATGGAGAATAAAACGTCCTCGTTGTCAGAGTAACATTTTTATTGTAATTTTACGGTTATAATAGGGTATAACATCAGAAATTCAACACAAATCGCTAAAGGTATTATTTTTAAAAAAACGATATAGCTCTTTCACATGCAATAAAATAACTTACGCTTACTTTAAAGTATGAATTTTAGATTAAAACAATTGTGCGTTTTTGCTCGGGCTTAACAGGTGTGTGGATGAAAGGTAGATTAACGATCAAACTCCAGAAATATGATTAAAAGTGTCTCCCTCGACCCACGCAGAAATACTTGATACATGGTGGACAAAGGGCTGGGCTCGTTTCCAGCAGGGGTGCTTAATTACGCCCTAAAATACGCCTCAAAACGGGAGTTAACTCGCCGGTTTTTAAGTTAAATGACAGAAAAGCCTTCAGTACGCTCAAAACCAAATTACGACAACGCAACACACAAACACAGTGCTGGAAACCATGCCGTTACTTACGTCCTCGATATTTAACAGCGTGTAATGACATCCGGTGCAATTTGATGCCCAACTCCTCTCAGTTACTGCTTCTTCACTCCTCCTCTTCTTCCTCTTCTTCTTCTTCTTCTTCTGCCGTCGCTGCTAATCAGTTTCTACCTCGCACCGGTTACAGTTCGACATTAAACAGCAATTTGGCAAAGAAACTGGACAAGGCAAGTGAAAATCTATGACTAAAGATAGGCCAATTATGCATTCAGTCCGTGCCGGCCGCTCAGCCGCATCATCTTCTCTCAATCTCCTAGACACCGAGAAGCCAGACGGGTCTGCGCATGCGTGAACTCGCTCGCGTGTTCCGCGTGCATGTGCGCGTGGGCGGCAGACGTTAGCAGCTCATCATGACTGTTGAGACTTTCTTCTGTTCATCCTCGGTATTTATTATCACTGTGTAACTAAATAACTAATGAACCGAAGCAGTAATAGTGAAGTAACTTATAAAATAACTATGGCTAAAAGCTGAGCTAGGTGTCTACATCCTAAACACTTTTTCAACGTCGAACGTTATTACGGTGTCTCTGCAGGTGGCTCTCTGGTGATCTGATGAAGCTATAGTCCCTTGTGGTCACTGACCTTGTTGCACCACAAGATGGTGCTGTCAGACAGTCATTTTCAGTTCACCTTACCTCACTGACACGGCCTCAGGAGACACGAGGTTTCTTTGAAGGAAGCCTACCCTGTTACAGTAAGTCAATAAGTTCCCCTTTTTTTCGTTGGGTTTACCCAAACATCCTGTGCAGGAAGCCATTCAGTTCATATTGCAACATGAATATCACTGACAGAGTCTATTACTTGTGTGTCATTTGTACAATCACCATAACAGTGTATCACAAGCGGGGTTGCCAGATTTGTGTGACAAAACCAGGCAAATGGCGGATCAAAACCGATCTAATGGCCAATAAAACGGGCCAAACTCCCTGCCAAACCATACACTGCTTTTAGAGTCGAACAGAATTGCTATCATTGGCAAATGTATTATAATATCTGCAGAATGACACCATAACAGTTGTCCCTAAACAGTTCTTTTGGCCTCAAGTTAGTCTGAGCTGTTTCTATACACACCAGGGAGATGACAGGATGTCAAATACAGACGTTTTGGGTTGTTCCCAACTGTCCTGAGAACAGTAATATAATGAGACCATAAGGAAATACAGGCAAAGGGCAGAGTCTCTGCAGATACAGCCACCAACTTACACTTCTAGTAGGTCATAAGTGATGATTAAAAGGGATTATGTTTATATGAGTGTATACATTATGTTGCATATGATATTATGCCCTTAACAAACTCGATGTGGCCCTTTGATCATTTATAAATATGACAAAAGTATACCTTAATGGTTTTATTTAAATAACCTGCTAACATTCTACATTTATGGGTGTTTACATTGTTTATGAGAGGATCAGCATTTTATTAGCATTCTAATTAGCCCATCTGTAGCTTACGTCTGTTGTTAGGCACTGGGAGACTTGTTATTTTAACAAGTTTAAACTCAGGCTGTTTAATCAGACAGAATTTAGTAGAGTTGAACTGAATGAAAAAATATGTTAAATTCATTAATCCAATGCAATGCAATACAGTGTTGTATTTATTAAAACAACAAGCTGCTTCTAATCCAGGATTGCAGAGGTGCATTGTTTTTCCTGTACTTTGGTACATGTTTCGTTTTTAAAACATGAAAACTAATTAAGTGGAGTCAAAAAAAATAAAAAGGTGCAATGTTTTACACATTTAAAAAACTTTCCAGGTGTCAAATAGAAAAATGTAAACATCCAGCCCATCGGCACTTTACTTTTTCCAAATTTGGCCCTTCTAAAAAAGTATTTGAGTAGGCCTGGTAAAGATCCAGTTCAGTGATGCATAAACTAACCTGTTGCTTTGTATTTTTACTCGCTCTGATTTTCTTTCTCCTTGCCTGAGCATAGCACATCGCATGTGTGTGTGTGGGCAAGCATGCATGTGATGGGACCCATGTCCATGTATGTGTCAGTTTGGTAGAATTTGGGCATAAATAAGTTATTTTAATTGAAATAAAAGTTGCACCCAAAGTAGGTCTACCCAACCCTTAGACAAAAAATTCAACCCGCTGCAACACCTAGCCCAATTCTGCAACAAAACAGTGGACTTGGAAAACCTGATCACTTTGAGTGATATTTAGCTGTGATTGAATGGGTTGTGCCAGGGTCTTTTTGCACAAAGGTTTCAGCATGGTGTGGATTGTGTCATATTCGAGCACCTGGTCCATTTAGAAAGGCTCCATTGCTCTATCCTTTTCCTCTGTCATCCATGGATTTGTTCTTACTTTGATTTTCCATGAGCAATGGTGACAGATCCAGCTGGAGTGTGCTATCCTGGACCACAGACCAAAGAGCTGCTAGTATCCAAAACAGTAAAGGAATGGAGTGTGTGTGTGTGTGTGTGTGTGTGTGCGCGTGTGTGCAGGAAACAGTTGGTCCCTATAAGATTATTCACTGGTAATTAAGATGAATACATCTTTGTCATTTCCCCACAAATCTCAGGCGTAAATCTATCTATTGAATCCTGCTGAGGACAAAAGCTCGTGGGCATGAACCAAATCATATAAATATGATGTTTCAAATTAGATTAAGAAAAGCATTGGCATATTTCAGAGCATACAGGCTGTGAAACCATAAGATGGACACTTCCTGTCATTTTGGCTGATTAAATGAGTTAGCATGGTTTAGCTGTGAATCCACATATCTACATGATAAAGAGTTGTAAAGAAGCCTATACTCAGTAATCAATAATCTACCCATGTACTATGGTTTGATGCATCACTACTAGCTATGACTAAAGCCTTGACCTTAATTTAGATATGTATATGTAAATATACATGTCTAAATATGTGTAAAAAAATGATGTAAAATATATATGAAAAAAATGAAAACATTCTAGTATATGTAAAAATTCAATGGTAAATTCTGTATGCTGATTACAAAGAGTCCAGTAGAAAAGTTGTTTCTCCTGGCACAATTTATTTTGCCTTGATGGTTCAGTTCATGACTGCAATTGCACTGTAATTATGGTACTTGCAGTTATTTGCTCAGGCAACACAAAACCTCTCATTTCTAAAATTGACAATCTTACAGTAAGAGCATCCTCCCCATCCGTGCAGAAGGATGAGCAAGAAAGCAGTTGGTTTCGGAGAAGATGGTTGGTGTTTGGAGAAGAACATTTGAGGGGTTAATTTGCAAAAATAGAGAATCTCTGATTTTATTTATTTTCATATAACATTTTTTATTTTTGGTGCACTCAAGGGAACATCATTCAAGTTGGTGTTGGTTTATTCATTTTAAGAATGGTGTAAATCTGTTTTTACAGTTTAACTCTTTATTTGTCATTCAGGATGTCTCAGAGGTGTAGTGTTTGTTTGACGTCTAATAATTTTATGTTATAACAAAAAGCAACATGGATCCACTTAACTGAATTAAGTTGACAAAGTAACTCACTTGTTCAGACCTGCAGATCTAGAAAAAGCATATTGATATGTACCATCTACAGGCCAAGTGCAGCCTTTATGCCCATTGCCAGCAGGTCACATGTAAATACTGTGGTAGGTAAGTGCATACATCTGCAACTTAAACTGCTCCTTCCCGTCCTTTGGGTGGTGCAGGTTGGCGTGTGTAGAATGCAACTGAACAGAATCCCAGTGATGAGAATTTGCAGCTTGCTTGATGTGAAAGTGTGAGTTCTACAACTCAGTCTTCATTAGATTAAAAAGAGAGCTTTACTCCAATGTTTTTTGTCAGATTCATCTGCCTGCCTGCCTTTACACTGTTTCTCTTACCACCTGCGCGCGCACACACGCACACACACACACACACACACACACACACACACACACACACACACACACACACACACACACACACAGTCATATCTGTGTGGTCCCCGTACCAATTTCGTTAATTCAGAACCTTAGTGTAGTAAATGCAGAATGTGAAGGAGGCACGTTGGCGGTCCTATAATCAGAAATGTCATGACTACTGGTCTGTAGTTCTGCCAACCACATCAGGGCAACCTGGAAGGTTGGGTTGGCTGCAGACTGTGGGTTGAATAAATACACTTAATATTAGAACAGCCCTGAATAGTGCGCTAATGACCCTGGCTGTGTTACAGTCAGGGAGAGTTTCTGTGTGAAGTGGTATGGCTTGTGTGGCATCTGGAAAGTGGCTCCCATTGAGTTGTGGTTGCTCAGACCTCTGGTGTTTAGAAATTGTACATAAAGATTTAAGCTTGATGTGCTTCTCATATAAGTCAAATAATTGTAAAGATTTGTAAAGATATGGTTATTCAGTGTCTTTGGCATAGTTTTATGTGGTTTTGTGCTAATAAAATATTTGCATTTCCTCTGAGTTCAAATATAATTATGAGAAATAACTGTGCACTTTCTAGTTAAATAAATATATCAGAAAATGTGAGGAGAAAAAAATCTGAAATTACATAACTATTAATTAATTATTAATATTGTGATATGAAACTCGATACAGTTTTGGATATTGTTTTATCATAAGTGTTGTGCTTTCATAGTTTTAAAAGCTGCATTATAGAAAAGTGACATCATTTTCTGAACTTACTAGATGTTCTATTAATTGCCTTTACCTACTTTGTCATTTGTCATTCATATTATTGCAGGGCAAGTACTTCTCAAATCTACTTGCCCCATCTAAATTCCTACTTGCCCTGCCTAGGAGGTTCTTTTTCTGGCTGTGTGGTGCATACTTTC
Organism: Lutjanus erythropterus; assembly: GCF_056507025.1. Lineage (NCBI taxonomy): Eukaryota > Metazoa > Chordata > Actinopteri > Lutjaniformes > Lutjanidae > Lutjanus > Lutjanus erythropterus. Next base: position 16,927,790 of record NC_139331.1, read on the forward strand.
GCTCACAACTTATTTCTAACTAAAATCTATTGCCTGTTGACTGTATAAAACGCTACACTACAGAGAGCAGTATTTATTAGCTATAGCCAACAAAGAAGGGATACAAAAGATAAAGAAATTGTAATGAACAGAGGGGGTAGGACCAGAAAAGTTTTTTTTCTAAACTTCCTGTTACCCTTATTGAACATGAGCAATATTATTTATGTTCATTATTTGTCAGTAATGTGCTGTTGGGGATCCTGTTTGTCTTTTTTCTTTTTTATAGCTTGTTTTTGTTTTGTTTGTATTATTTTAACATGATCAATAAACTAAACTCAACTCAACATTATATTTAACCAAGTATTTGCACAGATCAGTACAGTCAGATCAGTGAAATGTTTAAGTGCCATTTCACAGTAATTAAACAGAACTGGTTTCTAGGGTTAGGCGATTAGATGAATATATCGTCTATCGAAGATGGGCTGAATACATTGCCAATTGCTTTTTTGGCCGATTTTTAGGGCTGCAGACAGTGCAGTACATAGCCAGTATTGTAGCATAGTACTCCACCTACGGATATATTTCTTTCCACAAAAGGAGACACATTCTGTGTCTCTTTTCTGTGTGAAAAGATGGTGTTTTTCCGCCATGATGTTTGAAGAAATGTCTGACGTCTGCACATTAGTAGAGACGCTCAGTAGTAACCAAACAAGAGTAAAAACATAATGATGATAATAAAAAATGAAAAAAAAAAATGATCCGAGTAGGTGCTTGCCTGATCGAGCATTTCTGGGCATGTTTTGCTTGTTCACTGGATATTTTTAGTTGCCCCTGGCATGCAGGCAACTGTTAATGTCTGACCCTGCTTTGTGAATAAACCATTAGTCATCCATACAATGTTGTTGCTATATTGCTATTGAGTTTTTGGTTAAAAATATTGTGATATTTGATTTTATCCATATCACTCATCCTTACTTTACATACTGTTGGGTCGTTTAATCTACAGCAATGTTTCATATTCTGTAAGATCACCACTATTGAGAATTGATGGTACATTATTTTAGAGAAAATGTGCATATCAAGATGTATTGTATATCGTGGCATAGCCTAAAAATATCAGGATATCATTGATAAGCCATATGGTCCAGCCCTATTAAATATTCAATTTAGTGAAAATAAAAAAGAAAACAAACACTGAAAAGACAGTAGAAGACATCTTGGACTGGGGCTGTGTGCTATGGACACAATCAAATATTACAATATGTTTGACCAAATACCTCAATATTAAGAATTATCAATATTGGAGCAATATTGAGGGGATGACTATTGGAGCTTTTTACAAAATATGAAGACAATGAAATTTTTGATAATGACTGCCTATACATTGGTAAATACATAATAGAAAAGCTTGAACAAGCTGGTTAATTCAGAAAATATATATAATATGTACTAAAGAATATAGAATAGAATAGAACCAGTTTTTATTGCTAAACGCCATCATGAGACCAATTACAAATCCTATTACAAGTTCATGGGCTTTCCTGTGCAGCTCTCCATCTATCTCCCTAAATAGGCACTCAGTCATCAAAGCTTTGAGAACCCCTGCACTAGTTGGCTTTAACTTTTGCAGAAACACAGGACACATTTCAAGTCATTTGTTATTGTTTTAATATGAGAAAAACACCTAGCAGCAAAACTTACATATTGAATGTTTCAAACCTTATGATACCCAAGATTTAAGAGGATTTCCAGTTTCATATCACAATTTTGATATAATACAGATTACCCAGACCTATGAAAAGCTGCGATGGACTATTTTACCACAATAATACAAGTCTGACATACCAGATGCACACTGCAGGCAAAAGTCCTGCCATTGGCTATGGTATCGCAGCATTCACTATTTGCGTTTTCAAAGTCCCGGGGAAACAAGAGTTACCTCCGAGCTGCAAACTACATGCTGAAAATGTCAAATTAGTGCCTGGAACGTTAACGGTACGAATGCAAACAAGCTAACAGCTGTTACCAGTTATGTAGTAATTTTAATACCAGGGCTGGCCCCCTGACGTGCAAATGTTCCACCAAAATCAGTTCTATCTCTATCCTATTTTGCAGCAGCACCGTTGCTGCATCCTGGGCTTAGCACTGCCCAAGAAGTTTGTGATTGGCAGGTATGTTTTTCCCTTTTCGCAGAATGTGTGTACGTGGAGCCAGACCTTTCTTAAGCGTTGAGTGCTATGGAGAAAGGTCTGACTATGCAAGACTACAAAAGTACAACAGGAAGAGTACCAAACAACACTGCGCCAAACACACATTCTTGAACATTGATGTATAACCAAAAAGAACATTTTGGCATCATTAAAAAGCAGTGTACCAGAGTATTTTTGTATTGATTTGATTTAAAATTTATAAAGGTTAATAAGGGCTTCATGAGTTTTCAATATTGTCCTTAGGGAAGCATGCTGTATTGCCACAGAGCTTTGATTCTCATCTTGGAAAGTACCAGTAAGATTTAGAGACCTTGTAAACTGGTGGTTTCAACAAAGCTATCTAATGCCTCTGCGACTGCCTGTATCTGAATGTGCTCTTTTGTGTGTGAGTGTGTATGTGTTTCTGGCTATATAGTAGAGTGTCATGTGTTGGTGACTGAACTTCCTGTTTTGACCCTTCCTATTTTCTTCCTCTAGCTTCTTCCTTTCTTTTATTTTTCATTCTCATGTCTGCTCTGTCTTTCACCACACTTCACTCTTGGCCGGTATATTGTATATTTTCACGGCTTGTAAAGTTAGTGTCTGTTAATCTCACGCACTTTTTATCATTCCTTGTGGTCTTCATATTTCATGTTACATCTGGCAGTGCCATTTTCAAAAGTGTAAACATTTCACAATTTCCAGCCCAGCAAATTCAGAGCATAGCCATCTCCTTTTAGCCCCCAAAATGTCCATCAGTGATATATTAGCTTATGATTTATGCTGGAACATGGTGCGCACAAACCACCAGAATCTCTGTAAGGGAAATTTCCTTCTGCAGGCCACATTCACAGCCAACCACCTGGGACGAACCATTTTCCACATACCTCTGGAGCAGTGTGCTGCTGTAAAAAAGCCTTTTGGGAAATACCACTTTTTCCAAAACATTCTTTTAGTAAGGGGGTAATTTATTTCACACGGTCCTCCTGTAATTGGGATAGGTGGGAGGTCAAAATCATGCAATGTGAAGAATCGATTTGCACACAGAATACTTGTACTGTACATACGTCAATGCATTACTGTCTTCACCACTGACAGAAATTTTAATGGTTTTTGTTGATGTGTGAGAGGTACACAGATAGGAATAACTCAGTCAAGATGTATTCTCAAGTCCTGACTCTGTTTCAGCACGTGCAGCCAGGAAATTACAGGCTTAAGGAGATTTGGCTCTTACAGCGTGTATGTATATACTTACTTTTCTCAATGGTTTCTCTGTGTATACTGTAGGTGAGTATGCATGTGAACCCATGTGTGAAATCCGCTAATTCATAGTTGTGTCTGCAGAATGTACATACGTACCTTCTAAAACAAGACTAAATTAGCACATCTTACAATAAGTTTTTGTTTGAGAACAATTAGGGTTCCAAAGGTTTCTTCATAAAAGGCTGAGGTTCTACCCAGAACCATTTGCTTCTGGGTTCTTCGCAAGAGTTCAGGGTTCTATTAAGAAGAGACAAATACAGCAAATTTTGTTTCCCCCTACTGGATTACATTAGAGATAAGGCTTCCAAAAGGGTTCTTCCTAAAAGCTGAGGTTCTAACAAGAACCATTTAATTCCTAAGAGCCCTTTTTTGAGGAAAGGATTCATCAAGAGTACTTTGTAAGATGAAAGGGCTGTCCACACCAAGAAGTGTAACTATAAAAATGTTGTTTTAAAAATAGACCACAGCTGCAGTCTGGACTGTGTCTATTTGAGTTAGAATAATTTTAATCTTTTACAACAATATATTTATAGTTATAGTTCTTGGTGTGGATGGCCCTAAGGGTTACATAAAGAACCCTTTCATCCAAAGAACTCTTTTTGGAAAAAAAGCTCTTCAAGGATTGTTGAGACCCTGGAAGAAGTCTTTTGTCAAGGGTTCTTTTTAATGTAGGTTCTAGATGGAAACCTTGGAATATAAAAGGGTTGTTGGCAGTACCCTCTGAGTGTGTTCTAGATAAATTTCTTGGAATATGAAAGGGTCTTGGTGTAACGCCTTGCATGGGTTGTAAATACCACCCTTGAGGTTCTTTGTAGAACCCCCAAGGTCGGTTCTTGTTCTCTTAGAGGGTGGAAAGGTTCTGGATAGAACAAATAGGTAGGTCGGTAGAACTCACCAAAAGGGTTCCAAAGAACCCTTTATAGTTCTAGTAACCACTTTTATTTGTAAGAGTGTAGGTTAAACACAGTGGATTTTAACATTCTCATAAGCAGAAAAGTGCAGTAATTTCTCATAAACAACCAAATTCATGCTCCTTTAATTAGAGCTCCTGCCCTAACTACAGTTTCTCCAGTTGCATCAAATTGCTGTGGATCTTTGTTTTTTTTCACAGTTTCTGTGTAATCTGGATCAGGTCTGTTCCATTAGAGTCTTTTCATATGGTTTTAATTTGAAAGGCATATGCATCAGGCTGAGATTTAACTGCCTTCATCCAGTAGCTGATCCCTCTCTGTCTATAGTGGCTCACTAGATGTGGCATTAGGTCACAGCTTGTGCCATTTTGAGGATGACTGGGCTTCTTTTACTGCCTCCCATAAAAACAGGATTTGAGCTGCACACATATATATGTACTCTACATGCGTAGACATTCAGCGTCTTCTTGTCCTCACTTAGCCTCTGCTCTGTGTAAGAGGAACCCCTCCCCTTGTTGTAGTGTGTGGCCAGAAGTGCCGAGGGCCCACATGCAAAAAGTACCTCAACACAGGGCTGATGATGGAGCACCCATTTTCTTGTTATACTGTGGCTATTATACCTTTCTGTCTTTCTTTCCTCTGTTTTCCTCCCCCGTCTTAGCCAAAACCTGCTGTTTCCTAGTTTTTATTTATTCCGTTTTTCACTCATTCACTCTGTTTTGCTTTCCGTCTCTCAACTCTTAACCATTTTCATTCATCATCATCTTTCAGAGGTAGTTTCTCTTCTGTTTTCCATTTTATTTCCTTCCACATGTCACATGTCCATCCAAACTCTGTTGACTGCTTTTATATGCACACACAGTCATTTTTAACCTTTATTTATACAGGGTTGGCTGAACATGTACCACCACCCTGAAAATTAAATATAATATTGTAGCACAACGGGAACAGACACAAACAGAATACAACAATAAACAAACAGAAACAGTTACAGGTAGGTATGGGGTGATTATTTTGAATGGTCTTGAAATTACAGAGGGGTATAAGTGCTTTAATTTTTAGGTAGCTTTGCAAATAATTCCAGTAAAGGTCATCTGTAACTAAATGCTTCCGGTAAATGGTTCATGAAGCATAAATTAATCATTGCAGCAAGTTCAATATGAACCACAGGGTCAGAGAAGTAAACATGAGATTCTGAGTAAGATGGTGATCTTCTGATAAGGGCTTCTTAAAATAAAAAATACCAGTAATGATTACATCTTGCATCCATGGAAAGCCAACCAACCATGTCATTTAAAATGGTGAGTATTATAATTATCTCCAGTCGTGAGTCTCAGTGCAGAATGGTTAACTCAATCTAAGGGGTTTAAGTATGGAGGCAGAACTAACCATTTCAACAGTCCTCTTCCAGTAACACAACGAAATCTCAGATCTCAGTTATCTCAGTTACAGATTATTGACACGGTTGTCTTTATTATATTTAAATTTCTTTTAGAGGGCCATGCCCGGTTATATATTACATCGATGACACTGTTGTAATTTCTCAGTGGCTAACAGGACAGACATCCCTGTGGCACATCCTTAGTACCAACAAGACGTATCCATTCTCACACACTAATGTCTCTCTGATATTTAAAGACACCATGTGGAATTTTCAGAAAGTCTTTGTTATTAATGACGGAGGTGATCATTAAGTGAACTGTGGTTAACATCCTGTTGCTCACACTCATGTGTGCTCTAACTCATAGGTGTGAGCGAGCATCCCAGGCACTGGCCAAAACTGTGATGATGTAAAAATGTGACAAATATAAGACTGAATGTGATTGACCAGCATCATGTTGATAGGTGAGGTAAATAAAGTTAGGCTTGTGTTTTGGTGGGTACCAGTTGTTAGCAGGTTAGTGGTAGGGCTGAATGATTTTGAAAAATTATCTATGATATGATTTCTGATATTAAAAGCAATGGTAGAAGCCGTTAACAAATATGGTTCCTGCGATTTTCGAATTACTGTAGAAAATTGTGATTTCAGTAACTGCAAATTTGTTGTTTAGCTCTTGTATGTGGACTCAGTTTCTATGGTAATGTTAGCTAAGCGTTGCACTGTAGGCAAGTTATAGAGAAGCAAGGCACTCAGGAGGACCTTCATATTTTCCCAGAAAAAACTGGCCTAAATCCTTTACATAGAAAACAGGCACAGGCTGTTATAGAACTGAGAATGTCAGGGAATGTTTTATTTTTTAAGTTAGGTTGCAAATTCATTCACACAAGGCAGTGCAAGCTGATTAATACATGTAAATTGCTTCATATAGTGCCTTTTTTAATTGAATAAGATGATATTTAAAGACAAAATATCGTTGTACAAAGGTTGCACAAACACATGGACATGCACATCCTGTGATAAAAGTATAGAGCACATCTGTGTTCACCATTTTGTCTATTCTGCAGTGAAAAACATGCAATAAATTTTACTTTCTCTCAATATGTGCTGAGCAGATACTTTGTAACTAATGTGATTTTTTGACGTAGATGGCACGAAAAAAGAGACTGCGTGGTCTACTATAATATTTTCATTACCTGTAGTACAACCTGTCAGTCACACATGAGTGCAAACCACAGACATAATACGGAAGGAGATCTGTGGATGGGGCAGTGGGAGGGTGTGTTGGACTGTTTGGCTTGCGGTCTTGCTCTGAAATCTGAGTCTCAGCTCTAAGCTGCACCCTCTGTTAATAAGGAATGACATTCTTGCTTTGACCATACTGTCACCTATGCAGTGATCCTAAAAAACAGTTGTTTCATGCACTTAATGAAAACCAGTTTTGTAAGATAACTGCTGAACATTGCAGTTAATATTATGAAGATTGATTTTAGAGTGAAATAGTTCTCAAAATTCAATGATGTGTTTAAAGGTACAGTGTGTAGGATTTATGGGGATCTAATGGCAGAATATGGCAGAAATTTAATATAATATTCATGTCAAAGCAATTTGCAAGGTTTACAATGTAAGTATAAACATGAGCAGAAGATTATAACTGTAGGCTTAAACTGATCATGCAGGAATACAGACTTGTATACGCTATAAATGACAGTTTTTACAAAGGCAGGGGGACCTCCATATACCTTGTTCTCACAATTTGTCAATCCTTGACTAAATAATAAATCATAAAAATAAACTCTTATTTATAGTGGAGTGCTGTGGATGCATTCAAGAGTATCAAGTAGAAAGAAGTAGCTCTGTAGTTGGTGGTACAGCAGTAGATACTTCTGTATCACTTGCCAGACGGTAGCTGGTTGGACATGTTCTGGTTGAGGTGGGAATAGTCTTAGTATCCTCCTGTTTCCTCCTTGCTGGGGTAGCTTTGCAACAGTCTGCACACCATGCTGAGCTGTACACGAGTTGGCTACTATCTCCCTGAATTACTTCCACAGATGTGCAGTAAGATCATTGAATAGTCCAAGTTATTGAGGAAGTCCTGACACACTCATGAATTAAGCATTTTAATGCCATTTTAGCATACGGAGTTTTAGAAAGACATAATTAATCAGCAAGAAAGTTAAAATTCTTAACTATAAGTTTATGAGGCATTTTATATGGCCTTGGGTCGCTTGGGGCTTAGGGTAATTACCAATCTTTGTCTAATGGTTTATATCAACAAAGGGAGCAGGTTCTATTGTTGTACCACCATGGTTCTACAGAAAAGACATCTGCATTTTGCCCAGGTTTTGCAGCCACCGTAGATTCTCCTAAATGCTTGAAGGGGGAGAGTGAAACAAGGTATTTGCAATCTGCAAGCTCACTGATAGATGCCATTTAGTTCTATACACTGGTCCTTTAATGAGCACAAAATAATACAATTTGATGTTCAGCTTAAGATATCACATAGCACAGTCATTACTAGAGGCTGGATAGTGACCCACATGTAGGTCACAGGAGAATTTATTTGGGTTGTCAAATAAATAGAAGGCAATGGAAGAAATTCTTAAAGTTTAAGATTTATATCTGCAGTACACCTTTTATAAGGTATTTAGAATGTATATATTGTTTCACTGAAGAAACAAGAGCTATTAATTCCATTCCATTTTTTTCTCTAGAGGCCAGGATAACTAATTGGCAACTGTAAGATTATTCACTGGAGACCAAAGTTGTGATGTCATGAAGTGTTGTAATGTGTCCACACTGAACATGGCAGTATATTGCTTTTTGTTGTTGTTTATTTGTTTTTTTTAAATATTCTTTAAAATTGTCATTCTGCTTTTAATCCTTGTAACATGTAATCCATTTCTCCCCCATCCTATGAACCTCTAATATATTGTCTGTTATACTGTGATGATGTCATCATGCTTAGTTCACAGCACATTTAATTACACCACAGACACAACAGCAACTGGACCCCAATAACCCTTATGACCAAACTCCACTTGTAAAAATCCACTTACTATCCTACTACCTACAGTATATTAAGTGTTTTTACATACTGTGAAAAACACTGTTAAAAGCTCCTTGTTAACCACTTTATGGGCTCTTACAAAGTGACGAATGTGCACTCTTGATGTGAACACTGTTGTTGTCTATGTCTATAAGAGTATGACAATATTTTGAGGGAAAATATTTTTCTCCTTAGACCAAAGCTAGCTGGAGGCAGTTACACTTTGTTCACTAAGTTGGCATTGCTACAGGAAATCTGATTCCCAGGATTTTTCCTTGCTGGCACCCTGTGCAGCCACTTACTTTGACTGCACTGAGCAAAACTTGTCATAGTGCATGGTGGATGGTGTAATGTAAATCCATAAAAAACAAGTACTGCTACACAAAACAAGAGTTATTAGATCAGCTTTAGTGTTACAAGAAGTTTGAGGTGTAGCCAGCACTGAGGGTCTGTAACCGTGGCCTGGAAAGCAGCAGTCAACATGAGGCACTTCCAGCACAGTGTGGTCACTAATTATATTTACAGCTGGTTCAGACTCAGCTCTGCCAATAAGCCCATAATAGGGACATAGTTAATGGGCAGATAGATTTAAATTTGCCTGAGTTCTTTTTTTCTGGCCTATTTTCTGTTTCCACAAACCTTTCAGTCACACTCGGTGAAGAAATAAGAAAAAGGGAAGTCATTAATGAAAATCACAAAAGTTTATTAAATGTGATCTACAAGTTTGAAAATCTGTTGTTAAATTTTGTGCTTTTATCTTTATTGCCATTTATTAATTTTATAGATAAACTTTAAGGTAGCAAATAAGTACAGCACAAACATGATGGTGTCCTATGACACAGATAAATCCAAATTCAGTTCACTCAGTGATTCATAATAATATACAGTCTGGTATGTTATTGTTCACTGTCAATCTACAAAAATGCTGGATTACACAATTCCCATATCACAATAGTATTTTTTTTATCAGACCTTCCCTGCCTGTTAATAATCCTCATCTTTCAAACTTCAAACATTTAGTTTACAGTGGTAGAAGTAGCAAATTACAGCTATTCAAATTACTGTAATTAAGTCATTTTTTCACTACTGAGTAGTGAATTATGAATTTGAACTAATATCATATCATATCTTTCATCTGCATTTCTGTAGCCAATAAGGCTATCTGATTGCAACCAGACCAATGAAAACCATGACATATGGAAGAAAAAAAGACAACTCAAGTATTTTTAATAGTAGTTTTGTATTAGTTGAGTAATTTTTCAATATTTCAGTCAGTTGATGACACAGGTTTTCTGTCAAAGCCTCAAACCTAAATCATGATGACCCTGATGACATCATCAGGGTTATTTTCTCATACTTAAGAAAGCTGCCTCCTCCAGAGCTGCAGAAGACATACAACTGTTTTCACAGACTGAGTAGTGCTCTCCATGACGAGTATACTGACCTTTGGTGGAGTGCCCCTTTCTCACTATATACAAAGCAGTTTGTTTTTCCAAAGACTCAATATTTCATTTTCCTTCCCTTTCAGAGATGTTCCTGGAGCTGAATCACCTCCATCAGGAACTTGAAATTTGCATCTGTGAGTAACTCTTCTTTGAGTATACTTAATTCGTACTTCATTTCCCCTGTGTGACAGCACTACATACTCTAAACCCTCTCATATTAGTATGTAGTTTGGAATTGGGACAGCATTAGTTGCAGGTAGGCACTGCAGGTATAGCCGTCGGTAGTTAATCCTCTGCCCCAGAGAGCTGAAAGCCTCTCAGCACTGTCACGTTCTGTTACTGTTAATCTGAACTGGATGCACTGCCAAGGGGTTGACCCACTGCCTGCGACCCTGCCACAGCTGAGGTCAGCGTCTGACGTCACTCAGAGAAGCAGGGTGACCCGTGCCAGTGTGCCGCACTGGGAGAATTACCACCAATTACCTGGGTCCAAAATGCCACTGACCTTTGATAACATTTTTAAAATGGCAGGGTCTGGAGTTATTCAGTGAAGAATTTTAATTATTTCCACATTTCAAACATAAACATAACTTCTAAAATCAGTTTTATTTTGACAAACCCACTGAGGTGAGTTATTAATTCAGAGACAAAGCAGATGGTCTGACCGCTGCTGCACAAGATTTGTCAGTTCACTCTTTGTGATGGACAGTCTGAATAAAAACATACACAGAACAGAGGAAAACTCTTAAATTTAGGACACATGCAGCCACACTTTGTACCAAACAGATGGCCACTCTGTGAAATGGCAGCATCAAGGGGGCAAATTTGAAACGGTTGTTTTCAGGAAGGAATTCAGTTGTTTGAGTGGGTCTTATTTAACAAACTCACTACAATCACTCACAATTGTGTGGGCTTATATAGCCCATGTGTGCACAGAATAGACCACTCATTTAAGTCTTTGTTAGCGCTATGTGCTACTGAATGTCCATGTGGATTTTTACCATGCTCCCCTGTGCACTAACTGTATGGTACTATAGAGCTCAAAAGTTAGGTTCCAGAAGTGAAAATCCTTTTCACATAGGATTTAGATTATTCACTATAATATCGTAGCCATCCAAGTTACACTGATCACAAGCTATGAGATTTTAAAACAATGGTTCATGCTCCTGTAGAGGCCACAAGTCTGTAAGAAATAAAACTTGTTTTAAGAAAAATAATTTTTACTTGCAATGTCATGGAGAAGTACTACACTACCCACAATACTAAAGTCCAACAGCGATGTCTCTGATTGTTGGTGCTTGCTGTTACCATGGAAATGTTTACCACACCGGTGCACAGGTAGTTCCACTAGCAGGCTAGCTAGTTAGATAACTAGCATTAGCAAACATGAGTTGCACTAATAATGTTGTTGTGAATATAATATATATACACACACCACGAAATACAACATATTTCAACACTGTTATTAAGAATATAAACACGATAATGATAACAGAAGTTAAATTTAAGAAGAAATGCTATAATTCACAATAGATTATGAAATGAGTAGTTCCTTCACTCTGAAAATAATTATGTACACAGTCTTGTACATTTGCCATTTTTTCCATTTTCCGATTACTTATTTATTTTTTGTGTTCTGAATCAAATGTCATATGGTCATGATTCATCTTGTAGTTGGTTGGCTTGGTTCCAGAGTTAAAACTCTTTATAAAGGGATTTTCTGAAACATAAATGGAGTGAATGAATTGGTAATTCACTTTTGGAACTCGAGCCATTCTTAGTGGGTGGTAACAGAGCTCTATACTCTACCTTAGAGTTATGTCTTGAATTAAGGCTGACTTTGAATATGTCTAGTGGTAAACTGATATGCAAAGGGCCTTCGCTCAGAGAGAGCGAACAAGGGGTTGTTATGTAATGATAAGCCTGTAGGACTCATTGTATGTTAAAATGGAATAAAGATTATATATTTTGACTGGCGTTGACTTTGTGGATGTTAGATTGGGTCACAGTGGCTATATAAGTAGAACTGATACCATGGAAGAAGACAAGGCACAGTACCTGTGCTCATAGAACTAGGATTATAGTGTATAACCTTATGTGGAATAAGATAATCATTTAGTGTATACCTTTATGAACACACCAGGTGTGTTATATTTGTCTGACGCATCGTTTATATACTGCAGTGGTTCTGTCAAATATGAAGATGAGCCAAGTATTCTTCTGGAACAACTAATTCAGAAATTACACTTCCTCCCTAGACACTGGGGTTGTCAATATTCACCAAAATTGTCCCTAAAATTGCCACAAGTCCCACAAGTGCAGGCTGTGTCTGTCATCGCAGGACAGGCTTACAACAACATTTTTCATCTTCACCAACATTACTTGTCATTCAAAAGGCACTCATAGAGAACAGGAGAAAAAACTTAAGGCACGAATTTCTACTTTGAATTAAATAAATACCCCATTTGTAGTTGATTAAATAATACATATCATTATCAACAAAACAGCTACAAGTAAGTTTGATTTTGTGTTGATTTTGGTAGCTATGTAACATTAAGTATAATAACAATGGTGAAACAATGTATGTTTTAGTACCATTCACATATGTTGCATATAAACCAAACAGACTGACAGACTGAGATAGGTCCATATTACATAGCTGTCTAGAAGTAAGAGGGCCAGTCAGTATTGGCTTTGAATCCTTCAAAATCCCACATTTCTCTCTATCTCTTGAATGATTGACCAAGATTGACTTTCACCTGTGCTATCACTTTCCCTTTAAGCTTTTTTTTTGTTTGTTCAATTATTTTCTTTTTCTTTTTGCTGATCCTGCCCCTATATCAGCCATAACCACTAAAATATGACATAAAAAATAAAATTGTCCAAATAAAAATCTCCTCTTGTTTCCTTTGAAGAGATTAAATGTAAATAGAAGTTCTTTTGTCTGCATGCTATAAATGGTTTTGTCTGATTTTGCAGGAAATCTGCACCAGTGGCGTGTATGTAGAATAACTATATAAAAACAGCCAGTCTTCTCACTGATGGTCCTGTTTGCTTGTGCAGGCATTTTTTTTAACTAGCTAAAACCACTTGCTGATTTGATTTTGTATTTAGTAAATATCCCCTTTTATATCTGACTAAGAAAGCGATCAGATTTCTGTAATATTATTCCAGCTCCAGGGCCTTCGTACTGAATGTGCTGGCTCATTATCTTACTGGCACTCCTAAATGGAACAGAACCATTACTAATGTTATTTGTTACACCTGTGCTTCGCATGCTATATAAAGTCAAAATACTATGCACACAATTTTTTTAAATTACGAAATGATAGTGCTGTCCAATCAAGGCTGTTTGATTGGCTGCCATAAATCACAGCTGTTGTATGATTGTTTTTTCTGCTGCGTAATTGATGGCCATATGTCTGAGAGGATATCTTTCAGCAGCTGCAGCTCTGAAGCCTGCTCTGTCTATGCTCACTCATTGCAAACTGTACCTTTAAAAAAACTCCTGGAATATTTACCTTAACTTACTTCATGTTTGTGACATTACATCTGAAATCCTTGAATTTAATGTGACAATAGTTAAATTATGGTCTTTTGTTTGTTTTGTTTGTAGCTATGGGTTTATGTTTTTGCACTTGTGTGTTTGTGTACTTATGTACATGTTAATGTCTGTTCACTCACCTTTCTCACCTTTATTTTGAAAATTTTGAAAAGAGTGTGTCCCAGCTCTGTCTGTGTTAGATCAGACAAAGTTCATGGTTGCCAGGTTGTACATTTGGAGCCACTTTAAAAGCTGGTCTGCTTTAGATTTTAGTCTGACATCCTCGGCACAGAGCACAGACAGAGCTTAACACACACAAGTCCTAAAATTCATGGAGTGTATCTCGAGTACATCTTGAGCACAATTTATCTTCATGTTTTCTTCATATTGTGTCAAATCTGTCTAAATTAACATATTTTAGCTCCCTTCTTTCCATCTTTCTACTTACAGATCTGCTATTTCAGCAACTTTCTTTCCTTACTTTGTATTTGCTATGGACATGTCATATGTTCTTATGTAATGAAATATACATATTCCTGTATACCTAGGTATTTGTTTAAATTGCAGCATCCAATTAAAAATGCAGGCCTCTCACTCTGCTTTGTCCACCTGTAATATTTTTTAGATGATACAAGAAACACAAAAATGCCGTAGCTGCTTTGTTTTAAAGGTGCTCTGTGAAGTTTTCTTTTAATAATAGTAATAATAATAATAATAATAATAATAATAATAATAATAATAATAATAATAATAATAATCTTTATTTATAGAGCACTTTTCAAAATTCACGTTACAAAGTGCTTCACAAAGGCAACAAAATAAAACAGACAGGATCAAGTGTCACACAACAACTCAAACAGATAAAATAAGATGGTACAGAGCAAGAATAGGAATGTAAAAACATTTTTTTTTTTAACAAATAAAGTTATGCTTACTTTTAGGGATAGTCACTAAAAGGTGTTCTGTGAATCACTGAGGGCTAAAAAACATTCCTTTCCCTCCTTATAAAATTTTAAAAATATTTAAAATCCTGCTTTTTACGTCCATGTTCATCAATTAGCACTCTTCTTCCCTGCTTTTGTTGACGTATTGCTGTACTCCTCTGCATGTTATAGTCACCAACTATTGATGAATGGAAACGTGAAACTGATGACAGGAATGTGTGTCATGTCGCCAGCTTGATTGCACACATGCAAGCGTGTTCTCAACGGTGTTACATAAAACAAAATGGGGACCCATCCAAAAAAACCCCACAACAGTGGATTGCTTAAAAGTAACATTGAATTTAATAGAAATTCTGCTTACTCATGCTACTTAAGCCAAGCTGGACTTTTTGAGCTATTAACCCAAAACTTTTAGTTAAAGTTACACAAAAAATTAACTAATTTTAACAACGCACAAATGGAAACATCCAGCAACCTCTTTTGAAGTGCAAGTCTAAAGAAAATGTTCACAACATGCTTTTTTAATTGCACTGTAATAGGGATGTAAGGCATTGGGTAAAAGAACTGATCTGCTCTCAAATGCTAAACTGGATTTTTAGCTAATTTACTGGTTTGGCTTGAAAGCAGCCAGGTCTGAAAAGCCTGAGAAAATTGTGTTGAAACACCAGTATAGTTTTCCCCAAAGAGAGATTGCTTTCGTGTAGAACAGAACAAGAAATCCCCAAACTTTCCCCTGTAGGATCTGGCTTTAGACACCACTGGAACTATTTACCATATCTGAGGCCACATACCAAATGTCAGCCTGCTCTGATTTGAGACATTTGTTATCATTCATAAAGATTTGAGCTGGCAAGATGCCATGTCTACAATATGAACGCACACAAGGTTTTTATATTTCCTTAGTGTCTTTTTTTATTTGGATTCTGATCCAACATAATATATGAGTAGACTAAAGCCAAAAATACAATGAGCCTAAGTTGTATTTTATGTAGAAATAATTTATCATCACAGGCAGCATATGAGTTAAATGTGCAGTTTGAAGAGGATTTCATTTGAAAAAAGTGGCCTGTTATACAGCCATCCTTTCAAATTGTCAGCACAAAACTGGTTGTAGTGCTGCTTTTGCATACCATTTTAAAGAAGAAGAAGAAAAAAGTCTTTGTTGTTTGTGGCCTGTGATGTAATTTAAAAGCTTTGCATTTAAGCAGACATCATTAGGGTTTTGTCTTTAAATGGATAAAGAGGACTTTAATTTGTTTATTCTCAAACCAGGCTTTAATTTTTTTGTTTTTGTAGTCATTTCCAGTTGTCCTAAGGCCTGTTGGATGTTACACAAACACGTTTACATTGTTAGTTTGATGAGTCACATTATGTTGTTTTTGTAATTACACTTACAGCAAAAAAAAATATATTTTCTTTGGTGTGCATGGATAAAGGAAAAAAGTGAGAGAATGTTTGAGAGTGTGTATGTGCATGCTTGTTCATGCTTGTTTGCTGTGTGAGAAGATGTTTGTTGCATATTTTCTAGCCTGTTGCCAGCTGGTTAACTAACCCCACTCTTCCATAACTCTTACCTTCATACTGTAAATCTGTCTTGTAATATGTAATGAGAGGGTATTTAATGCTAATTGCTCATTTCAGTTATACCAGATACGTATGTAAATTGATCCTTTCCTGACCAAAACCTCTGTTATGGTTGTGTGATTGTGGCTGCAGAAAAACATGATTAGCATTCTTTTGGGGCGTTCAGTCTCATGGGTTTTATTTAGCAGCAAAAAAGAAGATCTACATGGGAGAGCCAGTCCTACAAAGTAACATTAGAAGAACAGTTACATTTTGGAATATATGTTTATATGCTTTTAGAGGTGGACAAGAAGACTGACACCGCTCTTATGTCTGTACACTGAAGTTGAAGACACAGATGATGAAAGTACAGCCAACAACTAGTTAGCTTAGCCAAACACAAAGACTGTAAACAGAGGGAAACAGCTAGCTTGGTTCTATTCAAAACTAAAAAAAAAGTCTTGCTTTTGAATCTACCCACTCCATTGGGTTGATTCTCGTCTGACATTGTGGGATGTGACAGCAGTTTCTCAAGTGAGGGATTAAGGCCATTGTCACACTGTTGTCAAGGGCTGTCAAACTGCACTGGAACCAAAGAGGAGTAATAATATTGATGACTGATATAGACAAGATAGACGCTGCTGTCAACAAAAGAAGAGAAGTGTGTAGTGTAGTTCAGGTTGCAGAACTATAGCTTCTGTAAGGCTATGTGCCAACACACTTCTTATCTACACACTTGACTGACAAAAGTAACCACTTCTCACACAGCTACTCTCTTACAAAACCATAGAGAGTGTAGCAAGTATGTTGTATGTTGGCATGGCAGTGCATGAGTGTTGACTCAAAATGATGTTGCTCTCTTTTGATTCGTTAGGGAAAATTGAATCCCCCAGTCCCTAGGGAAATTGTTTAGAGTGGAGAAATCAATCTAATATTAGCTTAAAAAATTGGCTGTTAGTATGTCTTACTAATTAACGTCATATCTGTTATATCTTACTTTTTTCTAACAAAACAACAAAAACCACAAAGCTGTGGTTTTACAGGTTAGTGTGCACGTCTTTCTGGCTACTCCAGGAAGTCATCACACCAAGCCAAGAAATAGTCCCATATTTAATCTCTGCAAAACCCCACTTTGCCCATTACACTTCAGTGTTTGTACAGATTGAACAAAAGAAATATACTGTGTGTATTAGTGAGCTGCTGGTATGTAGATTTTGTTATCTTTGGCAGAATCAAGCTAGCTGTTTCCAGTCTGCACAACTCAACTAAATATATAATATACGTGTAGTGTAGACATTTTAAGGTGAAAATGTTACATATTATTGCTTTAATGGCTAATTATGGATTTATATTAGAAAAAATATGATAATTACATAGTGCTTTGCAGAGAGAAACTAACATTGTTGTAACCAGAGTATTCACATATGTTGCAGGATCATTGATCAGGTATGATTGAGTGGTAGCTGACTGTATGTGCATTAAAATGCATCCAGTCTTAATCCAAATAAATGTAGTATACTGTCTTTGAAACCAGTACAGTTTCTGAAAATAAAATAGTGAGCATGTGAAGCCTTTTTGGGCAGACAGAGCAGTATTTTTCCTAGAGGAAAGGGCTGATTTTGATTTTCCTACTGAGATGTTTTCAAAATGACACACAATAGATTATGTCCTACATCCAAATATCCTGGATAGGAGCAACAGCAATTCAAAAGTGTTTCACAAAATGACAATATGTTTCATGTTAAAGATTAAAAGACAGTATCAGCTACAATTGAAACCTGTACTTGTCACAGTAAACCATTGTCTTTCTGAAATTGGAAACGGCATGTATGTGCTGTGATTTATGTCATTCTTACATTCTTTGTTACAAGCACTCAATCAAGTTGTCACAAAATGTGCCAGTACTATTCCTGATGGATTATTGATTAGGTGCAAGACTTACGGAAAACATAGCTGAGAGTGGCTGGTGTTGTGATGCAATTTTTGCATGAGGATTTAGGAAAATCAAAGACTTACACAGATAGATAGTTTGAAGAATTGGCCGGATTTATGAAGCGATTTTCTCAATTTAATCCATCATTCATCTCATTTTAATCCATTTCTCACCAAATCTTGGCTGTTTGCTAAATGTTGATTGTACAAAATGTCAGAACCATTTAGGCAGACAACAAAGATTAAGGGAGATAGCTGATGATGCTGTGGAATATTTCCTCGTTTCAGCGATATTTCACAAATACCAACATTCAGATGTCTCCACTGGCGACACGAAATGCCTACAAGGTCTTTTCTCAAAACACCAAGGACACAGGGATTTCTGCTACAGAGGAGGACACAAAAACCACATGACCACACACACAGGCGCACATGCACACCATCCAGACACCCCTTTGAGCTTCCTTGGGGATGAATCATCCGGGGTCTGATGTGGTTACCGGCGACCAGTGTTTCCGTGTTTGCTCAGATTCCGCCCTCGTAGACACATGGGAATTGATAGATTGAGAAGCTGCATTTAGCTGAGTCATCAAAATGTTTCCTTCATTCCCACGATTTGTCCTGTGGTTACTGACTCAATTAAAGAAGCCGGTTTCTCTACTGAAACGATACAGCTTCGAAATGTCATATGTGACAGTAGAATATATTACATGTATATATTCAATCCCTAAGCAGTTACATTACCTGGACATACATTACAAGACCTTAAAAAACTGGTCCTTGATGGACAGTTACAAAAAAAAATATTAATTTACACATTCTTCCTTTTAAAACCTGGCTCACACATCACGCAAAATGCAACATGACCATCAACAGTTTGGTGGAAGATATGAATGTGTTATGCTGGTAATAGGTTATGTAGCCTTGATCTGCAAGCCTCCACCACAGATGAGGAGCAGCATACTACTACTGCTACTGACACTAGCCCAAGTGACATCATTTGTAGCAATTTATTAGATTTATCAGAGTCCTCTCCCAGACTTTTAAACACACTTTGATGAGTAAAATTGGTGCATCTCCCCTTCCTTACTCCTTACTGTATGCCACCTCATGAAACAGGATTTAAAGTGACTTGGCTTTACAAATGTGATTCATATCACGCTCCTGTCGTGGTTACAGAAAGAGTGAGCAAATCTTTTCCTGCATCTTAATCTGTATCTGCCCTGTCCTGAAAATGCATAACTGAATACTGTAGTGCAACCCTGTGTAATGCAGATCTTTTCTACACATTAAGGTTCATGTTCCTCAGAGGAATAATTTGACAGTCTGTCCGTTATATATGAAGCTACAGCCAGGAGATGGTTAGCTTAGCTTAGGATAAAAACTTTAGCAATATGCAACATGTGAGAACTAAACTGAAATAATTAGTCTCCAATAAGCTGTTTACACAAACACATCTCATACTGTTATGTGTACATATTATATCCTGTTCTCTCTCTGTCTTGCTATTTTCCTGTGCATGCATGAGTTTATCTCTCACCCACACATGCACAAAACCACACACACATGCGCACACACACTCACAGTCATGTCTGGAAGAGATTGTGCTAAAATAAGAGATGATTGAATGCATCGCAGACGTCTGCCGTCACTGAAATTCCTTTATTCTTTCTGATAATTTACCAGAGCGCTGGTGGTATGCATGAGTTGCGCATAGACAGATGCATCTGAGAGAGCCAAGAAGACTGTGATTTTTGAACCATGCGCATTTCACTTGTTTTATCATCAAATATGCATTTTCAAAACCCATTAAAGATCATAAGGAGAGATTGGTCTGTTTTCTGTTTGATCAGTCAGTGGAGCATATGCCCAGGCAGTAATTTCGGGTCTGTTAAAACAGTTCAGTCAAAAATGCATGGGAAGTTTTGACATCTTCTATTTAGCATGAAAATAAATGATTGCTCAATTGAATCATCATAATCAGCAGCCCTCCACATCAATAACTTTCATACGCACTTTAAATTCAGCCCTGTATCTTCTGTCTAATCATTTTTGGTGAGCTTGTGCAGAGCAACATTAGCATTACTTTGGCTATGCTGGCTCTGCACCTTTTGACCATTTAAAGCTAATATATGATAAACAGTCACATAGTGATACAGGTCCAGACTCCCCCACTAAAGCGAGAACATTAATCAGTCGTCTCGAAATGAGAACCAGATGAAACATATTGAACAAATAAACTGGTCTGGAACTTCATAATCCATTGTTGTACTGTATGTAGATCTTTTGTGTTGTGGCTCAGGACATGTCAGTTTTACTTACACAAATGAAAGAATCCAGGACTAAAAAGTTGTAGCCCCCGGCTGCAAATGTAGTGGTTAAAGTGATTCTTTTGTCTTTCAACCACAAGTTATCTCGCACTTAGTAAGACACCTGCCCTGTTTTCTAGCGCACTCATCAAAGCAAAGAATGAAAGTAAACTTCTCAAAGGCAATAAATTATGTCCTTTGTACTGACAGATGACAGCAGAAATTGAGACTATGTGCTGAGTGAGTGTAAAGGCTGTAATTTGGAACCGGAGAGGAATCACTGCCATATTTTTATGGCTCTTTCCATCATCGTTTTATTTATGATTCTGCCAGTGCGGATTACAGGAGGGGTCAGGATGCTTATGTCAGGGATGTAAAATTAATCCTGGAAGGGTTCATACCAGCAGGAATGGGATGGCCTGCCGTATATCACAATCTGGAAGAGACTGACAGTGAGAGAGAAAGAAGCAGAAACAGAAAGTACAGGAAACAGGTAAAGGATAATACTGTCAATATTATATTTGTTTCTTAATGTCAACCAATTCCATGAAAATGAACTTGCACTGTTCACTAGAGCTGCAACGATTAATCAATTACTATTATCAATTATGAATTATTTAATTAATTGTCAACTATTTCAGTAATCAATTAATTGGTTTGAGAATTTTTTAAGAATTAAAAGACAAAATTTTCTGATTCCAGCTTCTTAAATGTGAATATTTTCTGGTTTCTTTACTCCTCTATGACAGTAAACTGAATATCTTTGAACTTGGGGCAAAGCAAGATATCTGAGGATGTCATTTTAGGCTTTGGGAAATAAGTATTAATCTTTCTTCACCATTTTGTGGCATTTTATAGAACAAATAACAAATCGATCAACTGATAAATCAACAATGAAAATAATCGGTAGTTGCAGCTCTATTGTCCATTAAACAGTAGAGGGCTTTTAATTTTAAATAGACACAGGGAGTGTCAAGTTTGTTGTGCAGTACCTTTAAGAAGACAAAGCTTTGGAGTGAAATATAGTTGGAATAATCCACATTTCCCATCATGCCTAGTGCTGGACTGAGCTGTTTGTTAAGTTGGCTGTTTTGTATTCCACTGTGTCTGTTCAGAACATGGTGGTTTGGTTGTTGTTTTTGTGCTGGTTTATAGTTTTGGCAATTAGTGAGATGGCTGTTGTATTTCTTGACCTCCCTTCTTACTGTATTTTGTAACTGTGGTTTAGAGCTTTTGTCACCCAAGAGCTGCTTTCTATCTCTCATTCCATGCTGCCTGCTACTATATGATTGATTACACTCATAAACAGGGAATTAGAAATAAATGTCTGCCTTTTATACAAGCCTGTTTCAGATAAAGGCCTGTTACCTTCTGCAGTTGGCATAAATAAAGGCCCCAATCACTATTTGAGGAAATACACTATGCATTTGAGTCTGTGTTTTTTTTGGTTTGAAGTGTGCAAAATTATGCACGGTATATCCAACCAGCTCTGTCAGAAGCACCCATACCTTTTCCTCCCCGGGTCATGCCAGTCTTGCACAGTCTTATGCGCTCTGCTCTTTAAATGGCATCGCGATTCATTTTTCATCTAAACCGATTTGAGTCGTCACATATTTATATTGATTTTTAACTGTCTCACGATGCATCATTACATCCCTAGTCAAATATAGTGTCTTGTACATTTTGTATGTTATAGATCATAATAGTTTAATCCTTGTTTTTCTGTATCACAATTAACACAGAGACAGAAACACTACAGCTGCTCCAGCTGTTGTGCAGACTCATCTGATAAAGACGATCTGACAGCCATGATCCCATCCCGTGTGCACTTTGCAGGTCTGTTTAGGTTTATTAGGCTTTATAATTCTAAAATAATTTCTTTCTCCTTGTTAGCAAGTTTAACTTTTAAGACACACATGCACACACAGCTGTTTTACATTAATGAAAGGTGTTCTGTGATTGTGGAAACGCGCACGTGCGCATGCTTTTAACTTCAATAAATTTCCACTTCATTGCTGAGAGAAAATATGTTCAAATGAAACTTTACTAATCCACACTCCTGTGTGAGGAAAAGAATGGACATAAATGAAGGTGTTTTGTGATTATGAAGATACGTGTGTGTGCTTCGGGCGCTGTCTTGTGCTGGAAGACCACAGACTTTGCATTTTGACCAGGTTTTAGCTGGTCTAAGGTGCAAGTGGTTTTCAGTCCAATACACCAAGCACAAGATAGCACTTGCGCCAGACCACGCCTTTGTTTTGCCTTCATGGTTAGACCTCCCACCCACGGCTGCACAGACCAGGCGCAAGTGCATTTGCTATCTTGCAAATGTGGCAAAAATGGCACTGCTGAAACATAGCAAAACCACTTGTGCCAGCAGCGCAACAGCTTTGCACCGGGTGTAAGATAGGACCCTGAGTCTCAGCTGTAAGTTTGGGAAACGCTGCTCTAGAGGAATAAGATATAGCAGGCTTTGGTTACACACACAATACTTGTTTAATTCATTGTTGGTTTTGGTCTTTTCATGAACTTTCTTGACAAGAAGAAAAAAATAAATAACACCAGCTTTATCCTTTAATGACAATTAATTGAATGAATGTATTATGTAATGAAATAATACATTCATTTTTAATCCATGGATATAAGAAATCATATTTCACTTTATTTTCACTCCTTTATTTACCAGAGCCATTGCAATACACAGACGCTTTTTTCTTTTGTTATTTATTTCCAACCTTTCTATCTTTTATGTGTTGACTCATCCGTATGTGAGTGAGGCTTAATCAAATAGCTGCAAATACTTTTTACATTTATAGATCAACAGTCAGTTCAATTTCTGTGCATATTATTGCTCTCTTCTTCTGTTGTTTTTCAGGACAGACAGACATGAAAGTCGATGGAGGAGGTCTGCTTTTATGTACATAAATTCGTTTTACTGTCATCCATTTCTGACATATCATAGTGTGTCTTTGTGAAAGGAAAATGGTTTAGCAATGATTCCAGCGGCTTCATGTTTCAGATAGTGTGTTTGTTTTTACTGCCTCCAACATTAAAATGGAAAAACTGTCTCAGCCTTTTCAGACCATGAATCATCTATTATGTGTTCTCATTTTTTCTACCTTCTGATGAACGATGCCATCATCTCCAGGAGGTATAGCCTGCTTGTCTTCCTCACCACTCTCTGGTGATCTCTTCCTCCGTCCCCTCTTCTGTAGGACAGTAATCCGTTAACTCAAGAGATGGGAACTCATTTCCTTCACTTTCCATCTTTTTGAAGACACTGTTACTTTTCCTTCTTCACTTCTCTGTACTGGATCTCACTATGGATTTTTCCACGGCAGTAACCACACGGCATTCACACTAAATCTATGGCCACCAGATTTTCTCCGGCTGGCGTTTGTTTATCTGTGTTTGTGTGCGCTTTTGTGACAACTTTAAGAAAGTCCTTGGTGTGGTGGAGGTATACTGACTTTTGGTTGAGGCCTTGCTTGCTGTTGGTGGAATCTCCCGTATCATAGATTGACTTGTACCAAAAAAGACTGATTTAATCTAAGATTTGCTCTAATCAGAGTTTGGCAAAACTAGGTGTAAAATGACAAAATTCAATTTTAATATTTAGCATTTAAAAACCTACCTCAGATTAGTAAATCCAGTGCTAGTGATTTAACCTCAAATTAAAAAGTTTAATCAAAAAAAAAAATATATATATATATATATATATATAAATATAAATGCAGAACCTAGTAAGTGTGCAGGTTAACAAAATGTGACATTGCTTGCTAAAAGGTTAAAAACAAAAAGTTATTTGTGTGCTAGCTAACTAAAAAGTCATTTAGCCTACTTAGACTGCTTATGGGTTTGTCCCTTAGCTTTCTTCAGGGAACCTCAGGGAAGTGATACTTTTCAAAATGGCTCCTTGAGAACTTTAAAGTTTTGGTGAAACAGAATTATATTTAATCTTAGTTTAGCGTAAAAAGTGAACTTAAGTTTTAAAACAGGTTTAAACTTAATCTTTTTAATTTTAAGATAGTTTAAAAGTTTGGTGCACCATGATTTAAAGTTAAACCATGTTTTAGTTGGGTTTAAAAATTAATCCTTGTTGGTGCAACCCAGCCTAGTGTGAGAATTGTTATGGAGGAATTAGGCCACAGCCACTGCCACTCAGTTTATCCTCTTATTGAAATAACATGCACATAAACAAAGCTGTCAGGGGGAGAAAGACAGAGTGAGGGAGACTGAACAAAAGAGTGGAAAGATCTGTGTGACAATTAAAAAAACGGCACAGTGTTTAATGTGTTGTGCATCTTAAAGACAATCCTGCATTCATGTCAGTTAAACTGAACAAACTACAACTAAACAGTTTCACAGGGAATTTGGTAAGAAATGAAACTGCAAAACCCATCCAAACCTGAGTATCCCCTCCTTCCATATCCCTTCAGATGAAAAGTTGAGAAAAATTCAGCAAAATAAGAGCAGAATGTGTGATATTTTAAGTTTTAATAAGCATGCTACCAAGGAAGCTTTCATCTAACACGAGAAAGGAAACTGAACTCCTGAACACAGCTGTTTCCATTTCCAGATGTGACGGCCATGCTTGAACTCTAATATACACATTCATATTATTTCTCTATATAAGTTCAGTCTGTCTCACCCTGAATTACCTTTGTCCCCACCATCACCCTCTCTCTATTCCTCTCTTGGTCTAACTTTATTTGTCCCTCTTTCCTTTTTCTCTCTCTCCCCAGATGTCTGCTCACCAGCTGCGCTCAGATGGCTAAGAGCAGCAGACGGGACGGGTTTTTATAGAGCGTGCACACACTCAAACACTCACACAGACACACATGCAAACATACATGCACAGAGTGTCACAGAGTGACCTGCTACAGCAGGGATCCAGGACTTTTGTCCCAGAGTCTGAAGATTTCTCTCTGTTTTCATTTTTCCACATCTTTTCACTGTCTATGACCACATCAATATGAAACAGATGCCCCTAACTCACATGTGACTGCAGACAAACATGGGTTATGGTCAGAGAAGGTCAGGAATTTGGCTGTTTCTCTGCTCTAATCCGATTAGTGTTTCTTTTTTTTGTGTGTGACTAATATGAAAGTGATTAGACTGTAGCTTTTGGCCCAGAGAATGAGGAAAGTTTGTTGTAAAAACAGGCTTGGTTGAATAATCTTTATTAATGTTAAGTCAGATTCCTCTCTGTGTGTAGAATTGAATATGATTTATCCCAAATCATATAGAAATAAAAAACAATTATGTATTTCTAATGCTTCTTCAGCCTGTTGTCAGCTCTGTTCCGGCTTTAATCATGTGGTAAAGAGCCTCACAGACACCTCTTTCTAGCTCTCTCTCTCTATGACACATAGAGTGTCTCTCTCTCTCCACACACACACCACTTATGCACAGTGCTGCACAATTCATTATTACCACACCAGCAATTGACCATTCATTGAGAGACTTGTCCTTATACTGTTGAAATGGCTGTCAAGCTTTCCGTTCTTGTATAGCACATGTGTAATAACAGTTGAACAGAGTTCTTGATTTCATAGGGAGGTAGACTAAAGCAGACTTCTCATTTCCAATGAATGACAATTTTGTTAGCACAAATGATATCACTAGCAGATTTGAACAGCTATAGTTGGTTAAATGTTAGCTCCATGAGTTTGTTGAAAATAGCTCTGTTTTTTTTCATTGTTTTTTTGTGTTTGTTTTAAACATAAACCCTGTAAAGACGGTTCTTAGATGTGCACTTTATTGCTACATACATGATATTATGCTAAAAAAATAGGCTAAAGCTACATACCCCAAGGGAAATGATAGCATCCTTACATGTCAATGAACCATGCAGACTGCAAAGACGTGAAGAAAAAGGATTTTCTTTTATTTCCAAATAGCTGTAGCTAGTTCTACGATAAGATTAGGTTCAGACATTAGGCTCATAATTCATCCCTATCCTGTTTGGATGCTATTTTAAGATGAGGACTAACCAGTGTGTTTGGTAAATGCTATGTTGTATAACAGTTTTGGCTAGGGTTGAGTTCAAACTTATACCTATAATATGTCTATGGCTTTTGGTTTTGAACAGGATAAAAAAAAAGACATTGCCCTTCCAACTCTTACTATAACTCCATGTTCACTGCTTCACAATGTGCAGAAACTCAGAGCTTGACTAAAATCTTGTCTTACCAAGTTATAGTTGCATACCCACCATTAAGGGGACCAAAACCAGTCATTTGGCTTCAGTTCTCACATTTTACTGCTAAAATGGCCATCTGTGTATCTAGTTTGTGTTGTTGCCATGGTGTCAGGAAGGCCAGTGTGATGCCAGCCTTTGACTTTGAATAAACGGTGTCAAGACCTTCTGCATGGTCTGCCCCTGATTGACTTTTGTTTGTGACATAACTGTTGGGGTCATTTTCTTGACCTCCCAGTAGAAAGACAAGAGTGTGTGTAGGGTAGGGGTAGGAGGGGTTGAAGGAGAGGAAAGGAAGGTGAAAGTAGGGTCATGGGGCGGATGGACTGAACAGGTTTCAGAGGATGTGAAAGACGACGGGCCTCATGAGTAAACATAACTTTAGAGTGAGATGAGAGAATATGTTGTGTGTGTGTGTGTGTGTGTATGTGTGTGTGTGTGTGAGAGAGAGAGAGAGAGAGAGAGAGAGAGAGAGAGAGAGTGTCTGTGCGGATCAGGATTACTTTCCCATAGTACTTTAGTCTAGGTCATCCTGACCATCACCTTGGGTTTTCCAAGTTGGAGCTGATAAATAATCATCTCAGTGATCATCAATCAGGACATGAGAGGGTTCCAAGCATGAAAGGATAAAGTGTTTGGTCAGATCTACAGCTTTTTGCTGACACTTTGCTCTATCCTTCATTCCCTTCTCTCAGCAGTCTGTCTCCCTTTTTGTTTGACCCTCACCACTGACCTTTGACCTCAAAGGCCTCACTGGAGTTTTTTGAGAGCCCACAGTGGACAGTCATAAATCTGATGTTAGGAGGACAAGCAGATCAGTGAGTCTAGTTTCTGGACTAAACCTTTCCTGACATCAGATTTTAAACACCAGGAAGAAAATAAATGACAGTTTGTGTTATGAAAAGGATAATTATGAAGGATGAGTTGTTGGATATGCACTAAACTGTTAGACTCTGCAGAAAGCTTCCATCAACATTGGCTGTATTCCCTAAGTGAGAATTCAGAGATTCAGATTCCCTCATTTTCTTCACACACAAACATTTGCATTTCAAGTCAAGTTCATTTATTTAGCTCATTATCATTGAAAATGTCTCCCTGGGCTTTACAGTCCTTCATCAATGACATTTCCAGACTCAGCCTGGACTCTGTATTAAAAGGGGAAAACTCCACAGAGTTTGGAGGGAATTTAAAACAACAGGAGCATCTTAGCAACCTACTGGTTAAGGTGCATACTGTATAGCCTGACTGTATAGTGCATAGCATACCCTTTCCTCTCTGTCCAACTTCCCTGTCTATGTCTACAGTTGCCATTTGTGCCACATTTGAAGAAATTCCCTCTAGGTGTTCTTGAGATATCACGTTCCTGAGAATGGGATGAACAGAGGGGTGGACAACAGAAAAATATTTCTCTCAATGACTGTTGCTTGTGTGGATACATAGAAAAGGTAAAAAAAAATGATCAAAATGGAAGGATTAAGTTCAAAAGTAAGACAATAACCCAAATTTACTATAAATGTAACAGTAATAATATGTAATAATAACAAGTTCCAGTGGTCCAGTAACACTTCTTCATAGGTGCTCAGGCTGGAAGTACATGGGGCTGGTTGGATTTGGGTTTGGGTGCAAGGGTGCATTGGGAATGAGGGGGTGCCGGCTACTCCCGAACTGGCTACCCCAAGTGCTTCTTCTTATCCTCAAATATGATTGGTTATCTGTCCAGTGTGAGGTGGGACTTAGGTTTGAACCAACTGCATGATGAGTATTTTTAAATTTATATTGATTCTTTTGCATATAGCCTATTTTTAATTATTTACAAGGTTAATTTGCACAAATAATATATGTATACTGGAGGTACAATTTCTTTTTGAGGACTTAAGCTTTATATTATATTTTTATGGTGCCACTCTGTTGTGTTGTGATTGGTATATCTTTTAAATAGAAGATTTTAAACACAGAAATGTAAGAAATTGAAGACACTGTAATGATAGTAATTAAAGTAGATATGAGAAATGGTACATTAATGTGCCTATGTGTGTATGTGTGTGCATATGCGCATACACGTGTGCATACTTTATGACCCCCCTCCATAAGCCCCACTTGGGCCACCCTCATCAAAATACGGAAACACCCCGCTTGGGTGTATGGGTTGGGTAGTAGGAAGGATGTGTGTGGGGTTGTGGTCAGAGGTGGTGTGCTTTGAGTTAGATGTTATCATTGGCACATTAAAATGCTTGCAGTGAAAATGCTAACATGCTGATGTTAAGGGGTCATAATGGTTCACATGGTCATCATCTTATTTTAGCATGTTAACATGCTATTAGCACCAAAAACAAAGTATGGACAATACAGTAAAGTACTGAGGCTGATGGCAGTGATATTATTTTTGCAGGAATTTGGTCATAAAGCAGTTTGAACAAATACAATTTTCACTCAGTGAAAAATCGGAGGATTACCAAAGTTAATACAGACCATCCTGTGGAGAACATGTATGTCTGCAACAACTTTAATGGCAATTCAAAAGTTGTTTGGACATTTCAAACCAAAATGTGAACCTTGCAAGGGGAAAAGTCAGGAGATCACCAAAGTCATTTGGATTCATCCTCTTTGGACCATGAAAATTCACCCAAAAATTGTTGATATATTTCAGTCTGCACCAAACTGGTGGACTGACTGACCCTGCAGCCCCTAAAAATAGATCTAGGAATGAAAGATGGAGGAGGTCCAGCTCTTGGGAACCTTCCAGGAGAGAAGAACAGCACCGAATCCTGAGAGGAAAGAAGAGCTAACCTGTCTGAGGATGAGGCAGACAGCCGACACAGTGCCAAATCCTTACCAGCACTTAACAAGTGCTGATATTACTCATGAGAGTTACAGTAAATCTAGTTTCATCTGGGCTAAGCTTCACTTTTCTACACTGTGGAGGCTGTGTTTAAATTATGTACAGTCTTGGGAGCCAGCTTCTTAGACAGCAGGTGGGAATTTGTTCCAAACAACGGGGAAGCAGCAGGAAAAGGCTTTAATTCCTGAGGATTTTTCCTCTGTTTGTGGCATGACAGGGAGGCCTGCCAGCTGAAAACCTAAAATATATACAAATACTTTTCATACACAATGAAATACATACAAGAGGAGTTGCTTTAAAAAGTTCATGCAGGGAGACAAACACTGGAGTAATTTAGTTAAAATTTATGAGTCCGTGTTACAGTTGCAGGATCCACACTGTGGTATTTTGAACTGAGGATTTTCATATCCTCTCAGTAAAAACCCCAAATAACAATTCCTTTTAAATCTGTGCTGCAATTTCAGCTTCAGACCAATTGCTCTTGACATTTTACCTTCCAACAAGCAAGAACCACGAAACATAGTTTCCTTTCTGCACACCATGCAAGCCAATTTTCTGAAGGGAACATTTGATGAGCACAACAAACACATACAGTTCTTTCTCTCTCAGGCATTCATACCATTTGTGTCTAAAAAATACCAACCAAACCAAAACAAAACAAAAAATAACCTCTCCATAAATCCCCAACCTACCCTTGATTAGCTACAACTAACCATTAAATGATGGCAGGAATGCTGAGAATAAAGTGAGAAAAAATAGAAACACCAAGAGTGAAATATAGAAAAAAAGAGAAAAGTGGAAAACAACAGAGGAAAACATGAAAAAAGCAAGACTGGACAAAAAGGGAGTTGTTACCGTCTGGGTAACTTTTTCTACTTCATAGAAATACAAACATGTTGGTGAACTTGGGTTGAAGGCCACAGTTGAATGGATATCATCTGACCAGTGTGGTCATGCTATGGCTATGGTTTACTCAACTGCAATTAAAATACACATTACTCTGCAATTAGTCATTCTGTTTTTAAAGATTTTGCTTTTGTAAATTATCTGCAAACAACCGCCTACATCTGTTTTCCAAATTGGGACGAGGAACAGCACAGAACACAGGCGGACATCTGAGCAGACGATTAGAAAAGGAAGTTACTTTTGTGCACATTGGTAATGGTTGGCTTGGAGTCACTGATTTGTCTGACAGGTCAGAATGGGATGTTGATGTTGGCACTATAACCTTGTGCAACAAATTAACTGACTGAGAAACTTCATAAATATAGACTCTAATGTTTTGGAATGATATCAACCAAAGAATGAAGGGAAAAAGGAACCCTAATGATTTTATATACTGAGTCTAAGGCATAGATGTTTTTTGTGTTTGGGAGCATGAAAATGGATCTCAACTACTACCTACTATTATTATTACTACTAAAACATTAAGAAATGCTGTATATACCAATTATGTTTCTCTTTCAACATGTTATGAGCACCAGTAGTCATCTGAGTACCTGAGTGCCATATTCACATTGCCAGAAGTCAAGCAGTTCTTAAAGGTGACTTGTAAACATTTTCTCCACAAAATATGATCCAGTTCCACCCAAATCAGTAAATAAAGTTACAAAGCTTTGTTTTTGTACAGCGAGGCCCCGCCGCCAGAGGCACTGCAGTCTGCTCCAGGGAACAGGTGTATTCCCCTTCCATGCTCAGACAACGTTATAATCAAGAAAACATTTAATTGGATGCAAATTTAGTGTATGTCCTGTAGTACAGACAGCTTTTGATTGTTTTCCAGGAAAAGACAAATTGTTAAATACCATTAAGAATGCCCATGAATATCTACAAAAAAACATTTTGTCATTGCTGGGCCACATACTGTCATATATGTGATATTTAGTGCAATACATATGTGATAAGAACACTTAGGTATTGATTTTGACTTCATGGCAACTTTAAGACTTGTGCAAACATGCCAGAGAACATGCACATGCAGTAGTGATGACTTGTGCACACACTGCTCATAAGCACACACAGACATGATCATGCATGCTGCATGCTTTCCATGTATGCTGCTGCTTGCATGCCAAAGACCAGGAGATGGGAGGTACACCACTTCTGAAGGAAGGAAGGAAAACCTTCTCTTCTCTTTTTAATCATCAGTAAATGATTAGCTTGTCATTTGCCTTTTTTACTGATGGCCATGAGAACAGGCATTATGTTTGACTTGTAATAGACTAGCAAGAGCTGGTTTAAAAAATGATTCTTTCAGCTGATTTTGGCAGCTCATAAAGTGATTAACATTGTGTGTCTACACAGTAACTCATTTCCCAGTCTTTGCTCATTAGTGACAGATATACTCTTTCTCAAACACTTAAATAGATATGCACAGAGCTAGAGCCAAGGAGGCTCAAGATGATCCAAGTCCCTTTCCCTTTTGTGATTGAGAGATTAAAGTTCACCATTAAAAGTCACTAAAGTGTCCACATGTGCTAGCTCTCTGTCAAAGGCAGCATTTTGGTGCATCGATTACAAGATGGGCTACGGATAACTAAGAGAAAGTGTGATGTTAATGAGGGCCACCAGAAAAATTATTTAAAGCTGGTATCCCTAGCATTATAGCATTTTTTATGAGTAAAACCTGTATCTGTCTGTATCACCCTATGCACACTGCAAACGCTCACATACTCTGCTATCAAGAAATACACAGCAAATCCATTTGTTAAAATTAGGTTGCATCTCACTGGCCAGGAAAAATCAAGTAAAACTGTCACCAGAAAAAAAACAACAGAATTGGTCTGATTCAACATTTTATTTTCAATATCTTTATTCCTTAACACAAGGCAGTGAAAATTCCTCACAAGTGAAAACACACAATACAGATAGAATTACAAAATGAAGAGTCTGAAGTCATGCTAGCAGCTCTTTGGGTCTGTGCTGAGGCACAGCGGTGCTCAGAGCTAAATGCTTATATCAGCATGCTAACATGACTCCAGTGACAATGCTAAGATGCTCATGTTTAGCAGGTATTATGTTTACCATTATCACCATAACATGCAGCAAGCATGCAAACATTAAATTACTTAATGCAAAGTGCAGCTGAGGCTCATGAAAATGTCATTCATTTATCAGGTATCTGGTTGTAAACCAAAGTACTGGACATTTCAGTCTGGATGAAGTGGTGGAGAGATTTACTGAAAACCTGTCACTAGACATCCCGAGAGCTGTGCTGCTATTGTGACTAAAACATATGGAGTAAAAAAAAAGAAAAAGAAAGCCTGGTTTGTTAAAATGGTTTTTGATGCCAAGAACTGTGGTTTGGAAGTAAACCTGTCTGTTTCCAGTCAAAGTTGGTCTCTTTTGAACATGACCATGATGTTTCCCTAACTTTTACCAAGTAGTTTTAGTTTCCAAAACAAATCCAACCATAGAGGTGGCAGATTTGATAATGCTACTGTGGATCATTTTTGTGATTGTATTTGAAGTAGTACTGTGACAATACCATGACGCACTGTTTGAGATCAGATTTGTCACACACACATGTCCATGTCATCCTTTGCTGGATGCAGCATTTCACACAATTTTTCTGTTTTTAGGTTTGAAAATGAATAATAAATCTATTTCAGACTTTGCTACATGGGTAGTTTTCCACATTTTGCAGCGCTTGATACTTGTTGGGTTTCCACGCATTAACTCAAATAAGACTTGCATATTTAACCTTTCAGCTTAAAATAAGAAATTTACACAACTATATCCAAACTGTGGCAGAGGGCATTAAGGCCGGCAGAACTTGTCTGACGAGGGTCATGGGTCCTTTTCCACACAGCATCCATCCAGTAAAAAAGCCATTTTACGTTGTATGAACAAACGTTAAGGTAGGGTAGCGTGATGATATCAATGGATCAATGGTTTTATTTTAAGGCCCTCAAGATTAAACTTTCAGTGGTTAAATGCTAGGCATGTCTTGGATTAAGTCATACATGACAATAGATTTACAGTTTTATAACTGGCTGGCATTTTGTTTCTGTCTGTATTATTGTGATGAAAAATAAGCAGCTGTGTCATGTGGAGCTTTGGATGAGGTTATTTTCCTTTTTTCTGGCAGAGAACATTGCTGTGAAACGGGAACTAAAAAACCAACAAAGTCTGCAGACTTAGCACAGTCTGTTCGTGTTTTTCTGACCAGCAGCACTAATAATGCATAACTCTTTGAGAACATTCGGGGTTGCTCTTTGGCGACAAGCTGTTGTGACTAAGTCAGTTTCTGTGATTAAT
This sequence comes from Lutjanus erythropterus, assembly GCF_056507025.1. Lineage (NCBI taxonomy): Eukaryota > Metazoa > Chordata > Actinopteri > Lutjaniformes > Lutjanidae > Lutjanus > Lutjanus erythropterus. Next base: position 16,961,597 of record NC_139331.1, read on the forward strand.
TACACGAAGACTCCTTCATCGTACAGAAAACAGCCACTAACACATTTTTCCCCTCTAACAGCTTTTTCCGCTATGAAGAGGGAAACACTCTCACTCAGGAAGTGGTAACACATAAATTGTCAGTACCTTACAGACATACATCTGATGATATATGATGCTATAAAGCTGAATACTATACATGCTCACGGTCATTTCTGTCGACCAGTTATAACTTTCCGTTTCCCTATAGCAACAAAGCTATACTTAACCACATACAGGTGTGTTTTTGGCACGAGTAGCGAGCTGGCAGGTGTGTTTGTTATTACAATGTGATAATGACTATCATTACGGCCCAGGTAAGAATAGGCGTGTTAGCAGGAGGCAGGGACGGAGGCGAGAGGAAAGCAATAATGCTTTTACCAGGATGTGAGTGCACAACTGGCATTTCTGCACCTTAAACACACACACGGCCATAAACACACATTTATACAGATGCACACACACACTCATCAAAACTGTGAGAGAGAGATACACAAGCAGAAAACTTATACAAATTAGCACCTTGGTGATTTAAATTTAGCTCCAAATGAACCCTTAAGAGGGTATCAGTGGTGAGAATAAATGCCTATTACAGATTACCGTTATTTCATTGAAGGAGGAAAGTGCAAGTCAGTATTTTAAACTATAGCTTCTTATGGATTATGTGCAGCATAATGATAAAATGCTGAACCTATGAACTCATTCAGAACACTATTTTACATTTACTAAAGTTCTATTAAAATAACTGTCATGGTTCATAAGTTAACGGTGTTAAATAATTTTCTGTTACTTCTCTTATTTATTTTAGTTGTGATTTATATTAAAAGAAGATTACTTTTTTAGAGGACCAGTGCGTAGGATTTAGGGGCATCTAGCAATAAACTTAGAGAGACTGCAAACAATTCACCCTAACCCTCTAGAGCCACTGCAGGTGGGCTACGGATGACCAGGGGAAAAATATGTAGGGAAATTTTAAGTAGGGAAAATAAACAAACAAAAGTTTGCTCATGCTATTGTACTGACCTTTCATTTCACTAAAATGCACCCTGGGCCCTTTTTTGTTAGTTGCTTCCCCTATCATTGTGGAAAATTGTGGAATGGGGAGTGTGAACTTTTTTGGCTTCTGAAGTAGGGCATGCCAGAAAAAGATGCCTTTTAACTTCTACAAAAACAGCAAAAGAAGAACAAATAGTACTTGTTGCCTGCTACCTACTGATACGTCAGGGCTACTGGAGTCTGTGTTTACTTAGTCCTACTCAAACTGCTAACAAAATACTCACAGAAGAATCAGATACACAAAAGTCAAACTATGAAAAAATTTAATGGCAATGAAAACACAAGGGTGAATATAAGTAGGAGTTTAAGTGGCTAGAATATGACACATTTACAGACATAATGTACTGTGGTGTGTGCCACCAGTTTCCTCAACTAGTTGAGAAGTTAAGCTTAAGTTTTACTGGAAACAATGCTTTTAGGAAACACCATGTAATTCAAGGGAAAAGTGCACAACCCAAGTGTAACAGATAAGGAAGGCTGTGTAAAGCTGCAAGCAAGCCACCAAAAATGTACTTTGGCCAGCAAATTTAGGGGCTTGTAAATCTTACACACTGGACCTTTACATCACCAGTATGTGTCAAACTAAAAGATGTATTGAACAGTAAGTGTTGTATCATCCTAAATCCCTACACAGCACACATAGCACACATAGAGAGTGAGAGGTAACTGTTGTTAGGGAACAAACTGATATTTTCTCAGGCTTGCTCTGTATTTCTGCTGCCTCACCATCTGGGGCAAATCCATCACAGCTTTTCAGTACCTCCCTGGGTGCTGTAAACAGAAACAGACAGATGTGTGCACACGTGCATACACACACAAAAACACACATCTAAATATGTTAACTTTACTTCTTGATCAACTGGAATCCTCAAATTCTAAATCCAAGTCCTAACATAACCTTAAACCTCAGCAAAACATCATAGTGTTTCTGTCTTTTCTGTGATTGCAAGCACATTTACTGTTCATGCCTCTGGAAACACAAGTGCACACACGTGCACTATGAGACTGGGGCATACTGCAGTCAGGCAGAGGGAAAAATTCCAAACAAAGCATGATTTTCTAAAGTGTTTTAAAACGTTGTAATGACTGGACTCGGCCAAGACCAATGACATGGAATGATAAGCACTGACTACACCGGTGATAACAGCAAACGTGTTTGTTTTTGTCACATTTGTGGTAATGATGATGATAATTGCGACAATTTAATCTCGACTGGCTTGGTATTAATATTTGAAGTGAGCATTATTGCTGAGTCGTTGCACTCATAGCAGCTTGTTTTGTAGCTGTAATGTTTTCAAAGTCATCATGCACTTAAATGGTAATGCATCTGTGGTGCTTTCACACAGAATGTGACAATTTTAGGGTTTGTCCCATCTTTGTACTTTCATTACACTCTGTCTTTTCTTGGCTTCTCACTCTGACAGTGTGCTAGCTAAGTGCTAGTTTAGTGGTATTGTGTGTGCGTGTGTGCGTGTGTGCGTGTGTGTGTGTGTGTGTGTGTGTGTGTGTGTGTGTGTGTGTGTGTGTGTGTGTGTGTATGTGTGTGTGTGTATGTTAGAGAGTAATGTACCAGATGTTATTTTGCAGGAGAGAGGAGACTAGCCTCTCATGGCTAGTAGTAAAAAAAGAGAATTGTTATAACATTGATGTGGTAACATATAACTCTCTGAGACTACAGCAGTCAAGGATAGACTTTAAAGGTCCAGTATGTAAGATTTAGTTGGATCTATTGACAGAATATGGCAGAAATGGAATATAATATTCATAAGTGTGTTTTCATTGTCGTGTTTTGGCTGTGTTAGAATGAGACATTTATACCTACACATGGCATGGGTCCTTTTTCATGGAAGCTGCCATGTTGATGCCATGTTGCATCACCTTGTCTCTACAGTAGCCCAGAATGGACAAACCAAACACTTGCTCTAGATACAGCCTAGATCTAGATACAGTCACTTTTTTCACAATTTTTAGCAGCCACTTTAATTTTTCCTACATGCTTGGAAGGGGAGGTTGATGCTGGTTGTTTGCAGTCTGCAAGCTCAAAAATAGATGCCACTAAATCCTACACACTGGTCCTTTAAAAACTGGTACCACTTTCTAATGAGGTACCATCTATGAAGGGTTTCTACGTTATAACTGATGGCAATATTAATGGATAATAAAAAAAATTACTAATGTTTTTGATTAGTAAGATGCTATTAATAAGAACAAGTTTGTCCTTCACAAGCAAAAGGGATGTTTCACAGCTTGGCAACCCCAAACACTAACAGCCTGTAACTATTTTATAAAGCATTATTAAATTATTTACCACCAATTAAAAAGCCATCAATTACTACTTACAAACCCATTAAAATTTGCACAAAATGTGATGTAACGCTAATAGATCCTGACTTTATGATCCTCTGAGTGCCACCATGTGTTTGACATATGTGGTTTTGAGAGAAATCTGTCACCAACTATTGCATAGATTGCCAGAAAACTTGGCACACTTGGTCATTCAAGTCCTCAGTGTGAAATGTAATAACTTTTCATCCAGTGCTATCAGGTCAAAATTGTAATTTGTCCAAAACTTTGATACATGACCAAATACCTGCAAAACTAATTACAGAAAACGTTACCATGCTAACATACGCAACTGCTATAAGATGACGAACCTAATAAACATTATATCTGCATAACATCAGTATGTTATCATTGTAATTGTGAGTATGCTGAGATTAACATTTACCTCAATTACCGTTATGACTAAGTATAACCTCACAGAGCTGATAGCCTGGCTATGGATCATCTTTTTTCATACACGTGGCTTTGACTAACCAGGTTTGACTCAGTGTGACAGCCCAGCACAGCAGGAATTTGGATCTCCTATGGGCCTGAAGGTGTGTCTTTTAATTGATGGCACACTTGTCCTGAGTTAAGCAGCTGTATAATGTTGGATAAGCACATTTCATTTCCTATGAATGCTTTATAATGAAAGCCCCAGGATAGATTGTTTAAAAGTTTTTTTTATGAAACGGGACAATCAGAATCAGAAATGTTGGGTTTTTGTCAGTAGTACGTTAATTCTATATTGCTAAAGACAGACATGACACTGTAAAATAAAGCAGATAACTCAAAGTACAAACATCCGTATAGGAGAGAAACTAAATTTCAAACCACAGAGATTCATCTAGAAGCTACAAAAGTACTGAGAGTTGCACACAGAGACTTTTAAAAGCATCTTGCTCTCTGCTCTCCTACACAGACATGAATGGAGTCTTGCAACACATGCTTGTTTGAAGGCTAAAAGTGGGGTTAGCGAGATGTGTCCAAAACCTGATTAGAGGTGGGTCGGGCTTTCTTTGGCTCTAGTCCTGAGATGGTCCATCTCAGATGTGACACAGCATAGCTTGGCGTGATGAAAGTGGTGATGGAAATACAGATAAATTGATCTTAAGTAAATTCAGTAGACTTAAACTGAAATGTTTCACATATTTTGTTTCACATCCATGTATGAAAACATTCAATCGAGAGAGACATTACAGATCTATTTATGGATTTATTACTGACCCCGCTCCTATTGAAAAAACAAACTAATCATTTTAGCTGCCGTATGTCAATCTGTCTCTCCTTCTCTGTCAGCGGCTGGTTTCTGCACTGCAACAAACCAATCTGTATTCCAGCGCCGGCCCCACTCCAGCTGACCAAACTATTTACACTGCCAGGCATAAACACGTACGATTAGTGATGAATCTGATTTATTGCTACAGCTAGCCAATTGTTTGGCGTCTGATGTCATCTAAAACTCTCTCAGTGATTGGTTTGTTCCACAAGTATGAATTATTATTATTGTGTTGCCTAATAATCAAGAGGATCAAGTTTTGCTTATGGCGACTATTCATAATCTCTAAAAGCAACATCTCGCAGAGAAAACTAGACACTCACTCAAGTTTTCCTGTAACACAAATACACACAGCAAAAATACACAAAAGCAGACATGCATGCCCACACACATTATTTTTTTTCTCTTCCATCTCACTCTCTCTCACAAACAGACAGACAGACACACTCGGTTGTTTCTCACAGTCTTGTCTTGCTATTGTTTGATTTACTCGGTGGCCTCTGACCCTGGCTGGGCTGAGCTAGATGGACTCTTGGCCCTGATGCTGCTCCAACTGGTTCATCTCCAACATAACCCCGCTGGACCTGAGTGTGTGTGTGTGTTTGTGTGTGTGTGTGAATGTTTGCATGTCTAGATGCTTATTTTCACATGTGATCAATTCTTGTGTCACTCTGTGGTCCAAAAAACACAAGTACAAGGAGAAATACCTTTCTCTTGTTTAGATTTTAAACAGGCTATTATTCTATTGTCTTTAATTGTCTTTGTACTGCTTTTAAAAAAGAGCTAAAGTAATTCAAGTTGTCTTCATGTACTTCTTCACAGATGAAAACCTCTTGTCAGCACTGCACCCATAATCCCAGTGTTTTACAAGCTTCTAACTGACCTTTTGGTGTTACTCATTTCCTGTTGTTGGGAAGCCTAAATCAATTAAAGATGGCAACCGTGATGTGACTCCATCTGACCGTTGCCTGTGAAAATACCCACACATTAGCCTGAGAGCATAAGAGTGAGTGTTCATTAATACTCTAGATGACTATTTAAATAATTTTACAAATACTGTAGACAGAAAGAATACTGCAATAACTATCTCATTTCTGATTAAACAACAATATGCATTTGTATTTAATAGAAAACCAGAATGGAAAAAGTGACACATATTTTGTCAGAGCTTCCTTTGTGGTCCACTTTGACACTTCAGCCTACTTATTTTTCACACAACCACTCCCTCACATATCAGACCCCATCTGCCTTATGTTAGATTCTTCATGGTGGCTCATACAAATGTGATCATCATATCATTTAGAAAATCCTGTCATCTAAAGGATTTTCACCGACACATTAACTTTACTCAACAGATCCTTCTACACAATGTGGATCTCTATCGTAGCGTCTATCTGTCTGCCTCTTCAATTTGAATTGATGCCTGAAAAGCTAAAAGAAAGCAGTATGATAATAGATAAAATGTCCTCCTGGACTAAAAGAAATAACTAAATCTCTGGTTAATAAATCTGTCAGCACATCTTTGAACATATAAATCACAAAGGAATCTTTTGCCTTCATATTTCTTTGATGGCTCTTCTTAAAGTCATAACTGTGGTATTTTTCTAAACAAGTCTCATCTTTGAAGGCGGTCCATAGTTCTGAGTCTTTCAACAGATGTGGGATTCCCACTGTTTTATCCTTCACGTGTACACTCCCAAAATATTGAGTTAATAAAGACACTCACTGTGGGTTACAGCTTCTTACAGTAATTGTGTAATACGCTTGAGCTTTCTTGCCGAGTCAGATGAGAAGATTTATACCACTTTTTGTTTGTACGGTGTATGAAGCTAGAGCCAGCGGCTTAGCTTAGCATAAAGACTGGAAACAGGGGGGAACAGCAGGGTCATTTCTGTCTTCCCAGGCTCCTATGTTCCCCAGCTTTATAGAACATATATTGGGTAAAGGGCCAGCATGGAACATAAGACCCTGGGAAAATTTGCTCTAGAAACAGCGAGCCTGGCTTTATCCAGGCCATAGATGTATAGTAGAGAACCTGCATATGGTGTTGCTTCTCAGCCTTGCTTCCAGTTATTCCCAGTAGCCATTTGTGGTATTGCAGTGGGAAAAAAATAAACTGAAAACGTTTTGATCCATATAAACTTTATTTTTGTAAAAATTTCCTCAGGCTGAGAAAAGCAATTTAAAAATGTGTGATGTCATCAAAGTCTATAGGCTTGGGTGGGTACATCTGTAGAAATATTTATTCTATTATGCATTATACATATTAAATAGTGGGCCACATACCTTGGAAGTAAACCCGGTAGCTAGAAAAACAATTTTGGTGTATGCACCAATTGAGCAAATCTCATTGGACTGAAAATGTACCTGTTCATAATGCATCTACGGTCTACACTAGCTAGTGGTAATAAAATATCCCTGTCAGCAGCTCAAAAGCTCAAAAACTTTGAAACATACAAGATACAAACAACATACCTATAAAGTGTCAATTAATCTATAGGTGCTGATGGGTGGATTTTGTAACTGTTGGTCAGAGCCAGGCTGTTTTCCCTGTTTCCAGTGTTTCAGGTGGTGTAATGTAAAAAAACATTCAGCAGTCTAAAATATGGCCATTATTTCCTAGCTTGCCTAGGGCAGGACTAAGTCGTTTTTTAATTTTAGTGTTTTATCTTACAGAATGCAAATCTTACTTGTTGTTAGTGTTTGTTTAGAACATGGTGGTCTTGTTGATTATTTTTGTTTTTTTGCTTATTTATAGTTTTTCATTCATTTCTTGAGTTGAACTGTATTTAGCTTATTTTTGCGTGCTTGTCCTCTATATTAAATGTCATTAAGAGGCTAACTGAGAGCTTTTTCCTGTCTCTGACAACCTCCAGAAATTGTCTTGTCCAACCCCAGGTTGAGAACCACTGCTTTATAGTGTATAGGAACTGGAGTGAGGTTGACCCATATCAGAAGATATATTCCAAACAACAGTGCACAATTCAGCACAAAAAACAGGATGTTGTTTACATTTGTCATGAGCTGGATATAGGTTAGATTCATACTAAACATTATTTAAAGATAAGCGTGTATTAAAGCCTTATTAGGCACCTATTTAATTGTGACCATCTGTCCTTTTTCTGTATCTTTGACCATCTCTTAAAACTTCATGACACACTTCCTTGACTCGGCGACCGGTCAAGATGCTACACTGCTTAAAAGCACCATAGTAACACACTTCCTAAGCTGGCCGTGTTACTGGGTTAGCTCTTTTCCTTGTTGTGCAACACACTAAACGTCTCAAACCCTTGTTCTCAGTTCCCTTTAAGCCCTTGATAAGGAAGTGGACTGAATTTTTTTTTTGTCCTTTCCAGCGAGAGTGACCTAAAAGACGATGGGAGATGTGGGAGGTATGTGTTACAGTACAATAGCCGGTAAACCTCTCGGCAGTAACCACACCAGAGCATTGAGCACATGCTTATGGAGGGAGGCTAATCAGCTTTCTGCAGATGGGCTAATGTCCTTACAGTGGCTGAGAGGGGGGCCTATATTTAGCGTCCACTCTCTCCCTCTTAACAGGGGATAACATTGGCCCTGTTCTCCTCTCCATAGCTCATCTCTCTGCTTAAATTCATCAAGAAGTCTGTGTAGGCAGACTTGAAGGAAATGAGCAAAAACAGAGGGTAAAGATGGCACAAAGCTATGTGCTAAAGAGACAAACCAGATGCAAGAGACATCAGGCTTGCACACAGCTGCTTGTTAAATAATCAGTCAGATAAATCAGGTAAAAGTTGAAGATAAAGAAGACAGTAAAGGCAGGATAACAAAGAGACAGATGAAAAAAATCAAAGAGGACATAAAAGAGACTGAGTAAAAATATTTTTCTCAGTGTCAGCAGGGAAAGTGACATCTGGAGGCTGAGGCCTCCAGGCATTAGAGAGATGCAGACCTGGAGCCAATCTCCTCAGTCCATTACCATGTGTCCCTGGAGACCAAGGCTCTGCCGGTAGTAAGGTCTGTGCATATAGTATACATGACATCTACCTGCTGTTGCAATTACACTCACAGCTAATGAGGTCTGGCAAATGCTGCGATGACGGCTGCTGGTGGTTGCTGACGCTCATTGTGACGTCTCTTGGAGGGGAAATCCGTCACGTTCAGCTGTCACCTCCTGGCAGCAGCAGTGGTGCCCGCTGGGATTGTGCGGCCACCTCGAGACATTGACCCGAAGAGTCCTCTGTCAAAGTCTGGGCACCAAACCTAAATGTCAGAGCTGTTTACCTCGGTTAAACCGAGGTTCACTGAGGTGAAACATCTAAGAAAAGTCATGCTGATTGTTGTACTGGGTAATGTGTGTGGGCATGATAAAAAAGTGAACTGAACTCTTATCTGATGGTCTTTTTCCACTTTTAATTCTCAAGTTGGTCAACTTGAACACAATTATCAGATCATTATTTTCATGTCCACACAGGCTGGCAGTTTAAAAACACATTGAACAGTGAAACAATCTCTTTAGAGCAACAGAAACCCATTTGAAACAGCTCAGAGCACACATACAATGAACACAAGTTAAATCTGCATCTCAGCAAAGCCACTGTGTCCACCTGTGCTGCTCTTCATCAGCCAAAATAAAACACAAATTTGCACACACCACAAAATAGACTCAACAACACAGCTTTGAATCTGCCTGCTACATCAGCCAAACACAAACTGTACAAAAATAGAGATTGATAGAAAAATAGGAGATCTGACATGTTTGAGAGAATATGCTGAGTCTCTTGCACTTGTAAAGCTGCAAATGTACACCTGTTATTTTCATGATCGTCACAAAACCTAAGTCTTAGCCAACTTGTCTTATTGCCATTCAATGTTCATGTGGTTGTCTGTATTTGTACTATTTGAACACTATTTCCTCATTATTTGGTGTTGTTTGCACACTAAGAAGAAATTTAACTTTTGACAGCTGTCATCTGCTCACACAGCCCAAATTTCCACACATCCCAAACTCTTTTCCATAAACGAGAGGATGAAATATAAATTGGCTGATATTCACGGTGCTTCTGTCATCTTTGAAGGTTTTCAGGCATGAAAATATTCTCCTCTGCTTACTTTACCAGTAGTATGCCTTTAATGCCACTCCTCTTTAAAGTTGTTGCTGCTACATCCCTGCATACACAAGCCACTCTCCACCCTTCTAACAAACACAGTTTGTTGTACCACGTTTTCTCTTCCTCTCTTATACATGGAAAGTAAACATATTTTTACAGTGTATACAGCATATCAAAATGGTTTTAAACTGTGTAAAAACAGAGTAAAAATGTATGTATTTGATAAGAAGAAGATTTATGTGTATTAAAACTTTAGAGTGTAATTATACAAAACTTAAACTCCCTATTTCAAAATGCATTTCCAGCCCATTGTAAATCTGTTTTACCTTCTGTTTAATATATATTTGAAACTTAAAGGTATCCTGTAGAGTTGACCACTAGTAGTGCTATGGAGAAATGTTTTTTACAAGCTACCCCTGCTTTGTTTGTATTGTGCAAGCATACAAGGATTGATGTGTACAACCATGCGGGCAGGGTGATTTATATCCATCCACCAATTTATGTGATGCTATTAACTGACAGTTGGTGGCAGTAACAAAGAAGCATGTACAAAAGAGCCTCAAGAAAGGCAAAAAAGAAGAAATCCACAAGCTAGCAAACATGGATGTAAACCACAGACACATATATAGACGATACATTGACCTCCTTAGGCCATAGCTGCAATACATCACTGCCATATTGGACTGGCCTGTGAAGAAAAAATACAAGGATTAAAAAGCACAATAACATTTACATTTTTCAACCAATTTCAGTTAGTCATGCTATATTCAATGTTTCTGATCAACAGGGAGGGGAAAAAAGTTGTTTTTTCTAACTTTCTCCACATAGATCATGAACCCTTGAGTATAAAAACAACTCACTGGAATTGGTTGAGAAATGTAAAGGATAAAATAATTTTTATCTAGAAAAAACAGTTTCCACGCAAGACCAGTTTTTCCCTCTCCAATATGGTGGTGGCATAGACGTACAATCCAAAGGTCAACGCAGCAACAACGTTTTGAAACGATTCAAAAATCTGCTTTCCAAATGTTTAATGAGGATGAAAGTGAACTAAACTATGCAAACAGTGTGTAAGTAAATGTGAACATTAACTTTTGTTTGTTTACAAGAAAACTCTACAGGAAACCTTTAAGGTAACTCAAGCTGTAAATCCATCCATTTCAGTTTCACAAGAAAACTTAAGCATGTATAGTTGCTGAAATGCATTTTGATATAGGTCATCATGTGATGCAGCTGCATTTTTAAATTCATTATGGGCAAAATGTTTCCAAATACATTTCTTTTCCTTTTTCATCCCTCACAGATGATTAGATTATCTATCTTCTGTGGTAAATAGCTTTTTGGTTATCAACCTGTGCACCGGTCCACTATATTTTGCAATCCAATAAAACTGCAGATAAAAGCAGTTCTTTTGCTCAAAACAACTGACTATTTTATTGTTATAAGCATTTTTGATCCAACCTCTACCTCCCCCTCTCTGTACAGATGATGAGATTATGTTGTTACTTCCCCTTTGGTAATCAGGATGTGTGCTTGTCTAGCAGGACTGCAGATAAGAGCAGAGTCTTCAACTAAACACTGTCCAAAAAAAAAAAAAAAATCATTTGGTCCAAAAAAAAAAAAGAACTCCCTCAGTGTAAGAGACCTTACTCAGCATACTGTAGGTAAACTCTCTGTTCCACAGTACATTCATTATCACCTTCAAAATGTCAATTAGACAACTCGACAATTCTCTACGATAAAGGATCAAAAATATCTCTTCCCTTTAGGCTTTATCTAGGCACTTAAAATTATTCCTGTACAGAAATAAAACATGCATTGTTTTGTTGTTTCTTTTTTTTTCTCAGAATTTGGATAAAGTTCAGTATCAAAGTAGATCTTTGGATTTGTAAACAAGTATCCAGTTCCTCATTTTGCATTGTCTGTGAAAAGGAGTCCACAGTGCACATGGAAAAGGTCAGGAGGTTGCAATTGTTTGACCATGGATCAATATCATCAGTACGTCATGTGTGTCCTCCGTTACTCTCTGTGGCTGTATGAGTCTGTTTTGGTTTTTAATGCTAATATTATACATGAATCTGAGTCCTTGTGAGCCGTAACTCACAACAGACAAGAGAAATATCATTGTATCCAGGCTGTTGGCCACTCTGAGGCTGAGCTGTGGTTTGGTCTATGAAATCGATCTTAGCTGACGATAGAGAAAACCCTAAAACCGATGGGTCAGCCTCTCTCATTGGCATCTCTCCTTGTATGCTCAGCTCCTCCTGCCGTGGCACCCTACCCACGGGGAAAAGCCTTCCTCTGGCCTGCTGCCTTAATTCAGGGTTCCTTGTCCTCATTTCCCCTCCGTCCTTTATTCTCTTCTTTTATTGGCGCTCTTTGTTCAATTTCGTCTCCTGGTTTTCTTTCTCCCATTTCCCTCAATTTCCAAACTCAAGGAAGAGATAAAAAGATCATCATTCATCCCTTTCAAGGAGGTACAAGCTCTGCCAGTTCTGCCAAAGTGCATGAAAGCGCAAAGGTTTAGTTACAGGGCAACCAGGTGGCATACATAGGGTGTTGTGGAGGAGAAACGAAATGCTGAGGAGGGGATGGAGGACAGGGGTAGACGGGCTGAACCTGCGCTACATAGTAGTTGCTGAAGTTGCCATCTGAGACATAAGGAGCTGGCTGGTAGAAACAGGTGACATTGGCAGCGTTGGGGATGGCGTTCTGCTCAGCTAGGACCCTCAGTGCAAGTGAGGAGATGAGGCTGAGCGTCTGACGCCTCTCGTGGCCCATCAGGCACACCGTGCTCTCCTGCACCACGTCGTACAGCGTGGCCAGATAGTCATACTTCCTGTCCTCCAGGTCTACAAAGTGGTTCTGCAGATATGACTCCAGCTTCCTCCTTTGCTCGCTCACGTCAGGAAAGTCTATGAAAAAACGCGAGCACATATAACGCTGTAGCAGCTTCATCTCGCTGTCGGAAGCTGCGCGGAAACCCCGCACCAGCAGGTGGCAGTACTTCAGCAAACCACCGCCTCGAATCTCCTCTGGGCTCCGCGTGCAGATGAGGCGCCTGCGCAGGTGATCGAGGGCGGTAGGGAAATCACCGTAGACGCTCTCCCCGAGGATTGTGGGGTGGAACGTGGCGGCCATGGGGTGCTCTGAGCACTCATAGAAGAGGAGAAGTGAGTCTAAGCGAATCTGGAAGGAGTCCACGCTGAACTCAAACTGCCGTCGAAGAGAGTCCACGAACTTGAGCTCCACATTCTTGCCACGGTTGTTGGAGAGGGAGATGAGACTCCAGCGGTCTGAGTCATTGCACACCTTCACCATCTTCTGCACATAAGCCTCCTAAAAACACACAAGGGAAACATTAGCTGTCATCACAGACTCAGATTGATTAAACATTGGGATGCATGATAAATCCTGGGATAGTAGTACATTTATACTATTATTTATTATTAGGATAATGAAATTATAACAGTTAAATATCAGCTATAATAATATGGAATTTGACAAATTATGTTGAAGTATTTAATTTAAATTCTTAGGCAAGATGCTCTAAGAAAAAAAAGGAAGTTTTTGTTGTAATAGTGATGTCAGTTAGATTTGGTTAGGTCAGAGCTGTGGAATATTACACACACAATATATAAGTTCTTCAAATAGGGGTCTCTCTCACATTACAAACAATAACAAAAAACATACTTTGATGATGTCATAAAGTAGTGAGGGATCATGGGAGTTGTTATCTTCCTTTTAAACAACCACCATTGCTGATGAAAATCTATCTGACATGGCTCAGGCAGAAATCATGTTCAAGGACGAGGTATTTTAAAGTTTTATTAATGTTATGTTTAGTCACGGTGTATCCCGTGTTTTCCTGGAAGTTATAGCAACTAGCAACTAGCTAGCAACAGCTAACAGGAAAAACACCGTTACTTTGAATAAATTACGTATTTCTCTGAATTGAACATTGCTGGACACACCTGGGACAATGTCAGTACACAACTCAACAAAATATTTCACCTAGATCTACAATTTGTAGATATTGTAATGCAGAATTCTTACATTTTATAGTTTTAATTTAAATTCTTAGACAAAATGCTATTAAAAGCCAAAGTATGTTTGTTTTTTGCTGTACTTGACTAGAAAAAAATAAATGAACAGTTGAAGAGTCAGAACTCTTCAGAGCTCCTCTTTTTTGTTGTAATAGGGATGTCGGTTAGATTTGGTTTGGTCACAGGTGTGGGATATTACATCATCCATCTTTGCTCACTAGTCCTTCTTACCCTCAGATGTGCATTAACTGCAAGTTATATTAACTTATTTGTAAAATACAAAAAGGCGAAATTATCAGTTATCTTATTGGTATTGGCTATGAGAAGCAGGTAGTTATCAGTTATTTGTATTGGCTGAAAAACATCCATATTGTGCTTGTGATAAGGGGCCAACCAATACATGAATTGTCCAACATTATCAGCCCAATATTGGCCAATCACATTTATATCAGTGTCTGCATATATGTTGTGTGATATATGTCTGTATAAAAACTTTTAAAACAAAACATAAAATAGCCTTTATTTGTTAGCTTTAGCATTCTGTGTATTTGATAATTTTTCCTAATTTAGGCTTAATATATACATAGCCTGTATTTAGCTCTATTTGTATTTATTTAATTTGCAGTAATTTATAACTATAAAAAAATACCAGTGAAAGAATGTGTTTTATGTGTTTATGTACATCCTAATCAATAATAGCTGATATATTGAAATCAGAATTTTTTTCATAAATTGGTATCAACATCAGCCCCAAAAATCCAGTATCTGTCAGGCTCTAACTGTGATATATAAGTTAGTCTAAGACATCTCCTATTTGTGCAAGTTAAAGTCTATAACTAAAAAACTGAAGTCAAGAAATGAAGAACATTATTTAAGTTAATACATATATGGCTAGATTTAACTGATGAAGCCGAGTCATAATCAGAAAATCATACAAAAATTGAATCCAGCATACCCAAAAGAGCTATTCTGCTTTTGCAATTTGTTTTCTGTATTTTATAAAATCCTTTTCTATAATTTACAAAGGCCACTGCAACATAATAAGAGAAAAGAACAGGCTAAATAGGTTCTGCATTACGTTTTTTTTTTTTTTTTTTTTTTTTTTTTTGCCATTTTTCTAAGAAGAATGTGTGTCACATTTTCTTTTTTTCCCATCACACACAGGCCTACTGACTGGTCTGTCTGTTAACTAACTCCTCCTCTTCTCATTTCCTCCTTTCATAGCTGTAATATAGTGTTAGTTCTCTTGCATCAGTGCATTTTTTTTTTATATTCTTCTGAAAACCACATTACAGCTGGTTATTACAGCTGGACACATAGGCCTACACAAGGGAAGTGGTACTGTGAGGATCTTCTAGATAAAATGTTTAAAGCCAGCCTTAGCCTGCACAGGCTTCAACATTGATGTTAATTGTAGCAGATAAAAATCTGGATTTTGGTCTGTTAGTCATCATGTTTTGCTGATCACATCTGCTGGTGGGCCATTAGTAGCCTGGGTAGTCCTTGGTATCCAGGTAACCGAGGGCCGACTTATTAATGTGGATCCGACTCCAATTGGATTAGACAGAATCCTCTTTGAATTGGAAACCAACCTTTTTACTATTTGAAGGCTTGTGTCTCTGCGCTGGCTGAATGAGTTGAGGGCAGACCTCAATGTTGTTTTTGTAACATTCATTTGCATTTAATTTAAGTGCATTTGCAAACAGAAAACGTGGATGGAGAAGCAGTGGAAATAATAAAAAAGTGAAAATAAGGTTCTATTGCAAAAGTTTTAGGCAAAATATGATCTATATACGAGTCATATATTATAAATGTATACTACCTTTAAGGTCATTGGTGTGATCTTTTCCTTATTCACTCCCTCCGGCAGGAAGTCTAGCAGAGAGTCCAGCACTATATCTTTTACTATCTGAAACTCCATCTCTCCTTTCAGCTCGGCGCAGAATATCAAGTCCAGATCCTTCCAGCCCAGCCCGCTGTCCTCATGCAGGACGTAGCTGGCCGCGGAGCCGTTCAGTCGCACCTCCCGGACATGTATCCGCTTCTCCTCCATGCGGCTCCGCACCACCTTGACGATGTCCCGCGGCTTCACCTCCAGCGTAGGGAAGCTCCAGCGGCCGTGGATGGGGATGGAGCCGGTGAGGATGGCGTCCAGCCGCTGCACTTGCTCCCAGTTGAGCACGCTGAGGTTGATGCTCTCCCCGTCCGAGCAGCTGTCAGCCGCAGCGGACTCCACGCTCTCGTCCATGTCCAGATGAAGAGGTAGACTGATGGATGTAAACGAGCAAACTTTCCACTGACTCCCGCTGGAGTTAGTGGCATCAGATAGCTGCAACTTTCTGGAGAATTGAGCGTTCACAGCAGATGTCTGTCATAACTGCGAGATGCTGGGCGACAGCGCGTCTCTACGCATGACGGAAAGAACTAGTTGGGCGGTGTTATACTTGTCCTACTTCTTACATAAAGTCTGCAGTCCAGACAAATTCAATTCATGAGCTTTCCAGCCGCCGAGGCTTAGTCACTGTTCAGCATCTGCTGCCTCGCTGCGCGCTCCGCTCTTCTCCGCTCCTCTCCGACGCTGTCTCCAAATTTTGGAGAAGCAGACATCAACTGTAAAAATGATTGTTCCGCACAGTGTCAGCTTCTCATCACGTCCCAAAGGCTCACTGACGCATCCATCACCTCCGAGGAAATGTTTCATCCACCGCATAAGTTTTACTTCACTTTTACGCACCGACTACTGCGCGTCGCTCCTGCGCAACAGCAGTTTTACGCATTGTTTTAAAGACTGCTGCACGTTTCCACTGCACACCTACTTTGAGAAAGTGGTGTATGGCGGCTTTCCCTCTCACATTTTGGACGTTTTTTGCTCGCTGATATTGCGTGATGCCACAGAGGTCCCGCTCCACAGCTGCTGAAGAAGTTGTGATCAGAGTGCTTCCGTCTGAGCAGCTTTGGGGCGGGTCGCTTTGATTGACAGCCAACACCTACTAATAGCTGCCGCCGCTTCTCAAAGTTACTTTGAGTGGCTACGAGCCCGGAGACTGAGGCGTGTCTGGAGAATGGGCGTCACGAGAGACGGGGACACTTTAGACGCTGACCATTAACCAAAACTCGCTTTGAATCGGTTTCGCATTACTCATTCTCCTCTCCAAACGGCCCCAGTGAGACAGAACCCAGTATTTATCCTGGATTTTGCATTGTCACTAGTTATACTGATCACATCTTTGTTGTTCATTGAACAATTTGATCATTGCAGTGACTATAAACTCACTTATTTTAACAAGCAGATGCCCAGATTTCTCAAAATATTTGAAGTGATGAAGCGCAAGGAACTTTAACTTACCACACAATACAGCTCAGATATCAGTCGACTGATATCATCGGCCTGGTATTGGCCAATCACAGCTATATTGGTGTATATCACTATTAACATATACTCTGTTCAGTGTGCTCCTATATGAAAACGTTTGTTTTCTGTTTTTTGACAGGGCATAACACAGATTGTTTTTGTTAGCGTTATTGTCAGCATTCTGTGTATATTTTATCCCTTTTACTAATTAATGTTTAACATATACAAATATTTTGATCTATTTGTGTTTTTATTTATAGTTATTTGGAATTCTTAAAAATACCAGATAGTTTACTTTTCAGTGCTCTGATATCATGTTGGACAATAAGGTTTGTTGTTAAACCATAAAATATTCTGCCTCTATACCTTTGTTAGAAGGGATCATTGCAAAAAAAAGTGTGTTTATGTAAATATTCTATACTCTGCATAAAGAATATTAGATGATATATAGATATTGGAATTTATTTGTTCCCTAATATTGGTATTGGCCCCGAATTCAAGTAGCCATCAGGCCCTCTACACATTTAAACAAATAAGCAGAAACACAACAATAAAAGAGAAGCAAATTGTGCAGGTGAGATTAAAGAAAACTGTAGGGACTCACAGACGGAATCTAACCTCAGTAATCAATAATAATAATCGATAATTATGAGCATGAGTACTAAAGTAAGCAAACAAGCAATTGTAGGATCAAAAAGCAAACATAAAGTAAGCAACATCAATCATGCAAAAAACTGTGTGTTTTGGCTGCTGCACAGTGTCTGTCTCCTTTTTTTATGGTGTAAAATCACAAATACTGAGCGGTTAGTCTATAATTGTTAACTCTGGATGACAGCTTGACAAATGTATTCATTTTATTCTTACATTACAGCTATTCAGGAGTCTGATCATTTACAGGTGAGGCTGGGAATGCACACACACCAAACGCCCTCTAGGGGTTATTTTTCATCAATCATCATCTGGCCCTGCAGGCATTTGTGTGCAGCACCGCTTCAATATGGGATTATTCAAAGATTTGATTTTAATTTACATCTAATGTCATATGGATTTAATGAACAATTTCAATGTTTGTGGTGTTATGAAATTTTCTGATATTTATGATCTATAAACCGTCTGTCAGTATGTAGGGTATAGGCCACGTAGTCTGTGCAGGTTAGTTGTCATGGAGAATCTATCAGCACAGAGCTTGGCGCGTATATCTGCGTCACTACAGACGAGCCCATAAACCAGCTTACCGCAGATTACCCTGTACGTGCAGTGACACACACACATTCACACAGACACACACTGGCATGCGCACAGAGACTCATGCATGCACACTCACACCTCTGCAGATAATGCAAAACTTATGCCATTTGAATGTATTATTACTGCATGCTCGGATCATAAAACATTCAAAGAAGCACTCTGTGCAAAATAATATTTGTAATGAGAAAAGTTTTTAAACAATGTAAGACCAAACCACTAACAACTGAAATACCATGTGTTCACATTTTGGTGGAGTAATTGGGCTGCGCAATAACCAAACTTGTTCCACATTTTCACATGCACCAATTTTTGGCATATCCAGTGGAAAGTACTGCACTTAAGTAAATGTTTTAGGTACTTTTACTTTACTTGTGCATTTCCATTATTTGCTAGTTTATACTTCTATTCTACTACCTTTTGAAAGCCAGTATTGTACTTTTAACTCAACATTTATTTGATAACTTTAGTTACTAGTTACCAGGGACTGATTCAGTCATTCTGGAGTTTAAGACAGACACAGGCATGTGGCTCCTCACGTTCTTTGTTCTCTATTTCAATCCTTAAAAAATTGATAAGAAATAAAAGAAACTTTCATTCATGGTTGAGTACTAAACATGAATTGAAGTGTCTTATCACCTTACTAAATACGCTTTTCTGAAGTCTGGTGGTGTGCCAGTGGATACTTCTATATCTCTTGGCAGACAGCAACAGACTGAACCGGCTGTGGCTAGGTATTGTCTTTAATTATCTACTGCTCCCTCCTTTTTCAGCACTGCTGAGGTAGCTTCACTTAATTTTTCAGCATAAAGCCATTTTTGTTTATATGTGCTGTCTTTCAATACGAAAGTTCCTTGTAGTAGCTTTATGTAAGATTTTGAATGCAGGACATGCAACAGAATATTTTTACACTGTGGAGTTGCTACTTTTATGTAAGTAAAAGATTTTGAATGTAAACTATAGCAGGTCACATTTCATCTATAATGCATTTGAGCCATAAATGCACAGAAATCACATGCATTCCTATAAACTGTGTCATTTCACAATATGGTATGAAGAATTTAGGTCAAGTTAGCTGTGACTAATTTAAGAGTCAATGGCATTTGTATATTCACTGAAGTGTGCTGGGGCTGTTTTCACTTCTTGGTATTGCTTCTTTTCTCAGTCTCATTTTGTGTCCGCAGTAGCAGCCACAAAAACTATAAGTAAATAATTAAATAAATAACGGTCATGTTGAGGAAAAATGAAAGCGACAATAAATTTCAGGGCAATGCAAAATGTAACACTTTATTCAAGCTGATTTACAGACAAATATGCACCAACATTTCCAGGTTAAAGAGAATGTAGCCCTGTAGGTTTAGACATGACAGCAGGTCAGTCACAGTCTTTCCCCATTCACCAACAGGCTCAATGTCCGGCTTACTGCTGGGGATTCTTACCATGAAGCAGCTACTTACCTGACCTCTGACTTGTCAAGTGGATGACACCGGCTTGGTTTCCAATGTCTGACGACATCAGAGGATTGACGAGGGGATTTCAGATAGACCCCTTGTCAGGAGGCCAAATCAATCGCCACATTTGGAAACACATTTGTGAGTGAATACTTCTATCTTCACGTACGTGTATTGTGTCTATATGTATCGATATGTATACTGCAAAGCTTATGTTTGTGTGGTTAAGTTTTTTTTGTGCATGCCCCATGTGTGTGTTTTTTAATTTTTTTGGGTGAATTATATGAACTGAGTGTGATGACACCCCTCTTTGAACTCAGAAATATGAAAGTAAATTAAACCAAGAGCTTCATTCAAAAACTTGGTCAACACATCCTTCGATCATGACCACCTGCTTTCTGATCACATCTAAAGTATCTCTTTCCCCACCTTTGCCCTGTGCACCCCTGTCTTTGGCTATATCCCTTATTCCCTCCCTCCATCCTATCCCACTCTTCCTTTTCTTGCTCATCCTCTTTCCATCCCCTTTTTCACCATTCCTGCACGTGGAAGTTCATTAAGAGATTACAGTGAGCCCGTTAGCTGAATGTGCCTCCACTGTCTTCCTCCTTCCCTTTCACTCCCTTAACACCTCCTACTATTTTTATTTTAATGACCCAACATACACTCTTTACATGGTACATCTAATGAGTTCTTCTTTCTACTCTTTCTACTGTTGTAGACTGGAGAGTGAAAGAATTCTTTCACAATTGATAAAAGAAAATTGTAACTGCTTTTGTTCCTATTGGTAGATGCTAACTTACCCTGGTGTTACATTGCTAAAAGTGATTTTGAGTAATTTGGGCACTTTCTGGTGCAGATATTTTTATAATCAGTTACGCTGTGGCATGATATCGACCAACAAACAAATCTCTAATCTTAGCTGATTGAAGCTAATATTACTTGATTAGTGAGTCAAAGGCCCACTGTGTAAAATTTACAGGGGTTTGTTGACAGAATATAGCAGAAATGGTATATAATATTATTAAGGATGTTTTCATCAGTATACCTGAAAATAAAAGTTGTTACTTGTTTGTTGTCTTAGAATGAGCCCTTTGTAACTCTAAAGGTTGCAGGTTCTCTTCTACATACGCTGTCATGTGGCTCTTTAGGGGCAATAGTGCATCATGTGACATTGTAATGATACAGTTTGGCCAATATGTCAGATTTTCTTGAAAGCCCAGTACCCTTCCTGGGAGGCTGCTTGCTCCACCATGGCCTTACAGTAGCCCCAAACAGACAAACCAAACACTGGATCTAGATACAGTCTTTTGCATTTTAAACAAGATTCATTGCCACCATAGATCCTACGTGTTTGGAAGGGGAGAGTGGGAGGAGCCAATATTTGCCACTAAATCCTACACACTGGTCCTTTAATAGTTAAGACAAGCTAGTGACACCAGAAGGTGTAATGAAAACATTAATGGTAGCTGTTTGAAATCTTTGTCAAATTTGGCATTTTAGTGCATTTTTGCACATTAGCATTTGGCATAAACGTTGAAACAGAATGCATGAACTGTGAGATTTTATTTTGAGGGAAGAGTATAACAGCTGTATGGAGAAAAAAATATTGTTGCGATTTTCACTGGGTTGCTATTGTCTTGTAATCAAAGTAGGTAGCTAGCAACAATAACACTTCTGGTTAGCTCGAAGATACGACCTTGTTCACGTTGTTGACTTCAACCTGCTGGTAGAAGAGTTTTAACATTAGCTGGATATCTGTCTTTTCTAATTGCAGCACCTTAAAGTTCCAGTGTGTAAAATTTATTAGGATCTGTTAGCAAAATACATCAGAAATGGAATATTGGCTTGTATTCATACATTTTGTTTTTTTTTTTGTTTGTTTGTTTGTTTTTATTGCTCTATAATCACCAGAAAATAAGAACTGTTGTGTTTTTCTTAATGAGCAAAGGGCACAGGTCCTCTTCTACATAGTCCACCATGTTGTACTGCCATGTTTCAACAGTAGCACAGATTGGACAAACCAAACACTGTCTCAGATAGAGATAGAGCCTGTGACATTTTTCACAGCCACCCTAGATTCTCTTACATGCTTTAAAGGGGAGGGTGACACAAGGTGTTTGCAATCTGCAAACACACTGCTAGATGCTTCTAAAACCTACACACTGGTCTTTCAAGAAATGGCAGAATGCTGGACAATGGAATCGGAATCAGTGTAACTGGTCGGTAGGTGTTGTAGAAATAATTACACTTCCTGCTGGTTGTTCCTTAATAACTGTTGAAGTTGTAAGCTTACATTTGATTAATCTGCAAGCAATTTTAGAGCTTCCTGTTCCTGCAACTGTGCATGAAATTCACATTCTCAGTGTCCAGCCCATCGCCCTTTGACACATATACAGTAGATGTAATGTACTAATGACACTGTATCCATGCAAAGACTAACCTCAACAGTATCGCCAATCAGTTTTAACCCTGACCTCAGCAAGAGGCGTTTGCTGACCCCAGTCAACCTTGAAGAACGCATTCAATAGTGTAAGCTCCCACTAAACTCTTCCACAGCCACTAATGAGATTCGCTGACGTGCCCTGCACCGTAAGCCAGGCTGCAGCGCTCCTAGAAGGTGCTCCATGTGGGAATAATGATAGATGTGGCAGTGAGAATATTGTGTTAAAAAGAAGACAGAACAATGAAATCAAGGTTAAACCGTGCAAGATATTGTTTCCAAATGTTTCTTTTATCTTCTAACCACATTAGATAATTATTATCATATAAGATAATTATAAAGAGCATAAAATACAGATGTTTACAATTAATCCCTTGTTGAATAATTGCACAGTGGATTTTATTTGTACAACACCTGTGAACTTATTATTATTGTTATTATTATTATTATTATTATTATTATTGTTATTATTATTATTATTATTATTATTATTATTATTATTATTATTATTATTATTATTATTGCAGCTCCACAAGCTAATACAAGCCCTCTGATCTCTGAGTGAATAGTTTCCCCATATTTTAACAGACTCTCTGTTCCTTCTTGACCTGTCATGACTGAGGGCAGCAAACTACTGTGACAAAATAAACAGGAAGTGAATTGCTCAATCTGTGACTCAGCTTCCTGTATGATAATGTGGTCGGAGATCACACTGATCTCTGACCCATGTAAACAGACACATGCAGCAATGCACATGCACAAACATGCATCATGAATTGACTCTTAGTACCTCAGCTGTGACTAAAAATTATTTTTATTACTAGTTTGTAATAAAATAAACATTAGTGATAGAGTAATCATCTGTTCATCAATAGCCAGAGAACCTGATAACAGTCAGGATAGGCAGTGCGTCACCAGAGATAAAAGGAAATGTTGAGATGACATGATAGTCTATTGGTCAGTTTTTCATATTCATAATCCACACTTTTACTAATTATATTATTTAATTTATTTTAAAATGCAATTATTCATGATTTATCTCAGCATGCACCTAAAAACTACATTTGATTCAGAGGCTATCTGTGCGTCTGTCTGCACTAAGGCCAATGATTTCATAGATTTGCACATGCATAGTTGTTTCTATGCACGCAGTTTAATGATAAACATTGACTGTACCTCCCTTAGCCCTTCTGTGTATGTCTGGTTAAGATCTTTAACATTGTCTCATGAAGAAAAAAGAGCTGGGGTTGCTAATGGTAAATACTAATGGGTATATTTTAGAGGAAATGTGCATATCAGGATATATAGTATATGGTGATATAGCCTAAAAATATTGAGGTTTTATTTATAAGCAATATCACCCAGCCTTGACCTGAGACGGAGTAAAAGAATACACACACGTTTCAAAAAGAAGGAATGGCTACATGGCTGCAGTTGGACTTTCGAGCTTTTTTGATTTCCATGCCTACTCTTTTCCTCCAGCAGTTAAAGTGTGTGGGTTAAAGGGGGTACTGTGATCTGAACAATTTACCAAGCGCACTGCTTAAGCATGAAAAATCCATGGCCAGTGTCCACTGTCAGATCACCTTAAAAACCATTGGCTAGAGTCGCACTGACATGGCCCTGGATGAGCAGGGCAGACATCATATCAATGTGCACAATGCAAAGGCAAAGGAAAACATAGTAATCTTAAAAAGCCTCATTGTTGTGACCTGTTGCATTGTCAAACAATGATCACCCACATTTCCTGTCACCGTGACTCTTTTTTAGCATTTATTGTGTTGTTTAAGTTTACAATGTGTGAACATGCTGTAAACTAGATACGAACATTAGGTTTTGCATTGTGCATAACTTTGCAGTAGACTAATATTTGTTAATTTATAGCCTAACTAACTAAGACTATGTCTAAGACTATGTATGTGTGTAGTATAAACTTGGGCTGCTGTGTTAGCTGAATGTAGCCATATTGGTGAATCACTGCCTAACCAGGCAAAGATATCCCTGTACATTACTGACAGGTCGCAAGTTAAATCTGTCGGGTCTCAAGATTATTCACAGGATAGGAAAGCAGAGGAAAAACAAAATTCTACGTCACAAATCGTTCATTTTTTGTGATATTTGCTTTTCCCTTTACAATTTACTTAATAATTCCAGGCCTTTCAAGCATTTAAAACATTCTTGAAATAAAAAAGGGGAAAAATATTCATCCTTGGTTGAACTGGTTACAACAGGTATATGTATGGCTGGCTTATGAGCCAAGCAGTGGTTCCCCAGAACCAAAAGCCCCAGAGGCTCCAGGTTTAAACTGGTGTTAAATTGAAAAAAAAAAGGACAAATAAATAAAAATTTGGGGGTATGTGCCCCTAAAGCGTGATAACAACAAGATGATTGAGACCCCTTTAGAGATATTTTTTTTATTACTAATCTTTTTCAAAGATCATTGCAAAATCTTAATTTAATGTGTTTAATCAAGTTTACCACTGAGCAAATAGGTGCAATATGTGATATTTGAGCTCTGAGTGCTGTATGGTTTTGAGTCTTAGTTACTAGAGTAGGAAGTATTGGGTTGTAGCTGTACACAACACACAGAGAATGGGATACATGGGGGGTTGTCGAGGCCCAGCAGCTCTTTTTGCCCCAGCAAGTTAATATAGCCCTGCAAATTTGCCATCAGTGATGGAAAAACAAAAATGTTTCATAAAAATGGATTCATGTGGCATGTTTTCTGCCTCTTACTGAGAAATCAGAGAAATGAAATGAAAAGTAACATTAGAGTCAATAGTAGATAACTTGTTCTGTTTGGAAAATAGAAGAGGAGACACTTATTTTTGGTAGATTTACTCTCACCTCCGTTTTCATACACCATTCTTCCAGTTTCATGGAGAAACTGGAAAACCCCTGAACAGACTTGTCAAAGGTCACACTCATACACAACATGAAGGTACTGCGGTGCCATCTGCTGGATATCAGCAAACAACCCATGTTGCACTGGATTGACTAGAGACTGTGAGACTTCCTCTGATATCTCAGTAGGTGGTGCTATTTTCATACTGCTGAAACAGCAGATCATTATCCACAGGTTTTTTTTTTTATCTGTGATCTCTCTTATTCTCACTTTCCCACACTCCCGACTGCACAGAAATGTTAGCACATGTATTTGTACAGCTGTGTTGGGTAAACAGTGTCATCCAAGAGCCAAGTTAGGTCACTTTATTCTTTAATGTGGTGTATTATGGATGCGGTAATGAAATACATGCAGCCATGACAAAATAACCCAATGTAGTTATCAATCATTCGAAGCACCTCCGTATCTTTTTCTTCACATACGATGATATGTGAAGAATGATTTAGAGTGAGACACAGCTCTTGTTCTGTTTAGATTCACACTGACATTCAATATATTGTTCATATCTGCTGTGAGAAATCTTTATGTCATTCAGTCTGCATGACTGATTTGACTGCATGAACTCTGAGTAATTAAACATTTTTATTCTTTACTGCAGTTTTTTTGTTGTTGTTGAGACCTGTGTCAGCATTATTATGTAGCCATGGCAGCAGCTCACAACTTTGTCTGTTCCTCGTCTGTGAGATGGGATGACTCAAAGGGCTGGTTGCATGTGCAGCAGAGGCGAATGCTCAGGATCAGCTTTGTTTTGACTCTACAAAATGATTTATGGACACAAACAATGCAAAAAAGAAACGAATGCCTTTGAGCTGTGTGAGTGCACGTCTTATCAATTATTGACGTCATCTTGCAGCCAGTATCTTCTGCATGTGCACATGTAAAAAGGGTGAAAGATGACATTTCCACTGTGCTTCTGCATCTGCAACCTGTTAGGGAAACATATTCTCCAGCCTGAGTCAGACAATATGTTGAAATGGCACAAAAAATAAAAGCACAACAAACAGTCACACCCACTTGGTGGCAGTAATCAATCTGCTCACAGGATCAACATATCAACAAACAGCTCAGATCAGGTTACGACTGGATTTTATGGAGATGTGTTGGGCTCCAGGGCCCATATCAAAGAAACTTCCTAACTTGCAGATCCTATCCTAACTGTTTGGTAACCATGGTAATTGGGGTTAGGTCTTCATTTGCGTAAAAAAGGCCATTACAGAACTGTTCCTACATCAATGATCCTCCTAAAAAAAAAAAAAACAATAAACTGTCACATTTCCACCTGTAATAGTAACTAACTTGCTAACTAGCTAACAGTAATGTTCGCTGAAAGCACTCTGATGGGAGTGTTCACTAACAGTAGCTAACAGTAGTTTTTGCTAACTGTAGCTAATAGTGTTCGCTAACAGTAGCTAATGGTAGGTTTTGCTAACAGCAGCTAACGACAGTGCTAGCTAACAGTAGCTAATGGTACTGTTAGCTTGTTTAATCTGTAAGGCTGCTCTTGCCTTTACGTAATGGATGTTGGGTACGGTGGAGACTGTCTGCTATCCTAGCCCACTCTGTTTCTTTTATTTCCCAAGTTGGTGTTGCTGTAAATTTCCCAAATGTTACCAAAATGTCTAACTCACCTGTCTTGAAGTTAAGTATCCATGATTGTTTTGTCTCTGTATGTTCAATGATGAGTATTTAGGAATTTCTAACCTGCAATAAGATAGAATTCCTAAAGCTAGTTAGCATTTGCCTCTGGGAAAAATCCTATCTTAGACTCTTTTTATATCTTAACTTAAAACTTAAAGACAAAGAGGATCTTAGTGGTAAGATCTTGAAGGAAATCCACCCTGGCTTGCCGTGGTGAAGCCCTGTGGGAGCTGCAGCTGCAGGTGATGTGGCAGTAATTTCAAGCCGTGGTCAGTCATTTGGCACTTAGCTCTATCATGAAAGGTTTAGGGTGGAGCTCCACTGCTCCGCTCGTCTGTCTCGACGTCTGTTAGAGTACGACTTGGTGAGCAGTGATTTAGGGTGAGGTGTTCTTCTCTTGCTCCCACCAAGCAGAACAGTGGTGGGCGATGGGAGGGAAGAGGACGGTGATTGAAAGTTGAAAATAGAAAAAGTGTCTCTGGTGTATAATTGAGGTCTTGGATGGAGACACAGAAGAGTGAAATAGGGAGTAGAATAAAGTGAAGGCTGCATGGAGTGGTGATGAGTTGGACATCAGGGGAAAGTGGGGAAGAAGGAGGGAGCTGAACAGCATAAACAAAACATTAGGGGCAGAGGTGGATAAAATGATGAAGAGCCTGAAATAAAATTGCTAACTCAAGCCCCAGAGGACCACGTCACCGCCTCACATGCAGCATCCAGCCAGCTGGGTCTATCCAACCCTGATGTCAGATACCACAGCTTTCTTTCTTCACCTCACATGAGAGAGCCTGCTTCTCACACTGGCCCATACTTCCTCTTGACTTTGTTTGCCATATTGAGCTTTCCCAACCATGTTTCCCTTCCCTCTGAGCCAATTTTTAATGCCTGTCTGCACATCCCTTTGCTCGCGTCTTTCATGTAATCATAAAGGTATTTATTGAATCAATAAATAATGTGATCAAAGGAACCTCCAAAACACCTGGGGTTTGCTGCAGGTTTAACAACCTACAGAACAGACATATGGCATATTAACTCCAGTTTGTTCTTCACATGTCACTCTTACATTTAAAGGTCCAGTGTGTTAGAGTCATTGGCATAATATGGCAGAAAAAGAATGTAATACCCATAAGTTCATTTTCATAAGTATATAATCAACATAAAATAAGAATCATTGTGTTTTTGTTACCTAAGAATGAGCTGTTCATATTTACAGACGGCGCAGGTCCTCGTCCACAGATGTCACCATGTTGCACCGCCATGTTTCTATAGTAGCCAGAATGGGCAAAACAAACACTGACTTTAGATTCTGGCCTTTTGTGTCAAATATAACTTTACTGGAGGGATAAACTCCTTGACATGAACCATCTCGTTTTCAAGAGGGTCCTTCACCAAAATACACAACAAAAGTACAGTGCATAAAGGAAAACAGCACAGATACACTCACACGTACACAAGCAAAAGCTGTCCTGGTCCTACCCACTCCCACACCCACTGATTCCCCTAAGTATGCCAAAGTAAATACAGAAAATGCTCACATACCTTCAGTAAGCCATGTATATGAGTTTACATGAATATACATGCATCTACACAATAAATTCCCAAACTTAAATACATTTAGAAACAAGAGCAGGTTGTTTGAAGATGAGTAAAAAGAGATGTCTTTTACAGACATAGAAAGAGGTCATGGATCTTATGGGCCTCATGGATCACTACTAGAGACCACTAAATAAAAGAGAAGACATCCAAGAAGCTTGCTATTACACTCCTTGAAAATATGGAATAGTTGATTGCAACACTGATATAGCCAAATAAAAGTGACAGATAATTTATTTAAATGTAGTTTCTGTTTAATTCTCTGTGCAGCAGATGAGTAGAAAAACTGACTGCCACAATGTCATGTTGGCTAATATGCGAACATTTTCAGCATTTAAATATAGCAACCTCCTGGAAACCTGTAAAATTGCTATCTAGGCATAAATGGATATGTTGCCCTCATTCTTGAATTGTTTCTCACTTGGCTCTAGCTAGCTAACATGACCATTCCTGTTTGCCTGCTGTGTGCGTGCATGTGCATGTGATACATCACAAACATTAATATGTATGAAATCTTGCTATTTTCTCAAAATATACCACACACAAGAAATGTGCCATTGTGTTACATTAGTGCAGAATCTCATATTAAATGACAGCAGCCTAAACCAGGCAAAATCTGACTCTATCTTATGAAACTATCCTCCACCTTCCAATACTTTGCACCTTATTAAAATTCTTTATTCCTTTTTTTATCAGTCAGGAGACAAAATTGTTAAAAGATTGTTTGAGGATTATGTATAGACTAATATTTTTATAGCTCTGTGTTATGAACAAACTGGAGCTAATAACATGTCAGACTCTGCATTTTCCCTTACGACCAGGTTTGTAATTTTTCATTTTCAAGTGTGAGTCTGTACTGTTTGTCTGTGACCATATGATGACCATAATTGTGAATTTGAGATCATTTGTTTTTTACATTCAGATCTGTACCAAAATTAGACATGGCCAAGGGACCATCAACAGCTTTCAGTGATCATTTGTGCTTCATGATCAACTTTTCGACTATTTGTATTATTCCTGGACCGTGTTTCATGCAAAGTATTTATTGGACTGGATT
The DNA here is from genome assembly GCF_056507025.1 of Lutjanus erythropterus. Classification (NCBI taxonomy): domain Eukaryota; kingdom Metazoa; phylum Chordata; class Actinopteri; order Lutjaniformes; family Lutjanidae; genus Lutjanus; species Lutjanus erythropterus. Next base: position 16,991,092 of record NC_139331.1, read on the forward strand.
CTTCGCTGTAGCCTCATAAATAATTGCAGTGTGTTTATAATCAGAGCGTTTCCTGTTGGAACGGAGAGGAAAAGACACTTAAAGGTTGGTTGTGGTCAGAGAGAAGTGTGTCTGTGTGTACTAGTCTTTGCATGTGTGTGGTGTGTAAGAAATGGCAAACTTTACACCAGATGCACGATCTTTCATTAATAAATAATAGATGACATCGCCATGTATCCTGTACATGCTGAGTTGGACCAAAACTTTCATTCTTTGGTCCAACAGCTGATTTAAATGCAACTCAGTGATCCACCCTGTTGTTTCTACTCTTATTTAAGTATCACACAATGAGTAATTAGGCCATCACACCTTCATCAAGCTCCAAAACAGTTAAAGCAATGGACAGCACATTAACTCGTCAGATTTTGGGTTCCATATCAATGTTTAAAAATGAAATCAATCAAAATATTCATGCCAGTTAGCTGATGGTGTTTTTGTGAAACTCAATCATGGCAATGCGCAAAAGACGCATATGTGAAATTCCAGATAAAGATCAACAGCTGCACGTTATTACACTCCATTATTATTCCTACTAAAAAGCCTCGGCTAGAACAGTTCAAGTATCTGTGTCAGCAGTGTAAAGAACATGATGTTTTCTGCCATTTGTTGCTGTTTTATCCCCTGATTTCATTCTTTCTCTGTTGTCTTTTAATCAGTGTTGTAGTTTGCATTTTCTTTTATATCAGTCCATGAATTTTTTTGGCCCTTCAATCACTTTAATCAATTGCTTTGTTTGCCCCCACAGGGCAATTGTTTGTGCAGCAGTGAAACAAAAACACAAGATAATTTAAAAAAGCACATAGACACATGAAATAAATACAACACAGAAATTGGTAAAATGGTACACACATTGTTTTTCACAAGCTAATACAAGCAAAAGAATCAAGTTCAATTCTGGATGAAAATATAAGATCATATCACAGCATATTATCTGCCAACATTAATGTTGCAAGCAAGCAAGCAGTTGTTGATCACTTGCGGCTCCATTAGCAGCTGGCTAAGAAGAGTGAGAAGTCAGTTGTCAGTGGTTGTTTAAAAAAAGAGAAGTCAAAAAATAGAGTTAGCGCCTCACAGTTAAAATGTCTCCACCAGCCAGTCAAGTTGTAGTTTACATCCTCAGATAATGCAGTGAAGACCTTGATTCAGTATGGGACTAAGGAATTTTAAATAAGTTACTGAGCGTCATCACTGTACATGTATGAGAACCATGCTGTCTTCACTTGGAGACTATTTTTACAGAGGAGCACAGGGGACTGATAGAAAGCTGAACATTATGATGTCACAGTGAAGTTGACCTTTGACCTTTTGGATCAGCTCATAGTTTTATTTAGTGTATAAATTCTTGACTTATGGTCTAAAATATGCTTAGTGAGGTCACTGTGACCTTGACTTCTCCACGGCTGCAAGGTTTTTTCCACAACTGTGACTCACAGGGGCGCTTCAACATACAGTTAAGGATGTGCACAAAAAATATTAGGTTGATCGGTCCAGCTCTGGACAAGATGCAGTTCCACTGATCATGCACACACGCACGTACATGCAGAAGCAATCACATGATTACACCTGGTGGGAATCATGAAATATGAAACAATGCAACTGAGAGAATGAGGGGGGAGCATAGTGTTTAGCACAGAGGTCACGAGGACAGAGAAATTACAAATAAAAATCAAGTGATCACTGGCTCCAGTTGTTTGTGTACTGTGCAACTTGGAAACAAAGTTACCTATCATTTTCATACAGATGGATCCAGACAGAGACGATAAAAACACACAGTAGAGAGGTGGATGATTTAACCATGTGTCATTATGTATTCAGCATGAAATCTTCACCTTTGCCAAACTGTCTCCCACTCTCTCACATGACTGCTGCACTCCTAAAACAATGAAGCCTCTTACTTAAACAAGCTGGAAGGCTTTTAAAGCCTATAACACAAAGCCTCACCAAAACAGAACCCAGAATCTGATCACATAAAAAGTTAACCAGCATGTTGGTGGGCATATTTCATGCCAGGTAGATTGCATTCAAGTTGTTTTATTTATTCTTTGCAAATAAGTTTGAGCATGCAGACTATACCTGCCAGCATCCAAATTCTTTGTTTATTCAGTGCCATGGATTCAACATGCACAGGCTGTGTGCTGGAAAACACAACTCACAGTAACCATTAGATGTGCCAGTTTTTCTCCTACCCAGCATGCATGCATTTTTTAATAGAAACATAAAAGAGATGTGCAGTTTAAACATTTAAATTCAATCTGAACTGCAAAGTTTCAACAGAAGTTGGTCGAACTTGTCAGCCATCAACTCAGTGTTTATCATATTTCTTTTGTTGGAGTTGGAACATAAGCAATGCGCTCTGTAAATATGGATGGGTGTGTGTCTCCTGCTAAATCACACTCAGAGAGCTTCGCCAGGTAGAGGGCGTTGTGTCTGAGGCGAGATTACCATGCAGCAAAATTGCCCTTGAATTACACTTGATGCAAGCTTATAGCATACTGCAGATGATACGAGTTAGTGTCACTTTTCAGGGTACTAAATCCTCATAATCGGGCTAAGACACTTGTTATTTAGCACCGCACCCTGAGACAATATACAGTTTAGTATAAGGCTGTCTTCTGCACAGTAATCCAGGAAAAATATTGTCCTTTTTCTTGTGTCCAAAAAGAAAATCAAAAGTAAATGGTTTTCATCCCAGATTACTTTCTAAGGAAAGCTCTGGAGAAACCCTTTTTTCCTTCAAAAATTGAACTCATGGCACAACTTTTGTACATATGCTATTAATAAAATGCACCGATTTTATTTTCCAAGATGTCAGATGTTGTAATTACAGTGAGACTACGACTCCCCAGCTGATGAGGTTTAGCGGCAGACAAATACGGATTCAATCAACTTCCCATTTTAACAGGGCAGCAGTGAGCAAATTGACCGTGACTGCAGTCCTCATTAATTACCTCGATGAGGGCACAGTCATGTTTTTCACCTTTTATCAAACAATCAGAGATGTTATTCAGCAAGGAGAGAAAACAGGCATACATTACATGGCCAAAAGAATGCAGACACCTGAATACAACACCCACATGTGATTATTCAACAAATCATTCCAACACAATGAGCAGCAATGTGCTCCTGTTACAGCCTCCATTCCTTTGAGACAGCTTTCCACCAGATTTTGGAACTTAGCTGCAGGGATTCGCTCCAATACAGACACAATACCATAAAACGTACTAGACGATAAGGCCTGGCTCACAGTCGGCGTTCCAGTTCATCCCAAAGGTGCTGGATGGGGTTTAGATCAGGTTTAGATGGGTGGATGAATTGACTTAACTTTGTGCACTGTTGGGGAAGGCCCCTTTCATGCTACAGCAATGCACGAAAGGGGCCGTCCCCAAACTGTTGCTGGACTTATGTGTCATGTAGTATATGTTAAAAAACACAGTTTCATTTATTAAGAGTGAAGGTTTTGAACTGTAGAGGAAAGACTTAACTTACCCCTGCTGTTCACAGACTGCAAATGTGTTTTTTTTAGGCTAGTGATGCCTTAAATTATTTGTCATGTGTCTTATTCAAGGATACTCCTGCTCCAGCACAATGGATACTTGGTGTTTGCTTTATTTATTTACTGGACAGACAGTAATGTACAGCCAATAGCAAGGATCACAGAACAATGTGATGATATTGTTTTTTTCTCTCTTTTCTTTTTGGCATTTTAGCTTTTATTCATAGTGAATAAAAACAAACATGAGGAATGATATGCAACAGAGGTTTAAAGCCAGAATAGAACCAGAGACATTTCACTTGCTGTATATTGTGTCATACTATAACTTAATAATCAGTCATCTAAAACACATCAATAATTAGGAGTTTGGAGTCACTGATGTCAACCTTCTGCTATGCTATATTCACTTTTTTTCTTGACTTTTTTCTTCTTGTGAAATGCTGGAGAATTTTACTTCTAAGGAGGAGTAGGGAGTAGGCATTGCTTTGTGTCACGCATAGATCAATGTCTCTGAAGCTGGCAGGAATGCAATGGCTTATTCAAAGGACATTATCATGCTGACATCAGGGCTAAAACCTGCATTTTCTGTGTGAAGACTGGCCTGTCTCGCCACGCATCAATGTCCAGGTTCATCTGAGGATTACATGTCTTCAGATCTGGCAGACTGGTAAACATATGGTGGTCAGACTATGATGCATAACGCTGAGCGATAGAGGAGAGTAAACAGGCTACAACAACAGCACAAACAAGTGGACCTTATCATGGCAGAGAGTCTATAAACAAAAACTATGGACCACACACACTTATAGCGGAACAGAGGAAAACACAGACGTACAGATAAAAACGCACACACACCAACAAACAGCAGTATGGGCATACAAGTCCCACAAACAGATGCAAACATCTGTTTTGATTTGGAGTAATAGAGCAACAAAACTTTGTCCTGTTGGAGTGATAACATGATGACAGTCAGCGAACACGTCAGCTTGTTTAGCAGAACTTTGCTTATTATAGCACTAAAACTTGAGAACATGAAGTGACAAAAAGGCTACACAGATGTTTTCTAAAGGAAATGATGACATCACATGCTAGACTTTAAGCCGGTGAAGTGTATTTTAATGTATGTCACACTTCTGATCAAAATCAATGTGAAGCCAGTATAACTAGTATACAAAGCACAACTGCAATGTTCTAAATAATAAGCAACGATCAGTGAACTTTTCAGAGCATTACTGCATGTTCTCTCCTAAACAGACACTTGATCCTGTTGAATCTTTAAAGTGTCTGCCTACAGAAGGAAAACCTTTTTTACTGACTTGTTGCTACGTCCTTGTGTGAGCAAACAATTAAAATACATAAATAGACACGGTTGCAGCAAAATTAATTATATATAGACAGCATGCCAATCGATTCTGATGTTTTCCAGCATGCAGGCTATCCATCTAGTCTACATCTTAGTCCCATTTGATCAGCTGAAGATGCAATTAATGCATTTTTAAAAAAATAGCCTCTAAGTATGTTCAGAGTGCCCATAGTAGTTGCATATTATGCTAGCTAATGAGCCATATGCAAAATCCCTTTTAAAGCTGCTATCAATGGATCACATGACCAAATAACTGCACTTTCCAAGGAATTAGTATTAGTATTAGTATTTATGACACAGCGCAACACATGCATTAAAACCTCCTTCACACCCTGAATATTGGTATAATCTAATGCAATGCGTCACTGCAAAGCAAACAAAAGCCTAAATAACCAGCTGATAATGATGAGCATCTACTTGTGGAATAGCTACTTGGCATCTAGTGGTCAGTGAGGAAAGATTAAATGACCTTAGTGTTGTTGGGAAATAATCCCAACCATGAAGACCGCCTTTTCTGTTTCTGTGAAACATTACTCATTTTTTAAACTTGCATATTTGTGACTTATAGCTTCTTTAACTCTTTGTTTAGAGGTGTAAAGGATTTTCAGTGGCTGCATCTGCTGCCTGTGTCTGCCCAGGTTTAGTCCACAGGACAACATTATGTCCTATTTGCCCAGAACTACACCAACCAAGACAGTATATACCTATTTCTCCAGAACATCCCTTCCCTTGGCCTGCACTATAAAATCTTCCTCTGAGACAGCAGAAAGTTGGAAAACAAAGTAAGCTCAAATTGCCCATAACGCTGATGTTCTGTGTTTATTTCAGAGCTGTGGGGGATTTGTTTATCTCTTCCTGTAAAGATGTCTATAAAGCATCTACTGTACAAGCAGCTGTGGGAAACTCCCTGTTAAGCTGAATGTAGTTGAACTGATGTTTCAGAAATGTCAGACCTCATTCAAATGAAGACAAATAGTTTCTGGAAAGTTGTGCTACAGTACAGCGTACTGTTGTCTGGATTATTTCAGCCTAATACATGCTTGCTTTTCATCCAGGATTTTCTGGATTTCTTTAGTTTTTAGCCAGTCAAAGGATTAAAGATTGACCTCTTTACACTTTAGTCTAAACGTAATAATCACAGTCACTTAGCTAATTTAGGCTCAAGTGTTAAACCTTCAATCAATTTGATTAGTCATCATAGACTGGCTTTGAGTTACTGGGTAACGCCCAGTTTAATCTCATTCACTTGACCAACAAAAGCAGGTATTTATCCTGCCCACATCTGTAGTTTCAACATTGGAACTCACAGGATGTATATTTGGGGATGCATTTAAAATGGTGTGTGTATGAATGTGAGTAATTGTGAGTGCATGCAAATAAGTAGATGTGTTCTGTGTTTTAAAAGTGTGCTTCAAATGTTTTTCCTCAATTCAGCCATATACAATCCTAAAAGACACATCTAAAGCATGTGGGTTGAAATTCATGCTTGATGTCATTGTGCATGTTTCCTTTCACGATTCCTCTGGTCACATTCATTGTATCCTCTGCATGAGGCCATCGTCTGCTGCACTGATGAGTGCTTCAGCACTTGTGTGTATTATAACTACTGTAAGTACAATTGCTCAAATACTGTACTTAAGTACAAATTTTCTACTTCTACTCCAGTGCAGTTCAGAGGGAAATATTGCACTTTTTACTTCACTAAAGTTATTTGTCAGCTTTAATTACTAGATTTCATGCCTTCATGCAGGTGACACCGTGGCAGGAGGCATTATGTCCTCGCGTCTTGGTGTTGGTCTGTCTATCCATCCATCTCATTCATGTGAACACAAGAACACCTAAAGGGAATTTCTTCAAACTTGAAACAAATGGGTCCAGCTTCACATCTGTGAAGATTTACTGCTTTTCCTTTAAAATATTTTAATAATATTAATTATTTTGTTTCATAATTTTAAGATTCATATTGAAAGTCCTATCGAAAACAGTAACAATATTTTTACAGTACTTTTACCTAAAGGATCAGTATATTTAGTCACATCTACCAATGAGCTTATAGACTACAGTCAGCTGATTACCCCTCGCCTCACCCTCCCTTTCCAAGGCTGCAAAACTCATGAAAAATGCAATGGTCCCCCGATATTTGGGTTGTCCTTCTGGGCTACTGCAAAAACATCATTATGTAAAATGGCGGAATCTGTAAGGGCTCATTCATGAAAACACAATAATTCTTATTTTCAGGTAGTTATCCATTAATGAAAATATACTTAAGAATATTATGTTCCATTTCCTTCATACACTGCCAGTAAACCCCCATAAATCTTACAGACTGGACCCTTTAAGTAACATTTTTAATGCAGGACTTTTACTTGTCAAACATCGCATGTTTGACAAGTAAAATATTTAGTTGTCGGTGCTTCACTGGTCACATGACTTTACATCCTGCGTACTCCTCAAAGGAAACAAAGGTGAAGCTAAACATCCTTCATTATTTCTCCATGCTTTTTTCAAAAGCTATCAGAACAATACTACTGTTATAATAATAGAATATAGATATGCGATAATGTTGAAATTGTGTTTCCACAACCAATAGTTTTGTGTATTCTGGGAGGCACTTAATGTAATGGCAAAATTATAGCTTTGAGGGCATGCACTTTAATACCTGGCAGTTTCTTTGACTCTTAGGTAAATTGTTTGGAATGTTCTATTGGTATGATACGAACCCAACAACATGTATGCACATGAAGAAATAACCAAGCACACACCCACACAATCATCTCAAGATATTTTTCTGATTGTTTCATCTAACAAACTCTTTCTCCCCAAACAAACTTTTGAAAAGAAAGGAGGTTCTTCAATGGCAAACTAAACACCACTGATTTACAACCAGTCACTATATTTACATAGTTTTGTCAATTTATTATTGCAGCTGGAGATATCAGAGCATCCCAACGCCACGTTATCAAAAATATCACAATCCCGACTCAGCAGGTCACAATGAGCCTGAATATTCTAATTAGACTGCTGCTGAGGGGGAACTTTCCACTTAGCTGCAAAATCCCACTAAAACTGAGCATTAATGTTGGACAGGAACCAGAAAGGCTCTATTACAAGACTTAGGGAGGTGTTTAGAGCCAAAATAAACCAGCTCCTTTTCTCTCCCCTGCTTTCTCCTCACTCATATCTCTCCCTGCACCTGGCTTCTCTGAGAATACTGCCAGCTGGAAGAAACCTGGAGGAGTAAAGACAGGCAGAAAGAAATGTCTTGACCTCTTTTAATAAAACTTGATAGAAAGACAGTAGATAGAGTGAAAGAAAGGGCAGGACAGGACAGGACAGATTATTAACTGAAGGATGAAGAGGGAAGGGGAAGAGGACAGCAAATCCTAGATGCGTGAGAAGAGAAGAATGAGCAGGCAGCAGTGAGTCATCTACCATCCCAGGGCAATAACTGTAACTGTTATCACTAGTCCTCCACAGACTTGACCCGTCTTTAAAAAAATTCTCATTATGTCACAGAGTCACCTTCTTTCCCATTGCATGCCTCCCACGTCTCCTAATTTAATTATGATTATTATCTGAGATTTTTTTTTTTTAATTTTAAGCTGAGTGAATGTTTTTATTTGGTTTAATTAAAACCAGATCCAATTATTTACTCTTATCCGTGGTCTTGCCAAGAGTCAGATGAGATGATTGATCCCACTCTCTTGTCTGCATGTTGAAAATAAACCCATTCTGCCAGGGAACAGTTAGCTTAGCTTAGCATTAAGGCTGGAAACAAGGGGAAACAGTTAGCCTGGCTCTGTCCGAAGGTAACAAAATCTACCTGCCAGCACCTCGAAAGCTCACGAAAATCTCTTACACACATGGTTCCTGGTAATTACTGGGATCGACCCTTAGGCACTGCTTGTGATTTTCACTCTTCATGGATCTATATTTAGGAACATTTCCGTACAGCACTTTTTCACGCATGCAGTAGCAACGCTGGAATAGATGGGGCAAGGGAGAAATGGTAGTAATGCAACACTTACAAACGCATCTATGCCCTCTTCACGTACAAAAGTAGAACATACGTTTCAAATGACGTAACCGTCACTGTCCACATACCTCCATGCACTCTTTTACATGGACACAGAAGTTAAGCAATACATCTAAAACTGGGTGCCAGTCAAAGTTAAAAGTTACCCCAAAAAGAGGAAGAAGAGTCAAAAGTTTCTGATGGCAACAGAGGCAAAAGTGGAGGCATTGTTGAAGACGGTTTGGTCTATGCTGCAGTTAAATGCATCGCAGCATTTTTTTCCATTCCATTTGGATTTTAAAACTTCTTTGTTGTGTCCTGTGGTTGTGTCTAGTTTGAACTATTGTTTACAGGGCTACACTGCCCCAAGACTTCCGGTGATGCTGCTGTGTTTTGTCCTTAAGCTTGCAGAAAACTTGCACAAAATGAATGCAGATTACAGACAGACGGCTGTGCCATTTGCCATAAAACTCAACAGTACTACAAGATTAGACAAGGTAGGTACATGGCAGAAGATTATTGTCAGGAAAATAGCAGGTGGTTAGTTGGTTACAAGTTTTCTGGTTGGATTTTTTCATGATCTGCTTTCCTGATAGCACACACACATCTTGCAGACGTCGGCACGATGAATAAAGTTGCATCAGCGAAACATCTTATGGAGAGCGTTCGCTAACTGGGAATATGTCGCTGAGAGTTCAGACGATGTTTGGACAAGGAATCAAAGCTGCACAGCGTAGCCCCTCTACAGCTTATATGACCTTCATTTATTTAGGTTTGATCATTCAATCAGCAAATATCTCACTATCTATGGTCGAAATTAACATGTATTTACTTAAAATTTGATAGAAATATGGCAATATGACAATAAAAAACAATATGCTTGACTATCAAAATAGCTTCCTAATTTTGAGTGAATAAAATAAAGAGACACATACGATTCAAGTTAATGATCATACATTTATTTCAGACTGCATAGTCAAAGAGCTCCAGCACAGAAAAGATAAACAGGACAGAGACATAACAGATAAAAATATACAGGTGGCCGGTCGGGAGACGCTCACGGACAGCACAGTTTGGATTGAGCCCAGGTTGTTCAATTAACTTCTACTATACTATATTTCACAAATAAACACGTACAACTAGACACACCAAGGAAAGAAAACGTCACACTTCTCAGATACATTTACAGACTTTAGGAGTAGAATGCTGACGCACAATCTGACGCTGATGTTGTATTTGAAACACATTTAATACTTTAAAAGGAACAGTAAGAGAGCATTGGATACCTGGAGTTGCTGTAACTCTTCTCATTGTTGTGATTCTTGTGATCACTGATATGTTACTTGTTCTTATGGTTGGAAATTGGTGTTTTCCTGAATATTGATCCATGCTCCCACTCACACATGATCCTGAATATTTCAGGAACAGACTGCGTGTGTGAAAAGGGCTTAATACACAGGTTATAATTCTTTTGTTAAGTCAGTAACTGAAGTGTAAAAACGACACCTTGCTGAATTATTTCTTGGCAAGGACCAGTAATGTTGTGTTAGCTGTGTCACTGTTAGCTCACTGTTTCCTCCTGTTTCCAGTCTCTGTGCTAAGCTAAGCTAACCATCCCCTGGCTATAACCTCATATTTACCTCACAGACACAAGAGTGGTATCAACTTTCTCATTCAACTATCAGCAAGGCGGAAATAAGGGTATTTCCCAAAATTTTGAACTATTAAATTAACATCAGACTGTTGAGCGAAAACAGGAATAAGTTTGACGCTATTGTAAATACTCCCTGATTAGATGGATTTTGCAGGGAGTTGGAATTTATCATGGTGCAATCTGTGTGACTGAAATCTTATTATAATTTGCACAAAGCTCTGGTTGTGATTTATAGGCATCATAACCATAATTACACCATGATGTATGCTTTGCATGACAAAACACTGCTTCTTTTCACCAAGCTGCATGTAGTGCATTGACAGAGAAATAATAAAACAAATATAATTTGCTTAGAAGCTGTTTTAATTCTGTTTTCATGCTCACACACACAAACCCACCACCCCTACAAGTCCTTCAGCATGCATATACACTTTAAAGGGATTCTGTCTCAGATGTTTCCTTCCTTTCTCTGCCAAGGGTCAAGATAACCCCCTCTGATGACCAAAAGTGTTACAGATCATGATGCGAGCATCTTGGCAGCAGTACATACACTGAATTTAGAGTAGAAGTCATCCTTGCATGGGAAAGGGATGCTTTCTTTGTTGAGAACTGGCCGGAAAAAATGCTGGCTGGGCCCAAAGGAGCAGCTGGGGGAAACACTGAGTCACAAACAGCACATACACAAAGTACATTCTCTCCCGCAGCAGTCCTGACCCTTTAGTTGGACTGTTTTTTTTTTTCATTAACAGTGTTGTCTAGACAGAGTATAACACAGAAAAGGTTATGAGTTGACCCAGACTGCTGTCCACACAGCTTGAGGAGAGAACATAAATGATGGTGCTTCCTCAGCTTCTGAGGTCATGACCAGCAGTTACCCAGGAAAAAGCCCCACATCTCAGCCACACGTACTGGGGAAGACCTCCTGGACCCCCTGGTTCACCGAACATATGAAGCTGCTGTCAGTTCCAGTCCTGGCAGAAATTAATGAAAAGAAAGCACAAAGGTGAAGGCTGGAGAGAGGATAAAGAAAAGGAAAACAAAAGACGCAATGATGGATGAAGGCAACTATCATCAGACGCATCTGTGCAAGAACAACAAAGAGCTTTATTGAGAATTATTTGTGTACTTAATAAGTATTGACACAGAAGCTATGAAGAAAATGAAGTGAAACTTTTAACCATGACAGAGATGTTCTCTCAACTTTATCTTTGGAACTACACTGCTACTGTTCTTCCCTTGTCTCTGTCCTTCCAGTGTGCCCCTTGTGACTTTACTTCAGAAAAGTCAGTGACAACAGTTGATTTTTTTCCAAAGTAAATTCCCACGGTGGGCCACCGGAAGGGGAAGAGCTTCGCTTCTCCATAGCATTAAGAAGACATTATAGTGACGAGGTAACTCAAGTACTGTACGTAAGAACGTGAGGTATTTGTACTTTGCTTGACTGCTTCCATTTTTGTACCATTTTGTACTTCTACTCCACAGTTGAGAGGGCAATATTTTACTTTTTATTCCTCTACATTTATTATTTGCTAACTACAGTTACTAATTATTTTAAAAAAATCAACAAAACAAAACAATTAGCACCACCTCGACCAGCAACAGCAGGAAATTTATACATCAGTACCAGTTAAAGATTTTATCGTACAACGGGACAGTCACAGGAGGAATTTTTCTGCACTGACTTTTAGTGCATTTTGCTGATAATACTTGTATGTTGCTGATAATGATATGTATATTAATATTATAACTTTATATTATTATTAATTATATATTATATTATAATATATCCTTTACAACTGGTAACAAATCTTTGGCCATAAAAGTGCAAAAACTCATTTATCATTCTTTTTACCAGATAAAGAAAGATAATGCAACATAAAATTGTATTATTCCTTTAATGTATTATAATTAGTATATATTTAAAGAGACATGTTACAAGGTGTCAACACAATTAAGGAATCAACACAATATGTACAAATACATGCAGTGTGAGAGCTGAAAGAGTTTGCCTGAAAATCCAGATTCCATCTGTCCAAGACAAAATAAAGAATGAATGAATTAGTGAGTTTACACATCTGCTCATATTATCAGTACTGCACACTCTCCATCTCTCTTTATCCTTCCTCTTGTCTGTCTGTTGCTAAACAGTGGAGACAAATGGCCATTCCACTCATTGGAAACACTCCAACACAAACATTTATTCAATCTTTTCATTTTCTAGTGCTTCCTCTTACTGGATTTCTCCCGTAAAAGCTAAGATGCTTACATAGGCAATGCTGTTATCAGTGGGAAAGACTTTATTATTTGCTGGATAATGCTCCTGGACAATATTACCACACACAAACACACACGATCAACACACACAAAAAGAAAAATACTTGTATGTCAAAGTAGGAAAAAAAAAAGATTGTGAAGATTTATGGAGATGTAATATAAGTTATCTGAAAATGTGGTCAAACCTCAGTTTTTGTACTGAAAATTCAGTAGAATTAATCATTTCCATGTTGATATTTTGGTTCTTTGTCTGATTCAAATCTCTACTTTTACAGCTGTGGCTGTGGACCAGTTGTAATCAGTACACAGCTGATTTGAGGCAAGATGTTGCTTCACCTCAAAATTCATCATTAAACCACAAATCATCCTCAGCTCCCTGTAACAAATCAGACAGCCACACCCTCAGACTGTGTATCCGCAGGGGAGATGAGATCATTTGATGAAAAACACCTTTCATTTCCACAAGAACAAAAATTTCTCTAGCTGTTATCATTGTTATGATTCTGCCTTCTTTACTGATACAATGTAAAAAGGAATTTTGTGCAACTAATCTTTTTTCATTATCTTAACATAAATAGTTTTATTTGTTCAAGTCAATTACAGAAAAAATCAAGTCTTCTAACCTGAAATGATGAGTTGAATTAATGTACTGTACAGGGTTCAATCAACTCATTAAATTAATTAGACTTCCTAGCATGTATTGTGCAAGTTAAAACTCTCATGAGAATCTTTATCTATAGTTTGAAGAAAACACTAAACTTCCTTTTGTCTCTAATAAGTCATGTTTGCTTGTTTTCACAATAATAAAACATGGCATATATATACATATATATGTATTTTCATGGGATGGTGAGCGTCTGAATTAACAACAATATTTATGTGCAGGATTTTGACACACTGTGCACATGTTTCTAGCGGCAAATGCATAAAAGAGTGGATTCAGGCAGCTATTAACAAATGTCATTGCTGCAGCGATGGGCCAGCCAGCCTTACAAAACTTCATCAAGCTATCGTTTTTGAGCAAAATAGCTGCCACACCCATTACGTTTATGATCTCATATGGAATCCACAGGACAAAGAAGGTCACAATGATACTTGTGAGCATCCGGGTCGTCTGTGGGTTGTTGAAGAAAACTCCCTGGTGTACTTTCCTGTAGAGGCCAATGTATGCAAAAGCCATGACAGAAAATGCAATAAGTCCCAGCAGGGACTCAGTCAGCAGCACAGCCACCCACTGGGCCTGGGAAGAGTACCGTTCATGGCATCTTGTCCAGTGCTGGTCTGAAATGAGGTGTCGAACCACTAATGAAGGGATGGACAGGATCATCGCTATCAGCCAGAGGAGCAGCAGCAGCCTCTTCTCTCCTGCCCAATGTAAGTATGTCTGCTGGTGCACCACCAGCAGGTAGCGCTGGACACTCAGCGTCGTCACAGTCAACATACTAGTATAAATGCTGCAGTACACAAGATACGTGAGGAGCTTACAGGCTACCAGGCCGAGGGTCCAGCTGTACAGGATAGTGTAAACCCACAGAGGCAGGGTGAGCAGGCAGAGCAGGTCTGACATGGCCAAATTCAGCATCAACTTCTGGCTCAGACTGGACAGGTGCTCCCTGTTTGGTTTGAGGATGATCACGGCAATGTTTCCTGGGACTCCCAGCAGGAAGCAGAGGGACAGCACTACCCCAGGGACCAGACCCCTGGAGTCCCAGGAGCTTGGAGGTGGATATCCAGGAGAAGAGGAGATGTTAGGAGCACCCACAGTAAAGTTGAGCTGTTCCATGCTGGAAACCTGCTGGCAGAGAAGCTGAATGCTGTGCACTGAGTGACTGACAATGGTAAAATGTGCAGGGGATGTTCCCCTATGATGCACTTAAAGAGGAACTAATAACAAAGAAGCTATATTATTTTATGCAAATTAAATGATATCCAGTAAGTATTACACTCCATCACTGGTGCATGGTTTTGCAAGTCTCTCTTATCTGATGCATTTTTCCATATTCTGTTTTGTGCACGCAGCTTTCACATATTCAGAAGTCAAAATTAAGCCACAAATTTCCATACCTATTTATGATTCAGCATTTAAGAGCTACACAGTCAAATAGGTTGACACTGTCAAAAATAATGTCAAAATAGAAGCATCTTCCATGTGTTCCATTTTTCTTTACAATAAAACGAAATACATATGGACACACATGCTTTCAATATAAATATTTAAGACAAATGTTTGTATTTAATAATATGATAAGAGTCCTGCCTGTGGCTCATTGGCTGCGTGTCATCCCCTCTCTCTCTCTCTACTCCCTTTCCTGTCATATCTTCAGCTGTCACCTATCAATTAAAGACAAAAAGCACTAAAAAATAATCTTTTTAAAAATGCAGTTAATGAACACCTGACATAGATATGTAATGCAGATGGGATATTTTGAGTTTAACAATAAATTTTATTTTCCAAAATGATATCAGGCCACTGAAACAGTAAACTAGTATCTTTGAGAATTCAAAAAACTATAAATTTCAAAAAAATATAACATATAAATATAACACACAGACAAATCGAACAATATAAAACTTGAATTAAGAAAAGGAACCAAATATTCAGAAAATTCTGCCTATAAAACTAGAGCGCCGCTCTTAAGCCAATCAGGATGTAAAATTTCCTGTTTTTTAGATAGACCAGTGAGATAATGTTGCTTTCAGGATTCATTGTCTGTGTTGGCTTAAAGTCCATTTGCATGTTTCTTGTAAAAACAAGTAGATAGGGAGGGACGTGTCATGCATATTGTTTGGCACACACAGTAGGCAGTGGTGGTGAATGCACTGTTACAGTTTACAGCAACAAGTAAAGCTATCTTTCCATCAGATAGTGACTGTGTTCCTGGTTCATCTTGGAGGCTGTGTTCAATCCCAGTCCAGCCGTGTTTACTGCTCAGCCTTGTTCCATTGACTGTTAATGACAACTAAACTAACAGAAACTCTGACCCAGAGTTTAAGCTGAGCAGCTGGAGGACATCTGAGCGAAAAACAGAAAGCATATTCTCCATAAAATATGATCCAGTTTCACCAAAATCAATAAACAGAGCCATCTTCTTTTGTTTTTGTACAAGTTAAAGCTGTGCTTTTGTTGTGCTTTTGAGGCTCGGCCCACAGTCCGTTCTGTGCTCCACGTAGTTAGCTAGTTGCTTAAGCAGTCTACTGTAAAATACCTTGAGTATAATCTGCTGTGACAGACACCACTTTCCCCAAAGTGAGTGGATTCTAGCCAGCGGGCCCATAATCACAGTATACTGGGGAAACAGAGCACAGTTTGAGGTGGTGAACACCCAACAATACACTACTGTACCATACTGTTACTATACCTAACTAATGAATCATATTAAATCATATATATATATATGGCTTCAGCTCTGCACTACTAAAAGTTGAAGATTGATTGACAGGTGCATGTACTGATGTTATAAGTTGAAACTAGTTGGCTCTGGCTTAAATAAACATGTCATATTCTGTTTAACACAAAGAAAAAATGAACAAATGTTGCATGATTTTGATATAAATATACAAAGAAATTTATTTTGGGGGGTATATATTGTGAAATAGGTGCACAATATGACTGGGGATGTGATCTACAAGAGTTCAAAAAGAATTTTAAATTTCATCTTGACTTAAAAAATTGAGTTCCAGTGTTCATTCTTGACCATGGAAACAACAACATTTGACAACAGGACTTTTGTGACTTTTAAGAAGCTATATAAAGTGCTGAAAAAAAAAAAAATACCAGTGAGGGTCCACCTGCCCAGTGATAAGATAGAAAAGCTGTCCCCAACTTGATACATTGGGGATTTACACTATTTAAATCCTGTCAGTTCTTGGAAGTGTACAAACATCATCTGTTAGTGTGATGACAGTAATAACTGACCCTTTGATTGTGTGTGTGTGTGTGTGTGTGTGTGTGTGTGTGTTGGTGCTACAACATCTAATCGAGCAGAAAGGAGGAGTCGTGCTGAATGAACTCTTGTTGTATAAAGCGGAGACACACTTGTCAAAATAAACCAGCGGGGGTTAAAATACAGGTTCCCCTGATCTGAGAGCTGCAGCGTCGTAAGCGTGTGTTTCTGGACACACTTCAAACGTCACCTGACATAAATGTAAACTCACATTTTTGACCGCAGAAGCACCGGATAAACACGCGCTCAAAGGCAACATTTTGCCGAAGATCTGTGTGTAAACACCTTTACATCTAAATTCATTTCTTTCTATTCAAAGCGTCCCTGTTCTCTGCGCGCTCCCGACGTAACGAAAATATTTGCGGAATCCGAGAAAAATACCCCGGATTCTCTCCACATGGCTCCACTTTTGACCTAAAATGTAATGTCATCACATGATCAAAACCTTCATTCATGCTCGCTCTCCCCCCCCCTTCCGCCTCACTGTTTTTTCTGCATGTGCAGAGTGGGATGCAGATCTCTGCGAGGATCTGAGCGCGCAGCTTCTCCAGGTTTTTTTTTTTTGCGCTCGGGAAATGATGGAAACCAGTCTGCTGGAAGCCGTTTGGATGGAGAGAATTTTTTATTGACGACAAAGAGAAACTGGAACTTTTGGGGGTGTTGTTTTGAATGTTTCCAGGTAGGGAAAGTTTTTTTCCTTTTCAAAATAAAAACGCATCAGTAACTTAACTCCTAATTTTGTTTTTGAAAAGCTTTGTTTTCTGTATATCTACTTTTCAACAGGACCGTTTCGTAATTATCACGGGTTGTAGACCGACTGACTTCTTTTTTAAGATGCACAAACTCTTTAAACAGGCTAACAGAATAATATCAGACTTAATTCATATCAGAAATTGTCAGAATTAATGCGAAAAATATTTTGTTGTGTCACTAAATGACAGTTAAGCTGTTGCATGCAATAACAACTTTATTTTGAAATATATATTCTATTAATTCAGCAGCAGACACCACAATGTTAATGGACCTTTAAGTAAAATATCACAGATACACTTTGCTCCTCGGTGGTTTGGGTTTTAGAAGTTGGGCTTGTGCGCCCTCTGCTGGCTTTGTAGTATATAAAAGAGAAGTGAATGTTAGTGGGAGCTGCCTGATAGAAAAAATGGGAGTTGTTGGTGGCGATTCAGAGGTTTGCAGCCACGGTATTTCTAATACACCTTAGCATTAGTTATCTCTGCCCAGTGGTGGAAAGTTGTCCTAACTATGCACATTTACTCAACTACTGTACTTAATACAATTTTGAGGTAATTGTGCTTTACTTGAGTATTTCTATTAAATGCCTTATACTTCCACTTAACTACATTTAAGGGAGAAATATCTAATTTAGTTACCAGATACTCTAGAAATCAAGATTTTACATACAAAACACACTTCAAAGTAATTGCATTATTGCTGAAAGATATGATTTTTTGTAGGTTTTGTATTGTTCAGATTCTTTTAGATGTCACACGTAAACATTTACAGGAAAAGGCAGTAAAATTCACAATAAAATTGTATTTTTTGAAGACAAGGCAGCTATTCTAGTGGTTACTGCTTTTTCACTGTACGTTTATTTTACAGCAATAGTTACAAGTTACTTTTCAAATTAAGAGTTTTCATACAGAACATATGATCAGTTTATAGAATGATTTGTTTTTACAGATTAAACTACCAAAAATTTATAAAATGTACCTAAACTTAGTCCCACCTTTGATTACATATTAATACATCAATAATAATGATCCAGTAACATAATTGTATAAAACTGACAGTCACCACACTGCATTGAGTAATTTTACTTTTAATACTTTAAGTACATTTTGTTTCAAATACATATATACTTTTATTTGCAATGTATTTTTATTGCTGCTTTTAACTACAGAGTTTTAACTGGTTATGAATTTAATACTAAAGCTTCTATATGATCATCACAACTTAACAAGATCATCAGCAAGAAGATTGTCTGATGTTCTTAATGGCTGCCACCAGGTTGGATTCTCCTTGAAGTCAGATGAAAAGAGCCTGTGTTTACATTTTCCAGGCAAAGTTACAGTGAGTAGTATGTTAAAAGTATGTTAAGCCAGTTAAAGGGTGAGATTTTTATTTAGATCATTTATTTTTTATGTTATATTTTGCTATTATGGTGGTGAAAACCCTACTGCTTGAGTCCACAAGGGCTTTTGAAGTGTTTATATTGTTTCCTATTAGGGAGGGACTGTACCCCAGAAACAGTCCGGTCCACTCTGGTGAATGGATGTATTTCTTTTCATGTTCCAGCAACATCATTTTATTGGACAGAAATTTAGTAAGTTCAGGATGAGTCATCGATAGTTTTTCATTGTTTTCAGGAAAAAGACAAACTCTGAAATACCATTAAAAATACCCGAGAATATCTACATACAGCTTTTTTGTCATTGTTGGGCCAGATACTGGTGTATAAATGACATGTAGTGTAATATATATGTGATAACAAATTTAATTATCTAGACTTAATGTCAACTTTAAGTAAATTATTTGAATAATTCTTTTACCACTGTCTCTGTCTCTGCGTTTCTTTTCAGTGGGATGGGACTCAATCACCTCCCGTGTCTGCTGCTCTGTGCAGCAGCCCTCACAGTTTCTGGAGTTCTCGGTAAAGATGAGAATGGCGAGACGTACAGGTGGACCAGGCAGAGCGTCCCGCTGCTGCTGGATACTCACACAGAGCCTTTAAGCACTCCTCTGTTCAAAGGGCACGAGGAGAAGGATGAGGCGAGAGGAGGGACAAAAACACTCTGTGGAATAGAGTGTCAAAGCAGTCGACTGCCTTTGGACCAGACTGAGCAAGAGAGGATTCTGGGATATGAGACGATGTATGAGAATGGGACTCGCATGCATACAGATGTCAGTTTGCAGGGTTTTAATGAGACGTCTCACCCCTCACCAGCTCGTACCCGCAGGAAACGACAGGTTTACGGAGCAGATGGACGCTTTGTGATTTCTGACAAGCGTTTCATCACAAACTATCCTTTTTCTACGGCTGTCCGTCTCTCCACAGGCTGCTCTGGAGTCCTGATATCCCCAAAACATGTGTTAACAGCGGCACGTTGCATCCATGATGGCAGAGACTACCTAGAGGGTGCCAGAAGGGTTAAAGTAGGAGTGCTGCAGCTCAAGAGTAAAAGAAGAAGAGGAGGTAGGAGGAGGGGAGGGCGGCGGAGGGGCGAGAAGAAAGTTGAGGACCAGATAATGGAGGAACATGAGGAGCAGAATAGTATAGATGGAGATGTTGCGAGAGGGAGGAGGGGAGGCAAAGGCAGGAGGCGCAGGGGAAGAAAAGAAGGTGAGGAGGGTGTAACTGACAGAGGGAAAAGTCTCAGTCGTATTCGTCGTAGCGCTGATCCCAAGAAGCAGCCTGTCTTCCGTTGGGCAAGAGTTAAACAAACCCGAATCCCTCAAGGATGGATCCAAACCAAGAGTTCCACCAACGCAGTGTCTGCTGACTACGACTACGCCGTCCTGGAGCTCAAACGACCCCTAAAACAGAAGCACATGGAGCTTGGGGTGGCGCCCTCTGGCACACACCTGGCACGCATCCACTTCTCAGGCTACGATGCCGACAAAAGCCTGTTGGACGGAGGTGGAGAAGAGAAGGTGGTGTACCGATTTTGTTCAGTGGCAAACGAGTCTGAAGATCTGATGTACCAGCACTGTGACGCGCAACTGGGTGCTACAGGCGCAGGTGTTTATATTCGTCTGAGGCAGGACGCAGGAGATGGAGGCAGGAAAGGGAAGTGGCAGCGGAGGGTGATTGGGGTGTTTACAGGCCACCAGTGGGTGGAGATGGATGGAGGTGGACAGAGTGACTTCAATGTTGCAGTGAGGATTACTCCACCTAAATATGCCCAGATCTGTCACTGGATCCACGGAGATCCACGTCTCTGTAAAGAGGTTTGACTGCAAAGTGACGGAGCCATAGGAGGGAAATACCTGTTATCGCTTAGAAAGAGACTCTAAGATCTGGGCCTGTATGTATAAAACTTCTAAAAAAAACTTAGTCTTAAGAATGGTCCTAAACTTTGACTTAGGAATTGAAAACGTTTTAGTAAAAAGCAGGACTTAAAAGCTTTGTACAAAGGTGCTAACTTTTATTGTTGTCAGTTAAAATAAAAAGGTCATTTATGCTTAATGTTAGATCTACATACAGATATGGACAGAGTCTTCTGTCTGTAGTCTGCCTTCATTTTATATGTATTTGTGCACGCTCAGTGGAAAATGTTGGAAATTCAGAGCATGTTTCATTGTTTCTTTGTTTTTCCCAAAACACAGATTTAACATTGCACACCATTAACATAAACTGACTCACAATGAATCAGAAATGATGCAGCAGAACCAAAAATATCCTATTTCTTTATTCCACGCTTTCCTCTTCCTTGTAAAAGTCTGTTGCCTACATTACCCATAATACAACTCAGCTGCCAACAGTTCTTTCAGAGATTTAAGGGTCTGATTCTAGTAGCAGCAAATGTAGCCTTGAGCTGCAAGCCTCAAGCAGAGATGACTAGGGAGCTGCAGAAGTCTGGTAAACTTGTCTCTTTCTAGGCCCCGCTTGCTATGATTTTTTTTTAACGTCCTTATCTTGAGATCACAAGTTAATTATTTCAATATCTTGAGATAACAATGTTATTTTCCTCTGATAACGGGCTAAATAATCTTGATATCTAAGGAAAACAACGATTTCTTGAGTCAGTGTAGACACCCTTATATGACGAGGACTGAGCTCAATATTATCTCGCAGTTTCTGCCTGTGTTAAAGTTTGATTGAAGTACAGTCTGATGTGTTGATCGATGATGGGTAGAGCTACTAAGTAATAAGAGGAAACAACATTTTGCATCATGATGGGCTGATTATCTCATTATCACAAAAACAACAAAGCTCATTTTCACAAGATAACAAAATAATCAACTTGTGATCTCAAGATAACAGCATGAAAAAAAAATGCAAGCACAACCATTCAAGGTTTTCCACCACTTAGAAACACACTTTGATGTGTGAGAATGCAGTTCCCCTTTAACACATTTTCTGCCACGTTTCTATTTTTAGTTTCATTTATAATTTCTGTGTTTTGCTATTCATTTGTCTTTCAAACTAACCATAATCCATGTATTTCACTGCTCAGCTAACATAATTATTAATGCACTATTTGTGATTGTTAAATTAGGGTATTGCAAACATTAGGAAGACTCACACTAACGTGTTTGATTGTATTTATGATGAAATCATCATATCATAAACTTTTTCATGTTTTATACAAGTGTGGGTATCAGTGTGGGTATCACTTGTATCTTTAAGTTATCGTCATACATCTGCAAAATATTGGAGATTGTGCAGCCACTGCCTGCTGTTCACTCCTAACTAACTTAGGAGACCTGAGACCAAGTCTCAACACTTAACATAAGAATAAGAGCAAAATTGTGTCATTTTTGAAGGTTTGGCACATTTAGTTTGGCTCACCTCTTCTGTGCAGGTCATCACAGCAAATCAGTGACAGAAGAATGCTGCACATGTCCTTGGTTCAGGATCTGTGGCTCACTCAGCCGTTTATCAGTTAATCTACAGTAGAGACTGTAGAAAATCATATGCAGGAAAATCCTTTTGTGCTTAAAAAAAGTTCTTCAATTTGTTTTTGTATTTTGAGAGAGAAAAATTCATTTTCACTTTTTCTAAACACCACAGTTGTTTGTTTGTCATGTAATTCATTTACAGTAACTCTGAAACTGTAATTATATAAAGGAAAAGACAAAAAAATATGTTTGTGACCTGTGTTGCACAATGTAAACATTTTGTTTTGTTTACTTTAGATGCATACATAAGTAAAACCGATGTTTAAAAGTGAGTCACAACACTTGGATTGTAATTTTGTCTGTCTGGATCTTCATGTCACAAACAGATGGTCTTGTCAACAGGAATCATTCATACTGATCACAAATAAAAATGTTGAATTTTCAAACAACAACCTGACAGAGTCTGAACAGATATAAGTGATGAGCCGTGAGGGTCGTTTGGATCAGTGTATTTGTCTTTTATTGCATCTCATTTGGACTCACATGCAGGTCGGGGGGGGGGGGGGGGGGAGGGAGGACGATGCCATCCATAATAACCCGAAAAAGAAAAGAAAAACAACACAGCCTTCATATGAATACTTAGCAAACATTAGTTATCCACATTCTTTTTGTTTTTATGTGTCGCATTTGTCTTTATTTTTCTTTCAACACTTTGTTAATGCCACAATGGATTAAGATACAGTCACTTTTTGGAAATAAACAACACACAGAACATCCAGCGTATACTTGAGTGCTTTACAGTGAGAGTCCTCAAGACTTCCAGTGACAGTACATGAGCGAATGTACCGGCAAAATGACCCAAAGAGGACTGAGGCCACGTTCCAATCACGTACACAAATGCCTCCTTGTCTCCTGGATTTCCACCTTGACGTTAAGTCATCTTGTAGGGATGCAAAGACAAGGAAAGGAGCTCTCTGAGAGTATTAGAATGCATCCCAGATTGACCTGTGTCGCATGCTACGATGCAGTATCACTCCACACCAGCAGAGGGCGCAACAGTAAACACTCGGGGCAAAGTTTCCATTCAATACTGCCTCTGATTACAGATTGAGAGGTATGTACAAAGAAGGCGGGAACATTTTTAAGTCTACTTGCCTTTTTTTTTGACGTAACTAAAAATATATGATATTTTTTCTCTCAAAATAAAGATTAAAGAAAATATGTATAATCTATTTAAAATAGTCTAAAATGCATATGTCAATTTGAACACAGTTTTTGCATGTTTCATACAACTCCTAAAAAAAGATAAAGTAAAAATGAAAGCGAACACAGTTTGTGTTCGATGATACGTCCAGATTTGCAGTGCAAGTTGTTCTCAGGTACATTTTGATCAGGAAGTTTGTTCCAAACTTGACAGGTGGGAGGATGGATGGCCAAGCAGATATAGGTACAACCAAGTTTTTCATGACATAAACGTAGCTCAGTATTAGTTTGGATGACGGGGGTTAGAGAGGAGTGGGAGTCGGGGGTTGGCCAGTGAAGTTACACACACCGAACACAGTCCACATTTAACAACACGGTCCTCATCTGGGAGATGCGCAAAGAAACCAACATATATCCACCATTCCAAGTCAGCTGATACGCGGAAATTCAGAATGAATCTAAATACACATTTATTATTTTTTTGTTTGTTTTTCCATAGTATATTAAGTAAAGGTTAACACTGAATTACACACACACCCACACACACATAAACGGAATTTAGTTTTTCTGTATCTAGGGTTCACATTCACAGTTGTGCTACAACATTAGATAAGGAGGGCAGGTTTTCTTCAGGGGGTCGCGGCTGAGAGGAGGTCGAAGGGCAAAGATGGAAGATGTAATGGCTGGTTGGCTGAAGGGGCCGGGGCATGACGGAGGGGAAGGCAGTGGGGAAGTGCAGACATCCACATCCACAGAGCTCCAGACACAATGACAAACCTGTAGAGGAGAGAAAATGAAATGTCACAGGTGAAGTCTAATTATCTATAGTCTAATAAGACAGAGATGGAAATTCTCATGTCTGTCAGATGTATAACTGTTCAACTCCAAAACCGTCCTTCACATCAGTTATATTGGTGGATCCCAGTTTTTCATGGCTGATGTCTTAAAGGGACATCCCAGCAATTTATTCCTTTCCATTAAATTGGGGGACTTGCAAGAGATAGAATGAATAGTCAAAACTGAAGTAGAACAGGACGAGATATCCTGACTTTTAGTCAGTAATGTGGGTCAAGCTTGATCCTATATTTCCTATAATGCCTCAGGGCACTTTGTCTCAGTGGACTTTCATGATACTGTGGGTGTTTTCATATGAAGCAGAAAAAATACTTTGCATATGGTAACACTATGTTTGCTATATGTGACACCATACCTCACTGTAAATTGTTTTTAAGGCTTTGGTTTTTAATATTAGAGGTGGCCTACAGGAAAATATGTAATATATTTACTATACTAAATCATAAAAGGACCATGATGTTTCATCAGAGATTAAGGAAATATGGCAAGTTGAAATACTGGCTTATCTTTGCGGTGTTCTCTGTACATCTGTTATTGTTTTTCCGTTTGATGTTTATTAGAGTTAGTTAGGAAAGAGAAGTGGCAGTGGAGGGTGATTGGGGTGTTTACAGGCTGTCAGTTGGCGGAGGTGGATGGAGGTGGGCGGGGACACTTTACTGCCGCAGTGAGTCTTACTCCACACAAATATGCTGGATCCACGGAGATCCACGTCTCTGTAAAGAGGTTTAACTGCACAGTGACAGATCCATAGGAGAGAAATCCCTGTTACCTGTGGTAATACAGGTGAATTTATTGTGCTCTTAGTTTTGATGGTGAATGATTGTCTAGTAACTCTGACTCCTTCCCTACTGTTTGCTGGTTGCATCATTTGGACTAAGTTAGCGTCTTGTTTTTGTTTCAGAACCACAAATATACAAAATTAAGTAATTAAATCTCTTGCAATGTCTTGCAAAGTCATTGCCATTGAGCTGAATTACCTTTTCAGACTGAGTGGGATTAAAGTGTCTGCTGGTAAACAACACAATACTGGGCACTACTTACTGCAGTGGTTTCCAAACTTTTTCTGGCACACCCGCCTTTTAGAAGCCAGAAAAACTTCCTGCCTTCCCATGCCACAATTTTTATCACTCATTAACAATAATTGGGGATGGAACTGATAAAAAACACTAGAAATTTTGATTGTACTGAAATAAAGGTTAGTGAAAAAGGTTAGAATCAACAAAATTCTTGTTTGCTTATTCCCCCTAAATGGATCATATTCATTCAACTTTGTTTCACTCTTTATTTCTCAGTCAGTCTTCTGCCCTCCCCAGTTTGGGAACCACTGACTTACTATGTCTTCTCCTGTAGCACTGCAAAGACAACTTTTGACTTTTACAATGTACCCACTTCTGAAAGCCTTGAAAGTATATGTAAAACTGCTGGGGTTCAGAACAAAAGTATGTCTGCTTGTAACCTCACAGTTTGACACAGTCTGTGTTTGTGTCTTTGACGTGGATGTGGGTTATGAGCAGTTCAGCTAAAAAGATGTGAAAGTGCCCAATATCTCTCGAGAAACAAAGGAGAAATGTCACATTTAACCCTGCTGCACCTCAGATTTTTCTGGGGACACCAAGGTCGGGAATGTCACATTCAGGGCCCATTAAACCTGTTAGCTAGCTGAGACTGCAGGATTAAATATGGCTCACATGTTCTTGATGTTCTGCTCCATGGCCCTTGCTGTGACAGGACAATTGAAAAACAAAACATCTCACTTCTTACAGTTAGCTTGCAGCTTTCTGTTTTCTTTTTCTTTATATACCTTGGGGGTTTACAGGTCAGTCAGTCTACATGAAGTCCTTAATGTTGAGGTCATCCAGAGCGTTCCTCGGTGGTGGAGGCTTTCTGGGGCTCTGGGCCACTCCAGGAGACATCTGCGGACACATTCACTCTTAGCACTTGAAACTCTTTTTGTCAGGGCGGCTGTAACATTTACGTATGTGTTATGAGAGTGTTACCGGTGCTCCGGGGGTCGCTCCTGTGGCAGGGAAGCCTGGCCTCACCATCGGCATCATGGGAGCTCCTGGTGCCCCGGGCTTACACAGAGACACAGGGAAGGAAGGAAAAAGACACAGTAAGACACAATGTCGGCCATCTGATGGGTGTGAGGGACACCTAAAGGGCTCATCAACGTCCATCAATGTCCAGTAATGTCCAGACTGGTTCAGGGACATTACCAGACCACAGTGGACTGGTGGTCTTACCATGCTGAAGCTGGGGTAAGTCCCCATAAAAGGAGGGACACCCATGGGTACGGTCTAAAGGTGTGGAGGGGAAGGAGAGGAGGAGGTGGGATGTTACTACACTACATATATGATAGACACACACACACACAGGCACACACACACACACACACACACACACACACACAATGCAAAACAAGGCACAAACACATTTCAAAAACGGTGAAGACACACCAGTCCTGGACAACAAAAGCTGACAAATGAAGAAACAAACACAGCACAACAAAAGCCCTGACTTTACCTAATAGACACTAGTAGTTCATGTTTGATTTAAACATGCACGATGATTTAGAGAGCAGAGGGGAAGCATTCTGCAGGGAGCCTTCAGTGTCATTTCTGTTGTTGCCAAAAAGACAACTGAAATAAGCAAATGTGAGGCCCTTTTCAGGCCTGGTATAAACATACATCCTGGGTGATCTGATCACAAGTGGGCAGCTCTAAGTACAGATGTGAATGTACTCAGGACATATTTGAGATCTAATCAGACCACATGTGACCACATTCTTTCAGCAGATGCAAATGTGGCTTAGGCCACATTAAAAGACTGCCTACTCAACTGACATCCTGTTAGTACATCATCTGTTTCATTGTAACACAAATTCCATATGGGCTGCCTTACATGCAGAGGATGTTTTTGAACACACCAGACTCCAATGAAAAATCGCTGTATTTGAGAGGAGAATCCTCATAAATGTTGAGAAACACTGCTTGTGGTAAATTTTGGATTATTTGGGCCTTCTTGAAAAATGTTCCACATTAAGTTTCTTAATTTGGGGAAAAAAAGATTTTGTTTGTCTGTCCCAGTGTGTTAAGGGCAACAACTGGTAAGCAGTCAGTCAAAAACAACAAAGCATTTCAGCATTTTCTATGGCAAATTCGTATACTTCTTACAAATTCGCCATTAAATGCAATACATTAGGTTGTTTCTTTCTTGAAAAAAAATATTAACTTGCGTACTCAGAGCTGTCCACTGGTGATCAGATCACCCAGAACACGTTAATACCAGGTCTGAACACCATCGGTGAGGGGTGACTTCAACTATGAGGGTAGAACCAGGTGGCTTGCCTGGACTCTGACAGGCTCAAAAGAAAATGTAAACTTAAGAGAAGAAGAGGCTGTTTCCAAGCAACAGCTTCTTAAATTGGCAATTTCATTTGCCACTTCATCACTCTCCAGTAGATGTTCCAGAAATATACAATTAGTTTGAACCAGACTGCATGGTGAAATTTTTTTTCCATGAGTTTGGACTGTTTCCTAAAAGTTTACTGACAATGCATGTGCTCTATTAGAGGTTCTATGAGATGTGTCTTTTAAATGAGGTCTCGTTTCCTTTCTTGACTGCCACGCCTCTCAGTTTCCTAGGTCTATGACTGGACCTGGAACCTGGAGAGCCAGATGAAGGCAATGTTCGTGACTGCTGCAAGTCCCTGTCTGTCGCTGCCATGCAGCTCCACTCCATGCTATAAGACACAGACAACATTTACCATGGGAGCACCCCAACCCGGGGGAGCTACCTGAGGGGCTGCTGAGGTTCCCATTGTGAGATCTGTGACAAAACAAATAGAGAAAAAGTGGTACTGCAAAATCACTGTTTTTATTTACTGATATTATTATGAGCACACATGATTTATTAAGACACAGGTTACAAAAGGTCACCCAGAAGACAAAAACCCAGTAGGAGTTTCCCATTAGTGTTTGGATTAGTGCAGAAAATAAGCTCTGTGGCAAACAGAAGTCTGTGATCACGTTTTGTTCAGTGAGATCTTAGCAAATGAACGCCACTTTTATGATTATTAAAGTGCAAATGCAGTTGCCAGAAGTAAAAAGGCTACAAATGAACTACGTCATGGTCGCATAACTTCACATCACCACCACTAAGTGAATAGTGTTTATGACTGTGTGATTACATTTAATGTTCTCCCACACCTCTGTAGTCTCATTTAGGTTTTTGACCTTTAACTTGTTGGTAACTACCTTCTATGAAACATGCAAAATGGTACAAGGATTTACTGATGTCTAAGTACAAAACGTGAAACTCTTGTGTAAACCACAGACCTTATTCCAGGCATCTACCCAAAAAACCCATTCAAAAAAACCCAGAGACAAGGAAACCAGGAGTGCAAAGCTGCTAATGCCTGCTGATGACTGTCCAGTTTTTCTCTTTCCTGCAGCACTTTATGGAACAGGAGACAATTAGCTTAGCTTAGATTGGAAACAGCTGGCTGAGCTCTCTCCAAAGATCAGAAATATGCCTACCAGCACCTCTAAAGGTCACTAATGACACCCTGTATCTGTATCTTTAATGTGTTGAAAATCAGAAATATATAAACAACAAATTGGAGCAAAGTGCTCCCACTGTTTCTTGAGGACAGAGCCACACTAACTGTTTCCCCCTGCTTTCAGTCTTTATGCAAAGAAAAGCTTATTGCCTCCTGTTTCCATTGCCCTGTATTTTAAGGAAGAGTTCAAGAAACATATATTTAACCTGTTTTACACCACTCTCATATTTGTTTGTGAGGCTACAACCAGCAAATGGTCAGCCTAGCTTAGCAACAAGATGGGGCACAGGGGGAGTCATAGGCTGGCTCTCTCCAACAGGACAGCACTAACACATTACATCTTGTTTTTTTAATCTGTATAAAAACTGAACTGTCAAAATGATGATGGGTTATTTTCTGACAAATGACCCTCCCTAAGTCCTGCCCCTTTTTGTTCCAATAATAATTGAGCAAGCTTCGTACGTCAGTCAACTGTCTCCTTCTCTGTTTCCATTTGTGTTTCCTGTGTTTATATATGCTATATTCTAGATTAGACTATGTTGAAAAGAAAACCAAAAGATGGTTAAGACACATGTCTCAGGGATCTGTAAAAGCATCATGTTTGTCACATGTTGACTCGGCTAATGTTAGCAAAATGCTAGCTAATCTACATCAATCATTATCTTAAGATGTGACAAACATGTCGCTTTTACGGAAAAAAAAACAAGTTGACTGATGCACCAAGTTTGCTTGACTGTTTTTGGAGTACAGAGCAGGAAGGGGCGGGGCTTAGGAAGGATCCATTTCTTGGTTCTGAGCAGTTGCCAGTTCAGAGCACAATATCCCCCATACAAATGGTGCAGTCTTGTTTTAAAAGTTATTGTATTGATTAAAGAAACCAGTTAAGATAACTGGCTTCTGGCTGAAGCTTCACAGACAGTCATGTGAGTGGTGTCAGTCTTCTCATCTAATTCCCTGCCAGAAAGCCAATAAAGCACATTTCCCCAAATACCGAACAGTTCCTTTAAACCATCATCCATTCCATCTATGGCTTTAATTAATCTAAATGACTACTTACTACTTGCCATGTTAGCCATGGAGGTGTCAACGTCACCCGCCTGAGGGGTCACAGTGGGCTTCATTACATCCCCTAGTCCATCAAATACTACGGAGGGGAGGGAAGAGGGGAGAGGAGGGGAGAGGGAGGACGGGAGGTATTAGCATCCTTCAATGCGAGCGATCCTCACACTCTACCACAACTCAGTAGCAGTCCTTGTTACTACTGGGATTACCATGACAACCAACAGATGTCTCCATGACAACAGAGAGAAGAGAGGAGCATTGGAATGTGAACTAGAGAGCAGGTTAATATCATAAATTAAGAAATTAAATAACATTTAAAATTGCCAATTTCACTGTATTAAGCTGATGATAAACGGTTTGTTATTTAGTGCAGACTGTGTGTAAAATAACAGTCGTGTCTAATGTGGTCATATCTGCAACAAGAGACATCTCTCAGGTCAGCTTCTTGCTACTATGGTAGTTTGCAATATGTGCATAGGAAATAAGAACTAGTACAACTTTAAAAAATGTATATGGGATAAATATAGACCAGAATTTGTGACCATAAATGTGACACATACTGCTGCATCTTACCATCATAACAACATGCATGGTGTCAAGAACACACACGCAGTGCTTGTTGGTAAATTTCAGTTACTGTGTATGTGTGACTGCTGCAGAAATTGTAATGAGGGCAGAAGCACTGCAGCTAGAGTGAAGTGGGGTTAATTGCTAAAGAAGCACTAAGTAATACTGTTGCTACTTCACACACTCTTAGTAACTGCCAGGCATCTGGTGGTGGTGGAAGGGACAGTGCAGCTGAGCATGCCTGGCTTGCACCACTGCAATGCAGCAGTGCACTGTGGGAAATTAGCGTGTTAAAGAGCAAGGAAACTCACCCAATCAAATGGCGGGAAGCAAGCAATGAGCCAGCCCAAGAGCCAGATGGAGAGAGTGAGTGAGGGGAAGAGAAAGAAAGAGAGAAAAGGAGAGTGTAAAGTAAAAAAAGCACAGATGCCAGAGAGAGAGAAAAAAAAATGCAGTGAGGTTTTAAAGGAGCGGGTGACGATGAAACCATTCGAGTTTATTGCATGAATGATTGAAAGAGAGGGGAAAGAAAGAGTTAAGCCTCAAAGCAGTAGTATTGCAGACCATCAGTTATATAACATGGAGACCAATGGCACAGGACAGTCAGGAGATGTCTATAGGAACCAGGTGAACAGGATGAGCTGATGTTGCCACGGTAACAGTTACCACGGTTACCAGTTGTACAGTCATGAAAAGGTGGGGAACATCGGAGGTTGGAGGAATTCCCTTAAGACTAATGATCACAGTAGTACTATGCAACTGAGGTGACGCAATGATGACATGACCATATAAGGACGTATAGTTTGAATCCACAGGATTCAGCATTGACTTTAACACTGAACCAATGACAAGCAGTCGAATAAATCACACAAAGATTTATAACAGTATAATGATTCAGTGTTCGACAACAGCATATTAGAGCCATTGGGGTCAGGGTTAGGGGTGATATGGTTCCTTGACAAACTTTTTTTTTTTTCCACTGTAAATTTGTGACTTTAATCTCTGAAAATTTGGGATTTTTTTCTTACTTTTTAGAATGTCAAAGGTTTTTCTTGTAAATTTGTGGGCTTTTTCTCTTAAATTTGGCATTTTAATCTAAGACAGTGTTCTAGAATTTCCCCATAAATATGTGATCTTTTTCTAGCAGTTATCACTTTTGTGTTGGAGAACATCATTATTTTTTCTTCTAAATTTTAAAGCATTTTCTTGTAAATTTATCACTTTAATCTCACAGAATCTCATAGGTTTTTCTTGTAAATTTACCACTTAATTCTCAGATGATATACTATTTTTTTCTTGCAAATTTACCACTTTAATCTCAAAGAATATTCTTTTTTTCTTTTCTTTAATCTCAGATAAATTCTGAGTTGTTTTCCCCCAAATTTATGACTTTATAATCTTAGAGAATATCTGAGTTTTTTCCTTGTAAATTTATGATTTTTTTCTTGAAAATTTACTACTTTAATCTAATCTGAGTTTTTTCTCTGAATATCACCCCCTGCCTTGGCCCTATATTTTATTATAATTATTTATTATATGTGTGTAATGGCCCTAATACACAATTATAGGATTCAGTGTGATGATGAGCAAAAAGATAAGGAAAAAATGTAGATTAGCTAACAGCAAACTATTTCATTAACCATTACCAAAGTTAATAGAAACAGTGACTGATAAATTTGCTGACTAAAAACAACAACAAAAAAAACATTTTGCCAGGCAAACACTGCTGTACTGAACTGAAAAGATGTCAATAAATTGGCTCTGATGCAGAGACTACTATCAGGACAATAACAAAGCATCGTGCAGTGACTGATAAATTAACAAATTGCTCCAGTTATGGATGGATTATGACACAATGAGCCCCTGAGCACAGACATGTTAAAGGCACCCCCAGCCCTCCCAAGTCGGAGCAAGACACGCAGACTGAATGAGACACAAAAAAACGACAAATGAAAACATCAAAGAAATATATTTAAATAGCTTAAATGTGACTGTGTTTTAATGGAGTTGTACTGTGGCCTCAGTCTGCTGTGCAGTGTCAAATATAAAACATGAACCAATAAACAACAACTGGATATTGAATTGGTTTATAGATACTCAATATTAAAAGAGCAAAAAACACAATGAGGACATCTCTACTTTTAAATGAAGTTTTAATTTTTAACAGCTACTTGACTACTTGACTGCTGTTAAATTACCAGCTATTGTTAGGCTTAATGTTGTCCATGAATAGCAGGCATCATCGACCATTTTCCCCCAGAAGGGGGCGTGACCTTGCCGACTCAGGCTGGATGACATATTGCCTGTCTGATGTATAGATGTTCTGGCCCAGGGGCCACCTGAGACCCTTTGCCTGGTGAGCCTGTTAAGTAATCCATCCATGGCTACAGCCCAGTGCATTTCACTGAAATGGAAATACTTCTGTGAAATGTCCGTAACATGTTGGTATTCCCTCCACTGTCCACACTACGCATGCAGAGTGACATTTCACATTTTCAGACTTTTACCTGACATGAGCTCAGCACCGGGGGCAGCAGCAGCAGCAGGAGCAGCAGCGGCAGCGGCGGCTGTGGCATCTCCTCCTGTGGACTCTGGCAGGTCAACCCAATATAACATACCAAACCAGACCGTGCCAGGTCAAAGTAGGTTGAGCCGTTCCCATCGCAGCATAAGGGCAAAGAAGGGGTAATAGTCAGCCTTCGGCTTCACGCTGGTAATATCAAACAAAGTGCTTCGAGTTAGACAGGAAGGCTCAAAGAACATATAAACACTTACATGTATATTCAAACAAACCAGGAAATACTGCTTTCAGAATTAGAAACACACTCACACATGCACTTCCATACAATGAAATATCTGTATCCACAGTCCTTCTTTCCTGTCATACCATCATGCTTATTTGTGCCAATAACTTTTGACTTAGATACTAATGCCAGCAAAAAAAAAAAAAAAAAAGAGGAAAACCTCACAAACTTTTCAGCTTGCAACTCATAAATAATTCAACTATTTCAACATGACCAAGCTTCATCTCAGGTATCTGCGTATACTGTAATGCTTCCATGATTGACCCACTAATAAGCAATTCCAATTTATCCTTCATAGGCCCTGCCCCCTTTTGCTGTGTGGTCCAATAACAATTGAGCAAGCTTGGTACCTGGTGGAACCTCCTTTCCTGTTTCCTGTACTTAGATATGATAATGTTAGGCTAATTTATGTTGAAAAGAAAAGCAAATTTTGAAGACGGTTAAAAGCTGTTGCTTTTGATGACACATTGTGCGTAGCAAAATCTTAGCTAACTAGCTAGCAAACAATTGATGTGGCTCAGCTAGCTAGTTAGCCAAGGTTGTGCTAACATTAGCTACCTGATGTAACGAGCTGGCAAATTATTGATGTACATTACCTAGCTAGTTGACTAGCACTTTGCTAACATTAGCTAGCTTAAGATGTGACCAGGGTTGTAGTGGTAAATACAAAAGTGTTTCCATTTACTGATTGATAGAGTTGATCTGAAAACTCTCCGTTTCATTTCAAAGAGGTAAAGAAGTTAAGAGAAGAAGATAAACTGTGTTTATTTGAGTTTATCCCCCACTACGCACCTGGATGTGACTACATATGTAGCTTTTACAGGCCTTCCAGCAACATCTTATAACCATCTTCAAAATGTGTTTTTATTTTTAACATAGACAAGCCTAGCACATAGCATATCTAAGGAAAGGGTCACAGGAAAGGAGAAAGTTGACCAAAGGGCCACTGGTTACCAAGCTTGTTCAGCTGTAACACAGGACTGGAGCACAGAGCAGAATGAGATGGGACTTAAGAAGGGTCCTGATGACAAATAATGAAAAACAGTCTGCAACAACATAACCAGACAGTAGTTAGGACCATTAAAAAAGCCTAATATCATAATTAATTGTTTCATTTCCCAGATTCTACTCCTCTTCACTGAACAGGGGAGGCAGACAGAGGGCAGGCAGTCATGTGAGTTACCCACCACCAAACAGGTTCATGATGGCTCCCGTGTCAATTTTGGGTGGGGGTGCGGAGGAGAGGATGGGGGCAGGGGAGCTGAACACATCCGCTGGGGAGGGCAAGGTGGAGATGATGTTTAGAGCCCAAACACACACACACAAACACAAACACACACACACACACACAGACACACACACACACACACACACACACACACACAACTGTTGACTGCGATTCATTATAATGCACATTTATCAGTTGCTGTTGCAGCACACGCAGTACATGCTGGAATAGGAAAGGAGGTAAGAGGGATTCGGTAAACGTTTCAGACAGCTCTGTGGCTTTTAGCTGACCCGTAAGAGAGCAATCTCATTTCCTTTTTTCCTCACTGATCAAGGCCAAGGACAAAGCCGAACAACAGACACGGCAAGACAGGATATGAGAGTGAGAGCACACGAGAGATGGCGGAGGAGGTGCAGTAAGGTATACCTGCTGTAAACAAGTCAACACTGGGAGCAGGGTCTGCTGGCATGGAATCAAAGAGATCTACAAACACATGCGCACCCACAGACAGCAATATTAAAATGCTCAAATGCTTTTAAAAGCCAAGTTCAGGCCTTCATGATGTGCACATTATTATTGAAGAAGAACAAAAAACAAGACAGGATGACAAGCAGCATCAGACAGGGAGTTCAAAAGGATGCTAATCAATATGAATAAGAGCACAAGACATTGAGATGAATAACAGACCACACACATCTCTAACGTTTACCGCTGAAAAGGTCAGTTGAAGGGTTGGCTGTGGCGCTCGGAGCTATGGGAGGTGAAATGGTTGCAGTTGTGGTGATGGTGCTGGAAGCGGAGGTGAGGAGCGGTGACGGGGAAAGGGAGGGAGAGGGCTGGGGCACCTCAGAGCTAAAACAGGCATCCAGCGAACTACCCGGGTTATTATTCTCCACTGTCATCATGCCGAAAAGGTCTAGACCTGAAGACGCTGCTGCACTGGTGCTCCCTTCTGAGGGAGCAAAGGGGTCTTTTGGCGGAAGAAGTGGGGTGAAAGGGGTGAGGAGGAAGAAATGCAACACATGGAGAGTGAGGGGGGGATGTTAGACAATGACTAATACAAAATAAATACACATTTCATGAGATGATGATGGAAATATTGGAATAAAGATGACAGCTTAAGTGAAAGAATCAAAGAGGAATAATAGAAGAGAACCCATAGCTCCAACACACTCCTGCTGTCAGTTGAAATAGATAAATCTAAAAATAGGATCTGCAACAAAGAAAAATGACCAACAAATGAAGTGAATATTTAACACCGTCACAGTACACAGTACACCTAAGGAAACAAGCCACAACTAAAATCAGGCAACTGCCACAAGCATCCTTCTCCACAACAGAAAACGCACAAAGCTTCTGATACCAAGCGATAACAGGTAAGTCAGAATATTGTCTTTGATCGCCATGGTAACAACAATAGCACTGTCCAGAGACCATCAGTAATGAATAGCAAACGCCTACTGTCCCTGCACAAAGCCTTGAGATGAAACCCTGATTAAAGCTTTGGACCACTGAGAAATGCACGATTACACAAACAAACAGTTATTCAACATCTTTAAACACCTTTGCATTCATGGTCACATCTCTCAAAGCTGTGGTGGAAACGCTATTCAGATTCTTCACTTCCTCTGGTCTTTGCATTAAGTTAAGCAAAGCAAACCGGCTACAAGTGGTGGCAGTGTATTTACTGTACAAATATGAGAGTGGTATCACTCTTCACACACCTTTACTTTTCCTACTGTAACATATCAAAATGTCTCCTGAAGCAGCAAGCTAGCCTTTATTTGAACTATTTTATATCCTGTTGGGTGGTTTGAATGAATATAGTTAATTTAGTGAGTATAGTTCAGGTAAATGTACAACAGTAAAAAAAAAAAGTGCACTTCATCTTTACTGAAGTGGAGGTAAAAAGCAGTCTACAATGGAAAAACTCAATAAAAGTCATTAAAAACTTAATGTTCCCTGAGCCCCAGGCTCCTTAGTTAGTGGCTATGCCAGTTAAGATTTTATTTTATTTTATTTTATTTTAATTTTTTTTTTTTTTGCATATGCAGTTTAGCTAGTGAGTAGGTTAAATGCTGCTCTCCACTGACTTTTAATGTCTTCAGCTGAGTTTTTTCTTTTTTTTTCTTTTTTGTTTTTACTAAAGGGGCCTTAGATATTTTACAGGTACAAAGGTAGCATGATAAAATGTCAAAGACTGAGGCTAAAGCTAACAGGTGTCTAGCAAAATGTCAGCAAACAACAATTTTCAAATTTTCCACCACTGACTCAAACTCACTTACACAAACAGACTCACACACAGACAGACTTTCAGTCACCCACCAGCTCCAGCGTTGGCGGCTGGGGCGGACGTAGCGGCGGCCCCACCTTCAGCTGCGGCTGCAGAGGCCTCAGTGGCAGGAGCAGGTGTTGCAAAGGCATCTGAGGTTCACACAAACCCCAGCAGAGGACAGAGGTGTCCAAAGAGACGGAGACAGACGAAGAAATAAAGATGAAAAGAGAAATAAGAAGTCAGGAAAAGAGAACATCAGGAAAATAAAAGTTTAGAAAACAGTAAAAAATCAGCTGTAACTTACAGCATTGATATTGGACATTAATGACAGGGTGAATGGACAAATGGAAATACAGAAAGGAGGCACTACAGCAAGGATTAATCTACGGCACAAAGAGTAAAATAAGCCTGAAATCTACAAGTGTTACAGCTGCTATCTGTAGCTGTAACCATGTGACAGGGTTTGATAGGATTGCTTTTCACTGAGGTCAAAGAAAAGCATGTCAGCCTATCAAACAAGACGCATGTGGAAAATGAGTGTAGCAGTATGTTTATGTGCAAGCTGAAGGTGAGTGTGTGGCTGTACATAACTGCATAACGCAGAAATGTCCTTGAGTCTTAGTGGAGCAACAGAGAAAAAAATTTAATTACGTATATTATCATCCTGAAGGATCTATTTTATATGGTAGTCCAAACTGATAGGAACAAATATTCATAAAATAAATAATCACATGGATAAATTGTGTACAACAAATAATTCAACCAGTAATTTAATAACCGCAGATGACATTTTCTCTTCATGTCACATTTTATTTCATACCATGATTCACGTCTTGTGTCCTGTTCTCTCTCCATTTTAGCTAGTCTCACGCCCCCTGCTTCTCTTAAGCAAGCAGGCTAACAACTGCTACCAAATCTAGCCAGTTAGCTCTTCTCTCATAGCATTTTTAACAGGAGCAGCTAGCTGGTCATTTTAAAGTTACTTCAATAGTGTTTTGATTCTAAAGAAGTTACACAATACAGACAAACTACTAGGCTACACTTTGGTCACTTTGGTGAGTGAAATAAAAGGGGAGCCAAGTTACTGAGTCTGTATATTGTGTTTATTCACAGCAGCAGCCTCTAGTTTGTGGATTTAGAATAACATTAGCTTTAGCCCTTGCTAACTGGAGCTAACTGGCTGAATCTGGGCGGAGTTGTAGAGGCCGACGGCATGTGATTGGCTGAAAGGTTATGTTGCACGAAAAGCGACATTATTCAATAAAATGTGACATGTGACAAAAGTGTTATTGGGGAAATATATTATGAAAGAAATCTCTACAATGAAATAAAAATTAAGTCAATGAAGTACATTTCAAATGAATTGAGCTCTAAATTTTTAAATTAGTTTTTAATTATCAGTGGTTATTTCATAGTTTATTGCTTCATTTATAGGCTATATTTTACAAAATTTATTCATATAATACAGCAGTATTTTGTTGCCATGTCAGAAAAGGAAAAATGAATCAGTGTCACATTAAAATGCAAAAAGAGATTTTTTTCACTTTTCAACTTATATTATTTATTTTTATTATAACAGAATAAATTATCATCATATTATTATATACTGTATTTTATTATTATGTTATTAAACCCTGAAATGTTTCATGTAGTATATATTACAAGGAAAGTGTTATAATGTGATCAGTTTGTTTATTGTAATAATGTGAAAATATCTTGTTATAACAATAAACTTTTCATTTTATAATGCAATGGTGATCTATTTTTCTTATTCTGGCATGCCAGCAAAATGCTTGTATAACATAATTATTATTTTTTTAATAATATTTTTACACTGAATATTTTTCTAGATATACCAGGCAGTTGATAGCTGAAAATGATGGTGGTGTGCATCAGTGCATCATTAAGACTTCACTGTTTCTGATGATGCAACTTTGTTAGCAGCATACAGACAATATCAGTGATAAATCAGAAAATTTCTGTCTACATACTGTATGTGTTTGAGCATGCAGTCGTCTTTGTGTTATCATATTGTGTGATGGTTTTAGGGTTGAGCTTCCCAGAGTGATTCTTTCGTAGAGAATTTTCTGGAAGCCCACTGACCTCCCAACAGATCCATATTGGCGGCGCCAGGGGAGGTGGCGGCTGCTGTGCTAGTGGGAGGAGCTAGAGAGACTCCGGGTTCTGCCGCTGCAGGAGTGGGCGTTGCTGCTGCAGGGGAGGGGGCGGGCTCTGCCGTGAGGGTGGGTTCAGATAGCAAGGAATCGCCCATTTCTGGGAGTACCAATGGGGTGTTCGAAATCCCCCAAAGAAAGGTACCAAAATAAACACCAAAAGAGCAACCAAAATAACCAGTTGAGTCACCGTTACATCAGTGAACAAAAACAAGCCAAAACAAAGGTCCAAATCAAATCAAGCCCGATTAAGAAATTTTGAAATCCAAATTTTAAGCAAATGAATGTTGTAAGTTGTAAAATTAGCCAACGCCATCAGGTCATAACCATCAAATAAAAAACAATTAACCAAAAATAGCCCCAGTTGTAAACCAAAAACAGACAATGGAGTATGTGGAGGGAAGGGAGAGAGAAGGCAGAGAGAAACAAAGAGACTACTCAGACTAAAGAGAACAGCTTGAGGAGACAAACAGGGAGGTTTTGTACATTACAGTTTATCCTAATATTTAATTTGGATTAAAACATTGACATTGTTTCAAGGTACCTCAATTTGCTCAGAAAGAAAGTCAATGACATTGAGGTCTCCTGAAGGATGATTTAAGATTGCACTAGACTAGATTAGAGGCTGAAGGTGAACTGAAGTGAACTGTAGAGTGACACTCACCTGATCCAAGAAGATCTACGGAACAGAAAACAAAGGAAAAGTTAAAAGACATATTAGTTCACAACCTCATGACAGTTTCAACAGATCTTTAAAATGAAAAGTCGATTCCTTCGCTGTAAATGAGACGATTTCTAATGAAAACTGAGCGATCAAAACAAACCTTTTTTTTTTTAAATGTAAATGCTAGAAAGTGGATTTGCAGTCTTTCAGATGAACCAGGGGCTGATTTGACAGGAAAGACGGGAACTTACCTCCCCAAGACGTGGGGGCAGCTGATGGTGCTGACGGACCCGAGGAGGACAGTGGATCCAGGTCCAACAAGGAACTGGAGAATGAGGCAGAAACAGAGAGACTTCACCATCCTTTTCAGAAGGTAATCCTTTTAAATTTGTTGTTTCTACAACACCTGATTACATTTTGCCACTTTACATTTGCTAGTAAGCACTGATATGAATGTCATTAGCTATGCAGTTGTGCTCATAATAAAAGGACTGGAATAGAGTATTGGAAAATTCTGACATGATGATGGCACCAGATGAAAAGCTAAACAAGCCAGTAGGATTCATCCTCTAGGGTGCATGGAGTCTTTTGAATACTCAATATATCAGATGGTCCAAATAAACAACCATCATGAGGTATGATAATCATAATAATGAGTGTAAGGAAATAACAGTTTTGATATTATGTCAAAGACTTCTATGGGGTAGAGATATCCACTGAAGTTGCATGCTAACCAGCTAGCCTCGGCTTGTCTCCTAATACCACATGTCAAAAGGTGATGGTCAGTCATTCTATTGTTCTGTCTTCCCTCAGTCCAGTAACACCAAGGTGGCTTGCCTACCAGGTTTGGCTCCTGACACCCAAGACCTGACCCCACTGTACCCCCTGCCTCCAGAGGTGGGAAAGGACCTCTCATTCCTCTCCTGCTTCATGCCTCTCCTGACCCTACCTGAGCCCACGCATGGCTTTTAACGCCCCCGGAGCCAGAGCCCTGGTCGGTGCCACTGTAAATCATCTCGGTATTGTAACATTATACCCTGTCATTCAGCAGTGTTTACTGGGATGCTGCTGAGCTTGGTTCTGTGGTCTGCTCACCCACATCGGTTCCAGCACCGCTCCCCACCAGCATTCCCTGCTGGGCCTTCCCCAAGCCCTGAGCCTGAAAACTCCTCCTACTGGCAGAGCTCCTTTGTTAGCAATGTAAACACTACTGCAAGGCTAACAAGGTTAGGAGTTAACGAGGTAACAACAGCTACAGTTAGCCGTTACTCTTGTGATGTGGTGGTATGAATTCAACTGGTGGCCACTTTCTACATATTGCACCTTTAAGCGTGGTTTTCAACAACAATCTTACATAAAGGATTTTCAAAAGAAGGGCAAAGAAGAGAGAGGAGGTCACAGAGAGTTTACTGCAGACAGACACTCACTCTTCAGCTGGCTCAGGGGCTGCGGCGGCGGCAGCGGTAGCACTCTCTCCGGGAGGAGGCTGCAGCGTGGGAACAGCGTTTGAAGATTTGGCTGGGGTCGATGTTGGAGACACGTTGTTTGTCGGAGATCCCTGGAAGATAGACGGAGAAAACACTTTAAAGAGGTGCATCAGACTGGAAGAGCTCAGCAAAAATATACGCCGTTTTGAATGTATCACTCACCTTTGTTGGAGACCTGAAGGAGTGAAGGAGCAGGAGGAATTGTTAGTGTTTTTGCTTGAAATATACAGAACTGTTGGACAAGGGAAATTATTTGATGGGTCTATTTTTTTAAACAAATATGCAAGACATATTGCATCATATGTGATCATATGAGGAGTTAATTTCCAAAGCAATAAAAAAGCAAAGAAATCATTCGATCTGTTTGATCCATCCAATTGTTTCAAATACTAACATTTTAATTTTGTGCTAATAGCCAATTTAACTTTGGAAAAACAACCTTCATACATTGATTCACATTGCATGCCAGGATGTGATAATACACAAGGTGACTTACTGTTGATAAAAACATGTGTTTCTCTCAGCGTTCACACATGTAATCACATCAATACACACATTTCCACATGTAAACCTAGTTAACTTTGGCGCATTATTCATTCACATGGAGATCTGCTATACTGTAATTCACATGTGAATAATGTGTCAGTTAACCTGCGGGAGGAAATGACAGTAAAATAAACCTACACAGTTTTCTAAGAAGTTAGTAAACTCCAAACAGAACACACAGTATATGCTCACCCTTCACTGGTGATTCCAAATGAACATAAAGGGGGATAAAAGAGAGGAAGGGTTAAAGGAAATTATAGAAATAAAACACTTGTTTAGGCCTCTTTCTAACAACATTTCTCTTACGTACATTTTTCAAACAACTCATGAAAAACAAAGAGGGAGTTTCTCAGATCTCTTCACTTTTGTTCTTATGTAGTCCGAATTCTTCTAATCTGGCTTCATACTGAGAGTGAGAAGCACCCAAACTGAAATTAAGCAATCTCTTACCCCTTCTTTCCACCCTTTGCGTCCTCCAGGCCATTCATGTGTGTTTCCAGACTCTCCAGGATACTGCTGGGAGCCTGACAAAAGATTGAAACCGGAGTAATCAATAAATAATCCTTTCCGATGTCAGGCTGTGCTTTAAAACCATGTTTACATTTAAATCACCAGAAAAAAAAAGTGGTGAAAATTGAGAGTGACTTTTGAAAATCTCACTGCAATGCCCTCATGCACATGTGATTTGTGAGTCTAAAATTCAATAAGGATCAACATGCTGACACTTCATCCTGCAAACAGGCACTCAGCCAGGGCACCCTGTTTTACTGTGGTTACCGGGTCCTCGAGAGGTTGAAAAGGACAGTCTTCATCATCTGAGTCTGCTAGATCCACCACCACCCCCGGGTGGAGACACTGGGCGGGGAGATTGTGGTGGGTGAGTCATGAGTGATTCTGTGTGGGTGCATTTGTGTGTGTCCAGCCCAGTATCTTGGCGATTAGTAAAACAGTCACAAAATGCAATAGATTCGTATTCATGAACACAAACTGTCAATATTTTTCACGACATCACAACTTTCAAAGTAATAAGGATGAACGAGTGACTGAGTCCGTGAAGGGGAGGACGACAGGGTGGACAGATCGGTCAAAAGCAGGACTTTTCATAGGATGTGGGTTTGTGTGAGATCAATAGTCAGTGCTGATTGATTTCAGAAAGTATTTATTTTAACCCAAACCATGATTGTTTCCTAAACCTAGCCAAGTATTTGTGATGCCTAAACCTACCCAACAGTGGATAAAACATTAGTTTCATGCTGAGTTTTCCAAAATAACATGTACATCAATTATAAAAAAATATTGTGACAATTTCATGAACTGCTGTGTCAGATGGTATGGGTGTTATACATGTGCATTACATTCTTGGTTGCAATCCTTCCAGGGGAGGGATACAAAAAATGTGAGAGCCGTGATATGTGATAACTTACGTAGTTGATGTCAGGAATGTCATTTTTGTCAACTCCAACCGTCTGTTGGAGGAAAAAGAGTTTGAATCAGCATTACTACATGCACCATGATATGGTTAAATCATTATAAAGGTTGTATTAAAGGGCTAGTTCAGATTTTTTGAAGTGTGGTTGTAAGAGGTGCTTGTCCATAGTGTATTGTAAGTACAGGTGTAGAGAAACTGAGCAATATACTGCTGTGGACAGGGCCGGCAGCAAAACATATTTCACCCACCTAGGAAAATCAGTATCAGTTTAAGCACTCACCATATTTAGAACGTTTTCACCACTTTGCCATGCTATCAGACAGCCTTTTCTGACTGTAAATGTTGTTATACAAGCCAAATATCGCTCTCTCTCCA
Organism: Lutjanus erythropterus; assembly: GCF_056507025.1. Taxonomy (NCBI): domain Eukaryota; kingdom Metazoa; phylum Chordata; class Actinopteri; order Lutjaniformes; family Lutjanidae; genus Lutjanus; species Lutjanus erythropterus. The sequence continues at coordinate 17,034,684 of NC_139331.1, forward strand.
AAGCCATTCAACTCAATCAGCAAAAAGAGTAACTTTACCTCGTCGAACACAAGGAGTTGCTTTTCTACTGCTGCCTCAATCGATTAGTCTGCTTGTGTTATTGTGTGCCTTTGGTGTTTTAAAAGGTTCATTTGGATTCACCAAAGTTACTAAATAAAGGCGGCGGTAGACCAGCAACTCCAGTGTTCTGTCACGTAAACTTAATGTTTTTGCCAAAGGAGAGTTGTGGGCTTGCAGCAGTAGTTTCTCATCAGAAAATGCTTTTTGACAGCAAAGTGAAGTGATGAAAATATTCTAAATATAGTGTACAAATATACAAATATAATTTTGCTGCAGACCCTGTCTACTCCTGATGCTTCTCCAAACTGTAGGTAACACAGTGACTATCGATAAGTGCCTCATACAATCCCATTTCAAAAAATCCGAACTATCCCTATTAGAACTGATGGTTGTCCCTTACCTCAGCCAGCTTCATGAATTCGCCAATCTTTGTCACCCTGGTCAGGAACCTCTTGTAGATCTCCAAGGCCTCCTTACAGTCGCTCTTCTTCATCTTGAAGTATTTCTCTATGAAAGCAAGAGGTTTGCAGGTTCAGATCCATTCAGATCCAAAGTGTGATTGCGCTTTTGAGGTACCAAGCAGGACTACTGACCTAATAGGTTGATGATTCCGTCATTGTAGGATGCAAACAGTTTGACCAGGTCCTTGAAGAGGAGCAAAAATGCAGCATTGATGATCCCATTGTTCAGCTCCTTGGGATGAACCTGAGAGGAGGAAAAAGAAGAGAAACCTCTGTCTTGTGATGCTGCATAGCGGTTCTGTGAAATAAGTGTAGCAGTCAGTCCAAAGTCTGACTCACATCGAACTCCAGGAGTGTGTCAATCTGAGTTTGCAGAACAGGCATGCCTTTCAACAGCTTCTCAGTGGTCATGGTCCTCATCACGCCCTCAGCACTGGAAGAAAAGGACAGAACATCAGACCCTCAGGGACAACAATAAGTGAAAACCAAACTCACAAATGAGTCAAATTGCTGAAAGATAAGAGCTAAAGGATGAACCGTCTGGATGGCCAAGGAGCCTGTAAGAGGCCTACAAGCAGCCAGGTTATTATACTTAACTAAAACTAAATATTTTAAATGAACTGAAATAAAAATAAAAGCTAGACTAGAAAAAAAGTCTGAAAATGTTTAGTTTTAATATTTATCAATTTGGTTTTACTTCTAAACACGACGATGAGGAGACATTGATGCATATGTTCGCTGAGACTGGCATATCTGCATGACTGTGAGTCAACTGCCCTCACAAACTGTCGCATTTGTTTTGTAACACCTATTCTGGACCCCTTAAATCTTGCCCCTGAAACATCCCCCCATATTATAATAACAAACTAAAAATAATAATGAGACTAATACAAACTAAACTAAAGTTTAAACTGAACTGAAAGTAAAAACTACAATATGAAATAAAAATAAAAACAAAAAATAGAAAAATATAATAACTCTGATAAGCACAACCTCTCCAAACACCATGTTAGACATACCCCTTCTTGACTCTGGTGAAATCAAAAGCCATCTGGCGGTAGGCAAAGGCTTTCTCGTTCAGGTATCGTCCATACCGTCTGATGAATGTAGACATGTCATAGCCTAAACAGAAGATTTATGTCAGAGAGCAGGCAGGGTTCATTACTTTTGTTAATAAATCATTGTTTATTTCAAATCTGGGTAAGAATCACTTTCAAATCTGTTATTTGAAATCTTCATATTTTTAAGGAAACATAAAAAGTGAGCCTTAAAAACTTGCCTAAAAAGTAAATCCACACATGCATCACAAATTTTCATGAAATTCAGCTGAAACCATTAGGAACAGAAGATTTGTCATCTGTGACAATCTTTGTAAATAAATGAATGAATAAATATATAAATTCTTTCCAGGTGTTGCACACAAAATCTCTAAAAAATGCTGTCTAGTGACTACAAATCTCTATTCTGAAAAAGTTCGGACACTGGGTCCTCCAGGATAAAGAGGAAATCACAGCGTTCAAACGTCAGCTTCTGTAATGGTATGTGGGTGTGTTATTGCCCGTTGCATCATGGGTAACTTGCACATCTGTGTGAAGGCACCATTGATGCTGACAAGAACATACAGGTTTTGTAGCAACATATGCTGCATCTTTTTCATGGACACCGCTGCTTACTTCAGCAAGACAATAAACAGACACATTCTGAATATGTTATAAAAGCATGGCTTCGTAGTAAAAGAGTGCAGACACTAGACTGACATACCTTCAAAAGGATTTGCAAATCATTACATTATGTGTTTATTTTAGTTTTACACAGATCCAAACTTTTTTTAGAATTGGGGTTTGTATTTATCCTACATGAACAACATTTCGACCACAAATTCTGTGATAAACTTTCACATAACAGTTATATACACCTTTCATTATTATGCATATCTTAATTTTTGTCTAAGCAATGTTAGAAATGTATCTCTGTTATTAACAGAAAAAGCACAAAAAGACACAGCGACTCAATGCATATAAATGTTGTGATAAAACATAAATATGAGTGTGTAATTGTACACAAGACATCACACCTGTTTGAATGCATGTGTGCATGTGCATGAATGTGTGTACATGTGTGTGATCATGTTGAGTCCCGACTAATGCCACACGACTCCCTCTCTGTTTATTTCTTCCTGTTGCCTACTTGCATTGCCAGACACTGTGACATTGTTCTTACCGTGAGAGCCAGTTTTGTCGATAAAGTTGCTGAGGTTGAACAGGGAAGTCCTGGAAGCCAAGTACTGAATGAACCTCTGAGGAAGAGAAAGAAAACAGATAAACAGTCATTATTATCCCCCATGAAGGGCAGTCAAGGAAAGGCATTAAGTTAAAGCGGAAAACTGCAACCAAGCAAATACTTAAACACCTGTGATTGGGGTTTTCTTGCTGTACTTTCTCTGCAAAGTAGGAGCTTTTACAGATCTGATTCCACGGATGACCGCTCACACACTGAGCCCACAGGACCTATTTAATTTCTTTAAGGATTTGTGGTTAAAGCCTTTATCATTGAAACCATTAGTTCCCCTCAGCACGACACACAACCCTCACAGCACTCAGGAGACCAATATCAGCTCTCCGAAACGGAAACTTCACAAGATAATTCACATTGAATGATAATTTGGCAAACCCTAATTACTATTGTCATTATTGTCTTATATAACTAGCCTGATAACACTCGGTGTAGATTAGCTAGCTAGTTATAGTCAGCGTTTTTCTAACATTAGCTAACTAACTAATTAGCGAATGTCACTGTGCGTGCTGACTCCTGATGAGAAGTTAGTGAGAAGAGGCTCCATCGGGACTTCACTCACTGTTAGACCCAGGGATTCTTGCCACATGGCCTTTTTTTCTTGCTGCTGCTAACTAGTCGACTACTGGCTTTAAGTCACAACTAAAAAGGGCCAAGGCTAGCCCTGAGTTAAGCGTTAACCCTGGGGTAACTTGACCCCCCTTTCAAACACACATTGTCAGCCCAGGATTAAGCCAAGTCCAAGGATATACAATTCATACTGCACTTTTTCTGGCACTGGGTTCAATGTCTGTTGGTACAGATGTGAACACTGTAAAATGTCCCGTGAATATTCCCCTGATATTTTAGCCGTGTTTCACACTAGCAGCTTTTAGCCCTGTTTAGTCAATTTACAGAGGATAACCCCACAAACTCAAGGCTAACTGTCTCGGAGCAGGGCCAGCAAGTGCTAGGCTAAAGTTAGGGGATAGTCTACTTTGGAATGTGCCAATATTGTGCCAGCATGAAAGCTTTCTTAGCCCCAGGCTAACAGTTTCTTTAGCCTGGGAAAAATCTGAAAATCTTAAGTCAGGGGCAGCCCAAAATGCTTTCACAGGTCCCCCAACAACATCTTTTAATCATCAATTTTGTTTTTCTTTTCATCATGGACAAGCGTAGCATGTAGCATATCTATGTACAGGACACAGGAAAGGAGGAAGTTGACGGAGGTTCCCCTGGTTACCAAGCTTGCTCAACCGTGGAGCACAGAGCAAAAAGGGGTGGGACTTGGGAGGGGTCAACTGCACCAGATGTTTCCGGTATGCCTAGGTCTCGGCCACTGACCTCGTTGCCGTGGACACACATGTGATGAGTGGTGACGAGGGCCTTGAAGACGACCACCCAGCTGGCGTTGGTGGCTCGCTCGAACAGTGTGTCAGCCATCTGAGGGATGTTCACATTGGTGGTGTTGGTGGCTGAAACCAAGTCTGCAACACAGCCAGAAATAATCATCATCATTCAGTGCTTACAACAGTCTATCAAAGCTTCACTGATATCATGTGAAACCTGGAGCACTGATGACATAAAGCAGTTTTCTAGAAGGAGTAATTTCGTACAAGATGGGATGAAAGAGGAGAGTCAAGGTTAGTTCAGTCTTAGACAAATGCCCACATAATTTGAACTGCTCTGATTAAACTTTGATTAAGAGAGCAGGCTGAGCATTCGCTGCAGAGCTGCTCTAGACACCCATGAGGATATTAAGCCAGGAGGAAGACCTGATGTACATACGAAATGATGGTGGAGCAGGGGCGCACACACACATACAGACACAGTGGCACACACACACACACACACGCGCTGACAGTGCAGAAAAAGAGAATAAGCTTTGTCAGCCCTCCTCCCTGGGTGCCAGTTGAGACACTCAGACAGAGAGAGAGGTCTCTAACAGTCAGTGTCCCGACTGTTGAATCAGCACAAGGTGGAAAATAAGGTGTGTAGGATGTGTAGATAACTTCATCTGTGTTACCTTGCTTTGGTATTGATTATAATACAGATAAATATGTGCACTATATCTGACTTTCTGGGTCAAATGTCCAATACAGTTAAGCAGTGACTAGAAAACCACTGTCATTTCTTTCCTATTGAGAACATTTGTATTAAACACTGCAAGGATTTTTTAACTGGTCATGAAACAGCCTCAGTTTAATACTGATGCTTCTATATGACCTACATAAGTAAAGGAGACCATCCACAGAAGATCGGCTGTTTCTATATATTCTTATTGCTTGCCAACAGGTTAGATTCTTCTTGAAACAAGATGAAATGATTTACAGCATGCAGACTGGAACCTGTTTATATCGTACGCTAGACAGTTAAAAAGAAGCAGGAAGAGATTTATATGAATATTCAAGATTTTTGCCTGAAAAATGACTCAAAATAGACCCTTCCTGAGTCCCACCACCTTTTCTTCTGTGCTTCAGTAGCAAGTGAGCATGTTTGGTAGCTCAGTCACGTTTCTCCTGTCCTGGTTCCTATATGCATTTTTCTTTCCCATGATGGCAACGTCATAACCCATCCTACTACTGCCCCTGATTGGCTAGTACTCATTGCCTTTATTTGTTTGGGTTCCTTTGGATTGGGTAGTTTTGGGGTGGGGGGGTGCGAGGTAGGAATGTGTTTTGTTTTTTGTTTTTTTTAACTGTCATTAGTATCATTGCCAGTATTTTTCATAGAGTATTACATTGCTGTTCATTTTATAACAATGTGGAATATATCCTCCCAACCCTAGAAAACTTGTTGGTCTCAATAAATCTCAATAAAAAAGATTTTGAATAGAATCATTAGCTAGCTAGTCAGATAACATTTAGCTAACATTAGCCAACTAGTGAGCTAGTAGTTTGCTAACATTAGCCAACTTGAGACGTGACCCTATATGTAACTTTTTCCAGAAAAGTTGAAAGTTGATCAAGGTACCAAGTTTGCTGAACTGTTATTGGAGCACAGACCAAAAAGGGCTGGACTTAAGACGGATCAATTGAATAATTGACTAATGCTTCAGTTCTATATTCCAGTATATACACACGTTTGTTTACCTGGGGCCTGTTTCACCAAATTTGCTACATGTAAGCTGCAATTTGCTACTTGAAATATTTTCATCTCAATCATTTTTACACATTTCACACATCAAAATAAACATCATGCTTGTAAGTTTCCCAAAATTTTGTGACAGGCAATCATTTGTGAAAAACAACACTGCCGACTTTGGAAGCACAGCTCACAGATCCCTTTTGTGAAAAAGCTCAAACAACTGGCAACTATCAAGCATGTCTTTCAATAAATAATACATTTATCCAACGTTTCATTTATTCTTTGTCTGATATAGGGAGACAGAGAGTGAGATGGGCAGACAGATGGCCACAGAAACGAGCATGCAAATATAAAAAGGAGTAAGGGGATTGGTTCAGGCTAAGGGAGTAACACTTTAAAAAAAGGACAAATGATATTTTTCTCATTAAGTATGTCTGTCAATCATGCTGTACTATAAAGGCAAGATAAAACATATTTGACAGACATGACATAAATGGATACATGGGTATATATTGGATTTGTTGATGGCACATTTGTGATAGAATAAGAGCAGAATAACAATTGCCTATATGTTGTTGAAATGAAAAGCATATACTGCAGGAGAATTTTTGAGCAGGTCCTGCTGACATTGACAGCTGAGTAACAAGGGCAGGACTGAGTGTATCCATGCTGAATGCCAGAGAGGATTGCAGCAGATATTGGCAGCCACGTCTGATAATGGAAGAAGAGGAAGTCCATTATATTGAACAGGCCTCGCCTTGAGTAGGAAGATACCAAACTGACGACCAGGCCAAAAATACAGCAAGGTGATAATCAAGAGACGAGCAGGAAGGAAGAGACAGAGCAGCAGGGAGTCCGCTGAGGAGCGCTAATGTAGACGTGAATGTCTAAGAAATGAAGAGACGTGGAGCGGTGAAGCTGTGAAGGTCATAATAACAGGGTGTCAGGCTGGACAGAGAGGCTGGGGGTTAGGGTGGTGTGGGGGATGTAAACAGATTATTACTAATCACTGGTCGTGGTCTTTCTATAGTGGCTGTCTCACCGCCCATCCCCCCGGGCAAACACCTGTCTTTACACCACCTGTTTCACACCATCCACAACATGTCTCTATTATCAGCTTTTTGTCACCGCTGCTGTTGTCAGTCAGTACAACAATGATGCAGGTTTATTTAATGACCTTACTGGCACAAAATAGAATAGATGATATCATTTTTTAATATAATAATAACAGAAAATAACAGATGGTTTAGAATCAGCTGGATTATTTTTAAGTTAAAGCGACAATAGGCAATTTAAACACACCACGCAAAAGCTTCAGCCTCTCTCTCTGCTGCAAAGTCAAAGTCAACTTTGTTTTCAGTTCTGGCATATGTAATGGATTGAAAAGCTGATTCTATCAGACCACCAGTGTCAACAAACAAGTACTCAAATAACAACGCTTAAAAAAAAAAATTTAAAAAAAAGTCATTTAAATGGACTGAGACAAGCTGCTGTGTCTGTACCTGCTGACATCTATCTATCACTATGCTAAGCCCCTCCCACCAAATGATGCACCATGCATGTGCATTATGCTGGAAGGAGAATGTTAAGGTTATCAACTGTTAGTTATGTCTGACTCAGGGGTAAGAAAGACACCAAGAACAAGTTGATGTGATTGGCTAGTTACATGCTAGCTAACCCTGATTGGTTGTTTGATTCAGACTGGGTCCAGTTTAAATCAAATTCACAGTGAAATTCCACAACTAGTTAGCAATGAAAAAGATCTGTTTCTTTGCATTCTTTTATCAATAACCAATCATTTCTACATTCTCCTTGTAATACATAATATTACAAGAATATTACTATGCGCACTTGAAGCAACCGATCACCTATCATATTATGACATCCATCAATCAATCAATCTTCAGCTTTTAGTGGCACAGAGTGAAGATTCATCAGCTAGCAACAGCATGGTACGTCCTTCACTCATCGTGGAGCACTGTGGGATTGTGGTTTGTGACATTCACATGCTGCAGATAGTGCTAAGAGACTCCTCTCGTTTCCCATGGTGCATTGCAAAGAGTTTGTTTTGTTCATGTTTTGTAATGTGTTTGATCAGAACATGGTGGTTTATGTTGGTAACTGTCATTTTTGTGCTGGTTTACTGTTTTAACAATGAGTGGCATGACGAGCTGTATTTTCACACTGAAACTTTTCATGCAAAGCTGGCGTGAAAAGTAGCATCCATCTCTCAGTTTGTACTGCATAGCATAGTATTTACAATCAAAACCCATATATGATAGCGCCACTATAGCTCAGGAAGTAGAGTGTGTGCACCATGTACTGAGGCTGTTGGTCCTCTGCAGTGGCCACTGGTTCGATTCCCACCTGCAGCCCATTTGCTGCGTGTCATCCCCTCTCTCTCTACCCCCCTTCCTGTCATATCTTCAGCTGTCCTATCTCAATTAAAAAAAAGGTTTGAAAGAAAGAAAAAATACATATGGGCTTGAGGAATTTAAACTGGAATGCAGATTGGAGCCTATCTAACAAATTAATCATGCCAATATCAGGCCTGGACACCAGTATTGGATCATATGGGTCCAGTCTCTACAGGATATAGGGGTGGGGTACTCTAGAAATGCTATTTCATCTGAACTTTAAAGGAACCCTTCAATTAAACATTGTTAGTGACATGCAATAGTCAAAATTATAATAAACTAATATTGCCTACTACATCTTTAATAGAGTGATTACAGATCTTCTTCTGATCTTTGCATAATTAATTACGCTCCAATCCATCTGTACAGCTTGACCAGATGGTTACAGCCACACATGTGACATCTCCAATGAAAGATGCCGTGACATCAATCATTTTTCCCACTGTGGCTCCTGTCTGTCTTCAGATATCATTTAGGCTAGTGTTTTCTGCAACACCTCCTCCTCATATTGGCTTTTTTAAAATTCATCCTCTGTTTTTAAATTTTTTTTTTTAGCCTCATTTAATTGTGAAATGGCTGGAGACTACACTCCCCTGCAGCCTTTTCAAATGACACAGAGAGATTGCGAGAGAGACATGGTCCACAATGGCTGAAATGTGATTATATAACGTTATCATGTCACTGGCACAGCTACAAGTTCATAGTCATACTAGCACGATGCACACAGCGCTATCCTCCACCATTCTCAGACCTTCAGCCCATAATACCTAATAATAACTCTGTATGCGCATATTTTATTATATCTGGTGCTTAATGGTGTTGCCATACGGGACATATCATATCATATAATCCATGCTTTCCGTTGTGGTGTCAATACCTGATACAAACACACACTGACATACAAGTGTGTGTATCTCTAATGAGGATTGGCTGAGCTAAATAAAGACTCTTACGGTAATCCACGGCCCACAGGAGCGTTCTAATAATGTACTGTGAGGACTCATACTGTGCGAGTGTATGTTTGTGTGTGACAATGTCTGTCCAAGTGTGTCTTTTTCTAGTCTGTGTCTCAGTCTGTCTGCTATAATCGTTTTTATAGTTACACAACAGGCTAGGCTACTCCATCGTAGCCAGCTCTGATAGCTCTGTGTAACTGAAGAGTGCAATTGATATTCCTGAGCTGGGTTTTATATTATGTATCTGACTTCCCTTGTCTCTTTTCAAGTTGCAGAATTTTTTGAAAAACCTGTCCCTTATCTGTCTGTCTTTAATATATCAATTAAGTGACTAGTAACAAATCTAATGGGTATTCAGACTATAAGAGGAGAGGTGAGAGTAAAAAACAAATACTTTATTTTGTAATTTATTCCCATGCTGCTATACAGTCCTCTGGCAGCAGACAGCATCTCCCCATCGTCCACCACACTGTGCACATCAGGCAGGAGATTACTATGCTTATGAGGACATCCCTGTCTCTGTTACTCTTAAATTTGCCACAGCCGGGACATGTTTATTGTCCCTACCAGCTGTGACATGAAATATTCACTCTTTGATGTGCAGATTCATACAGGTAGTCTAATTCTTGTCCTGTCAGTCCTTCTCAAATGGTTTCACACCACTTTACATTTTAGTTGTATCCGGAAAACACTCCCTTATCCACTCATCCATTGCTCCCTATATAAAAGACATGCAATAGTTTATCTGTTAAAAAAACACAGTGTGTTTCCACCCTAAGCTAGCCAGCTGCTCGTTGTAAAGATTCACACATATTAGAATGGTTTCAATCTTCCCTTCTAACTTGCAGCTCCAGCATCAGTAGCACACCATACTGTAGACTGGACATGCAATCTGAAGGTCATGTGACATAAACTACTACATCCTCGTGTAGGCTACATCTTGTTCAGGTCAGCGCTCAGGTCAGTGCATCGATTCCACTCTTTGAAATAGTTATTTCTATACCCAGTGTATTTTCAGCACGACCTCAGATGAATTTAAACCTATTGCCTTTGGTGTTTAGCTGACCTTGCAGTGGACCACATGTTCTCTACAAATCTGTAACACATGCCCTCCAGTGTTCTTTTCACTACATCTGCTGTGTCTCTATACAGTATGCAACTAAATAAACTGGAATATGAACTTCAGTAGTGTTTTAGAGAGAAATAAGTGACATCTTACACCTGTGTTTCATTTGATGCAAAAAATCAAATAAAGATTGTAAGTTAGAAGGGAAGATTGAAACCATTCTAATATGTGTGAATCTTTTGATGCAAAAAATCAAATGCAGGTATCAAAGCGAAATGAAAGTTAGATATTTGCTTTCCTGCACAGACATACTACTGTTGCTTTTATTTTGTATTTGGATCATGGGTAAAAGGCACCTTTAACACACCTATTTTCACACTCACAGCTGCTCCAATTTCATGGCATTTATACTTTATATTTTGTCTTCACAATCAGAAGAAAATAATGGCCACTTGTTAATTACCTGCACTGTAAGACCATTACAAATACACTCATTCAGTGTATTAGTCTTAATTTAAAAAAAAACAACCTCATTCATACTACGGCAGAAAGAAAGCAGTTTCAATATGAAACCACTTACAACAAGGTCTGTGGATTATCTTGAGCAATTGGGTCATGATTTCTGAAAAGAAATCATAACTCTCACACTTCTCACAATCTCCCTCTGTTCTCTGTTCTTATGATTTCTGAAAAGAAATCATGACTCAGTTCAAATGTATTTTCTGATGCTCTGGGCACCACAAGAAGAGTGCCATCTTGTTTCATTATATTCAAGAGAGGGCAGACATCTGATATCTGCAAAGCTCTGCAACTCACACCAAGCCCATCTGTGATAAATAGCACTACAGGTGATTTGGGGGTGAACTGTCCCTTTAAAGAAACACACACTCATCGTGATTGTTCCTGCACTACAGTGATGACAGGCCTGTCATTTGTCCTCTTCTTTCTCACAATCTCCCTCTGTTCTTGTGGTGCCACCCCTGATACTCTCAATCTGTTGCCGTGGTAACTGCACTGCACCACCACCATCTCCACCCACAACACACCCCCACGTCCACCCCAAGGGTCACAGACTGTGTCACTGTGACAAAGGAAAAAACACAGTCCATCAGTTTGTATCCATCTATCATCAAATACTGTTGACAGACTGAGAGATTATTAATTCTAGGTGGTTTTTTCTTTACAATGATTTTTTTTGCTGTATTCGGCAGTTTATTTTCAGCCTCATATATATCAATGAAGTATACCGTGTCCATTTTTATAAAAGTCTTGTGGGTCTGAGTTGAAATTGTTTTTCATTTTTTGAGGTTAGGAATTTCCTCCAGCCAAGATGCAAGAGAAGCACAGTGGCCTACATACAAGACGCTTGTTGAATTGCCCTAGAAATGGATACAGCACAACCTCAGACTAAAAACCTCATGGAAGACAGCATGTGTAAACTGGAATATCGTTTAAATGAAGTGCAGAGGGATATTTCCATGGGTCTGGACCGCTTTTGGTGTCAAGAGGCCAACAGAAGAAGTGGAAAAAGAGGCCGTGACTTGCAGCTGTGACAGTTTGCTCAACAGTTTAAGTCAAAAGTTAGAGACACACAAAAAGACAAACACGGGGACACAGCAGAGAGTGAGGAAGCAATGGTCTCTGGCGCATTCTAGCATTAGCATTGTCACCTTTGGCTCTGTAAATAATGCAAGGCAGTCATTGGCTGATTATTAAATTATTCAGCAGGGGAGCGGATCACAAGATATAAGGTCCTAGCCCAAGACAGAGAGGGACCAGACCTGCCCAGTGGCCACACACAGACACAGACAGACAGACAGACCGACGCAGACAGAAAAAAAAAAGAAAAGACGGGCAGAGCCGAGACCACCCGTCCTCTGTATGCAGTGCCATGCCACGTGCTACTTTGGTCTGACTCAGTACTTGTGGTAGACGCCAGAAATTAATCATGATTTGTCATAAGGTGGCCCCTGCTGTCATCTGTAGATGTGTCAATAAAGCTGTGAGGTTTATAATTTTACGCAGCTGTGACTTTATGGCCCTATGTCAGGCCTGAATTCACAGACAGACAATATAAAAGCCAACTACACAGTCAGAAAAGGGTTAATTAAGGTTCTATTTAAAATATAAAAGTTTCATATCCTCTACTGAAGAGTCATCTGTCTAAAAAGATTCTATAAAAATTCTAAGATGATGAAAAGGGTGCTTAAAAATGCACACTGCATAAGAATTAGACCTCAAAATAGATTTGTTTAGTGAAAAACATTATACTAGCAATGAAATGTTCTGAAGAGAAGTAACGGGTATCTTTGCATGTTGGTGACACAGCATCTTAGCCTGTGGGGTAGACAGGGAACAGTTGCAACAGGGGGCAGTTTAAACTAGTCTTATTCTTCCAATCAGAAGCATGCTGATGACACTCCAGCTGTATTTTTGTCAAACTGTCCTGATCTTTTGTTTCAGTTAATCAAAATTTGCTTAGTTTGACTAATTGTTTTGTTGACCTCTGTTCTATGCATAAATGAACAATAACTGATATTTGAGGAATCATAAAAAATAAATAATACTATAATATAATGGTAAAACAATGCATATTTTCATAGCACTGTACTTATTCAGACAAAAAGCAATATTATGCCAAAGTGTCTGATTGTGTTGCAACTGTCCCCAGAGCTGGGCTCAGTTGCAACACCTGACTTCTTCCTTTCAAGTAAATATTGCACATGATATGGATTTCATTATCTTTAAATGGTGTGGGTAATTAGCTGACAGATGTTTAATGTGTCAAGATTTGGTGGGTCTAGTCCACATGTGTCAAACTCATGGTCTGTGGGCTGAATCCAGTCTGGCACATCATTTTATGTGCTTGCAAAAGAATGCAGTTTGTGTGATACTATGCTGTGTTATGGACGTATGGTGTCCATGAACTGCATGTCCCAGAATACATCCTAATTTTGTCATCTGTGCACTGAAGGCATCTAGCCAGTAGATGTCTGGACTACTAGATATATATGCTAGATAGCTTCTCAATATCATATAGCCATTTCCAGCAGTGAAATTAGCAATGTTAATAGTAGCAGCAAAATGCCTCAACTTTTCTACTCTAGCAAAATGTGCAAGAGTAGAAAAGTTGAGGCAGAGGAAAGGTAATTTAATGAGAGACGGGAAAGCAAATTGTGCTTAATGCAGACAATCCAGTATGTCTTCTTTATAACAAGGCAGTGCCAAAGGAATACAATTTATGGTGGCACTTTGGCATCAAACACGAAGCCAAGTGTGCTAACCTTACCCAACAACTTAAGCAACTAAAAGTCCAAGAATTAATCCTTAACAGAATGCTTCACCACCAATAATCAAATGCAGAGGCAATTATTGTAACATGCTAACAAGCAGATGCATTTCTATCGTCTTTTATTTATAACTGGCCATTTGAAAGCAAACACAATGCTGATGAGGCCCTGGATGAAACTGAGTTGGACACCCTTGGTCTAGTCCATATAGTGTATGAGTAACTGGGGGAAATTTAAAAAGTGTTGCAACCGTCCCAAGTCTCCCCTACTTTACATGCCAATTTAGTATGTGTGCACATGACAAATAATACACTTCCTTCAGTATCCTGACTTGCAGGCCTTCAGCACTTCTGCTACAATAAAGCTTCAATGTGAAGTTAAGCAAAGTGGCTTTCGCAGAGAGAGGGCATTAAATGGTCTTCCTCTGAGGATGACTTGTCAGTCTACCTTAAAATATGACCTTATCTCACTCCTCCTCCCTTTGTGCCCCCCCCCCCTTCACTTTCTCTCATCCTCTTTACTGGAGGCTGGCTGACAGAAGGGGTCACCAGAAGGGTCATCACATCAATTCATTATGGCACCACACCCTTCTGAGCTGAGGGAATTAAGAAATGACTGGTCGTAATGATGTGATGTGGCTCTTCTGGCTGTCTGTGAAGGCACGTGTTCTGCATGGGTGGATGTGTTAGGTGTGTGCAGTCGGGTAGGCCCTGTGAAGCCAGCCCATGCGGTAGTGAAAGAGGTGGAAGAAGGACCACACTTACACTCCAGGTGCTTTTTCTTGGGCGCCATCACTTCATGAGTGGTGGCTTTGCAGACTGCCCGGGCCATATCTGATCCCGTTAGCTGGTATTGCGCAGCGGCAATGCGATCCGTGAGCGTTTGCCCCGACATTTTCTCCTCTCTGTTGAATCGACCACCTCAGGAATGTGTTTCACCGCGGGGACGACGGGATAAAACGTGTGAATATGACCCAGTGAGCGGCGCTTTTATTCCTCTTCCCCCGGCTGACAGGCCTGTGACCTTCTGTGTGGGCGGAAAAAAAAGCAACACAAAATGAGCTCAAACCGCTACAAAAATGGTTATTTTCGCATCAGATCGCGCGGTCACGTTGAGAATGTGCGCGGTGACATGAGTAGACTTACGCAAGGTTGTGAATTCCCCTCGGCTCGTCCCGTTATAGTCCTCCGACCGTGCAGTTCAGCACCTTGGACAGCTAATGCCACTCGGTTATGTAACACTCAACTGGCAATGGAAGCGGTTTTCTCACCCCGCAGCAATTATTTAAAAAGAAAAAAAAAATAGGCCGATGAAAAATGCGCTGCACGAAGGGATTATCCAGATATATTCTTGTAAAAAAGAGGGAGTGTAAATCAACACTCCATAGGTCGGTCAAATATCCCGTTTGGAGGGGGCATCAGGTTTGGCTGCCTTTCCTGTGCATGAGAAAAAGCTTTCAAAATAAGAGACAAACCCGCAACGTCCCCCTCGGTTGTCAGATTGCGGTGCTGCTGTCCGTTTCGGCTCCTCTCAGATCGACAGAATATGCGCACCGCTCCCCGGTGGTGTCGCCAACACTGCGCAGAGGAAAAAGGCAGAAGGGAATTTCCTTTTCTCTTTCCTTCCCCCCTGTCGTTTGTTTATTTATTTCGCCTATCTATCTATACGTCCATCTACTCTCCTCCCCCCAGCGGGTGCTGCTTGGACGGGGTTGGATGACACACGTCGCAGCCCACGTCTCTTAAAGGGGAGTCGACACGGGGTCACTGTGCAGAAACTCACAGCACTATGCGCCAAAGGGTTAATAATATACGAACGTGACAGTAGCTTTATGTTCTGCAGCATGTGGGCTATGCATCACACAGGTCTGCACGCACAGTGACAGATGATGAAGGTGATCATTTTCTGGTAAATATCAGCAGACTCAAACATGTCACGACGTATTTTAGATGTGTGGTTATGTTCAGCTAATGTATCCTAATAGATCTAGGTTATGTTTCTGACCACTAAGACAGGATCAAATAAAGCAGTTTTATGTGTCCAGACTCCATATTGGCGCTATGGACATTTTCTTGGAGATATTTTTGCTTATAATGGGTCTAACCGGTGCAAGCAGCCTTTATTTTATTTTATTTTATTTTATTTTATTTTATTTTATTTTATTAGGAACATGCATATAACGAATAAAAAATGTAATTGGATCTAATATTTTTTTTTTCTTTATTAACAACAAAATAATATACAAACATTCTGATAAAGAATAACAACACCTGTAAATCAAATTTAAATGGCAAGTAAATAAAGAAACTAAGATGAATATATTAAATGAAAAAAATACATGAAAGCAAAACCGGAGATGTCCGAAAAACAAGCAAACTATTATTATTATTATTATTATTATCATTATTATTATTATTATTATTATTTTCTTTTTAACATTAAAATGCTTAAAGCAATTTTGCAGCACGTAAAAACATGTGAATCAAAGTACACAGACAGAACAAAGATGGAAATAGTAAAAAAAAAAAAAAAAGTATAAAATATAAATAAATGAATAATACACTAATTGATCTAACCGGAGATGCTCTAAAAGCAAGCAACCTTTTATTTATTTGATTTTACTTCATTTTATTAAGAACATGCATGTGACATAAACTTAAAAAAAAAGAAACTGATAATAATCAGGTAAAAATAACAGCACGTGTAAATCAAAGTATATAAGATTGTAATAGTAAAGGAAGAAAAATAAATAAATAAAAATAAAGAACAGGGGTACATGAAAGCAATTGTATGGGAAAACATTTCATAATATTCCATACGTTAATTGCTCTTTTGGTTTTTCCACAAATGTGCGTGATTTTCATGGAGGATTTGAGAGTAATTTTGCTTGACTGTGGTGTTCAGGGCGTCACTGCATTACAGTACTACTGTATGAGGGGAGAAAATCATCCATGGGGAAAAGCACGCTGAGCGCACTTGCGTCATGTGACGTACCCGGAACTGTAGCCACGTCGTCAGTGAGAAGTTGGAACCGGAGAAACAGGAAGTCTGTCATTCACTATACTGCACTGCTTGTCATTCAGAAAACGAAACAGTAAGTGAATTAAAAACAATATAAAGAGCTTACAGTTGTTACTTTGACCAATGAGCTTTACATTCAGCACCGGAAGCGCTGGTGTGTGCTGTATGTTATTGTTATGTCAGCGAATTAATGTATCTAAACTCTCAGGAAGTTGTTCTGTCATTCACTTGCTGCTGCATGATTCAGTTTATTGAGTATATCTCTTCAGTACTCGACAGACTGCTGCCCTCTTCTTGTCCTTTGACATGTTATATTAAAGCTTAGTTTAGATGTTGTTTTCCCTTGTAGTTTTGCCCGAAAAAAACAGAGTTGTACATTATCTTTTAAATCATCTCATTGTTTGCAAAGATTTCTCAGTAGGTCTATATAAAATTACTGAAACTCAGCCTCCAATGGGTAGCAATTAAGCATTAAAATGCTTCTTACACGTCTAGGCAGTAGTAATAGTATAAATAAGTTAAAATAAATCTATAATGATAAATGACAATGATAACTGTGTGAGAGGGGCCATTCTGCACCATAACAAGAAGCCTATATTGACTTTTCATATTGACTAAGAAAATACACCAAAAATAACACACCAAAATTAATACTATGATGATCTATTGTAGTAATTGGTTGTTTTTGGTACAATGCTGTAAAACCTGTTGTTCAATCTGCCTCCAGTGATGTCACAGGGATGTAGTTGGTGTCAAAAAAAAGAGAGTACAGACTGGATTAGCTTGAATTTGTAGTCTCTGCTTCTGGGTAGCTGGGAACATGCTAGATGAGTTTTTTAAAACTCATTGCTATGTTTTGGCTAAAAAAGTATTAACTATAACTAGGGTGATGATACACAGCAACATTAGCCTGGGCATCAGAAGCTTGTGCGTAATGCATCCTGGTACATGTAGGCTGTGTTGGCATGGCTCCCTGAGCAGGAGAACTCAGCTTTCTTGGTCAATATTGCATGTAATGAGGAATTACAATTACCATCACCATCATTACCGTCTGTCCACTGACTGGACAGACACATAAGACGTGGCAAAATTTCTCTTTAATTAAGTAAAATTCCACTGACTGGTCTGTCTGTTACGTCTTTATAAGGTTTTTCACTGATGGCCCAGTTTGAGGAAGTATTAAAGCAATCAAATCTGCACCCTAAGCCTGCGGGGTTAGTTTTGCAGTATGGCACCGCTGGTTTCAGAACAAACGCCAAACATCTGGACCATATCATGTTCAGAATGGGACTGCTGGCCACTCTCCGATCCAAAAAGACCAAAGCCACCATTGGAGTCATGGTCACTGCATCACACAACCCAGAGGTGAGAAAGGGATCCTAGCCACAGATTTATGATTTAATTTGTGTTCCTTGTGTTCTTTATTTTGACATGCACGGTCAATGTTTCCTGTCATAACCTTATTTCTTTGACCCCATAATGTTGTTTTCTCTTCATGTGACCTTAGCAATCCTATAAACTCATCACAATCCTAATCCTGTCTTTCACCTTCTGCACCTATCTGCACTCTCACAGGAAGACAATGGGGTGAAGCTGATTGACCCCATGGGGGAGATGGTGACACCGACATGGGAGGGCTATGCCACCCAGCTGGCCAACGCTGAGCAGGAAGATTTGCTGGCTGCGCTCAAGGACATTATAGAGAAGGAGACCATAAACATGAGCCAGGAGGCCAATGTGTTTGTCGGCAAAGACACCAGGTATATGATCTTAAGTAATGTCTTGTTTGGATTTCATAGTTATACACACAGCCAATACTTTTACTAGACTTTTTATGCTTCTTAGTGCTATTAATTCTAGATGTCAGCTCTACAAATTGGGTATAACAAGAGGTTTAAAAAACACCTATGTCCTCTGACTATAGAAGCAGCAGTGTCAGCCTGTCACAGGCAGTATTGGATGGAGTCTCTGCACTTTACGGTCACAGCAAAGGTAGGTTTCATTTAACTTTTAGACCCTCATATTGCATTGATTTGTTTGCATACTGAGTTAAATCTGTACCCTTTTTCTGTCTTGCTCATCAGACTATGGTTTGGTGACCACCCCACAGCTCCACTACATGGTCTGCTGTCAGAACACACAGGGTAAATATGGAGAAGCTACGGTGGAAGGATACTATAAGAAACTCAGCCAAGCTTTCATTCAGCTCACAAAGAATGTAAGAAAACAGGCTGTGCCATGTGTTCTTGTGACTTCATTAAAGTCCTGTGTATTTCGGTGTGTTTGTGTTTTTGAAATCCATCCAGAAATCTCTCCTTTCTTCCTCCTCCTTTCATTTTTTTTCTCTCTGGTAGGCGTCAAATTGTACAGACGACCAGAAGCACCTCTCGGTGGATGGTGCTAATGGTATCGGGGCTCTAAAGGTGCGTGAGATGGAGAGTCACCTGAAGAAGGAGCTGCACATATCACTGTTCAACGATGGCAGTACAGGGAAGCTCAACTACCAGTGTGGAGCTGACTTTGTCAAAGTGCAGCAAAAACTTCCAACAGGTGTGACTGTGCTCTCTGGACAGTATTTTTATCAGTATTTATTATGGTTCAAAGAGCAAAGAAAGCACAGATGGGAATTGCCTCTTTAAGAAGGAAATGTATTTTGTATCTGTTTACTGATAGAGTGACAACAAAACAGTAGATATGATCTGCCTTATAACTTCAGGCTGGACTTAAGTAGTGCTGCAACTAATGATTGTTTTTTTTTTATTATTGATTAATTTGTCCACCATTGTCTCAATTAATCAATCAGTTGTTTGGTCCATAAAGTATTCAAAAATTATGAGAAATGTTAATCACTGTTTCCCAAAGCCTAGGGCAACGCCCGCAAATGTCTTGTTTTGTGCACAACCCAAAGATATTCAGTTTGCTGTGTAGAGGAGTAAAGAAACCAGAAAATATTTTCATTTGATGAACTGATATCAGATAATTTGGACATTTTTTTCTTAAAAACTTAACTCAAAACGATTTATCAATTATCAAAATAGCTGGCAATTCATTTAATAGTTGACAACGAATCAAATAATCAACTTATCATAGCAGTTATAAATTAAGTCATTGATAGTGCAAGGCCACTTTGGCCTTTGAAAAATTCAAAGTGTGGCCAAAATGTCCATAATTAGCCTGATAAGCCATTGTCAGTAATCAATACAAATGCACATCATTAGACTGTAAACCATTAATCAGTCCAGTAACTAACTGCAGTCATTGTCAGACAACCTTATCAGACTTTAGCAGGTACCTAGTGTTTCTCTAGTGGAGACAAAACGTACAGTATTAGCAGTTTGAATTAATAAATTTTTAATAGGGTTAATTTGTTAATAGGGTAATATAATATAATATAAATACTTAAAGGTCTAGACATCCAACAAGTGTTACATTTCTGTGTCCCTATAGATACAACTTTTGCTAGAGAAGTGCTAAATAAATGTACGTGAAACTTAGAAAGATTGATGCTGTTTTTAATTTATCACTTTCTCTGTCTGTTCTGTTCTCTGTGAAGGCATTAAGATTAACCCAGGGGAGCGTGGCTGTTCCTTTGACGGTGATGCTGACCGAATTGTTTACTACTACACCGACCCTGAAGGACATTTTCACCTGCTGGACGGAGACAAAATCGCTATGCTCATCAGCACTTTCCTGAAAGAGCTGCTCACACAGGTAGAGCTCTCAAAATACAAACATGAAAACAATTAATAGACACACATTTGCAAACTTTCATTGTTATTGTTTTTTGTTTCTGTTCATACAGGCTGGTCTCGACTTGAAGATAGCAGTGGTGCAAACTGCATATGCTAATGGAAGCTCAACACACTACCTAGAAGACACTATGAAAGTGAGAAACCACAAGGGCATGTCTTCTGTTTATTTTTTTACATGATTAAGTTGGCATTCATACATTTTCATGTGATTAGGTAACAGTGAGGTGTACCAAAACTGGCGTGAAGCACCTTCATCATGCAGCGCAGGAGTTTGATATTGGTGTGTACTTCGAGGCTAACGGTCATGGAACTGTGAGTAGATCGGACATACACAAAGCACAAAGTTTGGTATATCCAGCGTCATTATTGCGTTTGTAATACAAGTCCAGACAAGAGCTGCAACAGTTAGTCAATTAATCTATTAGTTGCCTTCATCTTAAATAATTTATAAATAAAAAATGTCTAAATTATTTGATTTCAGCCTCTTAAATGAGAATATTTTCTGGTATATTTATTCCTCTGTGACAGTAAACTGAATATTTTTAGGTTGTGGACAAAATTGTGAAACTGTGATCAACGTTTTTCACAATTTTATGACATTTTATAGACCAAACAACTAATCTATTAATCAAGAAAATGATCAACAGACTAATCAATGATGAAAATAGTCATCAGTTGCAGCCCTGACGTTGTGTGTCATCATGTGTTTGTGTTTGTGCTCAG
Source organism: Lutjanus erythropterus (assembly GCF_056507025.1). Taxonomy (NCBI): domain Eukaryota; kingdom Metazoa; phylum Chordata; class Actinopteri; order Lutjaniformes; family Lutjanidae; genus Lutjanus; species Lutjanus erythropterus. The sequence goes on from NC_139331.1 coordinate 17,055,788, forward strand.
GTATTGTTCAGTACGGCAGCTGAAGAAAAGATCCAGCAGCTGGCAGAGAATTCCAGCACCGCCGACGAGAGGAAGAGAGCAGCTGTCCTGCTGCAGAACACTGTGAACGTCATCAACCAGGTGAACACACACACACACACACACACACACACACACACACAAACTAACATATACTGAACTATTAAAGACAAACAGAATTATTATTACTGCAACATCTTGCAGTGTTGACGTGTTACATTGTGTTTTAAAGACTGTAGGTGATGCCATATCTGACATGCTGCTGATTGAAGCCATATTAGCCATCAAGGGAATCACTATCCAGCAGTGGGACGCCATCTACAGCGACCTGCCAAACAGGCAGCTCAAAGTTAAGGTTCTCATTCATTTATGTTTCATAATGTATAATATTATAGTTAGTGATAGTTAATCAGCAGGGAACTAGATTTTTGCCCCTTGTAAAGGGGTCTGATAGGCCTTGAAAGTCCTTGAATTTTAAGGAAGATGTTTAGTTTTAAAATGTAATAGATGTATCTGAACTATGTTTTGGGTGTTGTCTCAAATAACATTTTGGGGGATGTTTCAGTGAGACTTACCTGCAAATACTCAGAGCTGTGACTTGTGGTCATTATTTACTTACATTATTATTGACATTATTCCATCCCTGCCTCCAAAGTCTCAAAAGTCAGTTTGATCTGCAAGTGTGAAGTAGTTGCTAGCACGTATGGAGGGTTTGAAGTTGGATTTGCCATCAGCATTTAATGTTCTGTGCACTTGTATCACGTGCACACAGCTGGGTTTTATGTGTGTGGGTTTTGAGACTAATGGAACCATAGAGGAGCTCTGTTTCTCACTGTTCATCAGTGTTTTGCCTCGTTCTGTTCAGCAGATACAACTTCCTCTTCCCCGAAAGAAAGACGAGGAAAGAAAACAGCAGACCGTTCGAATACTGATTGCGTACTGACATTGATAACCATGGCAGTGACAGTTCTAGTCAAAACAATAATCGGAGGACAGAGTCTCTGCAGATACAGACACCAACATGCATTTCTAGATTGTCATAAGTGGTGATTGAAAGTGAAAATATTTATATGAGTCTATACATTGTTTTTTTAGGGAAATGTTGCATATTAAACAAATGCCTTCAAGTTTACCTTTTTTTCTCCTCTTTTGTGCTATACTTTTTTTTTTTTTTTCTGTACTATATAAGTGCCACTTCCACATGAATATTTGTGCATAAGCAGCTACAGAGAGCTGTATTTGTGTTTTGTGTAGGTGTCAGACCGCCGGGTGATAGACACAACGGATGCAGAGAGACGGGCAGTAAGCCCCGTGGGACTGCAGGAGGCCATCGACAGTTTAGTGAAGAAGCACAAACTTGCCCGCTCCTTTGTGAGACCCTCCGGCACCGAGGACGTGGTGAGAGTTTACGCAGAGGCAGAAACACAGGTAAGAATTTCTTTTGGTCCTCTTTAGGAACATTTCTCTGTCCTATTGCTTTTATCCTCTGATACATACAGATTTTGTGTTCGTGTTTTAGGAGAGCGCTGATGCCCTGGCACATGAAGTCAGCCTTGTGGTTTATCGTCTCGCTGGTGGAGTCGGGGATGAACCCAAACCATTGCACTAGAAATGTAAAATCACAGAGCAGTGACAAATCAATGGGTTATTTTTGAATGCAGTCAATAACATCATTTTCTAAGCTACTAATTTATCATGATAACTTCTTTTTGGTGAAGTGCCAGATTATTTTATACTGTTAATTGCACTTGGTACTCCCTCCGGTTTTCTATTTCTTTGTATTTGTCTGTCATTGGGAACAAATGGGGAACACTGAGGGAGACAATGAAAGGATTTTGAGTAAGGCTACTGTTGGCTTGTTATTGTATTTCAAACAGACTACCATTAGCCTTTAAATTAGGGGTTGATATTCAAAATAAGTCACATTACTGTATAGATGCCATAATTAAAACAAAAGTTGTCTTCACGCACAACTGAAGAAGGTTTTAATGACAGTTAAAGTTATTATGTAGCTTCCTACTAACTGGAATCTTTTTGACCTGGTACTGTATGTAATTTCTTTGCTTTTTGAAATCACAAGTTTACATGAGGAGAATTGTAGCAATTGTACCTCCCTTTAATATCAGTTGCTGCTTTTCTTTAGATAAATACTGGAAAAATAAAAAAGAGGAATGTGCCTGATTAAGTGTGTGTGTTTTTCAGTGTTCCAGTTTACACGCCGTCTGCAATTAACTAATTATTATTTACATCATCATTTATGTGAAAAATGCTTATCACAATTTCCCAGAGTCCAAAGTGACGTCTTCAAATTGCTTCTTTTGTCCAAAGCCTATAGACACTTCAGTTACTATTGTGAGTGACATAGAAAAGCAGCAAAGTCTTACATTTGAGAAGCTGGAACCAGCAAATAGTTGATGTTTTCAGTTGAAAAAAATGACAAAAACTTTTAATCGATTAACAAAATAGTTGGCAAGTTGATTTAAATGAAAACCACAACCATGATTGCTTGCGGCGTATTTATTTACTTTGAAAGACATTTCTCAACACACAGGAGGATTAGAAGAACAGAAAGGCAGAGGGTGTTAGGAGCAGGCGGAGCAAACTGACTGTGTCTTTCTTAATGTGAAGTGTCCATGGAGGACAAACGCAGTCCTTGAAATGAGCCTATGCTGCTTGAGAATAAGGTGGAATTCCTCTTACTGCTGTACAGTATGTATTTTCTTAAATTCAATATTGAATACTAGGATTTTCAAAGCACAAACACCTGAATAACATGACATGAAGTGTTGAAGTTCAGCATATAGTCAGCAAGTGTTGCCCAGTGAGATTTGCAGTAGATAAATGGTCTATTCTAATTCTGAATCATCAGCTGCTCCGGAAATGGTGATGGTGCGCTCCTGTGTGTCGCTCTCGTAAGTGTCCTCGTCTGTCTTAACTGTTCTGGGGAAAACAGGGAAACAGGTGGAGAGGAAAGATTTAAAAAATTACTGGATCAGTTCACTATCAGAGCTTTGGATCGAGAACATTTACAAATGTCAACTTCTACCTGATGAGGAGAGTCTTCCTCTCGGTCATCTCAGTTGCTTGACCCTCTTGGTCTGCCTGGGTGTCTGCACCAGCACCCGAGGCTTTCTCAGCGCTGCCACCGGCTGAGTCACTGGGCGCTCCTTCTATCTTTGAAGTCACTGCGGGGGCTGAGCTGTCAGAGGCTGAGGTTGAGGCTGAAGCTGAGGCTGCATGCATGCTAACGCTGGAAGTGAGCTGCCGGCCTCCGGTAAGAGACAGGTTTTGGACCATGATGCTCAGACGGCTGTCTTCTCCCTCAATCAGCTTCCTGAGACAAATACAGAGGGGGAGGAACGTCATTGCCCCATCTAATATTTTCTACTAAAGTAAAAAAGTAATATGTACATACTGTGCAAATGATAGGGTGATCTGCTTCCAAGCTGAGGTAGGTAAAGGCAAAAGTTCCATCCTTTATGCATAATGTAAGTCAAATGCCCTGTGAGAAAACTAGACTTCTGCAACTCTTTTTTCCAAATACTGGTGCTAAAACGATAAACGCTGAATTGTGTAATGTTAAGCAGTAATATTAGTGATGCTTCTGTTGTCTGTAAGGTTTGCACTAGAAGGCAACTTGTCAGTAGACAGTGACACTGAAATGAGGCACTGGACATAAGGAACTGGTGCCACACTGGCACTCAGCCCTACTCTGGACTTTGTTTTCAGGCTTTAGTAACTCTAGCCTGTGTTGGGACACTTTGGCCAATCAGAAGTCGGTAAGACACTTAAGCCTTTTTCCCACATAGTCAGATTTGGTGTTTAATGAAACATGAGACTAAAAACTCAACTGTTTTTATCCAGAATCGCTAACTGCACCTTATAACCAGAGGTTATGTTTTGTTCACCTGTAGGTGGTGATCTCAATCTCCAGAGCCATCTTCGCATTTAGCAGGTCCTGGTACTCTCGCAGCAGTAGAGCAATCTTCTCCTTGGTTATCTTCAGATCCAGCTTAATGGCCTCTATACGCTCCTGTTGTAGTAAAACAGAATATATTTTTTAAGGAGTTTTGAGCCAGAGTGTGACTACAAAATGTCATATGTCTCCTACTGTGTGAGCGGTCTGCAATGGCACATCATGTCAGTTACCTGCAAGTCCTCCTCCTTCTTTTTGTATTTTTCCACTAAATCACGAATCTGAGCCTGCAAATACTCGTTCCTCGTCTTCAGTGCATCCAAGTCACGTTCCTTGCTGAGAATCTGTACACACACAAACAGTTAGGAAGTGGTAGAAATAGTAACCATAAACAAGAATAGAAAATCGTACTCACATCCTTCTTATGGCCTGCGACCTCCTCTCGCATACTTCGAACACTCTGAACATGTTTGGTTGAGGCGGTAGTCAGGTCCTGAAACTTTGATCCATACCAGGTGTCCATTTCCTGGGGAAGAACAAACATCAACAATGTTGCAATAGACTAAAGACATAGTATTTCTTGCATGTTTTTTATAACCAAAATAATATAGTATTATTAACATCAGGGCAGCTTTATCGTTGCAGACTACCTGTAGGTTTTTGGCGGCGATGCTGTCATACTGAGACTGAATCTGTCTGAGAGCAGTGGACAGGTCTGGGAGGCCAAAGGTCAGGTCCACCTTGGAGGTCACTGAATAGATCTGCTGCATCAGCTCCTCGATTTCCTGTCAGTAGATCACAAACAACCAGATCTGATATGTCAGTAAGTAATTTGGAATCTAGGGTAGTCACCTCTTTCCCCTTTAACTTCCTCTGAGTCTTCACCGGCTGATAATTGCCATGTTTACGGTGTTACTCCATCTATTCATCATGAAGGTCTTGATTTAAGTAAAACCTGTCATAACAACAATTACCAGCTCATTAACCCATTAATGATAAAATGAAAGGCATGCCAGCCACCACACACTGACTCATACACACAGTATTCTGTAGACTGACAGACAAACATGCATTACCTCCTTGTGAACTCTCTGCAGGAAGGCCAGCTCGCACTCCAGATGTTCCAGGTGTTTCTCCAGGACAATCCGTGCTGAGGTTGCTTTATCCACATCCTGGAAAATTGAACCACATAATATTTGAATGGTTTGGTGAAATAAAAGTTAATTCTGTTCATAACAACTGTATTAACTTACAAAAAGGAAATTAGAAATTGTGAGAAGACTTTCCACTGTGTCTTACCGGACGGAGATTCTCAATGTCCTGCTCCGTTTTTTTCCGGGCATCCACAGCCTCATCATATTTGGCCTTCAGCGAGTCCAACTGGCCCAACATCGCCTCCTTGGCTGCAACAGACAAATCCTGTCCAGACCAGATAAACGATAATTGAAAAGTTGCTGAATAGAAAAATTCAGCAGATGGAGGAGAAAAAATAAATTAAAAAAAATATATTTTTGGGGACTTTTTATGCCTCTAATTTATAGGACAGCTGAAAATACAACAGAAAAGGGTGGGATGATATGCAGTAAAGGGCCGTAGGTGGGAGTCAAACCCACGACTGCTGCAGAGGATTCACAACCTTAGGACGTGGGACGAATGCTCTACCACCTGAGCTGCCACGGCACCGCAGAGCACCAATGTTAACACATATGATCTAAACATGTTTAGTTCATGAGATATGACCTCCCTCACCCTTTGGACTCTCATTTGCTCAGCAACCCGGAGGAGATCCTTCAGCTCAGATTCGTACAGCTGCCTGAGGCCTGGTCGGACATGGCGGCTCTTCAGGGCCTCAATCTCAGTCTCCAGCAGCTTGTTTTTTGACTCCAACGTTCGCACCTTTAGGAAGAAATACAGGACACTAAGACCAATTTGATGAACACAAATTGAAAGCACACAATATCAGTTTACTGCTTTATATATGCAGGCCTTTTGATTTTGTTCTAATATTTTATGTAGGAATAATTTCTTTATAAAATATCTAAATATTATTGGATAAAGACCCAAAGAAGTTAGACTGCAAAGTTCAGGTGTCAATAAATAAAAATGATGCTGATTTAAGGAGTGATGCATGGATAAATGTGTGTCAGTGTGGTCGGTCCTCTTGCCTTTTCAATATACACTGCCAGGCGGTCGTTGAGGGTCACCATCTCCTGCCTCTCATTGGTCCGAGTCATCATAAAGGCCTGGTTCTCCGCTGCAGCTGCGTCCAGGTCCAGTTTTGGTCCGAGTCCCATGGACATACCAAAACACAGCGCTCCCATACTCACACTGCTGCAGACAGGACCAAGAAGATTAGATAAGACGGAGCTTTATTATCCTGAAGCTAATTCTTGTGCAGAAGATTGAAATTACAGTTTCATAGAATAAAAAAAAAAATTAAGTATTAAATAAAGTGTATGAGGAGTGGAAGTAAGATAAGTTAAGTAAAAAAAAGTCAGTTAAAATAAACTGAAAAAAAAAGCAGTATTGGTAATGATACTGAAACTGTCTGATAGTGAAAAGTAATAAAGAATCAATATGGCAAACCATAATGAATGTAATATTGTACATTAAAAATTATGAAAAATGAAAAGTAACTTTAAACATGATAGTGAACATAATATTTCATAATGTACACTAAATGTGATACATGATTTAAAATGTAATATTGTACATGAAAATAACAATAATAATTACCTGATAATGTAATAATGTTTCCAGTAAATGAATCATAGTTTGGATTTTATGGACTTTTTTCAATGTGAACAGGGTTTATTTATCTATTAGGTACTCTGCATTGATATATGACAACTCATATGACAGCTGAGGTCTATGTACCTCGCTCAAACCACCCTCAAGCCTAATACAGGTGAGAATGAGTCAGTATAGCACTCTGACAGGTGACTCACCTGGTCATGCGAGCCTTACTAGAGATGGCTCTGCGCCCCAAAGACCCACCACTGCGGGTGAAGCTGACCGACCGGTGGCGGGTGTCCCTGCGGGTGGGAGAGGGACTGGACACCCGGAGCTGGTAAGCAGGAGAGGCGGCAAAGGTGCCCTCGAAATGTCGGCGGTAAGAAGACATCCTCTCTGGACTGCGGCTCATGTTGACGCTCCTGTTAAACTTCTGCACCTCAGCTGGAGACTGGAAACTGTTCACTCACACATTTTAGTCTGTGGTGGACTCTTTATATCCTCCTCAGCCCTTCCCTGAATGCTGCAGAGGAATGTTGAACCTTCCCAACCCAAGGGTGAATGTCCCTACAAACATCTGTCAAGGTTACGTCAATTAACTTTTATAGACGGTTGAAATCTTAATTTTATAACTATCAATTGATTTATATGTGCTGTTATTCTTTTCCTAATTGTCTTTGTCAATGTTATCAATAAAAACGTTAACAAAACAAATAATAATAATAATAATAATAATAATAATAATAATAATAATAATAATAATAATAATGATAATGAGAAGAAGAAGAATCAATTCATAAACTCCATTCAATTTAATCATCCATCGCTCTGTCAATCCATTCATACCTTATCCTATGATTTTATTTTTCCAACTGAAATGATGAAAACATATTTTCTACATTTAACAAGAAAACAGCCATAAATAATTGTTGAGAAAGAAAAAAAATCATTACTTCCTTCTGAGGTTTTAAGGGCGGAACTAAAGTTCCGGAACCATTCCACTGAGTTCTAAATTCTTCTCCGGCAGATATTTAATGTTACTCTTCAGTGTCTGCTTAGCATAACTACTTTGCCTGTGCTATCCACTTCTTTGTAAACGATTGATATTAGTTTAAAGTGTACCTCTCTACCTCAGCTGCTGTGATATGGCGGGAAACTTCTGGCAGAGTTCTCATTAGTAAGTTTTTATTAATAATTTGACGTTTTGTCTTTATTTAGTGAATCCGTCTGTGTTGTGAGGCCTAGCTGCTAGCTGTTAGCTACTGCAAAGCTAACACTTTCTCCTGGACTATGACTACGATATAGAAAAACTGTTTAAATAAAGATAAAAAGAAAGACTGCCAGAGACTTATGCTGTATTAAAGCTTAGTTAGTCTAACTTGCCTTTATATTTTTCGTGCATTGCGACATGAAAACATACCCAGGGTTAGATGGCCACCACAGTGGTTTATGTGCTTCCCGCTAGCTTCGTTGACAGTTGACCAACCAGCGTAATTGTGAGTATATTGACATAATATTGTTATATTTCTTCCGTCGCAGTCTACAGTGGGTTCTGGACAAACAGGACCTGATGAAAGAGCGTCAAAAGGACCTGAAGTTCCTGTCAGAAGAGGAGTACTGGAAGCTGCAGATTTTCTTTGCCAATGGTAACAAAGTTTTGTAAAGTTTTCATAGCCAGACCCTTATTAACAATACCTATTGACTTCTTAGATTACATTGAATTACATAGCATCATATGCATGCTACTAATACAGTCTAACTGGAATATATTAGATTATAACGAATATTTCAGTTGCTTTTTTAAAAATTACGTTTATTTGTACTTATTGTCCATAACCCAGCAAGTATTTTTAATTAGATAATGAGGCGTGGGTATTTTACTTTGTTAATTACATTTTAATTTGGTCTCTTTCAGTGATCCAGGCTTTGGGGGAACACCTGAAGCTGCGGCAGCAGGTCATAGCTACTGCAACTGTCTATTTCAAACGCTTCTATGCCAGGTAAGTAAAAGGGATGTTTGTGATAGAAAAGTGATAGTAGACTAAATTTCATTTGGGACTTTGGTTATTGTAAAGTGGATGCGCAACTAAAACATTGTCCTGCAGTGATAGCTGTGCAACATTTCACACATTTATTGTTTAACATTTTAAATGGTATAGGTTACAGCCTTTTTTCAATTTTTTTAATTAACTATACACAGACAGTGCTGGTACAGAAAAAGTCACTGAACACCTTCAGACAAGACCATATTGACTGAACTGACTTGATGTCTGAATGCGTACTTTTTTGTGGCTTTGGTATTTACACAAATATAATTAACACATATCATATCGCTTTAAATATGTGTTGAGAAAGTATTGATGGATCAATACTTTTGGCAATGTAAATAGAGGTGAATAACTTTGCTTGGCCACAGTGCTAACAATATTTTTGTCTCAGAAACCATGTCACTCACCTCTGGTTTAGATTAAAATATGATATAAATATACTTTTATCAAGGTCCAAAATATATCACATTATTGATTTCTGCTTGGAAGACATATGTTATAATAATTGATCTTGTCTATATAACATACCCCAAGTTAATACCTTCAGTTAGTGCACGCTTTTCCTTTTTATGTTAATGAACCACACACTTTACCTCACGTATCTTAGTTCTGAGCAGTGTAATTTGTGCTTCATCGTCACCTAGTCTCTCTTTCCTCTGGTTTGAAGGTATTCCCTGAAAAGTATAGATCCAGTTCTCATGGCTCCTACATGTGTTTTCCTGGCTTCTAAAGTTGAGGTATGGAAATTTCTGTGGTGATGGTAAGACAAGAATTTTACACCAGCACATTTTCAGCTTCTCATCTCATGGGTAATAGTGAGAAAATTACAAGCCCATGCTCCCGATCTGCCTCAAGTCTCCATTTCTTTTATATCTTTGGAAGAGGCTGCTTAAACAGAAAGTGACACTGCCCACCTCCTCATCTAAGTCCTCTAGTAGCTGGTCTGTTGTTTCTGTCCAGTATTTTTCTGATCCGAGCTCAAATATTTCTGTAATTTCAGGAATTTGGAGTAGTGTCCAATACCAGGCTGATATCTGCAGCAACATCTGTGTGTAAGTCATAACGTTGAGCAACATATTTCCTAAATTTAAAGTTTCTTCTGCAGTGGAAACAGTGTAATCATATTTTGTTTTACTCAAACAGTGAAAACAAGATTTTCCTATGCCTTTCCAAAGGAGTTCCCTTACAGAATGAATCATGTAAGTAAAATTTTTATTTAACATATAAACTGTTGCCTGGAGTGACATACCCCTGCCAGCAGTTCCTGTTAAGAGTGTTCAAGTGTGTTTTTGTGTTAAGGGGATACACATGACACCAACAAAGTTTGAATAAGGGTCAGACTTGAAAGGAGGAGTTGAGACCAGGGGGCAGAGCAGAGTTAAAAGATGTGTTTCAGCTTGATTCAAACAGTTCAAACAGTAGTATGGTGCACAACACAAAGATACAATTCACAAGCTTAAACCACTCAAATAACCAGATGCTGGTGGATCAGCTGTGCTATAAATCAACCTCAATTGTTTTCCTGCTTCCTCTGCAAAGTTATTTATGCACCGCCGTGCTACATTACAGCATACCAGGAATCCCTGACACTGTATCACAGTGTTGCTATGTCATTGTCTACCAGTGTGTGAGATTCCTTAACTAATGTTCGCAATCTTCTGATAAAAATCTTGTTGCTGTGGGACATACTGCACTTTGGATCATGTGTAACTGCGCACACATTCGTTCTGCATTTCTCTCTGTGGTGTCAAGTGGTGTGCACTGCCAGAATTTTATTTACCCAGCATCTCTACTGAGTTGCCAGGACGTCACCAGGGCTGTTCTGACACGCTGCCTGTCGAGAAAGCTGTGTAAACTATTATTTATAGTGATCCACTAGGCAGCGATAAAAGGAGGGAGTGGTTCACACAGTCGAGAGTGAGTTAGCAGGGTGCTGCAACTCCTAAACATAATTTTTCTGGTCCAGTCTGCAGACATAGTAATAGTCATGGTGGCCCAGAGAGAAACCGTGACAAAAAAATTATAACAGCCTTTTTTGTTTGTTTGTTTGTTTGTTTGTTTGTTTGTGTGAAAAGGCAGTTCATATCTCTTGATTAGGGTTGCATATTTTTAGTATTTTCCTTAACTGATAGTTCAAAATGCGAACAATCGATTTATCACTAAAAATTAAAAAAGATACATAACACACACACACACACACACACAATTTCTCTTTTTTTTCTCAGTTTAGGTTTAAATTTCCTTATTCAACAAATGCCTCAGCCAGAAAAAAACAATGTCAAATTTGGTGCAATTACTGCCATTTCCAGACTATCAATTATTAATGAATACATTGTAATTGGTTAAATTCTTATCGTTGATTAATTGAGTCATGATTTATCATTAACATCCCAAAATGTAAAAATGTTCAACCTTTGTGATAGGGGATTTTGTTCAAAAGTCTTTATCATTATTCCTTTATCTGGCAAAATTAAATGTAATTAAAAGCAATACATAGTAAAATCTATATATTGCTTGATATGATGCACAGATGAAATCATATTATATCAAATATGATTTCATCTGTGTTTTCTTTCAAACATTGTTAGAACTTCGGATGGATGGATGGATGGATGGATTAATTCTCTGGGATTGATACTTTTACGCTCACAAGCTACTGATTTGTTATCGATTGTTTTAGAAAAATATCAATAAAATTATATAAATACAAAACATAGATGGTTGACCAGGTGTTTTCAGTGCTTTTGTATAATGTTTGTGATAATAAACAATCCTGACATATTTAGCTGGTCCATGTCGCATGACTGTGTAAACCTATGAGAAGTGACAATGGAGCATGTAGTTGCACACAGTCACACACTTAGCATCAAACTTGTGAGAGCAGAAAATGTCAGAAAGGAAGTGCAGTGTGGTGTTGTGATACATTTCACCCATGAATAAGAATAGAGGAAGATGCACTATCTGTGACAAGAAAGTGGCACACAGCAGCAACACGAGTAACCTCTTCAAAAAACAACACACCCTGAAAGTTAAACAGAGTCTGAACAAAAGCAAGAAGATATGTATTTATTTTATTTGCATTTTATCATTGAGTTTCTGCAAAACACTAGACTATTTTTACTCTTATTAGCACAATAAATATTATTAATGGCTGGTGTGTTAGGTTTTTTGTCCCTAAAAATTATGATTATTTTGGAAAATCACATACCCATTTGAGAAATGAGAAATGTCTGTCTTGCAACAATTGCAACAAAAAGTATAGGTATCTTATCAAAGGAAAAAGTTTGGTTGAGTTACACATTTGTGATATATTCAATACAAATTTTGATTTTGTGTCTTTACAGATATTAGAATGTGAGTTCTACCTTCTGGAGTTGATGGTGAGTGGAGAGATCTTTGAAACTGTACGGTGGGCTTTGTTTTGCTTGATTGGATGCATAACTTATTGTTCATATTATGTATTTCTCAGGACTGCTGCCTGATAGTGTACCATCCCTACAGACCACTGCTACAATATGTGCAGGACATGGGACAGGAGGACATGTTGCTGCCCCTCGCCTGGTATGATATGATGCTGTCTGTGTACATTCATTTGGAGTTTATCCACTGATGTTAGAAAATAATTAAATTCACAACATACTACATATAGCTGGTAGACTTATACAGTGTCTCTGTCTCTACCAGGCGAATAGTGAATGACACATACAGGACAGACCTGTGTCTGCTCTACCCTCCCTTCATGATTGCCCTGGGTAAGCTTGGTCCCCGTGCATCGCTCATCACAGCTATTTAATGTAGTAACTGATTTAAAATGAGATTCATCAGCTGTAACGTAATCTGCTGCTCTTCTTTTCCTCCCACAGCCTGTCTGCATGTCGCCTGTGTGGTGCAGCAGAAAGATGCCAGGCAGTGGTTTGCAGAGCTCTCTGTTGACATGGACAAAGTAAGAACAACCTCATTCTCAAAAATCATTTTTTAAATGTTTCAGTGTTGTAGAATCTGACCTAACTCCGGTTGAGACATATTCATTAACCTTTGACACATATAAAAACTTTTCTCGTAATGTAGTATTTTTCTGGTGAAGAGAAATAAACATCAGTCCACCAGTTTTCTGAAAAAATAGAATGAAAATCATTTTATTTGCTAAATGTAACATATACAGGAATTGACTTGGTGATACAGCACTGTGAAGCAAGAAAAATTGAAAAGTTATGAGGTTAAGTTAAAAAAGTTAAAAGATTTATATACAAATTAAGAATACTATACAGATAAAGAGCAATACAGTAAAAATGTTTTTTTTATTAGAATTATATAATAGTATAAAGTACAAATTGAAAATAATAAGAATATTGTGACATGCAATGCAATTGCACACTTGCATATTTGCATATATTGCACAGATTGTACAGAGGAAACTTGTGTATTCACAATATTTCATGCACCTTCTCACTTTAAAGACAGTTCGGTGTCCATCATCTCCTAGTTGCCCAGTAGAAGTGCACCATACACCATGAAGTGCTTCTCATATTTACAGGTTGTCAAGCAGCATCTAGCCTGAGGCTGAGCTAACTGGTGTTCCCAAACTCACCACAGCTGTTGTAAAATCAGATGATGATGATGATCATCATCTCTGTTGGGGTTGCACATTTAGCTTGACTTCTCTTTGTTACAACAAAGGCGTTTTGGTGTTCCTTTCTGCATACTGACTGCACACAGAATCACAGACACAGACTGATCATATACTGTATAATATATCCACTTCATGTATAAATATTAACATAAGAAAAGTTGCATAATGGTTGAAATCTAAGAACATTGTGTTCAAACAGCAGAAGCTGCTTGACCATAGCTGTTTGATTCACTGCTGGATTGAAATGATGTTTGTTCCATGTCAGGCAGAGTATTGACCGTGGTAACCCAGTGCCAAGTAGTACTGGAATGTTTCCAGTCAAATGATACCTGCAATCAAATCCTTTTTGTGGCCAGATCTGAAAAAAAGACTGTTTATTTGTATAGTTTTGCTCACAGCCAATCACTGCAAGCATTCTTTGATTTAATGTGACGTGTGACTCATCCATTACTGCAGCAGCTGCAAACCATACAGTCAGCGGTATGGTGAAGTCGAGCGTGACGTATTTGAGTTGAGTTGGCAGTTCGGTGTGCCCAGATGCCACTAAAATATTTGAATATTTGAAAGAGTGTCCGACACAACTGTGCCGTCTCTAAATGCATAAAAAGGATTATTTCAGGAATGCTTCCATTCACGTGATGGGTATCAAATACACATTACTCTATTGCTACTGGTATCATTTTAAAGGTACTAGTATTGGCACTGTTACTGTAACATTTCTAAACGATGCCCAGCTCCAGTTCCCGGTTTGAGCTTGGTATGCACAACAGTTGAATAATTACATAGGTTCATCATATTTATTATTCAATTAATTTGGATCCTCAAAAAACAGTGTGAATTTTAAATTAATTCTAGTTTAATGTTAGTTAAAATAGGTGCAAAGTGTGCATCTATGTAAATAAAGAGAATATTTTGTAGCTGTTTTGTAGACATGTATTTATATGTAATTTAAGACATTGTTAAAAGCAGCTTGGCACCTCTGAATTTAGGACTGGAGCTACAGCAGCTGCTTTATAATCATTGTATGATATATACAGAAGGAGAGCCCGTTTTACTTTCAGACTATTTTGTGTTGAGCAGCTGTGGATTTACATATTAAGCTGACATCTGTTTTTGTGTGTTTTCTGTCAAGATCCTGGAGATTATCCGTGTTATTCTGAAACTTTATGACCAATGGAAGAACTTTGATGACAGAAAAGAGATTGCTGCTGTGCTTAACAAGATGCCTAAACCCAAACCTCCTCCCAACAGGTAAACCTCACTGTGTGTAAACCCTGTTGTCATATACAGTGCATGACATATTTTCCTCTTTTTTACTTTATTTTTTAAGGTTGTTTTACTCCAAAAACAGACATAATATAAGCATAGACCAAGAGGTCCAAAAGGGTCATACGTTTGGGTATTTACATATATGCAGTTAAGCTGTTTCCAAACTTGCTTCCAAACTTAATGATAATGAAAATTAACAAAATTTTAAATTAAACAAAGACACAGTAAACAGGGTGCAATGACAAACAGGTTGTATCATGTATACGTACATTGAATTTATGTACAAACATTTAACATAATCATCCATCTGTTTGAAACCTTCTTATACATTTTGATCATGTAAAAATACATTCCCGTAATCTAAAATTCACTTTTTCTCAAACACACACGTCCATATTCCTTCCTTCCTCAGTCACTTTCTTCATTCTCTCCAGATTTAGTCTTTTTCAAGTAAAATGTACAATAGATATTTTAGTTATTAATTAGTTTTTTGAACAACTGATAAATAGCATGAAGTAGTAATTACTGGTGTCACAGTGTGGTGAGATCATGTAGTCAGGAAAATAACTGAGTGGATTTTACACAAATGTGATGGATATGGAAAATACAATGACAAATGTACAGTTCCCAGACAACTAAATTGATCAAGAGGAAAAAAATAAGAAAATAACAAAATATTGTGTGCTCTGCTGTCCTATTGTTCTCTCGTGTGTTGTATTTACAGTTCAGTACGTCATAAAGACTCAAATAAATGCAGAAAAACTAAACAGATCTTATAATGTATCTCACTGACTAGTATGTAATCATTTATCCTTCTGTCCCTGTTTACAGCGAGGGTGACCAGAGCTCCAATGGCAACCAAAGCAACTCCTACAGCCAGTCTTAGCATCTGTATTTTCATGGATTTCCAAAATGTTGATGCACGATCTTTGTGGTGTCAGCTGGGAAAAGGAATCGTCTAAAGATGTCACTTAATCTTCGACTGACACCCCAGTAAAAAAAAAAAAAAAAACTCTTGAGAGCCATGTCTTCACTTTCCCCGTCTCTGATCATCATGGGTTTCTGGATTAAGCGAGCGGCCACTGAAATGCCTGCAGTGACGAGATGATCGGTGACATTTTTATCGTTCCAATGAGGCTCTCTACTCTGCTCCAGACTTGAAATGAACTAAAGCTGAGGAACATTTGGGGGAGGGGGAGAGAGGGGAATGGTGGGAGAACAGATGTGACGGTTGAATAGAAACCTGTTTTAATGTCATTGTGATGATCCTGACATCCTTGAACAGCCCAGAGGAGCGAGTCCTTTCACATGGAGCTCCGTGGGATTCGAGAAAACTTGATCACAAGTACTGTGTGTTCGTGTGTGTGTGTGTGTGTGTTCGTGTGTGTGTGTGTGTGTCTGACTGTGAGTGAGTGTCCAGTCTGGGTGGGTTTCTTTACTCAGGGACTATAGTAGTCTTCTCTGTAAAAACAATTTGATCCTGTGCTGTTAGAGAGTGAATCTGATTGGATATCACCCTGTGCAACTGTGATGTGATTGGATGCCTTGTGAGGTCTGTGCTGGTTGATCCTGAACCTTGGGAGGAAAAAAATCCCAAGAGAGGCTCTACTTTATGGTAGAAATTAAAGGGATAGTTAGGATTATTTGATGTGGGGTCGTATGAGATACTTGCTGATAGTCAGTGTGTTACGTGCAGTTGATGACAGACGGCACGTCTCTAGTTTGGAGAAGCAGAAAGAAGTACCAGCATGTGAGCATAGCAACAAACTGCCATTGACAGGGTCAACAACAGAGGGTATTTAGTACACTATGTTTAGAATATTTTCACTGCTTTACTTAAATGTCTGTGTCCTGTCAGAAAAAGCTGGCTGACAGGGTAACCGATGTTATATTAGCCAAGTATTACTCTCTTCAAACCAACCAAACTCCACTGGCAAAAAAAGAGTAATTTTACCTCGCAGAACACAGGTCTGCTGCTGGTCTACCATCACCTTGATCTGTTACTTTGCATTATTGTGTAACATCAATGTTTTAAAAGGATGGATTCACTGAAGTCACACAATAACAAACTAACAGATCAAGGCGGTGATAGATCAGCAACTCCTGTGTTCTGTGAGGTAAATGCAAGGTAAAATGACTAATTTTGCCTATGGAGTTTGGTTAGGTTGGAGAAAGCAATATTTGACTTGTGTAACAGTGGTTTCCTGTTGTAAAAGGCTGTCTAACAGCAAAATAAAGTGGTGGAAATATTCTAAATTTAGTGTACATTTAAATAACATCCTATCTGCCATCCACTGTGTCTAATACCCCAATACACTGACTATAGAGAAGTACCTCATACAACCACACTTCAAATAATCTGAACTATCCCTTTAAGTCTTGAGTACAAGAATTTTACTGTTTTGAATCATGACATTTCCACCTCCTCCCTCCCATTCTCTCTTCCTGTTTGTAAATAGCCTTATTGTAATTTTATTCATTTATTTTATATCCTTCATGTTTTGGATTAATTGATTAAACTTAAATTGAAATCATGAGCAGATATTTCTTCGTACTTGTGCTTGAGATAAAAGTGCCCCTGTTTATTTCACTGTCATGATTCTGTTTGCCTGTTTATTATGTTTTCATATATTCTGCTTTAGTTGTACAATAATGTTTTGTGTAAAACTAATTTTTTGTAAAATGTATTTTTAATTTCTCAACAAAAGACTCTCGGAGTAAACAAATCGCAATTGATCTGGATCTGTCTGCAAATTTTGGTTGTACATTCTTTTTAATCTACCACCTGCCATCTATTTAATCACTGAATTGTGGTAATATATGTGTGCATGTATGTGTAGATGTCTCTACAATTTTGTGACGTGATACTGTGCAAGCTGTGTGTGGCTGTGCTCAGAAACAAGGTGCTTGAAAGCCTTACAAAATAAAAGCTGCTGGTTACAGAGAAAACCCTTCAGAAAAGCACATAGTCCCGTTCAGGCGGAATGTAAAATGTATTTTAGTGGTGGGTTTTTGGTGCATTTCTGGGACCCATCTTCAACATTTTTCCTCGGCTGTTTCTGTGCACCTCGTTTTTGTCACTTGGAACAACATTGTGCTAAAGGCCACTTCCGGGTCACTTTCTCATACTAAACAGAAGAGACAGAAGCCTCTGAGGCAAGTTGGATGCAGCCCTGTTCTGCTTCACCGTCTGGCATTTTCCACGCCTTCAGCAGGCTCCATCTGTTACATGACTGTTCACATGAATGAGCGTGAAAATAAAAGGGCTTCACCCCACCTAAATATTCTACTGGTTCTGTTAACACTTCCCAGAATTTGTTTTTATTACTTGAAAGTCTGTTTATCGATTTTAAAGATCATTTATGTTAAAATAAAATGTATGGTGTGCACAACAAAGTGGTTCACTCCTGTTATTCAAGCTGTTATGTCATGTTCATATGTTATGCACTGTAATGGACATGGGGGACTCTTCCAGCATGTTATAAAAGTCAGTCCCTTTACCTAACTTCAATGTCACTTTTATACAATGACTGTGGTAGGACCTCTAGTGGCAGATAGTAAGAATATGTAACATATTACATATTAGTTTTGACATTTAAAACAGTCAATATTTCTAATAACAGATCTTTCGGGAGTTAAAGTAGACATAGTGCCCAAAAGAAATTAGACATTTTTCTTCAGTTTGTAGTTAAAAAACATAAGTGAATTCACTGAATAGTATCAGAGGATGTATTTACCTGTAGTTGCCTCTAGGTGTTTGGTACCATGGGGTACAGTCAGCATCCGTGACGTCACTTCAGCAGTGTGAAGTCAAGAGAAAAACTACTGCAAGCTGCAGCAGCTCTCCTTCAAAATAAAACCCTGTATTTCTTCAACCTCAAGGGGGTTAAAAAAAAAAACTAGCAGTATTATTTGATTTATTAAGGAGTTTAAAATGCAATAAACTGGCAAGCTTAATTCATGGACATTTTAAGGACCTGGTATTGTGCATGCTGGCTCACTGTCACTACTGTGGTTCCTGAATAGAACCACGGGTTAGTCAAATAAATAAGTTACACCTTGCTTTTCTTTGTATGGCCAATCAAAATGTCTGCTGTGAAAATGTCTATAGCCCACACTTTGTTATGGGTGATAGTACTTAGTAGAAATTTAAGGCAATAAATAGAAACAGGTAGTTGTAGAGATATGTTTTGTGTTTTTCTGTGGTGTTTATTTCTATTCAGATAGCATGCAGGCTTTTTTTGATAATGTAGCACTCTTTTGCTCATAGCTAGGCCTAAAATTTCCAATTAATAGTTCAGAGAAAAAAAACATAGATGCCAACTTGCACAAACTGACTGAAACAATACATCCGCCCCTGCACCTGCCCCTGTCCCTCTGAAAATCTGCATTATGTAAAACAGTGGTGGCTTCAGGCTGTCTGAGGTGCAGGGGCACAAAAAATAAAAAAGGCACCAGCTGTATGTGTGGTGAGGCACCAGTGCACCTCAAGTCGCAATGCATTCATGGTGAAACAGTTCCAATCACTGGTGTAGATTCACAACTATACCCTTTATTAAAAAAGTAGACAGGTTAATAGTTAATTAGTTAATAGTTTAACTAATTAACTATTTAGAGGCACAAAGTGGCCAACTAACTTTCTAGCATGTAGGGCAGCCTAGAGGGCACTGCATTGTTTTTGTGTTTTCTCCACCAGAAGGACACCCTGGAGCAGAGTTTACCCATCTTTTTCTCTGGTAACCCACTTTTTTTAAAAAATGACAAAGCAGCACAATTCAATTCACAATAGGCCTTATCAATAGATCTTGTGCATAAAGTGACATTCCTGACCATTTCCACATCGCTGTATATTATTTTGGTGTGTATTACTGAAAACATATACATGTTAAATACTTAATAAAATGAGAAATAAATGCAATTCAGCTGACTTGACAGGGTATCTTATTGCTTTTAATTCCCCTCATCAGGAAAACAATATAGTGCAGTTTAGCCTACTTCATAAATGAGACATGTCTGTAACAAAACATTTACAGACACGACTATAGAGGGCTATAGTTTTTAGTATACGCAATAAACAATATCATGTTCTGTTAACTTTTTGTCAGGCTAAGACAGAATGTCACATTTTGTAAAAAAAAAAATTTTGCCAGCTACAAAACAATGCAATGTTTTGTGAAATCATTAAGAGCAGCTGAAAGTTAACAGTTCCCCCCTCTTTTTTAGACTTACTAGGTATTGGGAGCAGAAATAAAATGTATTTTTCATTTATTTATTTGCATCCACATGTTGATTAAATAATTTAATTTTGGTTAAATCATTACACTTTAATTTACTGAAATGAAATAGTTTTTTTTTTTTTTTTTTAGTTGTGGAACAGAGCTATTCTTAATTTTAGATACTGATTTACTCATTTTAAACTTAATTTTGCCAAACATTGATTAGAACTAACTTAAATAGATCTCTGTTACTGCATCCCAGTCATAACGAGCCACTACCCTGCTTTTACTTTGAAATATATGACCGGAAGCCTTGCTGTGTGTGTATGTGTGTGTGTGTGACTTGCCGGTGTCAGGAGGAGGCTGAGAACAGCGATCTCCGAGCGGGCTGCGGAGGATGTCGACCCCGCTGCGGGGACGCGCTCGGGGCGGGATGCCGCTTGTGTCCGGTCGTCGGCTGCTCCTCGCCCCGTGGCCCCTCACCTGCCACCCGCTGCGCCCATGAAGCCCCCGCTGATGAAGCCCCGAGCTGCCAGAGTGAGGCGGAAAGTGGCCGGAGACAGAGAGCATGTACTGGCGCGTCGGGTTTGCCTGGACGCGGTCGTGTGTGGTTGATCTTGGCCAGAACCAGAGCCTCTCCTCCGGCCTGCTGGGCTCCGATGAGCAGCTCTCGTTTTATGGGTACATCATCGCCTACCCACTGCAGGACTACGGCGGGATCATGTCCGCTCTGGGCTCGGACTCGTGGTGGCGGAAAACGCTGTATCTGACCGGAGGGGCTCTGCTGGCTGCCGCCGCTTATCTGCTGCACGAACTGCTGGCCATCAGGTACCAACAACAACACTGTCAGAGGAGTCAGTGCAGACAGAAGCCGCAGAGATCATCACTTTCCTCTGTCTCAGAATAATCCATCCGAAACCCCTCTGCTGATCTTATTCTGACCATATTATCTGCTCACGCTCTGCTGTATTTTTCTCCGGGGTTTGATATTACTTAATCTCGTCAGGTTGGGCGGGGTGAGAGCGGAGTCAGTGGAGAAGAAGGAGTCGTGAGTGGGTGGATTGTGATGTAACGGAGCCCCCCAGACCCCTCCTCATAAACACACACACACACTAGGATTAGGATCTCCACCTTTATTGGTTTATTGTTGTGGATCACACGACACGAGTGACCTCCGGCGAAGGGTTATGGGTTATATTCTGCTCTCGATCATTCAGAAATATTTTAAAATGATCATCTTTCCGGTGTTGTTTGTCAGAGGAGGTTTGTCTTTTGGTCTGCAGGCCTGTGTCTTCTCATATGAGTTTACATTATAGACAATGACAAGAGGGTCACTTTCGTTTGTCTGTGTTTCAAGGACATGGCGACATGATGTGCAGGTTCGTCCTGTGTGTTTGCTTTATTGTGACCCCCTCCTGCTCCACACTCACACGTTCCGGAGTTTGGTTTCAGTCTAAAGACACTGCAGTCATGGAAAAAAGAAAAAACAACAACTGCTGTTTACAACCAGCAGGAAGGCCAGTTGTAAAGGAAATGGTAATGTGATAGATGTGAATAGGATTTGTGCTCGTTATTATTGATTAATTCATTGGCCAGAATGCCTGAATGAGGTTTGACTCATGGAGTGTGTTTTCCTTAAAGAATCTCGGGTTACCTGCAGTCCTGGCTCACTGTTGTTGACTGAGTCACAGGACTGTTTCTGCACTGTGAATATAACAAAATAAAACCCACAATCTTTAGACTTGTTAGGGGTATTGAAGTGATTTTAGCTCTAGGGCCTGGCTGATCCTGGGTTTTTGGGGCCAGTGCTGATTTTAGGGAATACAACTTCGTATATTGATATATATTTACATATCAGCTGGTATTCTTTGTACAGAATATACAGTACATATACAAGGATACACTTTTTGTTTGCAATTATCAATCAACTGTGGTCAACATTTGTGATGAAGATATGTAACAGAGGCAGGATATTTTACAGTTTATTGTCCAAAATGATATCAGGGCACTGAAAATAATCTGTATTATGTTCTGTTAATTTTTTTTTATTATGAGTGCATACTGGACGACATATATGCTGATACAGATACAGACCGATATAGCTCTGGTAGGCCAATATCGGGCCGATTATATTGGTAGAGCTCTAGCTGCCAACTCTTTTGATAATCGATGAATCATTCAGTTATTTTTCATGCAAAAATGTGGAACATTTGCCGGTTCCAGCTTCTTAAATCTGAGGATTTACTGATTTTCCTGTCATTTATGATAAATGAAGTAAATGAGGAGTCTTTGGGTTTTGGACTTTTGGTTGGACAAAAGAAGCAACTTGAAGACGTAATTTTGGACTCTGGGAAATTGTGATTTTTTACTTTTTTGTACATTTTACAGAGTAAACAATTAATCGTGAAAATAATTGTCAGATTAATTGATGACATAACAATCAATAATATTAATAATCATTAGTTGCAGAGTTAGTAAAAGATTCCCATAGCTTCCGTTGATGTGGGGTCAGTTTTTATACGGAAACACAAGCTGTTTGTTGTGCAGTGAAATATTCATTTGGGTTGGACTGGCTGGACATGTTTTGTCTCCCCTCTCGCAGATGTTTATGTCCCGTCTGATGTAAGGCTGGGTGATATGGCTTATAATAATATCTTAATATTCTCAAATAGTGATAGGGCTGGGCAATATGGACAAAATCAAATAACACAATATTATTGACCCAAAACTATATTGATATTTATCAGTACTTTGACTATATTGTATTGATGACCACTGACAAAATACTGACATAATAAGATTTTTGCTAAATGATCAGCAGTGTGGGTAAAGGCTAATAATAGAACAGCAAAAATAGTCTGGTAAGTTCATAAAATGACATGATTTGCTGTAAAGCAGCCTTTAAAACACTAATGTCATATCACTATATAATGATTTACAAAATCAAAGACAATATCTAGTCTCATATCACTAAATCCATATAATATTGACGTATAGCCCGGGCCTAGTTTCTTTGGCTTGTTTTTCTCAATTCAAGTTGTTCTGTTTGTGTTTTTATAGTTATTTATAATGATAAAAATACCAGAGAAAGTCTACTGTTACAATGCCATAATGTCATTTTGGCATCGGCCCCAAAAGTCCAGTATTAGTCAGGCCCTACCTTACATACATTATACTGGTACACTTACAGCTGTCTTTAATGCAGGATTGATTTTTATATGGAAATACAGGCTGCAGTGAAATATTTATTTGGATTGGACATGGACAGGACATGTTTTTATACCCTCTCGCAGTTGTTTTTGTCCAGTCTGGCGTCAAATATTGCAGCTCTTTGTCTCTCTGCTTCGTTGTACGTTATTCTCGTGCCTTTGTATCTAAGAGAAAGGATCTCATCTATATGTTACTGCACCAAAACAGGTCTGTTTATCAGTGAGTTTGCATTTGAGCACCACACTGAAACAGGCAGCTGCTTCGCTCTCAGGCTGTTTGTATGTTTCAGCACTTCACACAGTGGACAGCTCCCCTTAATTCTCCATTGTGCCCAGGCACGTGAGTTTGTTGCATTTGTCCGTGAAGTAGCCTCCAACAGCATCCATGTGAATGCACCATAATCTCTCACAAGGGTATGCTTCATTATTTTGACATTGCAGTTTTGCCTTGGCTTGTGTATAAATGGCCCAGGGCTGACAGTCACTCAGGGCCAGTTAAAGGACCTTGGGTGCAGATCATTTGATTTATTCGATCAATCATGGTAGCCCAGTCCGCCCACTACACACACACACACACACACACACACACACACACACACACACACACACACACACACACACACTTAAGCTCTTCATCTTAACACACTCAGTTTAGCTTAGCATTAGGACTGGGAACATAAGGTACCAAAATTCTGGACTGTTGTTGTCACTGTAAGATCACCAAGAAACCAGCAGAGACTCCAGGAAGCCAAGAAATAGTCCAACCCATAATTTTCATAAAATACAATTAGTACATTTTTTACACCTAGGGTTGTGTAAGGATTAAACAAGTGAGATATAATGTGTTCATTTAGGGAGCTTTTAAGGTGCAGGTAGATGGATTTTGTCACTAGTGGACAGAGTCAGGACAACTGTTTCTCTTGTTTCTAGTCTTAGCTTAGCTAATGGCTACTGGCTCAGACTCACATGAGAGTAAGCTGCAACCAACAATTATTTTCATTGTTGATTAATCTGTTGATCATTATCTCAATTGATTAATTCTGTCACAATCTTGTCAGTTTAAAATTAGCAAATACATAAATAAGTAACAGACTAATTTTTCAAGTCTGTCCTGTAACTTGATTAATCTGATTAATCCATCCATTATTTTGATGATTAACTGATTAGTTGTTTGGTCCATGAAATGTCAGAAAATGGTGAAAAATGTTGATCAAAGCCCAAGATGTCCTCAAATGTTTTGTTTTGATATTCAGTTTGCTGTCAGAGAGGAGGAACAAAACCCTAAAATCACATTTAAGAAGCTGAATCTGAGAATTTTGACTTTTTTCTTAAAAAATGACAAAAAAAAAAAAAAAGATTGATCAATAATCAAGTTAGTTGACAATGAATTTAATAATCGATTAATCATTACAGCTCTACATGAGAGTGGTTATGTCCAGTACAGCTGGAGTAAAACTTTGTTTATTCAGGAATAAGCACTATGTGAGGTCAATATAAAGAGAGATAATAAAACTCTGGACAATAGATTTTGACACAGAGATGGTCACAGAATAAATTAATAAAACTGTTGATATAATATAAAAGAGTCAAAGTCACCATAACATACTTTACTAATGTAGATAGATGATAATTGTACATTTTTGCCATTAGATGCATGTTTAGTATACTGTACATTATTACTAAGCCTTTAGTTGTAAAGTGTGCCCCCTAGTGTCAAGTCAAGTGTAAAAGCTGATTGGAAGGAAGGAGGATGCCTTACAGTTTTTTTCAGACTGATACAGCTTCTTTCAACCATTTTTCCTTTTACAGTACAGTGCAGTTTTTGGATGCTCGTTTTGACTATAATTTTGCTCTGCAGAAGGATTTTACTTTATGAAACGCATTCTTGATGCATAAAAAGGAGGATTATTCATGTCTGCTTAGAGAGACAAGAAAAAAAAAGTAAAGTATTCTTCTGTCTCTGTGTGGATTTGTGAGTAAGATGCGCAGTGAAATGTTAATAAATAGAAATCCATCAAAACAAAAACCAAACTAAATTGGCAACCAAGTGGCTTAAACTGAAATTATGAAACTTCCCACTTCATTATACTTTAGTGGTGCAAATGTGCAATTAAGTAAATTGTCAAAACTAAATGTCAGGCAGTGGATGTGGGAGTTTGTGTGGCCTCTTGCTGTCTGTAGCCTAGGAAGGTTTTCTGGTTTGCCTAAACTTAGACACAACTAGAGCTGAAAGGATTAGTTAATAAATCAAGAAGTTCATGGACAAATGAATGAATCTGCTGCTATTTTGATAACTGATTAATTGTTCAAGTATTTTTTAATCAAAAATGTCAAAGATTTCCTGGTTACAGCTTCTGTTTTGGTTCCAAATGTGAATATTTGCTTGTTTTCTTAGTCCTCTGTCATTGTGATTATCTCTGAATATCGTTGGGTTTTTGCTCTTTGATGTCGGACAAAACAAGACATTTTAAGATAAACTCTGGGAAACTGTGATGGACTTTTCTCACTATACGTGACATTTTTACATCCAAACAATTAAGTTTAAAGTTACTTGCTACCTAAGCCGAAACTTGTGTCAGTGTTGTATCTCTTTATCTCTCTTTATCTTGAAGGGAAGATTCTTCACTTTTCATTTTGATGTCCAGTCAGAGTTGATGGTAAATGTAGTCAATATAAATTCCTCATGTTCCCATATTGACCAAGAAAACTCTTCTGCTCTGGAGCCGTGCCGGCGGTGCCTTAATGTGCCAGGATGAATCGCATGCAAGCTTCTGATGCCCACACCCATTATGCCGTGTATCACCACCCTAGCCTCCAGCTATTACATTTTGTTGGCCAAAACAGGGCGTAAGATATCAGAAATACTCATCTAGCGTGCCACCTGGCTAAGCCAAATCTGTAGCTCTTCCTGTATCAAGGTATGTCACTGGATGCAGAAAAAACTACAGATTTTGCAGCAGAAGAACTTTTCTTTTTCAATGTAGCACAGACTGAGGAATTTATTGTTTCAACTGACTACATTTACCATCAGCATTGACTGGACATCTGTATGAACGTGCTTGATCTTCCCTTTCATGTGACCATGAAAGGAATTGTTTGTATGTACAGATAAAGACATTTTTTTAAGCCTTCTCTTCCTGCTTGATGATCTGCAGCTCTGTTGTTCTCTCCTCCACACAGAAAGGAGGAAGAGCTGGACTCTAAAGACGCCATCATACTCCACCAGTTCTCCAGGCCCAAAACTGGTGCCCCGTCCCTGTCCCCTTTCTGCCTTAAGTTGGAGACCTACCTCCGTATGGTTGACCTGCCCTACCAGGTAGAGCTGTGCCGATTAGTGTTCTCCTAAAATGACTAACACACAGTTTGTGTTTACTATAGAGAGTGAGGATGTTTTAATCCCCATTTCTGTGGCAAAATCCTGAGTTTGTTCTTTTGTTCTAATTACTTTTGCTGTGATTAATTAGTGTCCAACTCTGAGTCTCTGCTGCTAAAGTCACTCAGTTTCCTGCAGGGATGATTAAAATTTCATTTAGATGTTTCCTCTTGATTCAATTCCAATTTAATACACTTAATACCACCAACCACTTTCTCCATTCTGTATTTTTTTCGCTCACATCTCCTGACTCCTTCCTCTCTTACAGAACTACTTTGATGGGAAGCTTTCGCCGCAGGGGAAAATGCCGTGGATCGAGTACAACCAGGAGCAGGTGTGCGGCACCGAGTTCATCATCGACTTCCTGGAGGAGAGGCTGGGCGCGAGCCTCAACAAGAGCCTGACGCCGCAGGAGAAAGCCATGTCCCGCGCCATCACCAAAATGGTGGAGGAGCATTTCTACTGGTGAGGGACCAGTGAGGTTCAAACTGCATTTTCTGGCGTCCTTGGTCAGTCCAGTTTACTTATAAGGGGCAGATGGAGGACAAAGGGGCAGAGAGAGCAGGAGAGGGTTTTGGGCAGGTATTGTTTTGAATGCAGAAGTGTGATTTCATTAGTGTTTAATCACCTGAAAATAGGAATCATTGCTACCTTAGAATGAGCCTTTTGTATCTACAGAGGGCAGGAGTCTGTCATGTTGCACCAACATGCGTCTACAGTAACTCACAGTGGACAAACCAGATGCTGGCTCTAGATATGGCCTTGCACATTTTGCACGAATTTCCCAGCCACCATAGGTTCTGCTACGTTTGGAATGAGAGTGAGGTGTTTGCAATCTGCAAGCTCAACTGAAAAACAATAAATCAAAACTACGAGGGCACTCAGAGAGTACAGACCTCCGCCAAGGCCAAATGCCAGTTCTCCCAATGTTAACGTAAGTGAAGAATTATTTGTGTACCTGCTCCGTGATTCAGATCTGCTCTCAAAGGTAATGAGTTCTTCCTTGCCCCTTGCTACACCCTTCCATCAAGTTTTCATGAAAACTGGGCCGGTAGTTTTCAGTAATCCTGCAGTGCTGACAAACAAACCAAAACAACCCGCCTGGTGGAGGTAAAATTACAGTTATTCATAGTGATAAAAAGATCAAAAAATGATGACATACTGTACATATTTAGTATAACATGTCCACCAAATCCAAAGTTAGGCTTTTTCTATATCTAGTGGCCCCTGGTGTTTGAAGCAATGCTTCTGAGAGAATTTTAATACTGACTCTTCTTTCAAAGTGCAACTTTAAACTGATTTCTGCTAACTTGTAGTATATCTTCTCACCAGGATCATATTATACATTGTACATTGTATACGTGTTTAATAACCACAATTTGAAGACTCAAAGTAAATACTGTAGAGCATCAACTAAAGTTAGCTACAGTCTCACAGACGCAGGCGAAGCAGCAACGAGGGTTTGGTTTGTGTTAATGAAAACAATGACATCACAAAGGATATGATGCCATTTCAAAGTATTGAGAGGTTTTCAATATAAAAGCTGGTAAAATCATTTCAGTATGTGTATCAGTATTTTTTAAACATTTTCAGCACACTCTAATAACACCACAATAATTGGCCGCTATAATTGTGATATGAAGTTCTCATATCATGTTATGTCTATCTTGTCATGAATCCTAGCTTGTGTGTGTTTGTGCTGCAGGACCATAGCTTACTGTCAGTGGGTGGACAACCTGGAGGAGACCCAGAAGATGCTGTCAGTGAGCGGACCGCTGAGCGACCTGCTCAAGTGGATCCTGAGTCACCTGACCGGCGGGATCGTGAAGAGGGAGATGTATGGGCACGGCATCGGACGCTTCTCTAAGGAGGAAGTTTACGCCCTGATGGAGAAGGACATGCGCACCCTGGCCACTCTACTAGGTGTGACAAATCTGGAAAATTATTTTCTTAATATATAAATAATAAATATTCATCATGTTTATAATTGTTAAGGGACAGCAGTGGCTCCAAAAAAAAAAAGAAAAGATAGCACAATACTGACCTCCTGTGGAGAAAATGTAGCACTACAGTTTAGAATCAATACATAACCTCTGGCAGTTTGTGGTACGAGATGCAAGCGAGACAGATCTGAGAGTGTGCAAGTGGTGGGAAGTGTTTGGCTGTTACAAACACTGCTCGCTAAGGTTTCACAGCCCTAAAGGTATCAATTGATCTCTGATACTGTTTACTTTGTAGCCAGAGGTGATTTTTTTTTAAGCTTTCTCTTATGTACATTTTCTGTATATTTTAATGTCAGGTCAAGGACCGGTGTGTAAGATTTAGAGGGATCTATTGACAGAATGTGGCAGAGATGGAATATGACATTCATGAATATGTTCATTATTGCACCATCACCTGAAAATAAGAATTATGTTTTCATTACAGATTAAACAAACAAAATTTAACATATCTTTTTTTTTCTGTGTGATCTCTCAGGCGATAAGAAGTATCTGATGGGCTCGAAGCTTTCGACAGTAGACGCTGCGGTGTTCAGTCACCTGGCCCCCGCTATGTGGACACTACCAGGAACACGGCCGGAGCAGCTAATCAAAGGTGAGCTCATTAAAAGAGAAATCTACAAAACAGTTCCAGCCATTGTGTTATTTATTATAAAGAAACAGGCTGTATTTTCTCTCAGATCCCTGGTAGAATCAAGTCTGAGATTTTGAAATATCCACCACAAAGACTTCTGCTGCCAGTCCAGTACAATGAAGAAGGACGCAGTTTCATTTGTGAAAAGCAATAAATTCATTAAAAGTCAGCCAGAGACAAAGTCACAGTGAGAATTATTCAAAAAAATGCTGATGGCAACATCTGTGAATAAATGTATACAACAGATCATATTTTATTTTTACTTTTGCATGTATGCACTGTAAAGGTCAAAAACATTAAAACATCAAGTAAAATTCTTGTATTTCTTAATCAGTGACATGTTCTCTGCCATAATATTTTATATATAACATGTTCAGTGTATTTAATGTTTGTCTCTTGTAAAACACAAGCACAGAACTAATGATAAGACATGATTAACGTGTAATTTTTTAAAAAGAGGAATGACAGTTCTTGCTTGCCTGCAGAGATATTAGCACTCTGGTTTAGATACAGTAGACATCAGTACATAAGGAGCTGATTGTTATAGAAGTGACAAAACCTCACAAGCCGCATGTATCTATGAGTTGTGAGCATTCAAACCACTGGACTTAGAAATTATTTAGCTAAAGCAGCAATAGATTATTTAGATTATTTATTGATTGATCTAAAAATTATTTTTACTAATTAATTGTTTGTGTTATAAAGTGAAAAATACACATTACAGTTTTGCAGAGCCCAAGATGATATCTTCAGAATGAAATTGGCTGTTCTGACTGATATTTTGATTTGATGTACAATTAATGGGAATGATCATTTTTGCATCACAGTTTTCATTTTCAGTGAAAAAAACTATTAAAGTTATGATGATGTGACATTTGTGTGGGTCTGTACCAATTACCAGGACATCTCTGCAGCGCTGTATTACAGTACTACAGGTTTTACCTTTATCAAAAAATTGCAGCTTCTGCAATTTGGATATTGCACTTGATTGCAATTTCGGTAATATTTTGATTAACTGTGAAGCACTAGCTCTATTGGCAGTGGTGTTTTTGTCATTAGTGGGTTTGCATGAGATTTGCAGAACAACTCCCTCACTCACCTGTCTCCCTCCTCCAGGTGAGCTCATCAACCTGGCCATGTACTGCGAGCGCATCCGCCGGCGATTCTGGCCCGAGTGGTTCGTTGACCTGGAGGACTTGTGCTACCATGACACCACAGAGTTCAGCGACTCGGCCTCTAAGCTCCCCGACCTGGGCCTCTACTCCCGCACGGACACTTTCCAGGACCACACGCACACGCACACTCCACGCACTCACACGCCGGAGGACCCGCCGTCGCCAGGCAGCGATCCAACGGGCCACTCGCTGTATGACTCTGACATGGACACAGAGTGCTCTGAAATCGACCAGCTCAAGTGTTGACATACAGTACACACCACATAGATACAGTACGCACAGCACAGGGGGGAGCTGCATCCCACCTGAACACATGGCCCCTACCTCTTTGAACAGAAAATAACTGGGGAGTGTTTCTGTGTCAGTGGAGAAGTCAAGGACCCAGAGGTCAAACTTGCACACTGTAGTGGAGGAATGACTGCAGTCGAGGGGAACAGAGAGTGAAACATAGCTCTGAAGTGACAGACAGAGGCGAAAAGAGTGGAAGGCAGAAAGGCTGCAGTGGAGGCAAACAGAAACAAGAGGCAGAACGAGATTGAAACTAAGAAACAGTGCCTGGTTGCATAAAAACACTAAAGCTTCCCTTAAATTTTCATTTAAGGATGACTTAGGAAAAAATGAGTTGCATAAAGTCATTCTAGGGATTTCCCCAGGATGTTTTGACCTCTTATGCTGGAAATATACTTGCTTTTAACTACGTGTTCGTATACGCATCCCTAAGCATCCCTACGCTTCATGGCTGCCTCGCGTATCCTGCGTCCATTTAGAGCGATGGTTGTGCGCGTCCTCAGAAATTAACGCAATGCATACGGGAACGCAAACGCATGGTTAAACAGCAAGTATATCTCCAGCCTTAGTGTTTGCACTTAGCCACTTAAGTACTCCCTTATGTGTCGCTAGGAAATCCTTAGCGACAGTAGTCTTTAGCTTAGAAAATTTTACTTTTACTTTTAAGGGACCTGTAACAGTCCCTTAAAAGTAAAATAATTTGTGGAACATAAGACGAAGGTGATTGAAGAAAGAGTATGATGTTAGCATTAGCAACTCTGTAGCTAGCTAGCCAAACATTAACATATATCCGTCTCTTATATTTGAGGAGGATACTCTCATTCTCTGTCTAGTTTGGCAGTCTTTGTCTTTTTGTTTTCTTTTTAGGTTAGCTAAACTAGCTAACAACTGACAATAACGCTGTATAAAGCTGAAGAATGTGACTGAAGCGTAACCATGGTAACTGAAGTGCACATAACAGTCTAAACAGAAGAAGACAACCTAAGAGGCTTTATGCAACACTCCTAAGTGAACCCCTCAGCTTAGGGGAAGTATTTTGCTTAAGGGACAAACCTAAGTTTGAAACTTAAGGTGGTTTATGCAACCGGGTACAGAAGTAGAGAAACCAGGAGTAAATGACGCCGTCGCCGAGAAACTCCTCCACGTAGTCTACGTCATCTGCAGTCACAGCATCTCCCTGTCGTAACCATGGCAATTAGTTATGTGAGTGACCCCGTCGTCCCTCGTAGCAACTCGCACCACCCGGCCTTGTGTGTGTTTTGACTAACTGAACCCTTAACGCCTTGTAATTGATACAACATTGACATGTAGGGAACTGTACAGGATTTATGTGAATGCATAAAGTTGACCAGGCGTAAGTCCCGCCCCTTTTTGTTCTGTACTCCAGTAACAGTTGAGCAAACTGGGTACCGGGCGTCAAAACCTTGTTTCCTGTATTTAAAATGCTATGTGTGAGTAAGGTTGCCAAAAGTATCAAAGTATCAATACTTTTTCAATACCACATGTAGAAAAACAACACAGTACTAACATTTGATAGAAACATTCTGGCATCGTGACAACTCTGTGTGCTAGGCTCATCTATGCTGAAACGAAAAATGGTTAAAAGATGTTGCTGGGGATCTGCAGAAACACATGCATTCACAATTATATTTAATGTTAGCAAAGCGCTAGTCAACTATTGATGTTGATTAGCCATCTAGTTAGCCAGCGTTTTACAGGCATTGGCTATCAGATATCACTTGCTGGCTTTTGTAACATTAATTTTACCAGAAAAGAACCACTTCTTATTTACAATGACGTCCTGGCTGAGAGGCTGGCTAACGATTGTGGTAGATTACCTGGCCAGTTAGCTAGTGTTTTGCTAACATCAGATGTTTTGTTTCAGTGTTTTTTGGTCAGACGTTTTGCTAACAATTGCTATATAAAATCTGTTGTTTTTACAGGTCCCCCAGCAACATCTTTTAACCATCTTTAAAATGTGGTTTTCTTTTCAACATATACAAGCCCAGCACAGAGCACGTCTAAGTACAGTAAACAAGAAAGGAGAATGAAGCTTGCTCAACTGTTGTACAGGGAGAAAATGGGCGGGATTTAAGAAGAGTCAATGACATGTAAATATATAAATGGATCTGATTTGATTCTCAGATTCAATAGATAGAATATTTGATTATATATTAGTATAAATAGTATAGATAGCCTGCAAATATAGAATCATCCCTTCTGTCATATGGTGTAAATACTGTGGATGTTTCTCCTGTGAAATCCCTTTTGTGTTGGACACAAAGTCGTCTTGTATTAGTCCCCATGAATACCCACTCTACAGGTCTAGGATTAATATGACAACCCTATGACTTCCTGTACTGTACACATCTGTCTACACAACTGGGATATTACAGTAATGCCTGGTGCCCATATTTAAATCATGCAGTGAGAGAGAGTTAATTTTAAAAATTGTATTTATTAAATTTATTAATGATAATGGATAGTAAACTACAATCTGCCATAAGCACTTTGAAACTATTGTTTGTCTTATTAAGACAAATTATTTTGCCAAAAAAAAAAGGTTTTTTTCCCACGTTAGAAGCATAATATGACAACATACATACATTGTCAGGCACCTGATTGTCATTGAGGACAGTAGCTTTAGGTCAAATAGACATTTTACATTTAAGCATTGAGAGCGAGTCAAACAATCATGTAGAAATAGATTATATAGATATATCGTCTGAATGAAAGTGCATGGCTGGTACGTGCTGATGAAAAACTCCCTTTATGCTTCACGTTTTCTCTGTTTCTTTGCTGGCTTATACGTTAAGTTTGAGTTTTGTTTTTACTGGTGCCTCTGGCCAACCCAACTCGACCACTCAAAGATGTAGCCAGTTGATCTTTCAGCAGAATCACCCCATGATTCAAAATGATGGATTGCTTAGAAAACATGTAAAGCAATAACAGTCACGTGTTGTTTGGGGTGTGTGATGGTTAGGTGACGGTTTTATGTGTGTTTGTCACTCAGCAAATGCACATACCAACATATTGTTTGTTAAAGCTACTAGCAAGGATGCAAGCGAGAGGTATGCAGTGCGCATGTGTCATCCTCTGTGCGTGACTGATGACACACTGGTGACTTTTTCGCAGCTGCACCTGTCCTCCCAAACACACATACACACACTCACAAACTGTCATGATTTCAACATTGTTCAGTTAAGTGGAAGAAAAGGTTTTTGTTTAAGAGAAAAGACAAGTGATAGCGTGGTGGTTACACTGACGCTGCTCCTCCTTATTCATGGTCCGACTTAAAATAGTGTTCACGTTAGGAATGAAAGGGGATCTTTACAGGGCTGTCAGGTTTGTGATTTGAGGTAGACGAGTAAATCTAAGGGCCGACATGTGGCAGATTTCCGCCCACCATTAAAAAAGAGTCTGGATCCACTCAAGGTTTCCGTCTGTTAAAAGGAAGTTGTTCCTCACCACACTCACCTTAGTGCTTCCTCTTGGTGGGATGGTCTAGACCTGCTCTATAGGAAAAATTACTCTGAGATAACTATTATGATTTGGCGCTATACAAATAAAATCAATTGAATATTGGCTGATATTAGCTTTTAGCAAACTGGTTAGGTCATTTACTTGTTGCTAACAGGAAAACTTCAAATGATTTATTCAAAAGATGTATGGTAACACTTAATTTGAAAGGGTGTGTACAAGACTGACATGGTGTTGTCATACATCACACCTGTCATGAACATGAAGAAATATTTATTAACATTAATGACTGTTTTCATTATGCATTAATTATGCATTTTTTAATGGAAAGTTTACATTGTTTGAGAACTCTAGCCCTAACTTGCATTTAAAATGACATAGCTGACAAAATGACATTCAACAGTCATAAACCTTCATTGTAACTCCATCATGTTCATGAAAGGTGTTATGTCATGATTAAGCACACCCCTTAAAATGAAGTGTTAGAGATGTATTTGCACCTTTGACGTCTGTCTCATAATTGTCTGCAGACATTCCTCTTTCATGGAGCAGGTTAAATAAAAGTGAATGGTGCAACACAATGCAATGATAACATCCTCCATATTGGCTGTTCGTCTGTTGGTCAGTGGCTTAAATTTGGGGGTTAAAGTTCATGAATTGAAATCAGCAGAAAATTTTGCCACTTTTAAGACTAAAATGACCAGACCTTAAAGCAGATATACAGCATTTGTACTGTTTTTGCATAATATGTCTGCTGCTAAGCATCAAGGGATTACAGTACAATAATGCCAAAAGTATGTTTGAGGTAAATTAGACACATTTATCAGATATATTGTTTGTCCACCAGAGAGCACTGGCAGCTTTATTTCAACTGTGAAGTGTCCTGCTTAGTCACAATTCTTACTCATAATTCTTACATTTACAGAACCCCAATCAAAAATGTTTTTAAAAATTCATGTTGGCCACTGTATTGTTCATTTTTAATTTCATTTTTAAAACTCAGATATCAACAACTGGACTCAAAAATCCATTGTCAATCAGGCAAGATGGGCAAAAATGAAATTCATAGTAGGTTAAAAATATGTAGCATTAATATGTAGCACTATGTGGTAAAATAAGAGGTAATAATATGGCATCATAACTAAATCTATCACTTAGCAGGGGGGTTCGGTTATGAGGTTATAGAAACATTATTGTGACTCCGGTGTCAGTGATGGTTTTGGTAAAGAATATAACGATGATTTAACTACAGCAACCTTTGCCATTTTTCTCTGTGTGGCTGCTTCACTTTAAGGCATTCTGGGTTCTGCTGAACAAAATAATATCCAAAATGGGGGGCTTCAAATCAGAGCCTAAACCCAGCCTTCTGGGAGAGAGTAAAGCCTTTATGTTTGTGTGCTACAGATTAAATTTAGTACAGTAATAGTCTGAAACTAAAGAAAATGAACTGAAATTTTTTGTTCTGTGTCTTAAAAACCCTCTGCCTGCATGTCCTTGCCTTCTGTCATCATCAGTCAGATTTAGCCTTATGGAAACTGACTCCTAAAGCTGTTTACTTTATATCAGTGCCAGCCTATGACTTATGTTTTTATATGTCATATCAACTTTTTATTTATTTATTTTGTTGTTTCTATTTATTGATTTTGATGTTGGATGTGCTTGAATAAGAAGAAACAATGATTATTGTTAAATATTTTTGCACTTTTCTTCTTATGTTTACATGTGTTTTCTTCTATGGCTGAGAGTTCCTATCGATCAAGTGTATTGATCTGTGTATTAGTGCAATACTGTAGACTTTTGTTGACACTGAACAAGCTGCATATTTTCACGTTGCCAGTCATTGCTGTAATTGCATGTTTGTCCATGTTTTGAGATGTCATTTGATAAATGTTATAATTCATGTAACATCAATATCATTGTCTTAAAATATTACAGTCCCTCATCTGCTGCAAATCTTACTGTCAGAAGTTTTACTCTGCAGAGCTTCATGTCCACTTAAAACCATTTAAAAAAAAAAAAAAAACATTAAATATTGACCACTAGAGTTCAGATCTGCACGGTGAGGTCAGTCATCCTGCTGATCAGCTGATGAGCAGTGTGTCCACCCCCTCTTGTAACCTCACCCATTACAATCTGGATCAGTGTCTGTGGTCGACCTCATCAGTCCCAGTGTTCCTCAGCAGTTAAAGGTCAGGGGTCGGGGGTTCAGCCCCGTCATGTGTGTCGCTCTCCCATTGAGATCTCTGCTTGTAGACTGTAGAAGCCATATTGCATTGTCTCGTGGTGTTGTGTGTGTGTGTGTGTGTGCTGAAACACTTGTGGATTCTCATCAAACTGTAAATAAAACAGCCATGAAAAAAAGGCAAATTAATTATGCGAACAACAAAAGAAAATGCTCTGTAACATTTAAAAAAGATTCTTATGAATGTATCATACCGAGAGATAAAAAGCTGTATGACAATGGACTACTCTTAATATTTCATTAAATATAGCTGTGATATTTTCCTCTTGTTTTGCATCAGTTATTGTGTATAATGGTGTTGACGTGTGCCTGAAAAGCAGTACCAAATCACAGAGTTACAGACCCCTGAGCACAAATTTTTGATGGGCTCCTCGCCAACTTCACTCCAACTCTGGGGGAATTCTGTTTAAAACATAAATAAAACAGAATGTGATCATTTGCAAACACTTTCTCTGTAGTCACAAATTATGTTAGCTAATGTTAACTACCTAGCTAATGATTGAATGTAAATTAACTAGCTAGTTAACTAGCATTTTCCTAACATTAGCTATCA
The DNA here is from genome assembly GCF_056507025.1 of Lutjanus erythropterus. Classification (NCBI taxonomy): domain Eukaryota; kingdom Metazoa; phylum Chordata; class Actinopteri; order Lutjaniformes; family Lutjanidae; genus Lutjanus; species Lutjanus erythropterus. Next base: position 17,092,572 of record NC_139331.1, read on the forward strand.
GATATAACTAACATGCTAACAATTGATGAGGATCACCTGGATAGTTAGCTTAAATTTTTATAACATTATTACATAATTGGTTTTATATATCCCCGAGCAACATCTTCAAAATTTGGTTTCTTTCATCACTGGTGTAGGTGTGATGGCCAACCTGAAATTTAGCATCGCTCTGCTTCCCTCCGCAAAAAGCCAGTGGGATTTTTTTCATTTTGGATGAGTGCAGTTAATACGCTCTGTGGTGGATAAAAGTTTATGATACTTGCATGATTTGTTCAGCAAGATCATCTTAACAAACACCACTTTTCTGATTTTTGAAGCAAAAATGCAGTGATCAGACTTAAAGAGGCTGTAAATGAATTTGCCTCACTCAGCGTCGCCCATGTTTAATGTCTTCATCCACTGCGGTCTCATTTAGCCACCTGTTAGCCACCACTTTTAAAAAGACATCTCAAAGCTTCAAAATTCAAGAGCTTGGTATATACTGGTGTTTTTTATGCCGTAGGAAAAAAACGTGATAATCTCTAAAGCTTGTATCAACAGCAACACTGACTTTACAACAAGATGTGGAAATGCTAATATGCTAACTCATTGCCGGGTTCTAGGACTCGTACCTGCAGAACTCATTTTAGTAGTTTTGAAATGTGCATGAAAAGTAGCCCTGAAGCATGAAGTCACAAACCACTGACCACGAATTTTTTAATGGGCTTCGAGCTTCACTAAGAAAAAATTGTGACTTTGTGTAAAACATAAATAAAACACAATGTGATAATTCACTAATTAATTTTATATAAAACTGAAAACAGCACAAACACAACATTTTTTAAAATTTTACCTGATCAATTTAATTGATTTTTGTAAATATTTGCTTATTCTGAATTTGATGCCAGCAACATGTTTCAAACAAGTTGGGAGAAAAGCAACAAAAGACTGGGAAAAGTTGTGTAAAGCTTAAAAAAAAAACTGTTTGGAACATTGGTAATGTTATTAACAATGTTTTCATCGTTTAACACAACGTGTCAGTTGATGGCATAGTTACTGACGCCTCCCTCTCCTCTTTCCCTCATGTTCTTTTTCATTTGCTGCACCATCTTCTGCTTCTTCCTCCATTTTTGACCAGCGTCAGTTTGGGAGCGATGTGGGGGAGTGTGGGGACAAGTACTACTACTGTATTTAACTAATCACATCAGCAGAAAAATGTGTTTCAGCCCTTTGCTGTCCTCAGCACTGAGTGTTGAATGCTGAGTAAAACTCAAGGGTTGAAAGTTTTCCTGCTGCCCTGCTACAATGAAAGTGTTTAGTGTTAGCAAGTGCTGGTGATCTCATTTGCACATTTTGTGACTTTTTTGGATCGGCAACCATCACACCCTAAAGATGACTGAGTTAAGCCCTTTTGTTTGAGTAGTTTTGTTTCTTGTAAATATTTTAATTTTTTATTTACTTTTTTTTTTGTTCTGCTTTGACCCCCAAGTTGGCCTGGACCCATGAGCCTGTGCCCTGAATGCCCACTGGATAATCCCACCCAGATGAAAAGCCCATATCTACTCCAGAAAAAAAAGTGAATCTTTTCGCAAAGCTGCTCTGTATCAACAGTTTTTAGAGGTGGATATCATCTGGCATATATCTGTCTCGTAATCCCTCTCCCACTGTGCTTGCTACCATATGACAATACTAAGCCCACCCAACAAAGCTGAAGAATTAGCTCTCTGCCCTTTTCTTTGTGCTGGTGCTGGAGCTCTGGAGAAACAGAGAGAAAAAAGGAGGGCAGACAGAAAAAGAGAAAAGGCAAGTCGTGGGAGCACCACTGTAGAGACAGAGCGTGGGTTTGGGTGAAAAGAGGGACAAGAGACAAGCAGTGGTGAACAGATGAATGATATTTGATGACTTTGGCTGGGTGCATTTCTGTGGCCATTGTGCAGAATCCCTGGGAGATCCCGTCCACACAAGACAGAGGAGACAATTCAGAGCTGACAATGATAGCCGCGTATAAACCATCTCTGGTGAGTCAGAGATGGCGTACAGTGTCAGAGGCAGCAGCTGTGTGTGTGTGTGTGTGTGTGTGTGTGTGTGTGTGTGTGTGTGTGTGTGTGTGTGTGCGCGTGTGTGTGTTTGTGTGTGTGGCTGACTGTCTAACAGTGTCTAACACGTGGCTGTGTGCATGATGTGTGAGGTGGGATGTTGTGTGCAGGGAGGAGTGAGTGTGAGTGTGAGTGTGTGTGTGTGTGTGTGTGTGTGTGTGTGTGTGTGTGTGTGTGTGTGTGTAAAAATATGAATTATGCAGAAGATGCCTGTACGAGCAAGAGGGCCGGGAGGAGGGCAGATGGTCGCCTGCTGATAGGACAGAATCCAGGCAACAGGGTCCTCCAGAGAGCTGGGTTTAGACCTGACTTAACACAAACGCACGCACACACTCTCTCTCTCTCTCTCTCTCACACACACACACACAGATTTACATACACCCCAAACCCACAGATTCAAGCTTTTTTCCCCTTTTTTCTCAAATCTCTCCTTTTTTTTGCTCTAAATTCTAAAATTGCACATAAATGTTTAGATTTCAAAATAAAAGCCTGAATATTACAAAATAAATACAGTAATACACCAGGGCACCACTTTAAGAGGAAATTTGAAGCCTGTAATTTCATCGCTCAGTTTCTTTCCTGCTGTTAAGAAATAGATTGGAAATAAATTTTGTAATTTGTCTGTCTGATGTTGTTAGCGCTCATTCACAGTTATTCTTATTGTTTTCTGACTCTTTTATTACTTTAAAGCCCACTGAGCCATTTGTGATGTTGGCCTGTATAAATAAAATTTAGACTTAAATAATTGTAAGAATCATAAGACAGGAGCAGAGACGCAGCCTGGATTTTAGTGACCTATTTATTTGTATTTTCTGAAGATTAGATTTCAGTTGTTTTTTTTCAAAGAAATTGCTTTAAAATTGCTCTAAATAAATAATTCTTTCTTTGAAGTTTGTGTCTATTTTGTCTTTAATTAGTTCCATATAGCATAAGTAAGAGATATAAGTTTTTAGAACATAAAGTCAGACACTTAATAAAAGTGTTCCAAAATAATGTGTCGTATCTTCTCAAAATAATGAGTTTTATTTTAAGATAAGCAACTATTCTGAGATACCCATCACACTGGCAAAAACTGACTTCTAAACCCACAAGTAGATAAAAGTCAGGACATAAATCCAGACTCGTTGTTCTAAATAGTAGCTACATGTTCCTGTCTATGAGTTGAAATTTAGAAAAGAGTTTTGTCTGGTTGCACTTGCATCCAGTGTCATGCACTGCTCTCTATTTAGTTCTACCAAGCCTGAATTTAGCCTGCAAACACCCACAAGGTGGCAGCAGCAGCCTGTGTTTGATTATCCACCTCAGCCAAATCATCTGACAGGAAATATTAGACATTGGGGGGAAAAAGACATATGAGAAATATGAAACAAACAAACAAACAAACAAAAAAATTTAACAAGCGAAATTAGATTTTTAAAAACATCTTCTACAACAGAATTCTCAAAATTGTCTGAAAACAAGAGTGAAGGTCAATGTTAATGTTAATTTTCAAATTTTTATACTGCGGCTTGTCAAGCTTGTCAACTCTCCAATTGAAGAAAGGTAATTATTTTAATTTTCACAAAATATTTCAGTGTTTTATGTGCTCGCACACACACTGTATTTACTGTATTTCTACAAAGATTCAGATCGTCACTTAGGACATGGAAATGATACGTGATCGTTTTATTATTTATTATTTCATAATGTATACTGGAGGCAGCAGACCAGATTACACATAATACACTAGTGTAATAAATGTAGTTTATAATGCATCACTTTCTGTCCTGCACCTGCAGTTACAGTATCTTCTTTATTTAGCCAGGGTTTATAAACAGGCCTGCAGAGATGCTTTAATTGCTTTGATATTTTAAATGACGTCTCGTCATAATTGTCAATTAGTTTTCATATTTATCCTGATGGAAATATTAATTAACGCTATTTAATTTCGGGCCATTGACCGGCTGTGTGAGCATCTTCACGGGTATCTCCACACACAACGGTATCAGTGCACATCAGCGGCAGTAAACACTTTACCGAAACAGCTGAAGGACAATTTTAAGCAACCGAGACGGATTGATAAAATCCATAATTATGATGCAAGGCCGCAGACAAGAAGAAGAAGAAAAGAAGAGGAAGCTTGTTGCCAGATTTTTTTTTTTTCTTGAAGCTCAATAATAAGAGAGAGACTGCAGTGTTATAGAAAACAAATACGATTTAATGACAAAAAGCATAAGAAATTGTGCAATCGTTGTTTTCTTTTCCTCTCTTCGTTTGATCACAGATTTCAGGTCAATGCTATTTATGTTTTGGTTTTGTTGATTTTTTTTTTCCAACTCAAAAACTTAAATTCAGCTGAAGGATCATTCGTGATAGAGATAGGCCTTATTTAAATTAAGGGAGAATTATTATGTAATATACCTTTAAATAAGGAGAATTCTCTGGTGGGCTTTGCGGCTACAACTAACGATTATTTTCATCATTAATTCATATTCTGATTAATTTATCAATTAATCGATGAGTTGTTTGGGCCATAAAATGTCAGAAAATTGTGAAAAATGTCAATCAAGTCCAAGGTGATGTCTTCAAATGTCGTGTTTTTCCCCACAGCATAAAGATATTCAGCTTATTGTCAAAGGGGAGTAAAGGAACATGAAAATATCCACATGTAAAAGCTGAAATTGGAGAATTTTGACTTTTTTGCTTGTTGGCGATTCATTTAATAGTTGACAACTAATCGATTAATCAATTAATTGTTGCAGCAAACATGACATAAAATATAGTTATGCTTGATTTTAATAATTTGTGATGAATAAATAAAAAAAAAAAAAAAAAAAAAGGTAAATAGTCCTGCTTTGTCAATGTTAACTGGGCCTAATACACTCTGAAAGTTTTTGAAATGCAAGACATCTCATAAAATTTCCTAAAATTAAAATGATACGTCTATTTAAATACTATATTTCTTCTCCACTTATCTACATCCTTCAGTTGGACTTGAGTTTCTGAATTTCTGTATTTTCTTCAGATTTTAGTCAGAGAATAAACCTCCAACTATAGTGGTGGATTTCCCTCAATAACCCGCCCTCCACCATCACATCAGGTTATTAATCACAGGATTTAAGTGGCACAAGAGCACGTGTCTGTGTTTGTGCTTTGGCACAGACTGACAGAGAAAACTCAACAAACAAACAAACAAACATACAAACAAACGAAGCCATACAAAAAAACGCATTGAGATACATCCCACAAATAGTCTTCTCAGTGAGTGAGTCATACAGTATGTAGTAACAGAGCCACTGCGGCCAGAGCTGGTACCAGGATATATTCATCAGTTTGTTTTTCTTTTTTGTTTTTCTTCTTATAGGAAAGGAAGGCAAAAATTGGGCTGGATTGCTTTGAGTGTTTCCAGCCGGACAGTCTCGGTCTTTCTCGTCACAGCATTTTGGAAAAAGTACAGAAATAACAAACAGCAAAAAACACACTGTAAACAGGCGCACAGAGATGTCTGCACAGAAAGAAAAAGCATTAAAGTGAACCAATACTCAGTCTTTACGTTGTTGTTGTTATTATTATTATTATTATTATTATTATTATTATCATTATTATTATTATTATTATTATTATTATGTTTTTATTATTCTTGTTGTTAACATTATTATTATACTTTTCTTCTTATTGTTCTAATTTTCTTCTTATTATTATTTAGCCAAAGTCAAATCTGATTATAAAAAAAATTAAAGCAGAAGGAAATGTTTAAATTTAGATAAATTCTAAGTGCAGCTGACGTTACAATCAATACGTACATAATATATAGTTTTGTGATCAGAATTGAAATAATAATAATAATAATAATAATAATAATAATAATAATAATAATAATAATAATAGCTGGTTGGTATTGGCTTTAGTTTTTGAACGTTGTACAGCAGGTGTCTGCCATTTCAGCCCTCTCTTTCTGCCACAAGCTGCGAAGAAGAACCCCTGTTGCTTTTGTTATGATGGAAAGATGGCGTTTATTTACCCACACTGACTCACTGCGACTTCTCATCGAGCCCGGAGCTTGTTTTTAGATGTGTCCCCCTGCGGACACCTCGTGTCCACGTCTCACTCTGCCTGTCTTTAATGACACGTTACATAATGACACATTGGCGCCTCGGTTGAAGGTATAGAAAAGCGTTTCGTTTCATTGTCGCTGTTTTTCTTTTTTTCTCTTTTTTTTTGGTTAGCACACACCAGCTGTATCCCAATCCCGCGGCATGAACCCTCTCCACACAACTCTCCATCTACTCTGCGTATTTTCAGTGCTTGAGTGCCACTGTATGTCCCCACCGTGTGTGTCCGTGGGTCCAACATTTAAACTGGCTGAGGTCCAGTTCAGTCCCGAGCCGTCCAGCACAGAGAATCAAACAAATAAAGGAGGAATTATTCCTCCTTAAGGGGTCCTTCTGTGTTCTGCTCAGGGGTCACTGCACAGGAGTTTGTCCTCCGTGGTGAGGAGGGGTGTCCCCGTACATGTCCTCTCCTCCTGGTATCTGTCCCCCTGCGGGTGTCATCCTCTTCTCCTTCTGCCTCCTGTTACAGAACCAAACCCGCACCACCTCCTTCTCCAGCTGCAGGCTGTCCGCCAGCGAGTTGATCTCCGCTGCTCCGGGTTTTGGACATTTGAGAAAATGGCTCTCCAGAGCCCCTTTGACGCCCACTTCGATGGAGGTCCTCTTTTTCCTTTTCCTGCCCTGTGCCGCGATTTTATCCAGGCTGGTGGGGCTCCCCGAGGTGGAGTCCGCCTCTTCCAGCCACTTGTTCAACAGGGGTTTGAGTTTGCACATGTTTTTGAAGCTGAGCTGAAGCGCCTCGAACCTGCAAATGGTGGTCTGAGAGAAGACGTTCCCGTACAGCGTCCCCAGGGCCAGTCCCACGTCCGCCTGGGTGAAGCCCAGCTTGATGCGTCGCTGCTTGAACTGCTTGGCGAACTGCTCCAACTCGTCCGAGGTCGGCGTGTCCTCGTCTGACTGGTCCTGGTGGCCCCCGTGCTGGTGATGGTGTGAGAGAGACTGCTGGTGGGCCCCGGGGCCTCCTCCGTGCTCACTGAGGTGCGGGCTGTGGCTGTGGTGCTCCTCGTCCCGCAGGGGGTGGTGCGGGTGCATCCCCCCTTGCTCTCCCCCCGGCATCAGACCGAAGCCGGACTGGGAGTAGACCAGACTCTGGCCCTCAGATGTCGCCATGCCGGGGATGTGCGTGCTGGCGGTGCTGGTTCGCCATGCTCTGGCGTCGTGATGCGCCTGCTGGTGGAGGTGAGGGTGTCGCTGTTGCTGCTGCTGTTGCTGTTGCTGCAGACTACTGGAGTTCTGCAGCTCCTCTCGGTCACTGTCGTGCAGCACGGGCTTCACGTCCTGCTCTCCGAGGGGACTGGACGGCCAGGGCGCCCCACCGTCACCGTGAGACAGCGCCGTGATCCACTGGTGCGCGTGGCTGAGCGGATGTCCACCGCCCGGTAACGTGCTGTAGTCGTTCTGGAGCAGGGTGTGCGCGTCCCTGTACGCTGCCGCCTGCTGCATGCTCCCAGACTCCGAGTGCGGCGGCGGCGCGCTGCTGGGGGTGCTGAGGACGCTGTAGTGGTTGGACGTTGCGGTCGCCATAACTCTCGGAGCCAGAGTGATAGCTGGAGTTAAAAGGAGGCTGCCTTTGACAGGAACTCTTTTGCGCCACGGGGCAGCTAGGCGTCTCTCTCCAGCATCTCCCGGGCGCTGTGCCAAGGGGACGCAGAGGCGCGCACCTGTGGTCCGCCTCGCTCCGCTCTTTATTGGCCAAGAACGGTTGACAGATGTGGTTACCCCTGACAGCACCCCGCTCATTGGTCACGGGAGATTGTACAGAAACCCCAATCACTCTGCCCAACAATACTAGCAGTCCTGCAGCACGCTGGAGTACAAAGTGGAGGGAGAAACGGGCTGCGAAGTGTAAACACAGAAAAGACTGTACAGGCTTAGCTAGAAGAAAAAGAAAAAACAACTTTGTTAACATCGATGTGGGTCAGTGGGTCACATTTATTTGTTCCGTGCGTCAAAACGGTGCGTAAAAGTAACAGAATCTGTACATTAATGAGTGTAGTGGCCACATTTATGCGCTCTAGATGAGAACCTTTAGTATCCAAATCCATGAATGTTTGGCAGTTTGGAGATATTTCATGAACTGAATCCAGTTTCCTGCATTTTAAAGCAGCATATTTGAGATGTTTCAACCACTAGGCAGTGAAACTTCCAGCTGCCTCAGTCTCTGCCCTCAGGACGCTGTCCAGAGAGAGGGGCTGCCTGCGTGCTTCCAGGGCCTCTGCCCCGTTGCCATGGCGAACGCGGTGAATGGAACAACGCCCACGTCACAGCTGCAGCTCGCGCCTTCTTTTCGTTCCGTTCCAAAGGGCTCATTGGGGCCGCGCGCTCGGCCGTCGGGACAAATAATGGGGGGCGAGCGGAGAGGGCAGCTCGGGGCCACAGAGAGGAGGCTGCAAGAATGGATCCTTCAGCCCGTTCTGCGCCCACAGAGCACCCAGTGCACCCTGCCACCTGCTTGTTGGGTAAACTTTGAGATGGATGCGCCCACAGTGGCACGCGAGGCTCGGTTTCCAAAGCCTATGACAAAAACAGGCCTTGAATTTTCAATATTTTGATAAGAAAGACTGAAATGCTGCTGCTAACAGAAAGTCCAGCTTTAAATATATTGATTTCACTGTTTCAAACAGTCCATTGTGCATAATGAATATTATGGGTAACACTTTACAATAAAACTACTGGTTATTTATAGGGTATTAAATGTTGTAAACACTTTATAAATCATTAATAAACAATTATGAAGTTATAACACAGCTCATGCATTAATGTGGGTTTATAATTTGGAGCTCCAATTACTGCTTACTTTTTTTAATGAGTTACTGAAACAGTGTAACCTGGAAAAAATATACATGTTAAATGTATTTAATTTAAGCATACTATTTTTTATTTTTGTACAACAAATTTGTACCGAGTTTATTTTAGTTGTAATTAAATTAAAAGGACGACTTTAAGCTTTTTACTATTGTTTTCTAAAGTGGAACAACTTCAAGCATACTTATTACACTTTTAAGTATATGTGGATAGATGTACTAATGTACATGCTTGATTGATAAAACTGAAGCTTACCTTGTCTTTGCTACTTTTTCAAAGTACACTGAACTACAGGTTTGAATAAATTTATATTAAAAGTGCACTTTTTGTAAGCATAGTCAAATACACTTGACGTGAAATTAAAGTACACGTCAGTAAAGCACAGTGTATTACAAAGGACTTGACTTGTACACTAATGTACAATTTACAATATACTGAGAATAAAAAACATCTTGTAAGTACAATGAAATACCACTTTAAGTATTGCAGTATAAGGGAGCCTCATTGTAAAATTTAAATCAGTGCATGCTGAAAATGTCAAGGTAAACAATATTTGATATGTTAATTTCATGCCAAATTAAACTTTCTGATAACTAAAATATGCTGATAGTGGTTAAAAGCTACCAACTTATTAATAAATATCAGACGGAGTTGACAGGTATAAATGTGAAGACAAGGCAAGAAATGACATTTGAGTCTTAACAGGACAGTTAAATGTGGGCTCACTATTTGGAAAGCAAATGGCAGCACATTTTATGTAATGTGCTGTAAAAGCTTATTATTGATTCATAAAGTATTTACAGTCTAATTAATAACCTAATTATAAACAATTTATAAGTCTTTTTTAAGGGTAGTCTTACTTTGAAGTGGTATCATATTTAATTTTAATTTCTAAAAACTACATTTTGCTGACAATAGACAAGTAAAATTTAAATGCAGGATTTTTACATGTAACTACTTTACTTACTTTGACTTAAGTAAAGGATCTAAATACTTCTTCCATCATTGAAACAGAGCACCATAAAGACGCTGACTTATTAAAAACTCTCTCGTGATAATCCAGTTTTGTCGTTTCTTGGCACTGTTGGTAAGAAAACAGTGGAGCTGGTTAGGGAAAATTCATCAAAGCACTAATTTTGCACTATCTGCTGGTCCTATCTTTAAATGAATGCAATGATATTGAAATTAAACTAATCCTCATTTTGCTGAGCCCCCCTGAAACCCTTTTAGACCCCTGGGGGGTCCCTGGACCTACTTTGGCAACTACTGGTATTTAGGAGATGTGATTTTATTGGCTCAAAGTGGGACACCAGCTGTAAAACATAACAGCTATTAAGAGGTTAACGTAACCTCAAAGGATGAAAAATATGCAAGTTTCACCTTCAAACAGAGGTGCGGTGCAACATCACTGACACCAAAAAAAATATGTGGACATTTTTTTGGCTGATTTAAAGTCATAGCTGTACCCATTGCACACAAAACAATAATTTCTCCTAAAGGTATACTATGCAGGATTTTTCTGAAAACAATGTATAGACTCGTATAAATATCATCCATCTCAATCATGGCTATAAGTGTGTAGTGGTGTATCTGCAAAGAACCCCTCCCTCTGTCTGTATGTTTTTTTATTTTCCCATTACTTTGCTGTGCTCAGGAAGCTTTAGGGGAGATCGGGGCCAGTTGTTACATTGTTTACACTTTCCTTCATATCTCTTAGACTACTTGAAATACACTAGTCATCTCTGATAATAAGAAACACACACATATACTGTATGTATATATACAATACATAATTGCCCCTTTAGCTGGGTTGTTAATCAATAACCTTCAGTAAAATTGATGCATGGTTAAATTCACAAAAAAATAGAAAAATGCAGAAATATACTGTGCATCCGCAACGTAGATTTCATACCTCAAAATAAAAATTTTGATTAAAACTTCTGCTGAGGTGAAATGATCCTGCTCTGAGCGTGTGTTGAGTATAGGTCATCACTCTGGTGCGTTTACAAACACCAACTGACAAATCTTGTCTATTCTACCTTTAATTAATAAATTAAAGACCATTGTACAATAAAATTCCTCCAAGGAGGTGATTGGCTAATTGATAAAGACTTGGAATCAATCACGCTGAGGATGCGTAGACATAAACTGACGCACACTGAATTATAGGGATCGAAAGAACACTGGCTTATGATTAGGGTGTAATTCTAAGAATTACCAAATGTGTCGCCAGGGGCTCTGGAAAGCCGTGTGTTGAGAGAGGCAAAACATATTACCCTAATAGACTAATATGCAAACTACTGGCTGCCCAATTACAGGACTTAATAACGCATAAACGATGCGAGTCCTGTTCTTACAAGACGAAGAGGTCGCTGTTAATTCAGTCAAAGGGCTGGGTATGCTGTCAACACATGCTGCGGTTTCACACACATACCGTCTGTGTTTCCGTGTCCCTCGTTCTGTATTCAAGAGTGGGAGTTAATGATGGAGAATCTGAGCGTTAAATTAACAGTAATTATATGGCCCCAGTGCTGTAAAGATTCAATTTCTTCGCAAGTCTAATGGGCCTAAGTGTCCCCATGTGCAAGTGGAAATCTCTATGAGATATTTATGATTGAGACGCACACAGATGGAACAACAACAAACACACGCACATTGTATAGCCTACACCTAGAAAAAAAGACATCTGTGGCTTTTAACATGTCCTTTGGAAGAGTTTGTCTGGTGCAGAAGTGCAGCACTAAAATTGCATTCAACACCAGCCCTCTTTAAATTCAGGCTGCGCATTGCAGAAACTTCCCAACTTGCAGATCCTGTAACTCTGTGGTAACCATGGTAATTAGGGTTAGGACTTGATTTAGGGAAAAAAAAAAAAAGAAATTTAGAAGAACAGTTCCTTTGTCATTGTCTAGGTCTGAAATTGCACATTAACCTTCTTTTTAGTACGTTAAAACAATATCTTTATTTATAGAGCACTTTTTGAATCCATGTTACAAAGAGCTTTACCATTGCAACTAAATAAAATAACATATTACCAGTGCTTTAATAAAACAGACAGGTTGTAAAATCATCAGGTTCTAAAGGAAAACAGATAAAACAATGTGGAATATAAAAACCGTATAGTATACAAGGCAAGAACAGGAAAAATGAAACAAAGGTCATATGTTGGGTATGTTGTGCATAGTGTGTCTAATCTAATCTATGATATCTAATATCCTAATTTAAGCAGAAAAAAGCATTGCAGCCAAATCCAGTACAATTTAAGTGCATGGTGACCAGTTTTAAAATGTAAAAAAAAGAACACAAAAAACCACACAAAATGTCTCCATGCTGCTGGTGCGGTGTAATCCAACTGTCCATAAGCCGCAACATTAAAATTTAAAAAGATGCCATTTACACCATGTTTTTAGCCTGAATGTCAACTGTAGCCTCTCAGACCTGATCCTCGTGCACACGCCTGAAGCGGGTACACAAGGTCTTGCCCAAGCGGTGCGGCTGCAGCAAAGAAATTATGTTCCTCTTCTATGTCTAAGTCCTCTCACAATTTCTTCTTTGTTGAAAGTTTGCAAAGTCAACTGTGTGCATAGCAAGTCACTATTTCTGAGCAGACCTCTCTGTTGTCTGAGTCACTTCCAAGTAGCATGTAAACACAGATGTGAAGGTATCGTGAGATCTCATATATCTCGTGTCACGCCGCTTGGGCGAGAGCCTGTGTACCCGCTTCAGGCATGTGCACGAGGATCAGGTCTGAGAGGCTACAGCTGACATTTAGGCTAAAAATATGGTGTACATGGCAACTTCATGTCGTGGCTTATGGACACTTGGATTACACCACATTTTGTGTGTTTTTTTTTTTTGTTTGTTGTTTTTTTACACTTTAAAACTGGTCACCATTCACTTAAATTGTACTGGATTTGGCTGCAATGCTGTTTTCCTCTGATCTTCACCCATCCTCACATCAGCACTGGGGTAAGTAGATATTGAGTGAAATTTCATTTTTGGGTGAACTATTGCTTTAACTTACTAACTAGCTAACAGTAGTTTAAGCCTATGATAGTTAACAGTAGATTTAGGAAACCTGCTGCCTTCTTCATTCATTACACAATGGATGCTTGTATGGAAGACCCTCTCTCCTTCTTTTATCCATCAAATTACTATTGCTGGAAATTTCTTTTTTAAACATCTTGGTATTTCTCTGCAGATGTCACCAAAACCTCTAAATCATCTGTCTTGAAGTGCGCTGTGTCATAGAGAGGCGAGCTCCCTCCCTTGAACTGTGTCATGAATCACACATATGATGTTTATCCGTTTAAAAGATAATATATAACAAGTCAAGAAAGTTTCCATCATAAACCTGTTTAAGTATAAGACTGTGAAGATGCATTATCGGGAACTACACACCCAAAAGTCACATAAGTGACATCACTTTCTCCCTCCAAAAGCTAACATTAACTGCTATGACAGCTGTGTGTTTTCATCATGGGATGTAGTCACACAACAGCAGGTCTTACTTGTTCTTTATCTTCACAGCTGATAAAAGGACCAGGAGTCACTGGATATAGATCTGTGTTGCCGATGTACATTATGTGAGATGAGAGATGTAGTTCACTGAACAGTTTCACGCTAAACTAAACTATGACAAAGCTACCGCAAATTGCAACTGCATCCCTTGTCATGTAAAATGATCTTTTAAATTGGCAGTCATCAAATGTGTAATTTGTGACACAACAGAAATGGGAACAAAAAAAATATTTGTGGCTTGTCATTGATTATGTTCATGTTTTTTCCAAAGTAAGGTCCCTATGGCACTTTGTCTGTTTAAAGATTTTTTTTGTATGTTTCAATGTACAGTTACAAAGTTTTTTAGCTTGGCGAGACCAGAAAAGTAGTGACGGTTGCTAGGTAACAGACAAAGTTGAGTATTTCGGATTTCCCAACCTGAGATAAGATAGGATTCCGAAAGTTAGTCAGGAAAGTTAGTTAATTGGGAAAAATCCTATCTTAGACCGCTCCTATCTTAACTTAAGACTTTCTGTAATACGGCCTCAGATGTGAAAAGCCACATTTTTGCTCTTGTGTAAATAGTGCCACCCGCTCCCCCACATTAGTTGAAGAAAGAGTGGTTCAAGTGCGAGGTGAAGCCATTTACGTGAGTGAATGTTTGCAAGCAAACCAGTATTCTGGCTGCTTTCACTTTCTCCACGCCAGTGTGTGACCGGCCCATGTCCCTCCCCCTGTGGGAACTCTAACGTAGGGGTAACTGGGGCAGGGGGGCTTCTTTATGCTGCCGGACACAGGGAGATAATGGCCATTCCTCCACAGCTGGCCCACACAATCAAAGAGAGAGGGGGCTCGAAGGATTCCAGCTTTAACCAGGCCATTGTCTGGGCTAATTACATCTGAATGAAAGACCCCAAGAACTCACCTCCCCCCTGAGCAAAACCTGCACAGAATACCCCAAACAACCCTTCAGGGATGAGGGAGAGTGCACACACACAGAAATATATAAACCCTGGACTCCTTCATTACCCCTAAACGTAAGTACACAAGCATACACACACACACACACACACACACGCTGTGGTCTCGTTCACTGCTCATACACACTCACATCCCCAGCAGGCTCTCATCAAAGTGTTGTGTCTCTCGCACAAACACACTCACATGTGGCACTCGGCATTAGATCAGATCTCAGCTTGCTGCTCTCAGAAGAGATGAGGAGGTCTTAGAGGACTTAGGTTGAATAGAAAACACACTGAAGAGCCTTTCCCCAATGCACCCCCATAATCCCAATCTATACAGTCCCTCTGCCCCCCAACCGCCAGCACTCGGCTCCATCTGTAGCCCGAGCCATGCAGCCTCCGCTCAGTACAGTGCAGTCTGAGTCTGTAAAAACTGCGGAGTGATGTCAGGGTGTGCTGTTTTGGTGCTCTGTCTATTTGCAGACAGGAAATACATCCAAATTGCTTCCTCACACTCACGGATACATTGATTTACTCAAATATGATGAGCACTGCAGTGTGTTTGCTGCGGTATGAGACAGAATTGTGAAAGAATCCTAAATTCAATCCATTTGTACAAGAAAAGGCTAAATTGGGCTATTGGGTTAAAATGTCTTGAAATGTGAATTGCTTGAATCTGCATTTTTAAATGATATGCTAGAAATAAAGGCGCTAACTAGAATAATAAAGTGTTCCTCAGCTTGTCCCCATAGGAGAACCCTTTTTCATTCCTAGTAGAACTTTTAATAAAGGTTCAATCTGGAACTCTTTCAGAGAGTTCTATCTAGAACCTAACACAACACACACATTCTGTTAGAGGATTCACCCAGAACCCCTTATGAGAAGTTCTACAGAGCACTCTTCTATGGTGGTATGGTTCCACCCAGAACCCACTCTGGGGGTTCTATCCAGAACATTTTCACCCTCTAAGGATTTTATCTAGAACCCACCAAGGGAATTCTACTAAAATCCTTTTATGTTATGGTGCAAAGAACCATTGATGAAAGAGTTCTTCAGGGTTTCAACAATCCTTTAAGAACTCTTTCTTCCAAAAAGGGTTCTTTTGATTTAAAAGGTTCTCAAAGGAATCCTTAGTCTTACAAAGAACCCTTGATAAACTCATTCTTCAAAAAACTGTTCTTCAGAAGCCAATGCTTTTTGGAACCCTTATTTCTTAAGAGTGCAGCTTCAGTTTAAGTTGAAGCACTTAAAGCAGTTGAAGTGTTGGCTGAAGCACTGAAACGGTTTAATGTCTCTTTTAATATTTAAAAACTAAAAGAATTTGAAATGTATAGTGTTGACAGAGCAGTGAAAGCAGTTAAATTCTCAGCTGAAAGATGAAAGCAGTTAAAATTGTGTTACGAGTAAAAGAAAGGACAAGTTCAAATGTTGAAGTTGAAGTGCTGGATAGAGAAAGGTTGCAGAGTGCACTTTAAATAGTTGAAGTGTCAGTTGATGTGCAGAGGCTGAAAGCAGTTGATTTTTTTTTTCAAGTTGAAGCCCTATAGGCAAATGTCAATATAAGCACTGAAAGTAGTTAACATCTGTAGAGGGAGCAGTGAAAGCAGTTGAACTGTCAGATGAAGTGTGAAAGATGAAAGTACCTCTTGTCCAAACTAACAATGATAACTGTCCAGGCACCACAGATGAAAATAGCCTCTCAGCTAACTGGTGTCTGTACAACAATGTTAATTAGTTAAAGTAACATTATGAAATTTAAAAATAACAGCTTTAAAATCGTGTTGCTGATACACTGACTTGAGATGGGGAGATTGGTGCCTCTGTGCAGGGAATGCCTGTTCTTGCACTGTGTAACAGTTGGGTACAATCTCCTGTGTGTAATGTTTTCAGCACTATGTCACACACCAGCAACTATGTCACTGGTTTTGGTGAAACTGGCTCATATTTTTTTGGGGAAAAATGTCCTCTGGTTTTCCCTCTGCTGTCCTCCAGCTGCTCTGCTTTAACTCTTCACATTTACTGAGTTTCCTGATGGACAGAGAGCTTTACTTGTTGCTAAAGTAACAGCTAACTGCTGGTAACTGTAGCTGCCATTAGTTAGGTAGCTCAGTTAGTTGTGCAGCTGACTTCACCTGGACTGAACTGGGAGCTTGGAGCACCAGGGGAGTGTTGGTGTTGACACTGCTAGCACAAGAGCTTTGGATCACCGAAAGAAGGTGGTTTTCAGGCTCGGGCCAGTTGGGATCCAGCAGGAATGCTGGTGGGTAGCAGCACCAGAATGAGCAATGGTGTAAGGCTGAGCAGCCAATGGATTCAGAACTGGGTTCAACAGCCTCTACCAACATCATGGCAGAGGAAAGACAAGCATGCTGATGGAGGAAGCTAAGAGAAAAAGAGAGAGAGAGTGACTTGTGGCTTTTAGTTGCTGGCGAGAGGCTCATGAAATAAAAGGCTGCGAGACAGACACTGAGCTGGCCTTCTTGCCGTCTGACTAGTAAGTAACAGGCTATTAGCTTGCTTGCTCTGTCTTGTGTTGTTGTACTTACTCTCTTGATGTTTGGCTGTGTTAGCCAAGTTGTTTAATTGCTAGTTTTTGATCACAAATAATTTAGCTAATCAAAACATATGCATGTGTACAGCTGTTCATATTTAGGATACTGGTGCTTATCAGTGAACTGCACAAAGAAGGTGTGTCAAATTGAAAAAAAACACACACACACACACAAAAATACAATTTTTACGTTTCTTTCTCAAACAAATAAATAAATCAGTTAAAATTGCAGTTGGAGTACATGTGCTGTCAGTTGTAAAGTAGAAATTATCTGAAGTGTCAGTTGATGTGTTGGGGCTGAAAGCAGTTTTAATTTCCAGTAAAAGCACTGTGGGCAGTTGAAGTGTCAGTGTGTACGCAAGCACTCGAAGAATGAGCAGTGAAAGCAGTTGAACTGTCATTTAAAGCGTAAGAGATAGTGATGATAGGTGAAGTGCGTATATCAGTAAATCAGTCACTCACTCTTGGTTTAAATATTCTGTGCAATACACGCCTATACCCACCTAACCCCCCCCCCCCTTAGCTTGTGTGTGTGTGTGTGTGTGTGTGTGTGTGTGTGTGTGTGTGTGTGTGTGTGTGTGTGTGAGAGAGAGTTAAGGTTTGTATGGATATATGGACTTATACACCATTTTCCCTGGACACGTTTCACATTGTGTATGTGTGAGTGTGCGCGAGTGTGTGTGTGTGTGACAGTTTCAGGGTTAGGAGGTCTCACTGGTGCTCAGTTTAGCATTGATTTATTCTCTTTCTCCAATTTATTTCCCCTTCGCCCGATCTGCCTCTGGGAGGACAAATGGAGGAGAAACGCCAAACACAGTAACCATCCCTCACACACACACACGCACACTTGCACACACATACACACACACACATGCACACACAGTGACAAATGTTTCCACAAGCAGAAATGCACTCAAATTTGTATTTCTGCAATGGGCTGGCAAGTAAATACACACACACACACACACACGCACACACGCACACACACACGTACACACACAGAAATACTTTTAAAGCTCAGGTTCTCCACTTCCAGCATTACTGTGTTGGACCAATCAGAGTGGTGACCATTCAGTCGAACTATAAATTCACAACACTCTCCAGGTCCCAAGGCACCAGGGCTCCTATAAGACTTCCCATGTTGTCCCATATAACTGTCTTCAGAGAACCCATAAAGACATAAAGGGACGCTCCTACCTCTAGGTGAGTGGTAATAACTCACCAGCAGGTATTTTTACCGTGACATTGCTGTCGAGGTGCACAGATTCATCTCATCTGCTGCTTTATAATGTCCAACACAAACTCCAGATAGGAAAAGCATGAGTGTGGTCATATTTTACAGGCAGCTTGCTGCCACAGCCTACTGTAATGGCTTACTGTGTGTTGGAGGAGGAGTGTGCGGGGCTCGTGTGGGTACAAGCGTTAACACCTCGCGTCACTTCTGCTTTGGGGTGTAATAACAAACCTCTCCCATCCCTTCCTGAGTAGAAAAAGAGGGCGGGAGGAGGGGCAGGTAGGTCGTTAAACCCACTTGAAAGCTCAGCGCCCTGATCGATAGTCTCAGGCCAAGCAGGGATTAAAATCAGGCTAAGTCTGTTCCAATCAATACTGATGGCTAACCCTGGGGTTAAAACAGGAGTAAATCTCCATACATGTCCATACACAAGTCTGCACTATGGCCTACAGTACAGATAAATCTGCAGCTATCCATGCAAATGGACACACAATGGGTTACAGTGCGAGTGTAGTCGATATGAATGAGTGCTGTATAGGCCTTCAGCAGCGACATATCTAGTTGTATCTATGTGGATATACGCTCTGTCTAGTTAGAAGATTGAGGCAGTAAATTTGGACTCATCGATGGGGATGAGCAGAGTGAGTACGGCTCTCATAAATGTGTTCGAAGAGGTGCAGCGTGTGTATGTGTGTGAAAGAGTGAGAAACAAACAGTACAGCAATAATGAAAGGGAGAATGACTTATAGACAGAGAGCTGACACGCATGATGGACTGTTTCACACCCTAATGGAGGACGGACATCGCTGCTCAGATTGATCATACGAGCACAGGTCTGCATATCAATTACCGATACCAATCAATGTAGCTATAGACAGACAACAGCAAGGAAAAACTGTTGCACGTCTATATCGTGATCAGCTAATTCTTCCGATGCAGAGGTTTGTGTCTGTTTCTTAACAGGTTATCTGATTCCCCTAATCATCAGGGACAGGTTTCTGAGCACACACCAGTCCTCAGCTCATGACTTTAGTACAACTGATGTGGACAATTTGAGGAACACATGCATTCATTATGTTGATTAAAGTTACATGAGAGTAGAATTACCACCTCTGCCAACCAGTCAAGTTTAACTTTATATCCATGTCTGTCTGGATTCAAATAATATCTAGCTCCTTCCTTGGCTTTATTGCTGAGAAGTGTATTCCCTATGACAGAAACACACACATAGGCATTGGAAAAGGAAGCGTGGGGTTTGGATTAAAGGGCAGCAGACCCTAAAACGATCAACAATGCTCGACATCTTTCAGCACCCAGCAAGATCAGCTGGGCCACCCCAGGAGGAGTGGGGGACAGCTGGGACAAGAGCAATACTAACTCAGCTTGGATTTAAGGCTCCTGCTCCTGGCTAATATCCAGTCCGGAACATGACACAGACAAAATGAGACTCAGGCTGGCCAAACAACAGGAAATCAGACACTGTTACGCCACATCTTACGGAGATCTGCTCCACAACATGCAGGATTAAGCTGCTGTACTTGACGGACTGACCAGTTCAGAGCTGACGTGAAACAACAAGCAGGATGAGGGCAGGAGGAAAGGTAAATAACTGTATATATTTATTTTGTTTTATGTCTTTATACTATTCTGATTTGATTTTTTAAACTATATGTATTGCAAGTGTAGCATAGAGGAACTACAACTCATTACGTTGTGCAACCCTGTGTTGTGTGATGATAGTGAAATATTGTGATACCTTGCGATATGTAGACTTTAAAGAAATGTAATATAAGGTATCGAGTATATTTTTAGCAAAGTTATCAGTACATTGAAATGTATAGATTCAGTGAATGATTCCTAGTGAGAAACATGCTGTCTTCACTCAGATACTATTTTTAGTGAGGAGTACAGAGGACTGATAGAGAGCCTCGTCAGATAATGAAACGACAAACACAACCAATGAGCTTGTGGTCGACTACAGTGTTTTCAAATATGGATGTCGCTGCAAAGAAGCTACAAATGATAAAATGTGAATGCTTCACACAGACGATCTGTACAGTCATCACAGTTTCAAGGTGGGCACCGAAGATTAGTGTCACCAGTTCAGTAACGGACCAAATGTGAAATATGGTCACAATCTCCTCTTCTGTTCCAGAGTTACGGCATTTAAAAATAGCCAGAAAAGTGTTTTTGCAGAACACCACAATGTCACAGTGAAGTTGTCCTTTTGGATATAAAATGTCATCACTTCATCTTTTTATCCTACATTGTCTATTTGTGTGATATGTTGTCATACTAAGTGTATGAAGTCTAGAATTGGCCAAGAATGTCAGTTAATAATTGGTTCATCCTTGAGTCCATGTGGCTATTTGTACCAAATTTGAAAAAAAAAAAACCCTCTAAGAGTTCCTGAGATATCAGGTATCAGGTTCATAAGAATGGGACAGACATGAGGTCACATTGACCCAAAATCTATAATCAGTTCATTCTTGAGTCGGAGTGGACTTTGTACCAAATTTGAAGTAATTCTGTAACTCTGCCCTCCTAAGATGTTGCATTTATGAGAATAGGGCAGGCTTATATTATGCCAAAGAAGCTACAGCCTGTTAGCTTAGCTTAGTAGAAAGACCAGAAACATGAGGAAAACAGTTAGCCTAACATAAAACTGCAACTTGTCATTTTTACACTTCTCATAGACTGAAGATAAACAACTTCAGAGATGTTGGTAGACAGACAGAGCTGAGCTGTTTCTCCTTGTTTCCAGTCTTTGTGCTAGGCTAAGCTAACCATACAAACATGAAAGTGGTTCCACCTTCTTGTCCAACTCTCGGCAAGAAAGCTAACATTGTTCTAAGGCATCCTGAAATATTACAAACATGACTCACATCAACAGTGATTTTTCAGACTTACAGTATATTTAAAAGACAAAGTATTGGTTGTTTTCCGAGTGTTTTAATACAGTTTCTGTCTGAACTGTTTACATGCTAACACCTGAACCTGAAACACAATGACAAAAACCTGACACCCCTGTCTGAAACCCTTGAAGCCAGTTCTCCAAAAATACAAGCACATTTTCCGCTTTTCACTCAGATGGCAACTCTAAATCACACATTTTTTTTTTTCAAAATCCACCGCACACTATTCACCACATTTGGCACAATCTTCATAACTAAAGTCTGTTGTGTTCATGTTGACAGCATTGTCCTTCAAAACGCTGAAGCGAAATGATCAATTGGCCACACTGATGACTCACAGGTGCAAACACTAGTTACTAAATTGGTCAATTACGCATCAGAGCAGAGGGCCGAAGGTGAGCTCTCCTGTTTTGAAGATGAATGGATGGCAGCGATGCAGAGAGATATAAAGGGAGAGGATAGTCAGGGTGAGAGGAGGAAGAGGGGGAGGATGGTCCAAAAAGAGGAAGAGGGAGTTGCATCTTGGATGAGGTCTGGGCCACTTCAGTCAATCATGTTGTCACCGTTTGTGAGAGTGAAGCTGGGGGGCAGGGCGGAGAGAGGTCTATTCAATGGACCTCTTACTTTTGTGTCGCCTTTTTAAACACACAGACCCCCTCCACTGCAACATGCAGCACCCATGACAGGCCCAACTGCAAAAGCTGGAATTTGGAGAAAGAAAGTCATGCTCTCCTGAATTAGTAAGGAAACTAAAAGTGCCTGCTTTTGCATATATGCAGAGTGAAAAGTAAAAATCACCAACAAAAAGTCCAAGAACATCTATTGGATGAGACCAGTGCACCAGAGAGAGGCAAGTAGTCCAAAAAGTTGCGAAAGGACTTCAGGGTGGCAGCATTTATACTACCACCATCAGGGGGTGATCAACATGCTTTGGCTTCACTTTTTGGAGAGCGCTCATGTTGTCTATTTCTATCGTATGTCAGTGGTTTGAACCGATCTGACAGCATCCAATCAAGTTGCAGGAGAGAATCATAAAGACTTAATGTTACTGAGCTGCAGTTAGAAAAAATGACACCAAAGATAATTTTGTGTGCATACAAAAACTACAAGGTGGTCAATATGAAACAAATTGCAGTATGCAAACTCAACTTTGTTCAACATTTGAATCAGCAGAAATCAGGGTAAGTGGAGGCTCTGTTATTAAAATGTCATTTAATTTGGTGAAGAGTGCATTATGACTTGCATGCAAAGAGTTGGTTCCGCCCTGACACACTGATAAAACCATGAATATTCTATACCATTCCTGCCATATTCCTCCAACAGACCCCGCTAAATCCTACACATCAGACCTTTAAACCACAACTACATTAAAGACCCTGAAACTGAGCCAAGACGTATGTCCACCGATCGAAACCAAGATGGATAGGGGAGAGACCTCAGGGAGCAATAATGGTTGTTCTCAGTGTGGTAATCAAACTAATCTCTGTCTTCTTCTCTTAGCTGTTTTCTCTCAAACAAATGAGCACAAATGGAGTATCTCTCTGTCTTATCAAGAGTTCTTTTTTCGCTGTTTTCCTGCATTGCCTTCTCTAAATGTATCTTCACATAGCAGTGACAGTTCTCAACATATAGTCCCCCAGTATTTCTTAGTAACCATGGGATACAGATTTGCTCAAGTTCATTACAGTGTCTCTCAGCATGTGGAATTTGTGTGACTCCTAATGAACGTACACACAAACAAATTCACCTTCAAACACAGAGTCGAAGCAGTGCAGAAGGCCTAAAGTTTCTGTATATTCAGGGCTGTACTTCTGTGTGTTATTAGCCTGTACGTTCAGAAAATTACACATGTACAACGATATAACTCCCACTCTCATTACATGAGTGGCAGATGCAGAAAAGTGAAGGAATGAAAGCAAACATCGCTTTTGTGAAGGAACACTGCTTTACACGCTTTTTTTCCCCATGCATATCAAATGTGTTTCGGCAATTGGAAAGCATAATTCAGGGTGGAGGAAAAACAGAGGAGCTACTCTTGGAGGCAACCTAGCCAATTAATTTGCAGCTCAGATCTCAAAGCCTCACTGGAGAGGTGCTAGGCTACATACCACTAAGCTAATTTGTGTAGCAGGTCCGTATTAAATATATGCATGAGGCTAATTCAGTTAGTGTCGTAGCCCTGTAGCTGTGGTGAGTGCGGCGCTAGCTCCCATTAGCGATGTTTCTGCCTCCAGTGGAAATCAACAGAAGTCGAGGCAGACGCCGCTTTTTTGCATAAAGCAAACAAAATTAAATTTATTTCGCTAAATCAAAGTGTAGTGCCAAATGTGGGTATCTCTCTCCCTTTCTCTCTCCTTCTCTGCATGTCCGTCTGTCTGTCTCCTTCTCTCTCTGAGGGATAAATTACTCCAGAATCATAAAAGAGTAAAAAAAAAATTACAGAGAGAGAGGAAAAGAGAGATTTTTAGTCAAGTGGGATTCCCCCTCCCAAACATTCCCAGCATGCTGCTCCTGCTTACTGAGATGTTGGCTTATGTGTCTCCAGCGTGTTACAGAGTGTTTCTCTGATTTTGTCTGTCTGTCGGTGCATGTTTCCCTGCATGTGTTTATAGTATTTGTGTGTTTCTATCACAGGAAACATTTACACTTATTTGTACAAAAATAAATGTCATGTTTTGTCTCTGATATGCACAAAAACAGAAGTTGCTTCCACCAGGGTGTTCTTTTAGTTTTACAGAAGTAAAATGGTGAACAAAACCTTATCCAGACTGAACAAAAATGACATAAACAAAAATATCTTAATCTAATTCTAAACTCACAGGGACGGTTCACCCCAAAAAATACATGTAGTGCTATTTATCCATCTGGATCGCTTTGGTGTGAGTTGTCAAGTTTGGAGATATCACCCACAGAAATGTCTGCCTTCTCTCCAGTCTAACCTTTTGCCTCCCTCTCCCCAAGAACCGCACCAGCCTCTCTCTATATGATGGCACTAGATAGAGCTTGTGGTGCTCAAAGCTACAAAAAATAAAAAGTAAAAAGTAGAAATAAAAACTCAACAGCAATGTCTTTTTCCAGAAATCGTGGCCTAGTTACTAAAGATAATCCACAGACCTTGTTTCATATCATGGTAAAACATCGAACAGGAACTTAGTGGAATCAACTCAACTTTTCTCATTAACTTGAAGCTAGAACAAGGAACAGTCATAATTTGTTGATTTTGTAGACCTCTGTGTAGAAAATCAGTAGTGTTTCCACCATTATAACCACAAAATGTAACTTAAAAAAAATAAAATTATCTAAATAAAAATCTCCTTCTGCTTTTTAACTGGCTAATGTACTAGTCACTGTAACTTTGTCTGTGAAAATGTGAACACAGGCTGGTTTCATCTGATTTTACTGAGAATCTGACCCAATGGCAGGCATCAAGAATAACCACACAGGAATAACTGATATTTTTGTTCGCATATAAATTGAGATGGTTTTATAAATTAAAAACTATTAATCAGTCAAGTTAATTCAATGTAAAATTTATTGGTTTTGTTTTCAGGAACCTTCAGAACTTATAAACATGAGTTATCCTGAATTGAAGCCTTTAGACTTTAACTGATGAGTGGAATAAATGCACTCATCAAATTAGACAACTGTGAACAAATTATTCTGTCGATTTTCAAGGCAGCAGGGTTACTTGTATTACTTGTGCTGTGTTTTGTGTTGAACCTGCTTAAATGATTTACAGTGTAGGAACTATTTTCTTTTTAATATGAAAAGAAAGTAAATAATCTAGATGTATAAATATCATTACAGGCCAGAGGGAAAATATGCATTTTCAAATTTGGAGAGAACTGTCCTTTTAACCTTGATTTTGACTTATGACCCTGAGAATATGTTGTTTTTCTTTAGACTTATTGACACTAAAGGTGTCATTTAATAATGCAGCTCCATGTGAGTTTTTTTTTAATTGTTAAATTCAGAGTCAGTGTGAGTAAAAAGAAAAGGAGAGAGTGTCTGTTGCATTTGTGTGTGTGTGTGTGTGTGTGTGAGAGAGAGAGAGAGAGAGAGAGAGAGAGAGAGAGAGAGAGAGAGAGAGAGAGAGAGAGAGAGAGCTCCTTGCAGTATACCGCAGAGCTAGTCAGTAAAAAAAAGGGCCGCTTGGCTGTTCCTATTGAACTTGACCTGCGGGCCAGATCAATGTATGTGTGTGTGTGTGTGTGTGTGTGTGTGTGTGTGTGTGTGTGTGTGTGTGTGTGTGTGTGTGTGTAAGTGCGTGTCCACGAGCGTGAGTGCACGCTGCCAGATCAATGTGTCTCCGTGTGCCATGGAATGAGAGAGCACACTGATTACCCAGGGGTGGCGGGAGGGAGGGGAGTAGGAGGAGGGTGAGGGAGGTGGGAGGGATGAGAGGATGGAGGAGGAGGATGATGATACAGAGGGGAAGGAGGGAGGGAAGGAGGGGAGGGGAGGGGGGGGGGGTGATGAGATTGAGCGGAGGACAGAGCTAAGACCAGGATCAGGAGAGAAGCTCAGATCATTTCATTTTCATTTTCCCTTCATTTCACTGCGAGCTGAGCCATGCGTCGGGGCATTCCACATGGATGAGGTGCCAAAAATGTAGATCCACAGCCAGATGGCATAGATCAGTCGGGAAATAGCAACACAATCTGAATGGAATGGGGGGTCAGTGATCCATGATCCTGTCTTTCCTTCTTCCTTTTTCCTTTTCTGTAAGGCACCTGAACATTCATAAACCCCAAACTGACATGACTAGATAGATGTGCTTCAGCTTTACAAGGCAGACAAAAAACCCTCACCATCCTCAAGGCTGTGGACAGTATTTCGGTCACATTTTGTATTTGTATTTTGTCCCTTATTACGCTCTAATAAAGTATAATAAGGGTGTAATACAGGGTGTAATACAGACAATTTTTGGTTTAATCTAATACAAAATCTTATTAGTGTACTGTAAAATAAAGCGTGACCTGTATTTCTTTATGTGTGTATAAAGATGTTTGCTGTCCTCGCCTGTGTGTCTTCTCTTGTTTTTCTGTGTTTTCATCGTTAAGAGTGTGAAGGACTGTGGCCCAATCCTTCAGCTCAGCAGGGGCTCCTCTCATCTCTCTCACTCAGTGTAGTTCCCCTCACTGGCAGTTCTGTTTGCAAACCCCTGCCTGTGTCCAATCAGCACGTAGTCAGTGTAAAGTGTGTCTCTGTGTGTGTAACAGAGAGAGAGAGAGAAAGAGAGAAGGGGTTTTCAGTGGAGGTGGGAGGTGGTCTGCCTTCTTTTTGAAGGGCTATATTTCATCTCTGATGTATTTTGTATGTGTAGGCTACATACAGCCCATGAGAATTTTACCTCACATTCCAAATTTAGAAGAATGTAACGGTGTATGCTTTTGTGTGTCTGTGTGTGTGTGTGTGTGTGCGTGCGTGCGTGCGTGCATGAAGGAGCCCGGGGGACAATTAAAAAACCTTTGCCAATCCCTCAACTTGTGGGAGAAAATTCATTCCCAGATTTTGCATTTTAATTAAAGGTGCAGTGTGAAAGAGAACAGAGATCATTCACCTGGCTTTCACACCAAACATTCAAGTACAGCATTGCACGGGGCAAACTCGTTATTTTCCTGAGCATCTGCACCAGCCACAGAGGCACAGTGCCACCGTTTTTCAATTGAACTGATCTTTCACAAAATACATTGTCCTTCGTGATTGTGCCCAATGCCATTCCAACACCGACAAATACCTAAATATATGATCGTGCTAGTTTTACAGTAGAGAAGGATGGAAGAGGAGAATTCTTGACATTTGGTGACTCTACTCTCAGTCTCAAGTGTAGAAGAAAAATATCAGGGAGGATGAAGTGCAGAGCATCTAATTAGCAGCTTTTGATGGGTAAAGCTTAATGTAATGCTCTTCATCTCATACTCTGCCTCACACAAACTAAGCATGTACTGTAACAGGGTTCAAGCTGTTAGGCTCTTGGGTTACCCTTTAAAGTTTTTGTGTTGTTGATTTTTTTTTCCCCACTTGAATTGAGAGGAAGAAGAAGAAGAAAGAACATAAGACAACTCATCTTTTGAGTTCAACTATTCATGGTCACTCATATGATAGATTTAGATTTTGTTGTTTTGTTAAAAGGACCACAGGACCTGTTGCTTGTGTGACTTTATCCCAGTACAAAAACACACAGGCTTTTGGAGGGAGAAAGTCATGACATCACTTGACTTCTGGGTGTGTCTTTCTTATCATTTATCTTCACAGTCTTATACTTCAACAGTTTTAAGACAAATTGTGACTTTCTTGTAAAATTAAGTTTTAAATTGACAAACATCGTATGTGTAATTCCTGGGAGAATTCAAATGGAATCATAAAAATATTTGTCTCTTGCCAGTAACTATCATTCATATTTTTTCCCCAAGTCAGGTCCACTGAAGGGGAAGGACTTTACCTCTCTATTGAGATGTGACTCCAACTCCATTGTTGTGACTCCAGTTGCTACTCAGAGTGAAAAAACATCACTGGTGCACAGAGAAGGCAGTCTTGGCTTGGATCTACAGCCGAAGCTCCAAAACATTAACTGTGGCCTCCAGAGGCAAAACTGTCGTCGGATGTTTGCTGACGGGTTTCCAGGTTGCTCATATGATGCCCAATAGAGTCTCATTATGTTTGCTATAAAAGGTAAAGGGGAAATTGACAGTCATAACTAGATGATACCTTAACATAACGTAACATAACTTGATGGATTACTGAATTTTCAGTTTTTAAAATGCCCACAATGATCTTCTAGCAAACACCAGTGATGAGCAATGAAATCATGTCAAAGGAGATAACAGTCATCTTTTGTGCAGCCTACTTGAAATTACATCAGTCCTATAAGCAACTAAGTAAACTTGCATGTCAATAATGTCTGCTACTTTGTATATAGGAGCAATGCCAGGACTCTGCAATCATGTTTGTTGGATAAAACACTAAAATAATCTGTAAACTACTAGAAATCTATTGAGTAAAACTGAGTTTTACTGAAGCTACAATGACCGGTCCATGTTGCAACTGTAGCTTGTTTACCACGGGTGTGCATGTGAGTGTGTGTATGTGATTTCAAAACATCACACACACACACACACTCCTCCCTGTAACCCCTGTGTGTGCAGCTCTACCTCAGAGGGAAATTGAATTGGAGAGTTGACCCTACCTGACACAAGTCAAGCACCATTGATTTTTATTGAAACATGAGCCATCGATACTGAAATTGCTTTTGATTCACGGTACATATGTGCTTCCATGTGTTTGTTTCCTCAGTGAACGGTACAATCTGCATTTGATTGTTGTTTTCATCATCCTCGTCATAATCCGAGTTGTGGCAC
Organism: Lutjanus erythropterus; assembly: GCF_056507025.1. NCBI lineage: Eukaryota > Metazoa > Chordata > Actinopteri > Lutjaniformes > Lutjanidae > Lutjanus > Lutjanus erythropterus. The sequence continues at coordinate 17,121,066 of NC_139331.1, forward strand.
GCTTATTCGCAAATAAACGGCATAAATTATTACAGAGAGATTAATTCATTTATATAAAAAAATCTAAACAAATTTAGCAGTTAACCAATGCATTTAACTTCAAGTTACAAATCAAATTAATACCTTTTCCTGAGCCTTTAATCACGACTTGTTCTTAATTAGCAGGTGGATTTTGCTTTTTGTCATGAAAATTGAAGATGTTAAAAATGTGAACATCTACATTTCAATGACAATGAGCAAATTCCATCTGCTGATGAAGAACATGATAGAATCAAAAGCTCCAGAACAGCTGCTAAATGGACCGTGGGAGGAGGTCATCAGATCCAAGCAAATGTTCAAGCAAATGTGTGGATTAAGGTGCTGTTTGTCAATTTGGTCCTCTCTACTATCAATTCAACAGTCCACCCGAGTTGGTGATTTATATTTGTGCATATATTTCACATGACACGGTGAAAATAATGTCCTTGTTTGGGCTGATGTTGAATTTGGTCACCTGTCAAGGATATGTGCTGACGCCAGGTTCCCACCAGAACACGCCCCCTCAGGTTAATAGAGTGGCAAACATCCTGTGACATGGCTGCCTGTAGTATGGGAAGCTGCAAAACCAGGAGTAAAACATAAATATTTAATTGATAAGTTATTTACTGTATTGATTAATCTAAGGAATATACCTGACACAAAATGACAACTGCAAATCCATGTTTCAGTGCCTTGATTCCAGTTGTTTCTGTGAAGTGCAGTGATCCATTTGCTTCTCTTTTCTTTCACTTTTGGAAATTTGTAAGAAGATAACTTAGATTTCTTGTTGAACCTATTTGTAGTTAATCATATAACAACTCTTTCCATTTTAGATGTGTTTTTGTGCATTCAAGCCGAACACTAACACTCCACCGTCTTTTTGCCCCTCAGATGACCAGTCCACTGCAGTGACTTACTGTGACGTCACACGTGTAATCTGTAATATAAATGGTTAAACACTTGCTTGGATTATTTAAATTTATGGAATGGAACATCAGAGTCAAGAGGTTAAACTAAGCAATATTTCACAAAAAGTCCCCATAGACAAACAAATTCTTCTTTGCAGTCCCATTAATAACCTTGTGACCCCTCAGATTTATCTTGCAACCCCTGAGAAGGGTCTCAACCCCTAGGTTGGGAACTACTAACTTCATACACTCATGAGTCTTGACAGAGAGCCTCATTCTGTCCCTTTCAAGGGTGGAAAGTTCATGACCTCCATATAAACACAGATGCAAAGGCACAAATATACACAAACACATACAGAACCACTGCTTTACATAAAATAATTACAGACACACAGCTCAGGTACTTACCATCTCACACACACACACACATACACACACTTGCCTGATGAATCCAGTGCAGAGAAGCTGTGGTGGTGCATATTGATGCCCAGCCAAGAGCTCCCTGCTGGGCTTAGCTTGATCCCTATGCGCCCCTGGATGGCTTTGCAACTCTGGAGACCAACTCTGTAGTTAACCTGCTACATATATATCCACACACACACACACACACACACACTTCCCACAGAGCCGTGCAAAGCTTCAGCTGTGGTATGTTTTATGAGCCTGAATTCGGCTTTCAGCACACAGCCACAATTCACTGTCACTAGAGAACAAAGCACAGCGACCTGCGTGTGTGTTTCCCCACACATACTGTATGTGTGAAGCTGTCAGGGCTGCTCGTAGCTGGGACTCTTTCCCTCTCTAACACATGCTGATAGACACTCATATTTCCTGCGGTAACAAGCGTGAAAATGGCCTCATAAATCCAAAGTGGTTTTACAGAGACCACATCAGCGGCCTAAAGAAGACGTATTATGTAAATAAAACAACACGCCATCAGTAACGCTGGCTCGTTGCCGCCACCACATCATAATGACTCAGTGGGAGACTTTTAGCAGAATACGGCAACAGTTCGATTAGGTGTGTTGTTGTACATATATGTGTGTGTGTGAGCCCCCCACGCAGACACACTCCTCTGCTCCATAATTTGATATTTCATCATAAGTCTCTATCCCAGCATGCTGTGGCTCTCTGCAGCCCGCCATGGTCCAACGATCTGTCAGCAGAGCACAGGGAAGGCAGGGCCAATCCACTTCCTCGGTGTCACACGCACACACATGGACACACACACACACACCAGTCACACTGTTTATTAAAGGTGAAGGGGCGAGGAAAGGTGTGTGTGTGAATGTGTGTGTGTGTGAAAAAGCATGCATACAAACATAAAATGGACTCGTGCACAGCCGAGTTTTCAGTGTGCGCTACAGTGGAGCTTTGATGCACAAACACACTCTGAGAAATAAGTGTGCTAACAAGAACCATAAAGGGTTCTTCAGCCTGTCCCCATAGGAGAACTCTGTTTGGCTCCTGTTAGAACATTTTATAAAGGTTCAACTTGATATCCTCTCACTGGATTCTACCTAGAATCAAACATTAATTATTATAACTAGAACCATCTGTGAAATGTTCCAACAAGAACACTCTATGAGAGGTTCTACAGAGAACCTTACTATAGTATAAGAAGCCTCTAATATTTCAAGGTTTTTATCTACAACCCACTAAAGGGGCTCTACCAAAAAACCTTTAATGGTCCTTCAGGAGGAACCATTATTTTTAAGAGTACACAACTGAAACTCACATATTCAGTCTCTCTCTTTCTCTCTCACACACACACACGCACACTCATGCACACGCACACACACGCCCTAGCAGCTCGCCTAGCTCCGACCCGTGATGGATTGGCTGCACTCCTGCCGTGACAGACGAGCGATGGATGGAGAGCTGAGAAGATGAAGGGAAGAAAGGGATGGAGGGGGGAGTGTGTGTGTGTGTGTGTGTGTGTGTGTGTGTGTGTGTGTGTGTGTGTGTTGGAGGAGAGAAAAGAGCTGAGTGCAGTGGTCTTGATGCCAGGGAGGATCTTACATGGGGCCAAGCAGATCATTTCCTCCTCGGCAGCACGTGTCATTTCCTCTAAACAAACAGCCCTTCTGTGGACAGGAGAGAGGCTGGAGGCCTGCCCTGTCAATCTCCCTCTCCTTGCCTCTCTCTCTGTCCTCCTTCGTCTCCTCTGTGTGTGTGTGGGAGGAGGTGTGTGTGTGTGTGTGTTTTGCGCATAAAAGTGCCATAAATGAAAGAGTAAGTATCAGCACTGGTAGGTCAATTATAGACTTTTTGGCTCACACATATTATTTACTTTAAAATGGACACAGAAATTAGTAATTTATTTGATCAGTTGATAGAGAAGTTACTTAAAGCTTTAATATAATGAAGGAGCTCTACCCATGAACAACAGTTTACTTGTCATGAGGAATTAGTGATAACTAAGCCTGACATCTTCTGGTCGGTTGGTTGATTTTTTGATCGTTATGCTCTTGTCCGACAAAACCTAATTGGTTGGATACATGGTGGTGTTACTTTCATAAGGAGAGAATGCTTGATAATACGTTATTGTTGGAGGTGAGACATATTCACACCTGGTGTATTTTATTTTTGAATGACAGGTTATTTACATGGCACCAAACTAATTGACGCCACGTCAAAATATGAGCACAAATCACATCGGCCCCTCGTCTCAGTGGACAGAGGAGCTGAGAGGATAAGAAGTTAATTTTTTGATGACAACGTGCGTTGATTTTACTGTCAGACTGCTCTATCAATGAGTGCCGTAACTGTAACTGTTCAAGCTCAATAATGGAACGACACTGACTTTCTATGACCCGACTTTTCAAAAACTCAAAATGAAACAAGTTATGCCATGTTTTATGTTGTTTTACTGTTTTTGCAGGTTAACCTGTTAGACTGGTGAAACTTTCATGCAACTTAAGTTGGTTGAATCTTAGGTGAAACTAAGCTGTAATCAAATTGCAGCGTGTCAAGGCCTCTGCAGCACGCTGGACAACTGAAAGTGAAACGCAACAGTTGCAGAATTTTCAACAACCAGTTAAAAGGCCGAACATGTCAAACTACCATGGATGCAGAATTCAGCACAACTGACAAAACAATGAAACAGACGATGGTCCTTCAGACGCTTGAGAGAGGAGATTTTCCTCATGGACTTCATGTAAGGCTTTTAACCGCTGCTGTCAACAAACAAATGTGAGAGTTTTGTAATGGTTGTTTTAACATTTTGCTAACGTCTGTTGTCGGTTTTCTTAGCTGTTCTAAAATCTGCTGCTGTTATCACCATCTATATAAAGTTTGGTTATTCAATTCCTCCTGTCTTGCCCGAAGGATGAAACTTAGACTATTACAGAAGGGGTGACAGAGATGTTGTTCTGGATGAACTTGCTGCACTACTTGGATGGAATAAAAGAGGCATCAGCTACAACTGTAAGTGGAAAAAGTGATACAACAGGACCAAATTGATAATATCCAACAGGAAGGGTTAGGGTAGTGAAAATGATATGAAATACTTATCACTGTAAATGTAGCTACAATGACCCTTCCTACTTGACATAATTAGTTAATTATTAATTATTAATTAATAGCAAAGAAACAATACAAAAAATGAAAAGTAGGCGATCTTGCAATCTAATAATAATAATAATTATTATAATAATAATAAATGTGTTGCATAATGACAAGTTGCATGGAACTAGTTGCATATAAGTTTCACTGTGTAAAGCCAGCCTTAAACTCTACGTTAATATGTGACACGGCTAATGTGGCTATTCCCACAGGCTGGAGTGATATTGGGCTAATGTTGTCCAGAGAAACTGTGTTAATGTTAAGTTTCATTTGAGGCCAGCTAAATAACGACAGTAGTAGGTTGGATGCCAGTAACTGTTTTACATGTTGCTTTTTGTTTGTACTGCAGCAGGAGCTGCGATAGCTTTCTTGATGAAACCAATGTGACCCTTGTCACCGGTGTGTGTGTGTGTGTGTGTGTGTGTGTGTGTGTGTGTGTGTGTTGCTGTATGTAGATTTACTTGATAGGTATGACCTTAAGGTAATGATATAGCTACATGTCAAAAGAAATGGGCAAACTATAGGAATTAATTTGCTTGGCAAAGTTTGTGCAACTTTGATCAACACCAATTTACACTACCAGGTAGAGTCACTCATTGCACTGTTTTCTTTTCCCATCGACTAGTTGATTGGTTAAGGATAGGAAAATTTTAGTCAACCAAAGTTTTCTTTGGTTCTTTGGTCAAATTCTTCACTTTTATTCTGTCTCAGAGTAACTAACACCATGCTGAATTTGTGAGACCATCCAACACTTGATGGAATAGGTGCAGACACAGAGGGCCTCTGGAAAAAAAAAAAGAAGCTATATTTGCAAAAAAGTGAAACCTGGCTCAACTTATGCAACAATGCATTGCAGCGTCATCCTTAGATACACTGCAAACAAACCACATACATGAAAGTGCACATTCACTGTAGGACACTGTGGACAGACGATAAAATGACTGAGAATTTTCTAGAGTTGTAAAATGTTTCTGCATTATACTGCAAACTACCGTTTTGGTGTTTGGCGTGAATTTACCTTTCTGGATCACATTTCATTGTCTCACTGGTACCTGAAACAATGCCCCTGTCAAAGCAGCTGTTTTTAGTCTGAACACCCAGGAAGTCACATATGAAGCAAAAATACCACACATCCACTGCTTCCAGCCTCTCGGTGTGAGAATTATCTGCTTTTTTGTATCACTGTAAATTGAACATGTTTCGGTTTTGGACTGTTGATTGGGGAGAAAATGTGATGGGGTTTTATCACCATGTTCTGACATTTAAAAAAATAGCCGGTTAATTGAAAAAATAATTGACCGTTGGGGTTCAGGTGGCCTGGTGGTTAAGGCGAATATCAGATAACCGCATTGTCCCTGTTTTGATTCCAGTCAGGGACCTTTGTTGCATGTCATACACCTCTTTTTCTCCACGTTTCCTCTCTGTATCTACACTGTGTCAGCTATCAAATACATACAAAAACATCCCAAAAAGTATGATCAGGAATTTGATAATGAAAATAGTCTTGCAGTCCTGTCTAAATACAAATAAAGAGTGATGATGATGTGTATGTGCATACAGAACCTCTGTGCAAGTGCCTATACCACCTGTCGTTGCTGCAGTAAATAGCCATGTCAGGCATTGTGTCAGACATGATTTGTGTTTTCCAACCAGGAGTGTGTTGTGTGTGCAAACTACCAATTACATTTGCTCCTAATTACACACTTAAAGACGTAATTAGGCCTGCCTGTTCCATTGCTACACAAAGAGATATCACACAGTACACCGAGGCACTCTGTGGAGGGAGAAGGTTCACACATAGGCATGCAAACACGCACACACGTGTTTTAATTAACATATTCATCGTGCACACTTAACACGTATGGAAACCAACAAATGTAATGGCCTGTTAGTAGCTTTATGTGCGATGGGTTTATACAATGGCCAAGACAGCTCAATGCACTGCAACACAAGAAAATACATGCTAAATAAAAAGAAAAGAAAAAATGTAATCACCACTTTGACAACATGTTCGTCACATTAGATGGGGGAAAAAAAAACTGCAAATAAGTACAAGACAAGCTAATTAGGAAATGCAATCGCATGAGTGACAACAGCATAAAGAAACAATCTGCAAATGCAGAACATTTAAAAAAAAAAGACACCCAGCTGCAAGATGTCTATAATCATGTTCTTCATAATATCCCCCCGAAACGTGTGTGCTGTATCTCATTTCTGTTGTGTTGTGAACAAAGTCCACCATTTCTGTGTTTGTTTGCCACAGAATCTTTATTAAATGTGACTTCTGTGTAGATAACTGGCAATTCATTTGAATCATGGAACTTTTTTTTTTCTGTTGTCATTTTCAGCTGTAACTGTAGCTTTTAAAGATAGAAACACAGTGGTCACAACTATCAGACGTTCTTGATGTGCTTATTTTATGCGTCACCTTTGTTAAACCATCCAGCAGCTATATCTCACCACTGGTCAGATTAACTGCTGGTAAACTCAAGTTGTCATTTTCTTGTGGCCCAACTAATAAATTTGGTCTTCAACCTAATATTAGTGAAAGAGTTTTTATTAATGTGATATGAAATCATAAAACATGCATTTTAGATGAATGAGATGTATACACTCTGAAATAACATTGTTCAAAAAAGAAAACCATACAGATTTTTTGTGCCCAGAAGTTATTGTAAACATTTTGATTGATTCTATCACATTTGCACAATTGATTTTTTTCCATTTGGGGACAGTAGACGCACAGTACAAGATAAAATGAATGAATGCAGGCTAAAATCTTTCTTAGCCGGACTCGGGGAGAATCTGAGTGAAGGCTGGATAATATTCCTAAACAGCTGCGAACATGGACAGCTACAGAAAATATGGACACATCGTAGTTCTGGAGGAAGAGAGGCCTTGCCTGGAAAGGCTGAGTTTGTAGCTCAGAGCAAATTAATACAATACAGTCTCTGGCTTTTGTTTAGTATGTTTTATATATCTGGTGTTACCAAAGTGTTGCACATTTCTGATCAGTCCTTAGTGTAATTAGCACACATTAAACCAGAGTGTGTCAGGTTGAGTATAATTCAAGCTTTAACTTGACTTGTTGACAACATGGGAACGTTCCTGTTACTCTGAACATCCACCAATGCTGCTAAAAAACTGGTAGTTCAGTAAAGTGTTGCCTGATTTATATGGATTAAAAAAAGGGAAAGAATAGTTGAATATTCATATTGAACAGCCCACAGTACAGCCCTATTGCTAACTGTCTGTTTGGTGCTGTCCTTTTGAGTTTTTTTTCTATCAAAGAGGTGCTTGCTGCATGATGAGGGTGTGAAAGTGAATCAACATGTTAGCCAAATATAAGCCGAGAGACACTAAAATGCTCTGTAGAGCTTGCCTGCTTTTACATGCACAGTTATTTCATCCATTTTAAATATAAAAACATCGGGCCTCATGCCTCATTGGGCCTTTTCATATTCTTGTCTTAAATTTCTCTTACTTTTGTTCGTATGATGGGCTTGTACGAACACGTCGTACTCGTATTCAGACAACTGTGTAAATGATCCACCCATCCATATATGAGTGCACGTGCATGAGACTTGTAAATTAGCACAATTAACGCCCCAATAATACCATATAAGGCTACGCTTCCTGCCCTATAAACACTCACCACAGCCACAGTAAGGGGTGATTGATAACTGCAGCAGGAGGAGATGCCAAGGCGAAGTTTTCATCATGGGGACAGTGGACAGAGTGAGGATGGTGCGTGAGGATGAGGGGCAACTAAACCTGCATGCACAGGTATATGGCCAATACACCTGGCAGTAGGTAATAATGTATCATTGAATGAGTGGTGATAGGCTTTATTAGAAAATGTACAATTATTATAATTTGAAATGTAGTCAAACAGGATAATATCGACATAATTATGAAGTAGAATTTATTTTTCACTTTCAAAGTATCTTCAAACTAATAAAATATACAATATAATAACAGCAGACTAACTGTGCATGACTCCACAACAGCTCTGGACCACTTGCGAATTGTGTTCAAATTGGAAAGAAATTACAAAATATGAGAAAACTCGTGAATGAGACAAGTTCTCCTAAATCGCGCTTAAGAGCATATCTCTTCATACAAATGGTTCTTACACAAGGCCCAGTGACTGAAACGGCTCTGAAGAACTTTTAGCGCTCTTGGTCACTGTAATTTCTGACAAACTGCATCAGTCAGGATGCCCTTGCATGTACTGAACTAAAGGTACACACACTTTATGCTTAGCAGCCCCTTCTTCATCCTTCTGTTGCCTCTGTCTAAATTACATTATCCAGTAAAAATGTTACCTCCTTTAAAAAAATAACCTAAAAGGTAAATAAACATGAACAAAATAAAGATATGACAGCCTGGGAAATCACATACAGAAGTGCACAAACACACCTAATCGTTACCTCAACAAGCATGCTGGGGCATCCAAGGCACCGAGCTACAAGAGGAATGAGGCACGAGCCTTCGTCTGAACCTTGAGATATGAGCAGTGTGCGTGTGTGTGTGTGAGAGAGAGAGAGAGAGAGAGAGAGAGAGAGAGAGAGAGAGAGAGAGAGAGAGAGAGAGAGAGAGAGAGAGAGAGAGAGAGAGAGAGAGAGAGAGAGAGAGAGAGAGTGTGTGTGTGTGTATTTAGCAGCCCTCACTCTCTAGCTGGCTGCTTAAGAATCCAGTCACATCTCTTGCTAGCAGGCAGGCAGTAAGGCGCTTTCACGCTCACAGGTTTGCTTTGGTTGGGTCTAATACCCTTTCTCTCCCTGTATGTGTATGTATACTGTACGTGTGTGTGTGTGTGTGTGCGCGCGCATGCATGAGCATATGCCTAAATCTGACTGTACAATATGTGTGTCATACTCCCCACTTCTTTGTTTCTTTACTTTCTGTTTATGTGTGACAGTTGTGTGTTCATGTTTATGCCATGTGAGAGTGTGTGTGTGTGTGTGTGTTGGCTCTCGGCAGCACTGATAAACCCACTTAGACTCTCCCCTGATCTGTTCGCTCTGGGCTGGCAGCCCCCTGCTTTGGCTGACACACACACACACTCACACTCACACACACACACAGAGCCCTCTGCTTTAGCTGCTAGCTGATCTGTGACGGCCTGCCACTCAAACGCAGCTCCGTTGAGACACTGCACAAAGGAGGAGGAGAGGAGGATGCTGGGAGTGGAGGGAGGGAGGAAGGGGGGGAGGAGGAGGGGGAGATGGTGCGGGGGTGAGGAGGGGAGAGAGGCGAGGGTATCAGTGTCTTTCTTTCGGGTGCCTGCTAGCTCCCACTCTCTGGCTGTCTCCTTATCTCCCTGCTCCTCACTCTCCTCCACCTGACTGGCTTTGGCAGCTGCTCTTCACTCCCCAACTCCCCTCCCCTTTACTCTCCCCTCTATCCCCCCCCAGCCCCCCATCTCTATTTCCTCCTGTCTTTATTTTCCTACCTGAGCGAATGCCAGTTCATCTCGCCCTCATTTACTTCTCAAGATGGGAAGACTTAGCAAAAGATGAAAGGGAAAAAGGCAAAGAGAAAGAAAGAAAGAGAGGCAGAGCACATCATAGAGACGGTCTGTAAAGGCATTTTGCAAAAAAAGAAAGAAAATGCACTGTATGGAAGAGAGAAAAAAACATTTTTTTCAAGGAAATGTGTTGATATACAGTGAGAAAAACAGAGCGGAGACAAGAGGATGAGCAGAGGAAAACTGTATAGGTTTTTTGTGTGGCTGTATCACTGGAATGCAGCTACAAATGTGTAGCCTGTGCAGCTCCTGGTGTTGATTTTCTGCAGCAACCCCAGAAATCTACTCCCTTTACACAAGCTAACCACACAAATTACAATAAGATTGGTGCATGCAAATTACACACACACACACACACACACACACACACACACACACACACACACACACACACACACACACACACACACACAATCTTAATTTGGTTTAAGTGTTATTTGCCCAGGTTTTAAGCTAAATTAAATTACAAAATACTTTGTGCACGCCCTCTAGATTGCAATATACAGTAGAAGCATTTTCTTCTCTGATCTGAAACATTGTGGTTTGGGTTAAAATAACTACTTATTTTACTGTGAAAGATTAAAAGTAACACTACAGATAATAAACTCAGTTACAGTTCAATGGGCCTGACTCAGTTAAAACTGGTTTACAGCAGATTCCTGTTCTGCAGCACATAAAAGACAAAATCACATCACGAAACAAGAGACAGTCAAAAAGAAACAAAAAGACAGCAACACAGATATTCAGTGAGGAATGGCACAGCTCGATATGAAAAAGTAGCTACCAGGTAAAAGTGCAAGTGGAGTAGAGTTGAGCCACGTGGCTGTGCAGTGAAAATGTACAGCAGATTTAGCGTTACAGAACTTTAAAGGGATAATTCACTCAAAAATGGCAATTCAGTTATCATGTATACACTCTCATGCTGATTGAAGGCTGGGTTTATTTTGTTAGTTTGTAAAACACTGTTGGAGTTTCACAGAAAAACAGCATTGCAGAATCTCCAAAACAATGACCACTTTTCAAACTGAACTGAACTGGCTAAAAACATGGTGTAAATTATGTATTTTAAGTCAACTTGGCATGTCTTGGCCTGAGGAGACTTGGGTTACACCAGATGAGCAGTATGGAGGCATTTTGTGTTTTTTTTTGGTTTTTGTTTTTTTACATTTGAAAACTGGTCATCATTCCTTTCCATTGTTTTAGAGATCATGCAACGTTGTTTTCCTGTCAAACTCCAGCAGTGTTTTGTGGACTGAAAAACTAAACCTGACCTTCAATCTGCATGAGGGTGAGTAGATAATGACTGAAGTTTCAGTTTTTGGTGAATTATCCTTTTAAGGGTCTTTCAGCTCATTCTTTTGGTTTTAGGACCTACAGCTTTATTGTTCTTTGTTCCCTCTCACTACTTTCATAGCATGTTTTTTTTCTGAAAATGTACAACACTGCTTATTAGGGCTGCACAATTAATCGCAATCACATCAAAATCTCAATGAAGCCAAGTGCAGTATCCAAATCACAGAACCAGAAGCAAACTGTTAGATTTTGAAAAAGGAAAAATGTGAGAGAAAACAACAAGGTCTTCCCCCCCCGCCAATTCTTTCTTTGGTTATTTTCATCATTTAACAATCAAATATTTCCAAATGAATACAACCAATAATAGGGATAAAATGAAATAATAATGATGACCAAAGGGAAAAGAAAAAAATAGGAAAAAATACAATACAAAATAGTTATAATTAAAAAAAGACAGAGAGAAAAGAATAAATAAATAAATAAATAAATCTTTGCTATTAAAAGTGTAAGTGCACTGTTGCAGTAGTGCATCTTTCAGAATTAGTCTGAGCAAATTAAATGTTGGGCGTCTTTGCTGATTCCACTTGAGCAAAATGCACATCTTTGCGATATGATATTATGCCAATCTTCTTCACAGACATGCAGTCCAGCTTCCTGTCCAGTTCAGGACCAAAGAGATACTGCTCTGACAGAAAACAGAAATTTCAAAACCTAAGTTATTAAGACTAATTATTTAACATAATCTTGCATTTAGCAGCTTAAGAGCCACACATCCCTTCAGAAATTCGATGGAGGAGACCAAAATTAGAGCTAAAAGGAGAGTGAATATTAGACTTAAATCTGTCATGTGGCCATGAACACAACTCCAAACCAAATGGTAAATAGGAAACTGTAACGTGATATTTAAAGTGATAATATGTTGATGCTTCGCTTACAGTTGTTTGTGCTGCCCTCAAGTGGACAGAAAAAAACAATTAATGCAGGTTTAAACGAGTAAAAAAGGTGGTTCTGAAAAATCTGGAGTCAGGATTTTCCTCGTCAGCATGTGGCTGGGAAATCAACACTACAGCAGCTTCTGCCACTGTGTTTCATTAAGGTGACGATTGTGTGAAAGTGAGAAAACAGCGCGTGACAAAGCAATCCTGATAGTGGAAGCGTCTCTATACTGGACCAGAGGGAGAAAGATAAAGGAAAGACACAGTGGGACAGAGCAGGGAAGCAACAGACAAATAGAAACTGAGAAACAGAAAAAAGGGCGGTGATGTCCAACAAGCCGAGACGAATGACGCCAACAAAGTTGGTGATAAGATTGAGGTGGAGTAAAGAGACAAAAGAAGAGTTTGTGGTGGAAGAGAAAGAGCATACTCAGCAATATGGATCCATAGCCCTGGGTTAGTGAAGACGGAGAGAACTCTTCATCAGCACCTCGACTGCTGCCGATATCGCTGAGTCATCATCGCCCCGATACACGGCTGCAGGATAAAAAATACAAGGCCTCTGACATCATCACCTTCATTATCACTCATCGGCTGGTCTTGTCTTTATGACAGCACAAGATGAATGCTGTCATGTGTATCATTTAATATAAGGGAAAGACAAAATATTCACTTTTAATTCACTTTCTAAATAAAATCAAACTGTTGGTGGAGTTCATCCCTTTAACTATTCTTCCCAAAGCCTAGTGGGAGACGCCTCGAGCTATTGGGCATCTTTCCCGGTGCCAGCCTCGCACCTGCCCCTGGCAAAAACAAAATAACTATGCAAAACTCTCTTTCGCTCTTGCAGGCTCCCCTCTCCTTCCTAGTTTCCTCTTTTCCTCTTTCAGTTTTTAATTAAACTGAAGCAGAGGGCTGCGAAAACCTGCTACTAATTACACAGCCGCTGCCTCTCTCTCCCTCACTCTTTCTCTTCTGTTTGCTTGTTTCTCCTCTCTTCTCCCTCTCTCTTCCCTCCTCTCTGAGCTGAGCTGGAGCTCCGCCAACAGCCTGTGGAATCACTTACCAGCTACCACGACGGGGGAGAGAACGTACACATGTCGGCGTGTACACACACACACACACACACACGGACACACAAACACACACTGGCACGGATGTGTGCGTGCACGGACGCAGACGAACCTTTTCGCAAGTCGAAATGTGCAAAATGCAGACTTAAAAACACACACGCAGGTCACACTCAAGACATCCTGACAGGCTCGTGCTTACCCATTTTGCAGCTTAGCTTACCCGCTGTAACTGTGTGTGTTTGTGTGTGTGTGTCGCAGGCACGGGGGTGATCAGCTCCCTAATGAGAGAGAACACTAATCATATTTCACACTGACACAAACACAATCACAACATCTGTATCCACTGTGGCCCGCCCTCTCACTCCTCTCCCCCCTTTGCCTCTGATGCACAGTATCTCACCTCCCCTCTCCTCCCTCCTCGCATCTTTCACCTCAATCCCACGCTTACCCTCACATCCTCTCCATCAGATTACAAAAAATTTCCTATCTTAAGTCTTGAATAAAGATAGGAACACAGTCGGAAATACTTGGTCAGAATGTCGCTGTGATAGAAACATCCTATCATCCTGCCATCTTTCATCCTCTCTTACCTCAGGTTAGGAAATCCTAAATACTCAGTCCAGCATCACTTATCAACTTTTATGTCTGTTACCTAGCAACCAGCATTACTTTCTAATCTAGCTAAATAAGCTAAACAACTACACAACCATTGGTTTTCACTGAAATGTAGTGAAATATTCATTGAAACATACAAAAAAAGCAAAAAGAACGATAGGCACTTAATTTTAAGATAGATGAGTCAGAGGTTAGAGAAAGCTAAAGGTGTTCATTTTGGTAAATTTCCAAAAATGCTAACTAGGGAGATAAAAGAACGAAAGTGGGCACACGCAGATCCCAGTGTATCCACCATCTATTTTGTAAAAGTAATACAAGAGCAGTCAAATGGATAAACAAGTTAACTAGCACTATCATTAACTACAAAGTCTAACATAACCCCCAGGTCTGAGCCTAATTCCACCCACTGCATAATTTTGAAAAATGGTAAAAAAAAGAAAAAAAAGAAAAGTGGACTGGCCAACGCTCAGTTTAGCAGCAACAGCTAGAGCTGTTACTGCTAGAGACTGTCTGCACTTGAAACAAAGAGAGTTGGAGTTTTGACAGTCACCATCAAGCACATTCATGACCCTTTGTAAAAGTTTCTGTGTGGTGGGTTGCCTGTTGTAGCTGAGCTAACTGCAGCTTAGAGACGCTAAGAGGGAGTAGTGTCAGTACATCGTCCTGCTGTTTTAATCGAGGGGAAAAAAACGCAGCCTTTAAAATCTTCCACAGTCATCAAAGGCACCAAGTTTTAAAAATACTTCGCAGAGCATTAACAAAAACAGTGTCAGCTCCTGTGAATGAGTTTTGATCAGTATAGTCACCTAACACCACACCAGGGTTTTAACCAGTAGAGGGCAGTCACAGAATTCAAATACTTTGCGCTAAATGTCAAGATTTGGACCTAAATCAATCAACAACAATATTAAACGCTCATATACATTCAGCTGAAAAAAAGTGATTTGGGGATTTATGTACTATTTAATTACTACTAGAAGTGGAAAATGAAAGTTAGGACAGCTTAACAGTTATCCTGAAGTTGGGAGAGTTTATTTAAGGAAATTTGGAAAATTGGGAAGTAAGAAAGCTTGTGTAATAAACTTTGTTTTAAATCTTCTGTTAGGATAGAAACAATGACTTAAGAACTGTTCATCTGTAATGATTTTCCTCCTACATCAGGCCCTTTAACTCTAATTACCATGGTTACCAAACATTTAAGATAGGATCTGCAAGTTAGGAAGTTTTTGTAATATGACCCCAACTTTCTATCACTTCCTTTTCCTCTCTGTCCTTTTTCTCATTTATCCTCCCTGAAGTGATCAAGGAGACACTGAGCACAGAGGTAAAGCTTGAAACTGACACCACTCTCACCCTCTCCTTTTCTTCATCTTTCCCCCTGTCTTCCTTCATCAAACTGTGTATATCTTCTCTGTTTCTCTCTCTCTCTCCTTTCCATCTTAATACAACTCGCTCTTATTTAAGCTTGTGCTTTGAGGGGGGTGGTGGCGGCGGCGGAGGCGACACTGTAATTTAACAACGGGTCGTCCAATCCATCATGCAGACAATGTACACACACTGCTGCCATGCATCACCTGCAGGCGAGTGCGTGCGTTTGGTGTGTTTAAGTAAGAGAGAGCAAAGGAGTGAATCAGTGAGAAGCAAAAGGGGCAAAGGAGGGAGACGAGGGGGGGGCACAGAGAATAAAGGGGAGGAAGCAACGGCAGAGATAACACAGAGTGCAATATAAAGGCAAGTCCAGAGTCACATCCACAGAGGAAACACACAATAATGGCTGTGAGCAGTGTTGGACAGAGGAGGGAGTGATAAAACAGGAGTGGTGGCTTGATGATAGGAGGTAGAGGGAGCAGATAGAGAGATGCAGCTTTAGCTAAAGTAGCTGGACAGCAGGAGTGGGCGGGACACAGAAGCCCCCTCTGCTGCAATCAAGCCTCTGTCACCATCTGGACGCCATTTTAAAACCATCAGCTCTGGCTCCCCATGTAAACAAGGGCACGACCCCAAACATGCTCCCCTCACTAAATGGGCTCTTTCTGGCAGCTGCAGACCCCAAAATGGCTGACTTTGTGGGGTGAGAACTGGAGCCAGAATGGCTGGCTGACTGTATTACAGAGGAGGGCGTTCTGTTCTTCATTACTGCAGTAGTTCTGACTGTGTACAAAAGATGTTACGCTGTCATTTATCCAAAACGTGTTAGTAGAAGCTGTGCTCCAACACCCCCAGAACAGGCTGACTTTGAGGAAAAGGGGATTCGTGGCGACTCCCTCAATTGAATTTTAAAGCTATAATATGTAACTGTTATGCATTAAAATGTCTAAAAATGCTTGACTTATATATTGTATGTTCAATTTTGCTCCAAGACAGATAGGCAAGAAAAGGAAAGATGTGATAGTTTATCAGGACAAATCAATACATCACAGATTTTTTAAATGCAAAACCAAGTAGATATTTATTTCTATGGCCCTGTTAATCATTTTAAAACTTTTAAACATGAACTAAAACTGTCTTGGTTCATCTTTCCACTGTTTCAGCAGTCACCAGCTCAGCTTTGGTCAAAATAAACCCCTAATTCACTGCATTAGATTTGAAAATATTATGAGCAAGTAAGAGAGGCAGCAGGGAGAAATATGATTTAAGGGTTTATTTCGACCAAGCTAGAGATGGTGATTGCTGCGGCAGCGGAAAGACAAGCCAAGATGTGAGTTTGTTTCTGTCAAATTTTAATAAAGTGTTTTACAATGATAAATTTACTGTTGCTATAAGTGGAGTCTGGTGGCTTTGGTCAGAGCAATAAATCAGCTGTTTTTGGTTAAAAAAAAAAATCACAAAAAGGTCTGTTGGTGGAGCGATCCTTTGCATAATGTTGTCAGACACTTAGAATAAAAATCTGAGTCTGTCAGGGGCAAAAAAAAAGTGCAACTGCCTATAAGGATTACACTGCAGTCCCAAGTATAGATAAGTCAATACTTTTTTTCAATTGCATTTGTTAAATGCATTACAACAATGGTTCCCAAACCAGTGGGGTGTAAAGTGTAAACTGCAGGGGAGCATGGATGACCAGGGAAGAAATATAAAGTGAAACAAAGTCGAATAAAAGTTTGTAAACCACTGCATTACAATAAGCATTAATTATAGTATTAAAAGTACCGTACCTATTAAAAAAAAAAAAAGACCCAAGTGCTCATTCACAGCCTCGGTTCAATTCAGTCTTTATTGTCTGGCCTGTAATTTAAAAGAAGAAATCCTATTTTGTGTGCTTATAAGTTTTTTCTTTTCGCAGTGGGAGAGAAAGATGTATTTTTTTTAAACTAGAATTATAGTGAAGTTTAAATTTCTGCTAGTGTGACAACTCACCAGTTGCAGCTACTATTGCAGTCCATTTCACAGTCTCCCACAACACTGGACCAGTTTGGTTGAAAAACACTGAAGCAAGTTAGCATGAATTAAATGATGGTCCAGTAATAACAGTCAGAACTGCAACGAGCAATTTCCCTCACTATCAATTAATGTGACAATGATTTTCTTAATTTGTTGATAATCATCTTATTAAAAATGAAAAAAAAAAGTGAAAAAAGTTCCAGCTGTTGCCCTCAAACTGCCTGTTTTCTCTCGACAATTGTTCAATGTCCAGAGATAGTTAATTCACAATCATAGAGGACATGGAGATGTTTTTCCTGCTTAAAAATGTGTAAATTTATATACACACATATATATGTGTGTGTGTTGTTTTGCTCCGATTTCTTAATCTATAGTCTTTGAGTGCTTTAAAAAAATGCTCTGTGAATAAAATGTATTATTATTTTATTATAAGAAGTTAGTTTGTGACCTACAGTTATATTGCTAAGCAAAAATGACAGTGTAAAAAATTATTTTTGCTATGAACAGGTCCACATCTTTCGCTAAAATAGATGCAAGCTATTGTCGCCTTCCCACTAACAGGTTAAATTTAATTGGCACTTAGATTAACACAAACAAATAAGCAAACAAGGATCATGAATGGCAGATTATTGAGAATTATGATGTGCTTACATGGGTGTGGGACAGAGATAGAGAGATAGAGTCTGTGACAGAGAGAAACAGAGGGAGCATGTCAGAGGGATGTGTGTATTCCTGTGGGGGATTGTGCGTGCGTGTGTGTGTGTGTGTGTGTGTGTGTGTGTGTGGGAACATGTGTGTTTGTGAGCAACACAAAGAGAAACAGTTGAAGATCTGATGCAAAGTTCAGACACGCGCACACACACGTGCATGCACACACACAGGCACACATTGAAAGCAGAAGTGTGATAATGACATGGAAATGATATGGTAATGATATGGTAATCTGGCAACATTATTCTGCCCACCAGAGACTAGCAGGGAGAAGAACCTGCCACAAACTACTGCGCGCACACACACACACACACACACACACGCACAGACACACACACACAGACACACATGCACAGGGATGAGGTGAAATCTATGGACTGACATGGCTAAGGAGAGTTGGACCCGTGTGGAGGATTTGTGGGGGTGTTGTTGTCAAAATGTTGATGAAAGGAAGTAGCTTTCGTTGTTTATACCAATTTACAAAACTTAAACATGAAAATCATAAAAAAAAAAACCTTAACTTAATTGTTGACTTCTAAGCTTTCTCTAAGCTTATGAGCTGAATCTCTGCTGATGACAACTGAGCAGATGAACTGACACAAGATCGTCTCCAGCAGATGAACAGTAACTCAACTTACTTACAGTTTCTTTTTGTTAAACTACCTTTTCAGAGGTCATGAATAAACCTTTACCCGCACATATATTTATATGTATATTTATAAATATCGAGAGAGTATATAGATTGTAGGTGAATTCTGAAATAAACCTAAAAACAGACCACAGCATCAAAATAGAGAAGCTGAACATAAAGCAATGTACTATTAATAGACCTTTCACTACACAGACTGTAACTTTTTACATTGAATACAACACTGCCACCCTCTGGATAAACCAATACACTGCAGTATTTACAATGTACAAAACATGCAAACTACTGATTGAACAGAAAATAATGGATAATTTGAACTTGGGTGGTAGTTAAATGGAAGTGTTACTTAGGAATTCAGATCCTGTGAGTTCATCCATATATATGTCTATAAGCTGTCTATTAACATGCACATCATACAGTAATATGGTATCACTTCATAATAAGCCTGCCCCTACAAATGATCTATAAATTGTTATTAATTAGGTTAAAAACACAGTATATATCATTAATAAACAATTATAAATAAGATAGACCACAGTTTTTATATGTCAAATATGACTCGCTGTTTGAAAAGGTCTAGCCTTCTACGAATTAACCTCACTAACGAGTTACTGACATTCAGAACAGACAAAAAGGTATTGAAAAGTGTAAAAGGAGACCAGAGACTTAACAACACAGATAAATGGGGGCTCACTATTTGGCAAGCAACATATCACTGTTGCCCTTTTTTGTGTTGTAACAGCTTGTTAATGATTTATAGTGTTAATAACCTATTATAAACCATTTATAAATCATTTATAAGGGTAAAGTGTATCAATAAAATAACTATGCACTATATATAGCTCATCAATAAAACAATGTAATGCTTATATATACTGTATATAGACACTGTTATTCAGATGACTTGATTCAGTTTTTATTTTTTTGTGATCTAACTGGGATGAACTATGAAATATTTTCATGAGATTAGTTTTGTGGCGACTATCCTTTTCAAGTCGACTAGATTAAAATAACTTAATATCTGACAAAAAAAAATTACACTGTAAAAATCATACAGGACTTTAGTGGACTCAACTCAATCTTTACTTATTAACTTCGCAAAAACAATTTTCATTCATTCAAGTTAATTAAACTCAAAATCTATAGTATTAATTTTTAAAACATTTCAGAACTTATGAATAAGATTTATTTTTTAATTGAAATCTTTTTGATATTTGATTTCAAATGATTATACACCGACTTGGAGCAGATTCACATTTCTTCTTTGTGCCAATGCTGGAACAAAGCAGCTCCAACAGGAGCAGCTGCAGCTCCAACTTCTCTGAGTGACTCTCAAACTGACAAAATTTGGATGAAAATCAAATCTGTTCTTAAAGTTTGTTCTTTGTTTTTGTTCTTAAGCTTAATAAACATGTTTTCTCAAGTACAACTGAATTAATATAAGATTTATTTGACTAGAAAGGTTTATTTGTTTTTCAAATTTAAAGAAAGTTGTTTTTTCTTTCCAGTGTATAGATGGTGTATGTCATCCTGTGTAAAAATATGGGAGTAAAGTAAGGGAAAGGAAATACAAAAGAAATGAACAGACTGTAAACAAAAATAAACTTGAGCACCAGCATTTTCCAAAGCTTTCAACCATATCCTGTGGTTTTCCTCAGCAGGTGGTGTTTGCTCAGTTTTTAATATTTTAGACTCCTACAGGCTACATAAGAGTGTATTTACTGTTTACTGAGCAAACAATTGGCTGAAGAAGACCAGATGCTCTGAAAAAAGCTAGTAAGTGGACCTTGAGTGAGTATTTTTAAACACACTTACACAAGTGTCTAAGTTATGCCGCTAGGTGTCTCTCTCACTTTAAAATAATAACAAAATATGACAATTTGATGACATCATAAAGTGATGAGGGGATTATGGGAATTGTTATCTTCACTTTTAAACAACCACCATAGCTGATGAAAATCTATCTGACATAACTCCGTAAGAAATCAAGTTTATCAATGAGGTAATACTACTGTTTTTGACACAATAAATTTGCTGACTTCCTCCTCACTCTCTGACGTATCCAATGTATAAAGTACTTGCCCAGCGATTAGGCAGAAATGGAAACGCACCATAAATTATGGATTTCTCTGCATCTGAAAATTGTTCTAAAGATTTTGGATCATGTACGTACACGATTCAGCAAAAACTATAACATATGTCTGGGTTTTTAGACACTTAAATGTCCATATTATAGCTTACTATATATCTTGCTTACTATTGCTTTAAATGTGGAAAAAAAAGCTGCTGATAAAAGACCATTCCTTATTTCCTTTCCTCCCTCGTTTCTCTCTCTCCGTCTTCCTCTCTGGTTGTCAGTGTTTCCCTCGCTGCTCCCCTTTAAGTGGCCGTGATTGACAGGTGGGCTATATCCATGCAATATCACCCAGCGCACGTTCCTATTCCCTCCTGGAGCCTTCATCCACCGGTCAAATTAACCTTCCGTGCCAACGGGAGGGGGCCCTGCGTGGGCCAATCAGCAGGTGATTAGGCCGGGGGTGGGAGGGGTGAGGGGTCACAGCGATGGGGCCATCGCAAGCCTGATTGGTTTCAATCAGCAGCCAGCCGCAAGGACAGCTGGGAGCTGAGCCGCAGTGAGCGCTAATCAACGCGTCCCACAGTGAGGCATGAACAGTCACCACACACACACACACACACACACCATCACACACACACACACACACACAGGTAGATTGATGTTGGTGTACACACACTGACAACACGGACATCACTGTGTGTACACACTCACACAGAGACGAGAAACACACACAAATACACACAGCAAGACATGGGAAGCAGAAATGAACAGTCAAGACCACAACAGATAAACAGAAAATCCCATAATGGAAAACCAGGGGGAAAAAACAGCGAGTGTGAGAGACATACTCAGAGCAGCCACAGAATCTCACAGTAAATTGAATGACTAATTGCATTGGATTCGTTAATTTGACCACTGGCACATCTGATAGGGGGCCCGTGACATTGGTTAGCAACGCTCTGTCCTACAAACCACAACAACACCTCTTCTGTGATGTCTCAAATGTGGAACAATTCAGATTCTCCCCGCTATGTCTGATGTTATGCCAATTCTCGTTCAAATCTCAGCACAGCACAGCGCTGACCAATCACTGATCAGATGAGATGGGAGAAGTCACAAAGAGTTTATTATAGCTGCTCCTTAGTTGGTTGGAAGTGGAGAAGACACAGTGATCCGCTCTGGTTTCTATTGATCATTGAGAGGAATGTCTGCAGAGCCACAGCCACTTCTTTCAAAACTCTTCATACAGTCTGCTTTTAGCACCGTGTGTCTCGGCTAAACCTCTAAAGTTTAATCAAGCAAAAAAAATTGATACATGATCGAGCGACTAGTAGAGGATTTTTCAGTTTTCACAATCTAATTTAACGCTTTCCTAGTTTTGTGTTTCACTTAGTCACAATCACCATCCCTACAGCAGGCAACATCTTATCTAACCTCTAACACCAGTGGTGGACAGTAACAAAGTACATTTACTTGAGTACTGTACTTAACTACATTGTTTGAGTATCTGCACTTTACTTGAGCATTTGTTGTTTTGTTTTTTTGGAAACTCATGACTTTCACTCCACTACATTTCAAAGACAAATATTGTACTTTTGACTGCACTGCATTCTGATTTAAATGATTTGACAGAGTTGATCTCAGCAGTGTTATTACAACTCTGCAGAGATTTAGCTCCGCCTTCACGTTTCACATAGTCAGTTGGAGGCAAGTTGGTGCCATTTTTCTCCTCTCGTGCCGTTTTTCCACGGTAAGTGCAATTAAGTCCAACTTACTTAACAATTAATCATTGATGCTGTAGAATACCATATGTAGAATGAAACACATATGGGGAATATTTGCTGTACAAAGTATTGTTTGTTGCCAGGTGTAGAAGCTAGCCTTTTACTTAGCCACTGAGATGCTAACCCAGGAGTGACCTGGTTGATGCGCTCGACTTTTTACCTTGATTACCGTACGCTGTGTTGCTTCTTCGTTGAATCCACAAGTTGTTCTTCGTTGCAGCAAAAACACTTTATTTCCTCCATGCACTCGTGAACAATGTCCATTTTGTTTTGTTTTTTAAAAAAGACCAAACCATTCGGCGTGACGAACATTTTAGCGCCGTAGCGGTCCAAAACTCTTTGCCCTTCCGGGTCAAACACCTGTCAACAACAGTAACCCTCTTACCTTTACACCTGAGCACGAGGAAAGTACAGCGACACCCCGTGTTCAAAACGGTGAACTGCAAGCTAAACCCTGAAATTTTTCACCAACATATTTGGCTCCTACACCAGGAATGAACAGCAAATTTCTCCAGGTGATTAGCTAACAGTTAGCTAGCATCCTATGGTAGCTAACTGACTGTCAGTTAATTAAACTGTCTTCAGTTTTATTAAAGACAACTTAACAACAATTCTCATGCAAGCTCATAGCAATGAAAAACAAAGCTTTATGTTTTTAGTGTATAAAATTGTGTTTAAAGCTGATAGTTGCAGGGGGGTTGGGTACTTTCATGTGTTGAACAGGGGGCTGCAAAAACACATCCCAACACGTGTTTTATGTATTTTTCATGTATCTAATGTCTGTGTAGAGATGTGCACCAAAACCAGTATTGAACAGAGCCGAGCCAGAGTGCTAAAGAGAGAAGTGCTGATAAGCTCCACCAGGCCCCTACATTACTGGTGCTTTTATCGTTTGCTTTAATGTGTTGATGAAATTGAAATTTAAAAAGCATGCAATTTTAAGTTCTCCAAATAAGGCCTTAAATTAGGTTTGAAGGGTCTTCATTTTTCTTGTCTTTTCATATGATGATGTAAGAAATCTTCTAAAAGTATTTTTTTTTAACATTGACGCAATTTATTAGCGTGTTGCAGCTCTTTATGTGTGTGTGTGTGTGTGTGTGTGTGTGCTTTGTCTATGTATTTATGTTCCACCTCAACAAAGGGAAGTCAGCAAGCACAGCCTGCAGTGGACATTGTGAAATCATCCAGGTGAAATGAAAATGACTCAGACTGTTGA
The DNA here is from genome assembly GCF_056507025.1 of Lutjanus erythropterus. Taxonomy (NCBI): domain Eukaryota; kingdom Metazoa; phylum Chordata; class Actinopteri; order Lutjaniformes; family Lutjanidae; genus Lutjanus; species Lutjanus erythropterus. The sequence continues at coordinate 17,144,823 of NC_139331.1, forward strand.
CAGCCACTACACTTTTTACTGTAAGTGCAATAAAACTTCAGTAAAAAGTAAAAACACAGTGTACAGAGTACAGTGTGCGAGTTCAGCAAATAGCGAGAGACCTTTTTCAGCACCGTCAGAGCCTTGTTAGTGACCCAGGCATAAGTGTTGCTGTCCTCTCCACCTTCCTGTCACAAGTCCCCTTTTTAGCCAAATGTGTAAATAACAGTAATAATAGTGGATGACACTCAAATTAAGTTTTCATATGCTTTCCCATCTTGCATGAAGCAGCGACACAGTGACATGTTTGAACAAGCACTTCTGTATTGTATGTTTCCTCGTTGCTGCTAATTGTTCTGGCGTCTACTGTTCACTTTCCTTCTCTTAACCCTAGTCATGCTGCAGTTTGGAGGAGCATCTCTGCAACCAGCAGGGTCAGCAGACGTACCTCCTCGCACTTGTCCATCAGAAGAGCAAGAGTGACAGCTTCAACATCGCCATGGATGACCATTTCATTGTATGCCAGGCAAACTCCTCCTTCAGGGCATTTGATGAACTTTGATGTGACTCACTTAGAGTTCAGGACATCAGAGCCAAACTGCTTAACCAGCCAGTCACACTCACACTCTGTGAGTAAGAGGGTAAAACAGTGCTGACCTTTTTCATGTGTCAGAAATTGTAAGTTTTTACATTATACCTGCATTCACAATGTTTTCATTCAGCTGTGTAAATATAGTAATGATATTAAATTATATTAAGGGAGAAAAGGCTAAAATAAATGTTTGTTTGAAAATAATTTTGTTTATTGGAATTTATTCTTATAATTAATTTAACATTTTTCCCACCATCTTAACACTTTAGTGAGTAAAACTAGAACTATCCAAATAGTAAAAAAAAATATATAACTCAGAGGAGTGTTATCTGTCTAACCCCATAGTGTAAATTTCACTCTGTTTTGTGAGTTAAAGAATGAACTCTGGCAGAGTTTCGAAAGTGTTTGAGCTGTTTAAACCCTGAAAAAGTGTTAAAATCAACTCTGTGGGAGTTGATTCAACACTGGACTTTACTGCTGTGTCAGAAGATCCAGAAAAGCAGGTTCTTCTTTCATTATTCGGCACTGAAAAGCAAAGACAGGAAATGATTGTCATTTCACTGACCTGCATCATGAGTCATCACCAGTTTCATCAGTACAGTCCAGAAAGGTGCCAAACAAGAGCTTTGTCTCTTGAACACTAAATAAAGATAACAGATAATCCATCTGAATTTTCCATGAAGACATTCCGTCTTCACAAGGTGATTACACTACAGTTGTGTAAGCCTGCAATGTCTCAGTTATTTCATTGGTTAAGAGACTTGAAGATTTGCTTAACTGCTTTGCCTGATTAGGTTTTGTAGTTGTGATCTGAGTTTGACGGTCAAGTTACCAAACCATAACACATAATGGATTCAATGGCTGCTCTATAAAACAACAACATAATATTTTTCTCAACTCCACGCATCCTGAACCTACGCAGAAAATGAATGACTGCACTGCAGTTGACAATCGAAATAAATACATAAGTGCTTTTATACTGCTACCTGCCCAACTCTCTCTCCATTGATAAAAACTGGACTGTGATCACCAGAAGACCGAGGATCAATAACCATTTCTTTGGTTTTCTTAATGTTTAAAATCAGGTTATGCTCCTGTCTGTTGTCTGTTGTCAGTAGACTCAGTATGGCTGTAGCATCTGAGAATTTAATATTATAATTGTTTGTGTACTGATTCCTGTAGTTAATTGTATATAATGTGAGAAGGAGGGGGGATCTTACACAACCCTGGAGAGCTCCAGTACTTACAACCTGTATGTCAGAAAGAGTTGAGTTAACATTCACCTGTTGCTGCCAAGCTGTGACAAATGCAAAGTACCACTTGGTTATAAATGGAGTCACCTCCATCTGTTTCAGCTTATATAACAGGATCTGAGGCAGTATGGTATTGAATGCGAGCTAAAATCCATAAACAAAAGTCTTGCATAAGTAGAAAGATTTTGAAGGTGTTTTAAAATACAGCGTTTTACCTGTCAGTGTCTTTGTCATGACAACTTGACTTTATCAGACTTAGAGAAACTTTTTTAGCTTTATGTTTTAACATGACATTATACAGTCATATGTGGTTGGTTTCACACTGGCTGTCATGAGATTGTTATAACTGTGTTATGAACGCTTTCCTTCCTTGAAGTTTTTTTTACACTGTAAAACATTTTTATAATGGTGTCATGATTAATTTTCTTGACAAAGCACAGTATTATGGTGATAGGCTAACCGCTGTGTGCTGTTATCTGTAGTTGGCAGTAGCTAGTTAGTTCGGTTAGCTGTGGAGCTAGCCGCCAAATTAGCTGACCCTGCCCTGGGCTGCCAGGAGCCTAACCAAGCAAGAAAACCATCATCAGTCTCTGAGGCTTTGTTTGTCCCCAATCCAGACTCGAGATGATGCTAGATGCTGACAACAGTAGCATGGTGGGGGGACATGCAGATCAATACTACAATTCCAGAACAGTAGTATGGTTATTACAGATTACTGATTTTAGTCACAATGGCCTTTACCAGGAGTTATTTTTGTACATCAGGGACAGTGTAATAATTTTCCAAATTGAACCACCTGTGAGTATGCAAAAAATGTGAGAAACGACTACAACAAGATGCCTATGAGGGCCAATATTTTATTTCTTTGAATGATGTGATTGTTCTGTAGGTTCTCTCAGGTTCTAGACCAGTCCATTTCAGTACTTTTATTTTACTTCTAGGGACCATTAATCTTTGTACAACACTTTATGTCAATATCTCCAGTTCTTATTATATATATTACATATTTCAGTCTGGACCACATTGCTAGCTAAAAGTGCCAGGTCCTAAAATATTAGATTAGATTCAACTCTTTTGTCATTGCACAGAGAACAAGCGCTGAGACAATGAAATGCAGTTTAGTATCTTCCCAAAAGTGCAAACACTTATGTGCACAGTCATGAGCATTATACAGTGTGAAGAGATACAGAAAAAACAGTGAACAGTGAATACACCAAGATATATACAATATAAGCAGTAATAACAGTATGAACAGTGTTAACAGTATGAAATCTATAAACTAAGATTTATATGATATACAGTATAAACATGTACATGCATGTGCAGCAGCTACAGTAGGCAAGTAAGTGAAAATATACAGTGCAGGTATAAGAACGAATAATGTGTGTAGACATTATATACAGAATAAAGCATTGGATATGAATATGGTGTACACAGTGTAGTACAGATATGTATATTTTAGAATATGAATATGCAAGAGGGCAAGAGCCAGTTGCACAAAACAAAACCTTCCCCTTAAAGTTTCCTTAAAATGTTCACTGTATTTAAGGTTTTCTTGTCGTCTTGTTCTTATACTTAAGAAATCTTTTTAAGTCAGATAAATTGCTGAAAAAAGATTTTAGCAACCAAAGTAAGAAAAAAATCTGAGGTACCTTTGACTAAACTGCAACATGGCCGGGTTTATGAGAAGAAATTAAAAATATTTATTTTTACAGCACATTAGGCTACCGTCTAAATAAATAAGATGGCTAGTTGTCATTAAGTCTGCTTCATGTTAGGCTACAACATTGCCTAAAGTTATTGTCATGGTTTAGTTTATGTCTAATGTGTAATGAAATCAACAATAAATTAACCAATTAAGTCAAGAGAAGATGTAATTTCTATTATAAATGACTTCTGTACAAAGACTTATTTCACTGTCAGTCATATAAGCTAACAATTAGTCTAGCCTTAACAGTTAGTTAAAGAAGCTGTAAGTTAATTTTAAGTTAAATATTTATGTTATTCAGTTATTCTTACACATTTTAATGGATTTCTTCCTGTACATACTGAACTATCTTTTTTGGCCAGAATAGACATGTTAGCATAATCTTTTGGACCTCTTAGATGGAGAGTATAACAAGCACCTTTGCAAACAAACAAATAAACATCCTCCATGGAAACTGTAGATGTAAAAGGTTTTTCCACAAAAACATTTAAGTGATTCTGTGCAACACCTTTGAGAAAGTCCCAAAGCAAAGGAGAAATTCAGCCTTAAGTGTAATATTTACAGTGTTTTGTGCGGCAGGCCCCTGGTATATATAGTGTGGACAGTGGTATAAATATATATCGGTAAATTAGAGCATAAATAATGCAGGTGAGTGTATGCAGTAGTGTGGCTAAGGTAAGTGAGTGCAAGCCAGCTGCCAGAGAGGCAGAGAAAGTTCTAGTGCAAAAGAGAGTGACTATCAGAAGTTTTAAATGTCTCTTCAGTGCTTTTCAGTCGGAGACAGAGCTGTTCCCGTACCATGCTGAAATGCACTTAGCAAGAATGCTCTCGGTGGTGCAGCGGTAGAAGTTCACAGACGGGCCTTCTTGAGACTTCTCGACCAGGATTTAAGTGTTGTAGGTCCAAGAGAGGACTTCAGAGATGTGGACAGCCAGAAAAACAGAAACTATATAAAAAAAATAGAAGGATTTGGTGTTTTTCTTGATATCATTGCGAAGTGAAAATCCTTGCCTTTTAGACTGTTGGCCACAAAATCAATTTGGATAATTATTTTCATTCTTTTCTAGCACTTTATAGACAAATCAATAAATTTAGAAAATAAGAAGCTAATCACTATTGAAAATGTTAGTGGAGGCCCTAATAATATTTTAACCATTACACTTTTTAATGCATTTTTAAAGTATTGTGATTCACTTTGGTAGTTATCCTGGTAAGCTCAGAGATCTTCTTAATGGTTTCTTATTACAGCTGTGGTAATTCTGCAGACTGGTGAGCAGTGGGTTGCCGACTGGAGAAGGAGAGCATGATGACTGACCCGAGCTCATGGACAGGCTTTGATCAGTCTGTGGCTCTAATGGCAGTGAATGTGATGTTGATGACTCCACATTTAAAGCAGGGTTTTGGATCCCTTCGGGGCTCAATGGTGATGAGACCCAGTTCCTTCTTTCCACATCTGGGGTGCTACCCAAGGAATAACTTCTAATATCTCGGCGGAACGCACTCTCTGTGTTTGCCTCCTGCTTGAACAGAATAATGTAACACTTTGTGAAGAACTGACAGAACAGGATGCCATAGGCTGAGATCAGGATGACAACCATCTCCACTGCTGGGAGGTACCGTCCCTTGACGCTGACGTGAATTGGGCCAAAGATGATCCAGCAAATGAAGTAAATCAGCATAGAGAAGGTGATGAACTTTGCATCATTGTAACTTTGAGGCAGCTTTCTGCTCTTGAAAGCAACAACAAAACAGATGAGAGCCAAAACACCAATGTAGCACAACATGGCTCCAAATGCGGGATTCGACATCTCATTGCAAAAGAGCAGTCGTTCCTCTTTGTTTTCTGCTGCAAATTCGGGCCTAGGAGACTTAAGTGTCAGCCACAGGGCACAGATGAGCACTTGTCCTGACAGGCATGCTGTGATAATGAGGTAAGGCTTGTAGAGCTTCTCCAGGACTCTCTTCACGCCAGGGTCAAACTCAAAGGCCAAGATGATCTTGAAGGACTTGACCATAATGCAGGAGACACACAGGGTGAAGCTCAAGCCAAACAGTACCTGCCGTGCTTTGCACTGCCAGTCTTCGGGTTCACCACCAAATAATATCATGCTCACAAACGTGCCCAAGAGGGAGAAGAGGAGGATGATGCAGATGGGGCCCACAGATGCACGCACAACAGGGGTATTCCAGCGTGCAAGGAAGATGATCCCAACAAGAAGGGTAAGCAGTGCCCCGAGAGCAGTGAATGCCAGCAGTGTGTCGTGATACTTATCGTTCCACTTCAGGAAGACAGTTTTCTTTAGGAGACACCTGTCACTTCCCATGACGGAGTAATGGGTGCTGACATTACACTGTTGACAATCTGTGGAGTCTGCAAACAGAGGATGAATGCACATCTTAATGTTTGATATACTTTCTTTATATTCTTTATAGTTTAAAAAGGTGACAGGCTTCATTGTATTAGTAGAGTTGTCTTACAGAGATTACTTTATTTTGTTATTCATTGCTTTATGCAGGTCGTCAATAGACCTTTTTCACAGCAGCCATGAAGTAGTGGGGTAAACACAGGTGTAACCAATGATACAAATTAAGGCCTCATTCTGTCTGAATGTACTTAAGCCACACCCTCTTTCATAACTCATGAACTGTTCATTGCGAAAGACATAGACAAATTTGGGAGTCATCATTGCTCTCAGCTGAGAATTCCTGTTTCAATAGTGCAAATTAGCCCTGCCTCCTTACTTCAGTCACTCCCCTTTCACATCTCATGACAGGGCTGCAAATTAGTCCCACTCCCTACACTTAAGCCACAGAGGTGAAGCATGTGTGTGGTTGTGGTTGCATGTGTCAGGTGTGTGAATGAATGCACACATGGATACATGCGTATAGAGAAAAAAAAAAAAAGAATCATGACCTTAAAATTAAAACTCAAAAGTCACATCTAATCGAGGATTTAGAGCTGTGATTCCCAGAGTGTGAACTGGCTGTGAAGGCCCTGCAGGTGGGCCTTGAGAAGTCATGAAAAATAAATAAAATATTTTAAGTTTCTATTTTATAACTTTGAATTTACCATAAAATATCTAGGAACAATTTTACAAAAGTAATCATTACTTAAACAGAGGCATGGGATTTAAATGACATGCTGTTCTTCATTTATCTGACCTAGTTTAACGAGTGCGACACTGTATATGGTGATCAATCAAATTAACACCAGAAAGCATCATATATCTTGTCATTGGCACAATTGGTCTGGTGTTCGATCAGAGTTGTGATTAAAGGTTTGGGTGGACCATTTTCAGATTTCAGATTGGTCTGAGGCAATCTTAAATTTGAGAATGAATGATTTAGAGAATTGTGACACCCCTAGAAAATAACATTTTATGTCTCTGATTAGCCCTCTCTCTCCTTACTCTGTCTAAACCTTGGTTGCCCACAGCTGTGCACTGAACTGCAAGCCTGACCCTGATGTTGAAGCTAAGTTCATGAAAGAAAGCAAAAGAGGGCAAAGCTGGGCATTTTCCCAAAACTTGACTTTGCTTGAACTTTCTCTCTACTATTTCATGTCAAAATGGCTGCTGGGGAAAAAAGGTTTATATTACTGGTGTTTAGTTTTATACTCACCATTGGTATTGGAAAAGTGGTCAGCAGGACAGGGGTGACAATCATAGCAGCAAACAGGCTGGCCCTCAGCTGACTTCTTCCTGAAACCTGGAGCACAGCTGTTTGAGCACCTGGAAGTCACATCTCCCTGAGAAAGAGGAAGTATCATCATCATGCACTTCTTGGTACAGTTCATTAATATACTGTACAGTGATCGAGAAGTATGAAGAACACAACAGTTAAAACGTTGGTGAAACAAAACAAGACAAAACATAAGTCTACAATCACGCTGGCAGCTCAGTGAAGCTGCACTCAAACAGAGCATGGTGCTAAGATTGGCATGCTAACTTGATCACAATGATAATATTATGATGTGTTCCATTTCAACTGGGAAATCTGAATTTCTGAATTTGGATTTGTAATTTGGAAAGTTGAAGGAACCTCACCAACTGCGACCACAAAATCCAGGATGGCTGCTCCGTGCATCAACAGTAGTGAAAGTGGTTTATTAGCTCTCTTACTTTTGTGACTCATTAAATTAGTCATACACACACTACTGTCCAACATTCCTGCAGAGATATTGTGCTTGTATGCACTATGCACCATGTAATGTGTTGTTATCAAGCATATACAGATTCTTTTTTTAGACTTGTCCTGGAACATGGTCAACTATGGGGTGACATCATTCCCAGCTCAGATGTCTGACCTCTGAGATACATGGAACAAACCATTAACATGCTGAGCTTAGCTTAAATGGCGCTAAAGTAAAAGTCAGGGGATCACAAAAGTCAATAAAATTTAACTACACAGTTTCATGCCCATCCATCCAACAGTTAGTGTTAAGTGAGCACCGCCAAAGTAGTAGATCAACTAGTCTGACTCACAGGATGTACTCTGCTGGTATAAGCCTACTTCAGGCTGCACCTTGTTTGTGTACTGTGCTACTGTGTTTGTGTACTACCAACCTACATGCTGAAAATGGCAAGGTACGAACGCAAACAAGCTAACAGCTGTTACCTTCTTTTGCAGGGATTTAACCATTTTAATATCTGGGCTTGCCTCTCCACATACCATCAATTAAAGCTATAATATGTAACATTTCTGCATTAAAATGTCTAAAAATACTGGCCTTTTATTATATGTTTTGTTGAGTTGTATACTAACATTATCCCAAATGTTTGCAGCAATGTTCCAATCCAGAGACATCCATAATTTATTCAAGGTAAAGGTGTGTTTCCTACTAACTGAAGCTAGCTAGTAGCTAATTGCTATAAATTCTGGGAAAACACAAGATACATCAGTTACAGCAGAGAGTGAAGAAGGAAGTAAATGAATGTGAGTAAATATAATGTGAATTTAACTTAAATAATACCTCCATGAACATGCCTGAGTCACATAAGATAGCGTTTCATCAGCTATAGTGGTTGTTTAAAATTTGTCATCAAACTACATCTTTTGTTATTGTTTTAATGTGAGAAAAGCAGTCTGGCCATGTGAGACTATGTATCGCCTGACATCGCCATCTATAAAGTCACGCTGCTAATGTGTACTGTATATATGTAAGAGCGATGAATAAATAATAAATAGTAAAATAACTCATTAGGAGAGGGCAAATACTTACTATGACACGCTGGACATCTTGATATGTTTTTTGTGAGATGAAAGTCAGCTTCTGGTTTTCTATACTATAATTAGCTACAATGTAATACACATCCACAAAGGTTGGGGTCTGCTTCCACAGGATGACATCATATCCTGAGTTGAGGTCACCCCTATTATCGAATGTATAGTTTTTCCCATCCATGTGGAACATTGCTTTCCTCAAGGCTCCTCGCAGCTGAAAGTGCAAATTATTGAAAATTGTGTGAATTTGTGACTTTCATTTCAAGCATTTTATGTTGTATATCATAAATCTGGAATAACTGGGGGTTTTTTTAGCCACTTGGGGGAAGTGTATGTACAAGACTGACATATTATCATCTCATAAAATAAAATTTATATGGTAAACTTGTTAGCAAACAATGGTCTTATCCAGCGATAAGAATCATCATAAGCATTCATTTGGGGTCATGTGATGAATGTAAATCTAATACTCACTCTTATTTTAGTTCTGTTTTGCCATCCGACAACTACCTAGGTGCTATCTGTGCCTCTCTGTGGTTTGGTGCTGGACAGGTAGTGCATGATGGGGTTTTAGAGTTTTTGCTGACAATAACTGTCTGCTGTGGCTGAAAATGATGCCATAGGAGCATTGAGAGTGAATGAAAACGGGACTCCCCTAAAAACACAGTATTTCGCCTGGGGGTGGTGCCTTACGTCCTGTGTCACACAGAATGTTGACTCGCTTTGCGTCATTATGTCGCTTTTTGGATAAACTACAAAATTGTAACATAAGAAGTTATTTATTAACCTAATCTTTGCCTTAATCCCAAAATGAAGTATTCTGGAGATCTCATACCTGATTGTAATTTGAGATGATCTTTTCTATTTATGTGATCATCAATTTGCGAAGATACAGAGATTTTGTTTCCTTGTACTGCTGGCACGACTGCAACTGCAACTAGTATGAGACTTCCATGCAATTGACCATCATAACGTTATGCTGGAAAATATAAACTATATCACATGTGAGAAGAGGAAAGTACAGAGGTGGATGAATTGTAGCTTCCTCAGTGACTGATAAAGTTGATCTGAAGACAGGTGAGTAAAATCTTACATGGATTTACAGGCTCAAACTGTCACAGAACTCACCCATAATCTCACTTAAGCATGCATGGCAACATCCCGCAAAACAAGTTTTCTGGCACAATAAGACCTTACCTAAGTCTCGGCTCTTTTGTCTCTGTCCTCCAACGAGCAAGCTTGGCCCCCCGCCGAACATTGCTTAACTTTCTCCTTACCTGTTTTCTATGTATGCTATGTACTAGGTTTATCAAGGTTGAATTTTTTTTTTTTTTTTATTTTCAAAAGATATTGTTGATGGAACTTATGAAAACAACATATTGTCACATCTTATTTTTGACTAGCTAACAAATGATTAATGTGATTAGCTAGCTAGTTAGCTTGTGTTTTTAACTGAACTAACTTAAGATATGACTATAGGCCTATATACATGTCACTTTTACGGGTTCCCCGGCAACATCTTTTAAGCATCCTATAAATTTTATTTGATTTTGGTCTAGCCCAGTACATAATGTATTTAAATGCAGGAAACAGAAAAGCAGAAAGTTGACTGAGGTTCTAAAAGGGGTGGGACTTAGGAAGGGCAAATTAGAAACAGTATGAAGCTCCATAGAGCAGACCCCTTTAACATAGACAGATACTCCAATATTAATACAAAAATATTGATTATAGCCTCTTTTAAATGTGGTTTCATTGTGTACATATCTGTGTGTATGTGTGTGATTGTACTCACCTCCAAAGGTTGTAATCTCTGGCTTGTCACACAGTCCCTGTTGATGCAGAGGTCTGCAACAGCCTGAGCAACAGCTCTCACTGCCAGCTCAATACTGAATACAGCATATGGATGAATCATCTTCATTAATACCTCCGTGGCTGTGTTATTGGGCTTTACTGGCTTTGCTCTTTGCACCTGTTTCTGTTTTCTCTTTAGAAACTCATACAAGAATGAATTGTTCTTGTGATGTTCAGGGTTTACATCAAGATTACTGAGATACCGCTTGAGTCTGGTTGTGTTGCCAGATTTTAGTGTGGTGCCAAAGATTGTTCCTGCGTCCCTCAAAGCCCAGCTTCCCAGTACATCAGCTGATAATGACCAATTATCGCTGGCCACCCAGACCTTCCCCCTGCCCCGAGGATCCTTCAGAAGACTTTTAAAAAGGTTGATCATATGGTAAGGTTTGGCAAAGGACACAATGACCTTGACGTTTTCATTTTCAATAATGCTTTTGACCGTAGCTTTGATGTGACGCTTGAGTGCACTGTCACCCAAAACATCTGGAAGAATAGAGGTGAAGGCAAAGCAGATGTTGTTGTCTTTTGCGTGCTCCTCGAGACGTTCAACTGCATAGCGACCATAGTCACTGTCGGGTGCCACCACACCAACCCAATTCCATTGGTGGCTTTTAAGAATGTTGATGATGGCACGTACTTGGTGATCGTCCTCCGGTACAGTTCTCATAAAACTTGGAAAACGTGTTTTATCACTCAGGAGACCACAGGTTGCACCATAACTAATCTATGGGAACATTACAAAGCATTAGTCCCACTAGACAGCACAGTAATGATGTGACAAATTTCATCATTCATATACTTGATATATTTTAATGCAATAGTTTTAATGGATACATTTGGAAAATAGGCTAATTGACCTCACATCAACTTTCATTTCATAATGACTAAAAGCAGGGGGAAATAGCTAGCCTGGCTCAGTCCAAAGATAAAAGGTCTCATTTGATTAATCTTGTAAAAATGACGAGGAGTGACGTGCTGGACTGTCTCTTGGCCAGGAGAAGTCACTTTCTGGAGTTTCTGCTGGTTGCCTGGCCTCATATGCCTCATTGTGATGACAAGGAAGATATTGCACCTGGCCAAGAAGTGGCTACAGCTCGCAAATCCTTTTGTCATTTTAACTCCCATGTTGTTTTTACACACTGGTTTTTAGACAGGTTTTTACTTTCTGTAATCCCCTTACCAGCTGCTGGTCCAAGTTCAATCGTTTTACCGTACAGACATGGGAGCGGTATGAATTTTCTGTTGTAACTCACCAAGGAAGTGAATAGGCCCATTTCCCAAAAGGACAAACTGTTTTATAATTACCAACTAGGTTTATAAATGTATAATCTATCATCAAAAATTAATCAGCTTTACTTAAAAATGAAGAGTCTTTAAGCTCAGTCATACCTGAGGGATGTTCTCCAGGTTGAGGTGCCTTGTAACTGCTATCGATAGCTCTGAGTGGTAACCTCCGATGACAGCCAACACAGGTGGAGAGGGCTGCCCTGCACCGTCCACCCTGGAGTCTGTTGATGTAATATATTAATACCAATTAACATATACACTCACAAAAAATATAAAGGCAATACCTTTTGTTTCCATTTTTCACACAGTGAGGTAAAAAAAAAAAAAAAACTAAGACTTTTTCTTTGCACACAAAAGATTTATTCCTCTCAAATTCTGTTCACAAATTTATTATTAATTTTAATATTTTCAAAAGCAAGCTGTAAATTTTAGAGTGGCCTTTTATTGTGACCAGTCTAAGGCACAACTGTGCAATAATTGTTTAATCAGCATCTCAACACAGGGGTGGATGGATTATCTTAGCAATGTATGGTCTATTATATTATATTATATTATATTATTCATTTTGTCTGTAATTCTTTTGAATTTTAATGCAGCAAAACAATTAGTTAAACCATTGCTAACGATTTCATCAAATCAATTGCTGTGCATTAAAATATTTTAATAAATATATAGTTTCATTATTTTTTTTTTATCTTCATATTTAAGTCATACTATCTTCCTGTGATTCAAAGGTGGTCAAAGTCAGACTTTGTGACACTAATGCTTTCTAAACTAAACAGACTATTTATTTTATTTTAGATTTAGCTTATAACAATAAGACAAACATTAACAAAACTAGTCCTTTATAACTTTATTTTCTACAACATATATTACTGAAACAAGGGCTTTAAAAATATGATTTCTATTGCTATATATAAACATATTTGTTGGTATTTTAGTTTTTGCAGCACAGTTATTGATGGGTGTTCGTCATGACACATTTCTGGTGCTGAGACAACTCACCCTTCCTCCTCATGAAGGACAGGGTGTTCAGCAGGGCAGTGGTAACGTCAGAGCAGGAGTCCACTATATGATATCCAAGGGTCAGGTTCCCCATCACCTGCCTCCTGTTGACCTCCTCCACCGCCTGCACCATTATCAGAGACTGGACCAGCCGAGCCGTGCTGAACCTGCGTGATGCAGTCATACATATTACATTCACATGCACTCTACACACTCATTAACACAGTTACTACTCAGTGTACTGATGAGTAACCCATAACAAAAGTTACCTGTTACAAATCCTTCTCTCGCTGCCATCTTCTCCATCAGCAACTTTAACGCTTTCATGTATTGGAAACAGCCCCCCAATAATAATGTCACCTGGAGCCGTGGCACTATCAGAACCTGTGGTACTAAAAAACTGAAGTAATAAAACTGAGGCAAAGATGAAGAAAGTAAAATAATGTGTCATCTTCCTGTGGTCTTGTGTAGTCAGCTCAAATCTGCCTCAGAGTTTCTCCGTTTACCAAAATCTTATCTCAGATCTCAGGTGTGTTCGTCTGTCTGGTGTGGCTGCAGGAAACAGTCTGTCAACTGACTTCTTGAACTTGAATCTTCTTTATAAGATGTCACCTGTGTTAATGCGTGTGGAATGTAAACAATGTCTTCCTGGTACTATAATTACAGATCACATGAAAATTATTCAGGAGAAGGTTAAGTATATCACACAACGTATTTTTAAGATACAATCTCAGGAAAATTCTCAAAGTCAACCCGGACCCAGCCCATAGCTCACATTTTAGATGCAATGAGATAACAAGAGACCTTCCCCTACAATCTTGGTTGACTGTAACAGTATGTGGATTGATTTCTATGTAAAGGACTTGGAACATGTTTTCAGGGAAGTCCCAAAGAATGACGGGTCTTCCTGCACACATCACCTTTCTTTAGCTCCCCTACAGTGCCAACAGTCTTTGACACTAGCTAAGTTTTGGCTGATGCCCAGGATGCTCACTCATGCCTACAGAGAGCACGCACACACACACACACACACACACACAAGCAATACAATACTGTCTGAAGGCAAACTATGCAGGAGTTTCTCCCAAAACCACAAAGACATTCATATGAAAATAATCTCTCACCGATGATTCACCAGAAGCACATGGCAGCTCCTGCATCTGCAGAGACCTCACCCTTTGCCTGTTCCTTCTTATTTGGTCATTATTTGCTGCACTCAGGACGAATGACCCAAACAAAACGTCAGCATTTGACGTCCTGGGAATGAGACTCAACAATCAACTTTTTTTCTGGTGCATTTCCAAACAGCACCTGTCAAATCCTGCTTACCTTGGCCAGTTGAGTTGTAATTTTCTCAGTGCCAGTCCTACTCACTTTGTGTAAACTAAACAACTTTGGTGACAATTTAGTGCAATTACTGCTTGATGCCAGCAGTATATATTTAAGTATAACTTAAACTTGGCAAAAAGAAAAAGTAAGATGATTTCTCAAGTAGAAAAGCCTGTTCTGTGATCTATTTTCAACTATCTTTTTGATTTAGCTTTTATGGGTGTGTCTATAGACTATTTTTGTTTTGTTAATTAGCCTACTAGTATGTCCTTGTCTCTGTTGGCTCATTTCCCATTACTTTGCTGTCCTAACAAAACACATAGAAAACAAAAAAAATTAAACCTGAATTTTCTGCCATACATCTATTATGAGTCAAAACTTACATAAACTAAACTGAGATGTATGCATAATTTAATTCATTTAATTTAATTTAATTAAGTTTGAAAAGAAAAATGATCAGCAGTTTAGCAGACTTCCTAGAATGCAATGCAAACCCTGTTTTATGTATTCTGAATAAAAAGTGTATTATGGAAACTTATTGTATGTTTTTAATACATGATCATATAGGTTTTTTGCAGAAAAATTGACTCTTTAAAGTGAGAACATTTAAACCAGATTAAATGTTTACAGTTTATCCCTCACCATGTTAAAGAAAGCCATAAATTATGCAGTCGTGGAAAGTAACTAAGAACAAGTCTGAGGTAGACCTACTTGTCCTTCACTAGTATTTCCAATACATACTATAATACTCCACATTTCAGAGGGAGATACTCTTTACTCCACTTACTTTAACAACTAGCAGTTCCATGTAATTTTGAAGATTAGGGTTTTACACACAAAACATGTGATTAACCTCAAGCAGCTGTAAACTACTAACCCAATTGTTAGAATGATATATATATATATATATGTGTGTGTGTGTGTGTGTATATATATATATATATATATACGTGTGTGTATATATATATACACATATATATATATATACGTATATATATACACACACACACATATATATATGCTCATTCAAAGTGATGAGAGGATATATTTATGTCAAATTTTAAATAATGTGTTGGTGTTATGAATAGTTATGCATACCCTCGTCAAATGAAGTATTACTTAAATTTGTTTTGTTGGTTTGTGGTTGTTTTCACGAGGTAGTGATTCGTTGGAAAAGCAATAGTTATTCTCTTGTTTCAAAGTCAGTGTATTTAGATTCTCAAAACACAAAATATAGACCTCTATATTACATTATGTGTCAAGTTTTACATTATCATTTTTTTTTTCAAAAAAAGACCCACCTGAAAATGTAATAAATCTCCAATAATGTAATAAAGGTATTACATTATCGGTAAAAATGTTATTACAATATCAGTCAGAATATTTTATTACATTATTGGTCAAGTTATTACATTATTGGGTTTTATTACATTTTCGATTGAGTTAAGTGCAAATTTTATTACATTTTCAGTAAATTATTACATTATTGGGTGCTACAAGCCTGAACACAAGACGGCTGTCACTGCTAAACCATCTGCGCAAGTGCGGGACGTAAATGAGTACTGCCTAGAAGGGATCCCGTAATTTGTGAAACTCTCGCGACATTTGTACGCGTGATTTCTTTATTGTGTAAGTTGTACAAACTAATTATGTTTTATAATGTGACAATACTGTAGTTAAAATTCGATTAGCTTTAGGGACATAGGTTAGGGATAGAGAAAGATGATAGTTTGGATCAAGTTTCTGTTCTCGCGAGATCTGCAGCGGGTCCGGGGTTCCCTTCTAGACACGACCACATAAATGGGAGGGAGCGGATGCGAAGTTTCAACAGTCATATTTAGATTGTTTACAGTACAAGGAAGATTCCTTCTCGGCAAGATAAAATACAAAAATACAGGTAGGAGAGGCCACATATTATATATCCACGTAAATGACCTGGAAACAAGTTTTGTGCTATTTCTGGACGAGAAAATTTAACCTAGTCATGCTAACGGGTGTAACAACAGCCAGTTGGCAAGCTTGCTCAACATACCTCATTAGCATTAGCAAACTTTTCTGTAGCTTTCGCGTAATTGTTACTTTAATTATTCTGTTTAATACAACATAACATGCTTTTGTTCAACTTTAAACTTGGTGTCTGTCTGTAGTGTCATAACATATTGATCGCTTGTCACAGTGTGTTCAGTCAAACTGTCAAAGTAGCAAACAGCTGTCAGAAAAATATGAGGTTGTCTTTGTAGTGTCGCGAGAAATACTTGGAGCAAAACTAACCCCGGAGAAAAATAAATATTGAGTATATTCAGTTTTAAACATACTTAAATATATGTGCAGTCAGACTAATCAACTGTATAGTTAAAGTTTGTTAATGATTAGTTAACTTCAAGTTGCTATTTTGGAACAACTTCGTTTTGTACCGAGTGTATTGTAGTTGCAATTAAATTGTAGAAAAGCACAATTTTCAGTGTATTTATTTTCATATTTATGCGCTGAAGTGGAACAACTTCAAGTAATCGTTGTACACTTAAAGTATATGGCTGTGTATTTACTAACATACATGCTGTATTAATGAAATTAAAGTATTTTCCTGTTTGTGTTACTAAGTACACTGACAAAACCGCTTTAAATAAAATTATCTTGAAGTGCATTTTTTTCTAAGCATACTTAAATACACTTAGAACAAAGTGAAATTAAAGCACACCTTAATAAAGCATACTATTAGTACAGTAAGTACAGTATAGTTGTATAGTAAAGTAGTATTCTTTTCAAAAAACTAACATATAACCATAAATGTATGCAATCTAGTATATGTTTTAAAAGTACAGTAATGTACAAGTCATAATACACTTATAATAAAGTACACTATACAAAAAACGTTTAAGTTCCACTTTAAGTAATACACAATTAGTATCTTTATTTTTAGGGCTTTCAAGATTAACTTAATGATCTATTTTGCAGTACATGTTTTAAAAGTGCACTTTAAATATACTTTACATTAAGCAAAAAGGTTCAAGTATACTTATAATAACTTAAATTCTATAATAATAATAATGATGATGATAATAATGATACATGAAAGCATACTATGTAGGAAGAGCATACACATTACACAAATTGTCAGCTAAGTTGTAAATTTGTCCATTGTCAGTTTTAATGTCTGACATCAAAGACAAAAGTCAGCAGTCCTATCATAACTAGATGTTACAACTTGTACCGTAACTGCGTCCGCGTGACTCACAGAACATGGTTCATCTGTTTCGGGGTGGGTGGAGCCGAGGTCTCTGTTAATGACGTGTGACGACTGGGATTTGACATGGAATCCAGACCATAAGAACTGAAACTACACAGACAGACACTGACAGTTGTTTTCTCTTTGCTTCCGGGCCAAGTCATGGTGCAGCGTGACAAAATCCTGTAATTATGGGATTAATCTAAAGAAAAATTAAAAACCACAGTTGAAATTATGATGCCACACATCTTTCTAAATATACTCAATTGACCAAGCAGTGGTGTAATGTAAATAAGTACAATTATGCAATGCATTGTATTAAATTAAAATAGAATACATTGTTGCTGAATAAACCGCCCAACAATATACATAGTTAATACTTGCTTCAGCTCTGCCTGCTACAAAAAGCTTCCCAGGATATAATATATAATAAAATAACCAGAGAGGTGTTATTTGCTGCATGACAAGAGACAATTTAAATATTTAAGATTTGGAATTCAGGACTCTTATTTGTAAAAGAGTATTTCTACACTGTAATTTTGCTGCTTTTACGGAGTGCTTTTTAGGAGTTTTAACTAGTTTTGAAACAGTGTAGATTTAATACTAATGCCTCTATTTGACCTTCATAAGTTGACAAGACCATCAGTGAGAAGACTGGATATTTCTACATAGGTATACTCTGCATTTATGGAAAGTGCCTGTTCCAACCAAAGTTACACTGAATAGTAGACAGGGCGATATTTTTCTTTAGATAATTGAATTTTTAACACTATATTTTGTGGTTATGGTGTGTTGGTAGAAATATAACCACATTTGTCTCCAGGGGCCTCCAAAACCAAACAGTATGCAAATTCCATGTCGTAGCTGTAAGCAAAAGAACTGAAACTTCTCTCGCCACTGAAACCAAGAACATGCGGGCTTTCACTACATCAAAAGACACTACAGTTTCCACAGTTCCTCCAAGCTGATTTGAAGTAAATTAACATCTTAAGTAACATTCTCTGATTTAATCTTTACTTGCAGGATTAAAAAGTTGTGTAAAAAAAAAAAAAAAGCTTAGTTGTTGAAATGACAATCTGTAGCAATGACAGGCCTGTGAGTTTACTGTGTAGAGCTGAAGTGATCATCTGATTACATGATTAATGGGTTAATAGAAAATATTTACAATCAATTAAACATATTAGTAAACTGTCGAGCAAACATGCAGCAAATATTTACTGGTTACAGTTTCTCAAACATGAGGATTTGCTGCTTTATTCTGTTTCATATTGGCCTAATTGTGAAAGTCAGTAACGAAAGTCAGTCAGGAAATTGAAGAAATCAACCTGGGCTCTGGAATAACTCTTTCTTTCTTAACATAGCTTTCTTCTATGTTAAGATGCAGCAGTCATTACATTTGGTAGTGTGATAACATCAACAACACAAAAACAGCAGGTACAAATCACAAAAGCGTCATCATATATTGTCCCACCCTTCCTGGCACCCCTTCCAGTGCCACTTCACTGTGCTGTTAAGGTCTAAAGTGTCGTGGGTTGTAATTTCAACAAAGCACCCTGTAGTTGAAGCTGCATCAATGACATCACAGATCAAAAACGTGTTTACATGCTGCACATAGTTTGAGACACTTTGCCTTATATATTTTTTTTCATGTTTGTCCCACACAGACAGCATCCTTCTGTGTTTTCTCTCGTCTCCTTTTGGGAAAACAATTTAAAAATGGGTCTGAGTTGTCAATATTCTATTTTTCTTCGTCATGCTGAAAATGAATTGCCTACAGTTTTCATAATAGATTTGTTGAGCCATTTGTCAAGTAAAAATGCCAAATATTTGCTGGTTCCAGCTTCTTAGATGTAAGAATTTGCTCCTTTTCATTATCTTGTATCATTTCAAAATGATTTGGAGGGGATTTCACGCTGTTGTGCAGATAAAACAAGACATTTGAAGATGTCACCTTGGGCTCTTTGAAACTGTCAACTACATTTTTTTTATATTTTCAGACATTTTATCAACTAAACAATTAATCATTAATGAAAATAATTGATACTTGCAGCCCTACTGTTTTTTTCTTATCCCTGTGGAAACAGTTTCGGCGCTGGTTGGACATTTCTCAAGATATTTTTATACCATTCTCTGCAGACAGGCTGCAGGTCCCAGTCCAGAGATGACTTCTGTGTGGTGGGAGCAGTGGCCCCTGCTGTTCAGAAACGGTACTCCCTCTGATTTCCTGGACAACAGTACCTGCTTCAGCTCCACACAGAGCACCGTACTCAATGGAGTCAAATTTGGAGGAGTGCCAACTGTACTACTGCTCGATTTCTCTGTCTTTCTGGTATGTCTCTGCTGAAGATTGGAAATCTTGTCATCCATTATCTGTGTTTATTTCTGTATTGTCCTTAGATTCAAGATAGTCTACTGAAAAGGTCCATATTTTCTTTGTGTCATTGTAAAAATTGCACCATAATGTTTTTCCCATTGTGAAATATTGAGCAACACACTGCTTCATACTTACTCATGGTAATCCACAGATCTTGTTGTCAGCAGTTTAATGTAAGAACTAGTTCTGTTTGGTTTTTTTTCATAGAAAGAAAGCACTTTCTTAAAAGAACTAGTCTCTTCTGTTTACAACAAGATCTGTTGACTAATTTGAGGAACCAGGTCATGAGTTCTGGAAACAGACACTGCTGTTGAGGTTTTCAAATGTATTTTTTACCTTGACCACCACAAGCTGAGTGCCATCTAGTTCTGCTATCAATAAGGTTGTCAAAAGTATGGAAGTATCAATATTTTTTCAATACCTCATTTTGAAAAACAATACAATACCAACATTTGATAGTATCTAAGGTACCAAAGCTTTTAAAAGTGGTCATTCAAGACCTTACTTCAGCTTAGTCTTAATTATTTTCTTGGAAAACCAGACTTTGGGTCCTATTAGCTTTCTTTTCATTTTGCCATGGTATTGTTATAGTCTTCAAGTATTGTTTTTTTAAATACACGTATTATATCAAAGTTTAAAATTCTGGTATCATGACACTCTAATTGAACTCTATGACCAGTATCTGCAAAACAGGGCAGTTCACACCAAAACAAACTATATGGATAAATAGTACTACGAGTGAAAGTAAAATATCTATTTTTGACTTTGGGGTGAATTGTGACATTTAAAGGCATGAGGTGAAAGCTGACTGATTCTGTTTCTCATGCCACCTACAGGTGTTGCTGATCCTCTTCTCCATCATCCGGAGGAAGTTCTGGGACTACGGACGTCTGGCATTAGTTGCAGACAAAGAAGGGTCAGTTCATGATCTTACACACTTCAAAGTTCATTCTTACCAGAATAGAACATTTTCAAATGTGAACTACTGACCAGAATAGTGAGATGAATCTTTTCTTTTCTTTTTTTGCCAACTTGTGCGTATTAGGTTCACTGACTCCACACACCGTCGCTATGGACACATGTCCTCCTATGTGTCCAGCGTGGATGATCCTGAGTATGAATTGGTATGCATATTTGTCATCAGTTCAGCACCAAAATCAAAATCATTTATATATATCACATCATACCAAACTGGCTTCATCAACACTGATATATATGTAACCAGCGGCCGCTTCAGTATAGTGACTGTCTCAGGGGCTCATGTTCTGTCAACTGAGCCACAGAGGCACAACACTAATATTTTAACATATCAGTTGAACCCACTTCAAACTTACCAAGGCTTTAACATTGTTTTTGCTTCACTGACTTGATGTGCTGTTATATTCATTGTAGTGTCAAGATGCTTCTTCTACAGACTTGAACCACAAAGAATTTACCGAATATTTCTAATTAATATAATCTTTATTGTATAATCCAAAACAACTCTCTGTCTGTTTAGGGTTGCTGCTCTTGGCTGCCTTACATCCTGAGAATGGAGTGAGTGACTCTGTAATTTGTTGTCGGTTTTCCTGGTTATTGTTTCTCAACTTGTGGCTCAACCAGAGCTTTGTTTTTTACCATACTGTATATGCAGGCCATGTGATGGTTGCTTTTAATTGGTGTGTGTGTGTCTTTCAGTGAGGAAAAAATAAAAGCTAAATGTGGCACGGATGCTGTCCACTACCTGTCCTTCCAGCGTCATCTGATCATTCTGCTGGTAGTCATAACTGTCACCTCTCTCGGGATCATACTGCCTGTTAACCTGTCTGGAGATCTGCTGGGTGTGTGTATTCTCTGTCATTTAAAACAGCAAAAAACTATGTTTACATGGACAATATTGCTTCAAACCAATGAAATCATTATGATTTTCAACTTAGCTGTGTGTTTACACGCCCCAAAGCATTCATCAGAATATCAGTGTTTTGACATTCACAAAGTGGTTCTGCCCTCTGTGAAGCATCTAATCTGCCAGAAATATGAATAGAAGAAGTAATCAATAAACAAAAAAGACGTTTCTGTTCATTAATTTTCAAGATGGACCCACATCATATCCCGTGAACAATATTAGTGTCTTTAAATCTTTAAAGGTTTCATAACATGTCACCAAGTGGGGAATACATGCAGAAAGAATGTACCTGAGAGAAATGATGGAATAAGCATTTAGTTGGTTATAATTTCAGATTATCAGATGGTTACACTACCTCTCTCAACCTGATTGAAAATTACTTTTAGATCAGATCAGTCTCTTCCAATTGAAGTGTAATATCAGGCACTTTTATTCTATATTATTGGGCTATTAGTCTGAATATTTGTGGAATATTAGGGTCCATGTAAATTCAGCTAGCTAATTCCACTATTTGCATTATTTTAAGACAATTTTATGCACAGAGAATGGGTCAGGTGTATATTATGATTGCTTCACTGGTAAATTAAACAGTCAAAACTCAGCAGCTAGTCACTGACTGGTTTCTATAGCGTGAACTTTTTTTTTTATATCTAATTTTAACTAATGGGTCATTAAAACACGGTGTTGTCTTGTCCAGCGTTAGGTAGCTTGTATTCTTTTCTTTTTCTGTTCATGTTCTTCGCTCTCCTCATTTACAGTTTCACCTGCAGCATATATGTATGCATGTTTTCTTTAAAATGCTGTTTATTTCTTTCAGGTAATGATCCACAGACTTTTGGAAGGACAACTCTTGGGAATCTTCAAAAGGGGTAACTACTGTATAAGATACATTAATGAATGTTTTTATTGCAAACCAGTTTTTTGGGTTGTTCATGACAAAATGCTTCTTCATTTTTGCTTTTAGAAACAACCTGTTATGGCTGCATACAGTGTTTGCAGTTCTGTACCTGATCCTGACAGTTGTTCTGCTGCGACATCACACATCACAAATGAAAGGCATGCGCAGAGAGACAGTGAGTCTCTGACGAGAACAAGATTTGTTATGAGCAAAGTCATCAGCATCCGCATTTACATCTTTCATAAATGTCTACGTCTGCACTGTGTCCACATCACTAGTTTTACTCTCTCTATGTATTTTTCATCAGATTGCACCTTTCTACGAGGAGCAGGTACAAGTAGATGCTCTCCTTTCTGGTTCCAGACTGATGTGTTATTCTGTCTTTCTGTCTGTAGGCCAGAAACACTTTGTTTGTGTGCTCGGTCCCTAAAACAGCAACGGCGGAAGCTATAAAAACTCATTTCACGTGAGTAGACTGAAGTTTCAGATTCACTATTGACATATTTTGTTAATTTTTGCTAATTTTGGTCTTGATGTGGAGCTCATGCATGGCACCATAAATAGCAGCCACCTGCTCAGTGTTAGTGTTGTTTTTGTATAGAGAGGCGTACCCGTCCTGTCGAGTGTGTGATGTGACCCTGGCCTATGACGTGGCCAAACTCATGTACCTTGATAAGGAAAGGTAAGAAATCATAGTAACATAAATAAAAATCATGTGACTATTGCCGTCAGTGCTATTGAGTGCATGCCTGTGGTGCAAGCGAGCGTGACCACAGTCATTGCATATAGACCTGCTAATTATGCACAGTTCATTCATTGTTTGTTTTTTGGTGTGTGCTACTAATAAGTATTTTTGGCTTTAACAACATATCTAACTTCTATTTTCACTGAGTGAATTCTAACCTAATTAAACAGATCTAATCAGCTTTTTACCCTCTTATAGCTCATTATTTTAGTTTTATGGTCCACAAATTTGCAGTATGATTCAGTTTCACTCTTCAACATGGTATCATATGTTTGGTTTCACATGTGAAGCATATTCCAGGCTTAGAAATGTGTGTATTTAGCTTGTTTTTTTTTTTTTCCACCCCAGGATACGAGCTGGAAAAAACCTGCGCTATTATGAACGTGTCCTAGACAGCACAGGAAACCGTGAGCTGATTAATCCTCGTTTGTGTGGTCACCTCTGTTGCTGTTCCAGCTCGGAGAAGGTGAGACTGACCAGATGCCGAGCAGTTTCATGCAGGGTGTCTGAATTTAGTTTTTGGTTACCCTGTCATGTTACAATTTTGGTTAAAAGCCATTACTAAAACATTCTGGCAATTAATTCTAACTTCAATCATGAACACTTTTCAAATTAAACATGCACTTGAACCAAAATGTATCCTTCTAGGTTTATCACCATCTGAACTCACATTAGAAATAGAACTGCAGCTTTGAAACAGATAACGAGGAACTGGTTAAAACCCACTGCACCTTCAGTTAACAGCTGGAAGGAAAATGTAACTGGCATTTTATAAATGGAAAGAACAATAACTTATAGAATCTGCATGTACATGTATAATGTATGTGTGTGTATAGGCTATGTATATGCACCATCAAACTAACCTACTTTAATTTTTTCTTGTTCCTTTCTCTCTTTAATTTACTATTAATATTGTTACTATTTTCTTTTAGTTTCTTTTAAAATGTTCTTCAAATGTGAATTTACAGATATTCTCTCATTCAACAAACACAATAAACTATATTAATAAAATGTATTTAAAAAGAAAGGTAAAAGAAAATACTACAGAGAGTTGTTACGACTACAAAGATGACAAGATGAAAAAGGCTACTTCAGTTTTATTGAAACATTTAATGTGTGTGTGTTCAGGTTGATGCAATAGAGTACTACAGTACTAAAGAAAAAGACCTGCTGGAGGAGGTGAGACAGCAGGTAGAACTGGTGCCACAGCGCCCCCTGGGGATTGCCTTTGTCACCTTGCAGACTGAGGCTATGGCCAAGTAGTGAGTACTGATTTAAAGGTGTCTTTTTCTCTCAGTACCTGCATTTGTATTATGAGGTGAAGGAAACCGCAGGAATGATTGTTTGGTATACACCATGTGCAAATGTTTTCTGCCTGTATGGCAGTGTAGATGCAGCAGTATCATGTCCGCTGACTCTGCTTGTTTCTGTGGTTCAGGACAGTGATCTCTGGATTTTATTGTCACCACATGACTTTTTACTCTTAGCAGGCCTTTGAGCAGATGTTACTGTTGAAAGCTGGTTAATGTGTATCACAAACAGCTGTCATTTACTCACTTCAGCATTCTCAAAGACTTCAACGCACTCCAGTGTGGTGGCACAACCTGCTGCTGTGGGAGGGTGCCCCAACCTTCATCCAACACTGAAACTCTCAAAGTGAACAAGTGGAGGGTCAGCTTTGCACCTCATCCCAAAAATGTGTTTTGGTAAGGACTGAAATACCAGATCTTCACACAGTCTGTGCTCAATGCAGATCATATGACTTGGTATTTATAATACTGGTGCCAAAATGGCTGAGCAATTATTCAATATTATCATTAACTGACTTTTAGTGGAAACACATGGTGTAAGTTAGTTGAGTTTTTTTGTATAACAGTGGAACACATTTACCTGATTTATCACCATTTATATGTGATCTTGCAATATGACAATATTGGTTGCATGAAGATATTTTTAGTAATAGTTTGAACATTGATTTCAACCATAACACCCAAAGTATTGATATACTTCATGTATGTGCAGGGTGCAAAATGTACTTTTTTGTCAACCAGCCCAATGGCTAGTAAATGTTCAAAGGTAATACTCACTCACTCAAGTATTAGTATAATTCTTTATAATAATTTGTTATTTTAAGTAAAAATCTCTGTATATTGTACACATTTGAATGAGTAAATTATTTTATTGTTCTACACATAACAAAAACATCTCAAACAATGTAAATTATAGCATTACTATCCGTCCATCCATCTTCAACTGCTTATCCAAAATTTGGTCGCGGCGGTAACAGTTCCAGCAGGAGACCCCAGACATCCCGTTTCCTGGCTACATTAACCAGCTCTGACTGGGGGATCCGAGGCGTTCCCAGGCCAGGGCACAGATATAATCACTCCACCTAGTCCTCGATCTGCCCCTTGTCCTCCTCCCAGCTGGACCTGCCTGGAACACCTCCCTAGGGAGGCGACCAGGTGGCATCCTTGCAAGATGCCCGAACCACCTCAACTGGCTCCTTTCTATGCAAAGCATTACTAATGATTCGTGAATCATGAATCTGACAAACTCTGCCAGAGTTTGTCATTTACTGCCTGAGCTTAGTGAATCTGTGTGTTTTGCCCACTGAGGTGCCAGAGTAGAGTCATACACTGGTGCCACTAAATTATTTTTCACATTCACTCTTTTTTCACTTGCACACAGAGACAAGGGCTCACAGTGTAGAGTCTGGTTATCATGAAGGAGAACAGCACTACAGATATAGATACAGATATTTAGAATCAGGTTTTGTTTTCTTTTTGTCTGCCACCTCTGAAATCTAGGTAGAGGGTTTTAGAATTGTAACACTGAGCAGAACACCAGCAGTAGAAAGATGAACTATATTATGCAACCTTAATCCCTGAATAATTTTAACTTTGGAATTTCTTTTTAAAAATCATAATTATTAATATAAGGAAAACCTGACATGGGAGCAAGTGACCTGCCTGCTTTTTTACTTGCCAACATTAACTCGGTGTTTGACTGGTGGCAGGTGCTTATTTCATCCTCTGCCAAGATCAACTCGGGACATCTCTATACTGTGGATGATGTTATCTTTAACTTTAGCAAAATACCAACTTTCAGAAGTAGCAGTAGAAGTGTTTTTTTTTTTACCTCTTTGTGGGTAACTGTCCTGTTGCTTCTGTTTGTCCTTTTCTCTCCATCCAACAGGGACAGTCTCTCAGTGCAGGGTTTCCCCTGGTTCATGCGCTATGTGATGCTCAACTTCTTCCTTTTCTTCCTGCTCACCTTCCTCACGACACCTTCCATCATCATCACCACCATAGACAAGTTCAACGTGACTAAGCCCATCCGTTATCTCAACGTGAGACTTGCACATGCAGACACCCACATTTGTCACTGTTCAGCTTTCAAAGTTTGGACTCTACAGTTTGTTTTGTTTTTCACCGCAGAGCCCGATTATCAGTCAGTTCTTCCCCACTCTCCTGCTGTGGTCCTTCTCTGCACTGCTGCCCACCATAGTCTACTACTCTACACTAGGAGAATCACACTGGAGCAGGTACACACACACACACACACACACACACACACACTAGTAGTTCAGTGATTGCAGAGGAAAATGTTTTGAGCGAGTGCCATCTGTGTCTCAGGTCCAGTGAGCAGCTGAGCATGCTGCGCAAGCTTTACTTCTTCCTGCTCTTCATGGTGCTGATCCTCCCCTCGCTAGGACTCACCAGGTAATTTGAATGTCCACCAGTTTGAATAATCAGTGTATGTCAAACACAGTGAGAAATGGAGAACTTACACACTTAAAAAAAAATGAGGACACTAAGAGAGACGATAAGATGCGATTTGCAGTTGACACAACAGATTTTGTTCTCTATCTGTGCCTTGTTATCCCCCAGCCCCCAGCTTAACTTGTAGATATTTACCTTTATTGTTGTTTTAGTTCTTGTATATTTACAGTGGGGTCTGAAAGAAACAGCATTTTGATTGTCTATATGTCCCACACATACAGTAGAATTTACATTAAAGACTTGACTTTGACAGTAAAATATTACATAAAGAAATGAATGTTAGTTGCTGTTCCTCCCAGGCTAACAGATACATTATGTGGATTCAGGGAGAACCTTGCTTAACTTTGCTGCAATCTTGTTTGTTTGTCTCCATCAGTCTTGCAGTGTTTTTCCGCTGGCTGTTTGACAAAGAGTTTCTCACAGGTGGGAAACTGAGGTTTGAGTAAGTATTCCCTCTTATTTGGCTTCTTGCTATTTTAAAGTCTAGATTTGACAGAATACACACATTCTTTACTCAAGTAGAGGTACAGATACTTGTGTAAAAAAGAGTAGAGACACCTGAAAACTCTAAGTATAGTAACAAAGTATTTCTTCACTTCACTTGTCACAGTCACCCAAAACTATATTGTTTTTTTTTTTAAATGTAGTTTACTATTTTACTTTTAAGTTTGGTTTTCTTCATTTAAAACAGTCACTGTCCTGTTTGCTGAATCAAACAGCAAAATGTGTGAGAAACACAAAATAAGAACATGTTCCCATGCTCTTTATAACCATGGTCTGGATTCTATTTTCTTAAAAATTCTCCTCTTCATAAATTTTGTTGTTTGTTAAATTTGATGTGTTAAAAGGATAGGCATTAGAAGCTGTAGTTTGAGCCTACACCTTTTTTGGACTGCAGAAATTTCTAAGTTATGTTAATTTACTTTATTGTGATATTTTCAACTGCATTATAAGAGCATCTGCCACTTTTTGTAAGAAGCTATGTATTTATGTGTAAGAAGATTTATACTTATACATAATGAAGTAATTTCTATTTGCAGCCCGAAATGAATTCTAATTCTAATGTCTTTTGCTCATTGTTTCAACTTAATAGTTCTCTTTTCTTGTATCTGTTTGTTTTATTTTTCTTCTGTACACCAGGTGTGTGTTCTTACCTGACCAAGGGGCATTTTTTGTCAACTATGTGATCGCAGCGGCCCTGGTGGGCTCTGGGATGGAGTTGCTGCGGTTGCCAGGGTTACTGCTTTACACCGTACGCATGATGTTTGCTCGCTCTGCTGCTGAAAGGAAATATGTCAAACAGGTTTGCAACTGTGTTCTCCTTTAAAGGAATGCTACACCTAAATGTCATTACTAGATTTTTTTTATCAAAAAACAGCCTGGGGCCAACTATTTGTGGCCTTTTCATTGGCCAGGAGTCATTCTAAGTAACAAATTATTATTTATCAATGTTTTAGTGATAACTTATGTAATATGTATGGAACTTATGTTCTAGCCAATGAATAATCCACAAATTTTCTATATGAACAGTTATATATATATATTATGCTGTTTTTTTTCATGTAAACTGAAGTCAGTAAAAAGTTAAAAAAGAAGAAGGGTATATTTTGTCTGTAAGTAGCTTTATTCCCAACCTCGTCTCAACATTTACAAGTGAACTACTGTTTTTTGACTCGTGTTTTCAGCACCAGGCCTATGAGTTTGAATATGGAGCCATGTATGGCTGGACCCTGTGTGTGTTCACTGTCATCATGGCTTACAGCATCATATGTCCTATCATTGTGCCTTTTGGTGAGTAGTTAGGAGGGCTGTACACATGCATGTGCTCACACATACTCAACACATTTGCCAGAGACATCATTGTCCTGTACACACTTCTATAAATACACGACATTTCCAGTCACTTCCATAGTGAGGTTTTTAATGTCTGTGTTGTATCTACAGGTCTGCTGTACATGCTACTGAAGCACCTTGTAGACAAACACAACCTGTACTTTGCCTACCTGCCTGCTCGCCTCGACCGTCAGGTCCACCTGGGAGCTGTCAATCAAGCTCTGGCCGCCCCCATCATCTGCCTCATATGGCTTTACTTCTTTTCTGTCCTCAGAACAAGTGAGAAACAAGTGTGACATAAACATGGCGGAAGTTAACATCAGTAAAGTGACTCCAGATTCACTAATGCAAATTAAGAACTAATGCTTACCCACAGTGTATGTGGTCATATTGTATACATTTATAAAATGTTTACATGTACAGAATTTGTGTTAAGATTTCAGCCTCAGTTACTGGATAAAGCTGTTCTTTGGTTTTTAAAGACTAAAGACGAAACTATGACTCTACACCGTGAACCTTTCCAGCCTTATTATATAATTACTTGCAGATGTTTGCTTGCATGCAGCAACATAACAAGTAAAAGATTTATTAAAAGCCACTATTTAAATTATGTGGTGCATGTGTGGTGTTTCAGGTTTCTGGACTTCCACATCTCTGTTCACCCTCGTAGTCCTGTGTTTCACCGTCTTCATCTGCGTCGGCTACACTTGCTTTGGCCACTTCAAGTACCTCAGTCCGCACAACTATGAGGTGAGTGTTGTGTGCTTGTGTGCATGCATGTCCTGTCACTTCTTTGTCGCCCTTCAACATTTGACTTCATATTGTTTGTGCTCTTTTGCAGGTGAAAGACGATGAAGAGGAAGAGCCAGACGGAGATGAAGAAAACACCTTGGTACTGTACTCTTTCCATAATAAATTCCACTGCAGGAATAAAGACATATTTACAACAGGCCTGATTTTCAGTTAAAAGGATAGTTTGGATTATTTGAAGTGGGGTTGTATGACGTACTTATCAATAGTCAATGTATTACCTAGAGTACATGGCGGTTGACACACTCCAGTTTTGGAGAAGCAGCAGGAGTATCAGTGCAGGAAGCAAAGCCCTGTACTGCTATGAACAGTTTTTTTTTTAGCCACTTAAAAGGATCCACCAAAGGAAAAAAAAAAAAGCATATGCTTCATTTAGAATTTTTTCACCACTTTACTAACAGTCTTTTTCTACGGGAAACTCTCCAAAGCCACCAGACTCATTACTGTGTGACTTCGGTGAAACTGAACTAACCCTTTTCAACACTGAACTCGCACAATAACACAAACTAACAGATCAAGGGAAGCACTGTGGTAGAGTCTGGTGGCTTTGGAAAGACTGATATTTGGCTTATATAACCAGGGTTTCCTCTCCAAAAAGGCTGTCTGACAGCAAAGGAAAGGTGTTAAAATATTCTAATAGCCTCTTTTGGCTAAAATACATTTTCCTGCTGGCCTGGTCCACAGCAGTTCATTGCTTAGCTTCCTAAACTTTTAGAAAGCTGATTCTCCCAACTGGTGACATGCCGACCACCATCTACTGAAGGTAATACACCGATTCTAGGTAAGTATTTCACACAACCTCACATCAAATAACCCAAACTATTTTTACCTGAACTTTGCTTTAAATGCTGTCACCCTACTTGTCATCTTCCTGGTTCATTGACAATGTTAAATAACAGAGTTTTTAAAGAGAATCACCACACTACATCAGCATTAAAGATTTGGTGATTGAAAAATTGAAAGTGACAAATACCAGGCTAATATTTTCGTCTTTGTCTTCTGAACACAATGCTAAAGAGCTGATTGTTCATGATGAACTGTTCTTGCAGTCAACTCAGGTTACCAGTCATTCCTGGAGGCCAAGCTCATTTTTCACTTTAGTTTGCCTCATAAATTTTAAGCATCTTTTACTAATCTTCAGCATTCTTTTGTATCAGGATCATACTTTGGCCATAACATGCAGCACTGAATCACACACAGCAGGGAGGATAAAAGAATACACAAAAATGCATATTGAGAAACACCCTCGAGAGTGCTTTTGTTCGTTTTCAGCACTCGTCTTTCTTGTGTTTTTGATTACAGGTTTACCTTCCCCGAGTGCTTAATCCCAAATCACCTGCCAGCACCGCTCAGGGGTGTAAACTTCAGCAGTCTTACGGCTCTACAGACGGCAGCCCGGCTCTCAGCCCAGTGGAGGAAAGCATGTCAGATGGATGAGTCAGTGCATTTCAACACCGAGTCAAAACTTTGGAGACAAGATCCCCACAACTACTGATCATAAATCTACTTCTTGCACATTGATATAAGTATTGAAGTTTGAGTTCACCTCTGTCCTACTGCTCAGTCAGACACAGCCTGTCCTTCTAAGAGAAGATCTCCAGATGGTACGAAAGAAAAACGTGCAATAGATTCCAAAGACCATCTCTTGTGCCTTCTGCTTTTTGAAATACTGTATATAATTACCAGTGAGGACAGTGTGTTGAATTTGACATTTGGATCATTATTTGCACTTGATCAACACATCGCTCTTGTCCGTCATAAATCACAGTTACTTGATGTATTTTCCTCTGTGAGGCCTTGCTGATAAGGACCAGTTCACCAAAGAATGTTTAACCAAAACCTGCCATTTAAAACAAAAAGTAATGTCTTGCACATGTCAAAGCTAATAATGCCAAGTATTACCAGAACAAGGTAATCAAGCCAAGGAGTTAGACAAGCACTGCTCGCTGTTTTTTGACCAGTTTAGACTTCTTAACAGTGCCTGTTTTTGAACTTGTGCAAAACAAGTGAATAACTTACTGTCTACTAGTAATAATGGAATTGTGTCAATAGAGGCCTATCCATTGTTTACTAATTACCAAGAGCATCATGTTTTTACTTTTGTAATTAGACAAGAATACTTTTACATTTATGTCAGTATTGCGGGACTTTTGTTACCGAAATTTTATTGGTAGAGACGTATATGGACAGAAATATTTGTCACTAGACACTGAAGGTTACTTATTGACTTGAAGATTTATATTTGAATTTGAGTAACTGTACTTGAATATCTGAAGTGCAAAACCTGAATTTGAATCACATAATTATCTGCGCCAGCTGTTAGCCTGGAGGGGATCATGTGATCGCTTGTATGTGTGTATGACCAACAGAACTGATTCACAATTATTGAAAAGTGCTGGTGACAGCTGTGGTCAGAGGCATTATCTTGTCTGGTCATCTCATTCTTCTGAATGCGAGATATCTCAAGAAAAATGAAGTGCTTAGATTTTAGAGGTCAGAGGTCATTGTCATTGTGACCTCATGTCAATCTAATTTTTGTGAACACAATAGCTTAAGCACATTGAATTGAATGTCTTCAAACTAGACAGAAACCTACACTTGGACTCAATAATAAACTGATAAGATTTAGTTGATTAGAGGTCAAAGGTCACTGTGACCTCACAAAACATGTTCTTAGCTACAACAGTCAAGAATTCATTCTCTTAATTATGACAAAATTTCACACAAATAACAGCAAACAAGCGGTGCTGGAGAGTAATTGCTTACATGTAAGTACTTAAAAGTAATTAAATTACAAAAGTAATTGTAATCCATTCTGGTTACTGAGAAAAGCATGTAATTAAATTACATTTACTAATCAAAATAGTGATTGCAAAGTGGTTACATCCCGGTTTCCTGGTAGATATCTGCACTCTACTGAGCACACATGTTGAAAAACT
Organism: Lutjanus erythropterus; assembly: GCF_056507025.1. Lineage (NCBI taxonomy): Eukaryota > Metazoa > Chordata > Actinopteri > Lutjaniformes > Lutjanidae > Lutjanus > Lutjanus erythropterus. Next base: position 17,177,545 of record NC_139331.1, read on the forward strand.
AAATCTGAAAAGCACAACATGATCTTGAATTTAGTTTGGAAGTGAATTCCAATAAAATTGAAACTGAAGGTAATCTGAAATTGAAAAAAAAACAAAAAACTTCTACATACTTCCACCTTTTATTCTCACAAATTCAATTCTTGCAAATGCAGTTTTTACATAGAACAGAGAAAAGATTTTAGGCTTTCAAAATATCTAACTTCCATTGGTTATTGATCATGGAGAGAAAAATAGTCATTACAGTGTGACAATCAGTCAGTTGATCTTCCTCAGGGACCAGACTGAAAACGAGCTGCGAGAACAAGGAAGCATATAGAGCAAATACAGCTTCAAATCAATTTCAAGATATTACATTCAGTTTCAAGCTTACTGGAATTCAGCTTAAGTTTTTCAATGTAATTATTCAACTTAAACATTACAAACTCAAATTGTGATTCAAATTCAGTTTCTAGTGGCACATGTTTCTGCCCATATGTTGTTTTCATGCATTATGGGTCAAGTTTTATTTGTATTTAAAATATTTTAATGAGCTTTTTGAAATATGCATTTTAACATGGAACAAAACACTGAAGGCAGGCTCGTATCTTGTAAGTGACTGATAATAAGAGTGTTGAATTTCAATATAAAATGTTTGTATATTGCATATATTCAGAAGGACTCTGTCTTAGCGTTGTATACGGTGATATAAATTTCTGTATTTAACAATGTCACATTAAGTTTCAAAATACAAACAGGTACAGCTTGTTATGAGTGTGTCTTGTCATTGGGGGGCACTGTTGAGCTGCCGTGGGGCAGCTTAACCTCTTACATATTCATAACAGCAGTGACAAAGGACAAATGCACAGTGTTGCATTGAGGATTTATAACTTATTCTGACATTGGTATGAGTCAGTGTACTGGGCTCCACCTCCTCACCTGATCTCTCATTATTGTCTCCCTTTCTATTCCTTTTTGCTTCCCCCCCCTTTTTTCCTGCCCTTTTTCCCTTTCTCACCACCTGCCTCAGCTGAGAAAGACCCCTGTTGACATCGGTGGGCTTTTTGTGCGCCATTGTGATTAGCACTGTTGTTAAATATGTGTAATGAAGTGCTAAGCTCACAACATAGGCCACAGTATGTAGGTTACTGCTACGGTGAAAAGAGGGGTTTGGACTATTGGACGAGGATCAGTGTTCCCTTATGGAGCCTCGCAGTAGTTGTTGAATAAAACTCAGACACAGGAACTACTGATGTGGTTCTTAAAGTTTTAAAACAAATGTGCTCAGGAATTTGACACACTTCTCTCTTTTAGATCTGATAACTCGTCTCACAGATGTGCACACTTTCATTTACAGACCTTAAACACTGACTGTCTACATGCATGAAAGTCAAAATGTAATAAAGAAACTGTAAAGCCCTCACTGTAAAAAAAAAAAAAAAAATCATACTGGAACTTAGTGGAACGAACTGAGCTTTTCTCATTAACTTAATGTAATTTGCAAGTTTTATTTGTTCCAAATAAATTAAACTGAAGATTTCTAGTTTTTCTTTCCAGAACTACATAAGTTCTTGAAGTTGTTCAACCTGAAATGATGAATTGAATAAATGTACTGTACAAAGTTCAATCAACTCAGCAGTTAAAACTCTCCTGAGACCCTTCTTTTTTGTAGTTTGAAGAAAAATGAAGAACTGACTTTTCAAACTGAGAAAGTGTAAAGGGAAATTAAACTTGTTTGTGTTGTCTAAAGACTTGTTTGTTCAACTTCAATACCTTGAGCTTATTGAACATGTTAACTAAAGTATAGCTGAATTGAGTTGTACTTTATATTTGACTAGAAAAGTTTATTTGTTTTGAATCATTATGAAGTTATCTCATCTTGTCTTCAAATTCAGTCAACTAAAAAATTCAAGGCTCCTGGCACTAACCTTTTTAGTTAAATTAAAACAAATATTTTTATTTTTTTTTTACAGTGCATCAGACTTTCACTGCTGCTAATAACTGCGTGCTTAGTCAGTGGTCACACAAAGGTTAAGGACTGTTTACAAAGACACTTTGAAAAACACTTCACTTTTTCTCCTGACACTATAAATTTAGTAAGATCTGAGCACACAAAGGTTATTGACTGTGCTTTAACCCTAATGTCGGACAAAGATTAGGCATTACAAAACAATCTCTCACTTGTTTACTCTTACTCAAGTATTATTTCATTGTGTGTGTGTGTGTGTGTGTGTGTGTGCGATTAAGCAATAAACACGCTGTTCTCCATGCTGGATGATCTCCAGTATGCTGACAACGATAATAAAACCCACAATATAGCCTGATTTGAGATGAAAACCTAATAATCACACAAACATACACTGCATGACTCCCATGCAAAGAGACTTGGAGACAAATTTGAACAGACATACCTCAACAAAGTCACATGAGAAAGTTGTGCAGGGTCAGGATGTGGGGGCACTAATAACTTGCAGATATTCTCATGTGGCGCCAAGGATGAGCTGGGAAAAGAGACTAATGTTTGATATTAGACACCTGATATACTGTCTGCGGGTTGTGTGTATTATATATGTGTGATGCTTGAGAGGACGGCCTTCTGCAGGCTCAGTGGAGCAGGAGTAATGTGGACGTTTCAGACTGGAGGAGCCTGGGAAGCAGCTCTGTCCAGCAGCAGCAGCCAGAACTACAGTGCACAGCTTTCCAGAACCACACACCAAACTTTGACCCGATGTTAAACACACCACAAATTCACTGGCTCAGTTTCGGCCCACGTGGTTCTGGGCTTCTAGTAATGGGTGTGTGAAAGTCTGGTCTGAAGCTTGAGCCAAATACATGCAAACTGGGAGCGGTTTGTGGCATCTCGAGTTCAAACAGTTCACTCAGAGGTTCATGCAGATGTATATTTTTGATGGTCAACATCTAACTTATTCCTGTTAACTCAGAGACTTAAAGAGATACTCAAGTAACTTCTTCATTCTTTTGGTCTCTCACACAGGACAGGATCCAGAAATAATAGATTCTCTCACTGCCTGGTAAACTTCCAAATCGTTCAAACACCATGTCCCAGTTTTTAATTCTGGTTTTCTGGTGATGTCAACAGAGTTTTGTTTTTTTTTTCTTTAGAAACCTCCTACAACTGAGGCTGATACTGATGTTTGAAAATTACAAAAAACAGATAATCATATGTTCATTTCTTACACAAACACACATCATACAAACATTTTTGATAAGCATTAGTTAAATCTGTCTGTGAAAGGTCAGTACTTTTGTAATAATTTCCAAGAAGTTCCTGGAAAAACAGCTATGTAATTTGCTTCAAATTACATGGAAAAATATGGAAGTCCTCACAAGAGAAGCTCAGATAAAACCCAAGTAGATATTAATTCATTATTCATTATCATTGGTAGAAATGTTGAATGTTATGCATGTCTGTGCACAGAATTCACATATTTGCATGTTCAGCTGTCCTGTTGTGCACCAAAAGTGCCTCTCAAGGTTATGCTTGCATTTCATTTGAATTATTTCATTGGAAACAACTGACCACAGACTCTATTTGCCCATAATTGAATAGTTCTTTTGAGGAAATGTCTTAGAAAATATTAGAAAATTTATAGAGCAGTATGTTCTGAAATTGTAGACTTGTGTAATAAGTGTTTTAAAGGAATATAAGTATTTGTTCTCCTTCTAAGAGTTAGGTGAGATGCTTGATACAGTTGTCTTGTAGTCTACGTACGCTAAATACAAAGCTACGGACAGTAGACAGTTAGCATAGCTTAGCCCATTATATCCCATTGTAAAACCACATTATTTTTACTCTGTGATTTTTACAAACTAAACAAATAGAATGTTAATTTCTAAGCTTTACAGGTGCAGATACTTTTGTTACCAGCAAGCTGTTTCCCCCTACTTTATTGTGATAAACTAAGCTAAGTGGCGCACAGACATTTTAGATGATTGAGACACTGTTTCTAAATTCTCATCTCTGTGAAATTACAGACATGTAAAATGAGTTTTTCAACGGAATATTTTTTTCCATGCCAAGAGTAAGGTGAAAGGCATGATACCATTTTCATGGAGGCTACCCTGAATGAAGCTAAAGACAAGAGATGCTTAATTAGCTTAGTTTAATCTGTTATAATCCACTGTAAAACCAAACATGTCATTTAAAAACTCTTTGGTTTTTGAACAACAAGCTAATCTGAGCATTTGAGGTGCTGGTCAGATGCTGCCAGTGTTTGTGCTAAGCTAAGCTAACCAGCTGCTGGCTGTAGCTTGATATTTAGAGCACAAACATGAGAATGGTATCCATCTTCATGTCTCTCTGCTAAAAAGCAAATAACCGTATTTCCAAGTATATCAAACGTTTCCTGTACAGTGTTGACAGCTATCTAAGCTGAAAATATTAGGCTACGGTTGATAACTTACTAGCACTCTCTGGTTTAGATTGATGAGACTCATTGGTATCTTTGGCATTTCTACTGGAATTTCTTGTATCTTATTGACTGAGATATGCACTGATACAGATAAATCCGCAACAAGCTAAAATCGGCTTATACGGTAGCCTAACCAGTTTATCTATATAGTTATTCTATTACTGATCAAATCTCAATGTAAAGGGAGAAAGCGTGGATACTAAATAGACTGAGAAAATACAGGAGAGTATTCAGAAAAATAATAAGCTTTGAAATTTGAGGAAAAAGGATAAAACCTGATAAAGATTATTGGTGTCAAATAGTTTGTTTAGTCCAAATGAAATAGCAGTGATTTAGCCTGTAACGTCTTACTGTACTAGTTTACACAACACGCCCTCCTCCGGATCAAAATATTTATCCAGTGTTAATCCAGTGTTTAGGTGTGCAGCCCACTGAACTCAGTGCCCTCAATGCATTCTCGGTATTGTTGTCGTCTGTGCTTTTGTATACTACAGACACTATTATTTAGTCACTTCACTCCCTCGCTCTCAGTATTCACTTCATTCTGCACTCCCAGGCCACTGAACTTAAGAAAGAGCCGCTGTGTTTGTGTGTGTGTGCGTGTATGTGTGTGTATCAAACAGGAATTAAACCCATGCAGTGTTCTGAGGTTTTGGGGTCAGGTTTCCTTCATGTCACCACCAAGATCGATGGATATGACCTCTGACTGCTCCAATTTGTATATAAACACAGCACCGGCCAATCACGGCATCGCGTGGGACGGTGCCAACCAATGAGAGCATCTGGCAGCATCGTGCTCTGTGGCACTCCCATCTTTTGTTCGTCAGGATTAGTGCCGTGGCAACGCTGGTCGCCTGAGAGGTGAGTTTCCCAGAGCAGCGGGACGAGGACAGAAACAGGCCGCTTCATTCCAACTATTACTTCCTTTCTGGCCAATTGGGAGACAGAAGTGGAGTGGTGTGTGTGTGTGTGTGCGCGGTGTGTGTGTGTGTCTGTCACTCTATGGCTTCCAACTCCAAAACTTCCACCTAGACTGCCAACTCTAATGAGGTGCCATTCTGAGCCACAAGCTCAAAGTGTGTTTGTCTGTGTGAGTGGGTGGGAGGGCTGGTGAGGGGCTGTCCTTATGTGCTCTCGTCTGTGTGGGGTACTCTGCAGAGAAGTCACCCCACTCTCCGTCTCTTATTCTGTTGGTGGACTACGTTAGCCAGGAGGGCGGAGGGCCAGACAGCTGAAATCACCGCTGCTGATGAAGCATGTGACTCCAGACCGAGGCCCTTTTGTTTGGACAATTACAGCCAACACACAGAGTCCTGGACATGCAGTGTGTCATGGGAATAGGCAAGCACGGGAATGAATGGACACCAGCAATTATTATTAAAACCTGCTTTTGTTTTAAGAGATTGCTGCTCTTGAGAGAAACTGTTTACATGGAGTGCATAAAGTTATATCCAGTAATGTTTTAATGAAAGACAACCCCATTTTGATACTATTTATAGTCTGCACTTTTTCTGCAATTATAATTCAATGCATTTACATTTTTAATCACCTGTTTAGCTAGTAGTTTTAACAGAGGAGTGGATTTGCACTCATGTCTCATCCCACTTCTACAGAAATTCTACTGTCCTGTCCCAATCTCATGACAGAGACAAAAAAAACAAAACAACATCCAGTCCCGTCCCAATCCTGGAAGAATGACTCCGATCCTGTTCCCGTCAAGCCTTAATCCACATACATCATGCACCGGTCAGATTTATCCTGTCCTTTCCTGTCTTTGTGATGAATAGTGAAATAGTGAAACCCATAATAGTACTTCCCCACTTACTCACATTAAATTGGGTGGTTAAACTCAGCAGCAGTAGGAAATATTTCTGTTGAGTGAGCAGTAAATAGTGAGGCTAATGTTGCTGAGATAAAAGAATAACCGTGGATTACATACACACCTTATTTCCTGTGAATCACCTGTGTATGTGAGGGCAAATTGAATGGCGGACCCTAACACCAGCAATGAAAACTACTTTATATGGAGGTTATTACAAATACAATGGCGGAAGAAATGCCAACTATGGCTGCGAAATTAATCAAAAATATTACTGAAATTGCAATATGACTAAGTGCAATATCCAAATTGCAGAAGTCACAATATGATTTTATTATGATATTTTGCAGCCCTAATAATAGCTATTAAATGTTTTGACATTCTTTAATTACATCTTTATACAGTAGCTTTCATTTCATTTCATGCCCCGTAAGAAATGAAAGTAAAAACCACATTTCCTACTTGCTGTTGCTTCATGTTAAATTGTCTGGTTGAAGAGAGCAGCAGCAGGAAATGTCAGATTTGCAGTAACTTTATACAGCTCTGATACAACACTGAGTGAGCAGTAAACAGTGAGGCTAATGTTAGTGAGATCAAATTACAAAGAACAACCCTGGATTACACACACGCCTCATTTGCTGTGAATCACCTGTGCGTGTGAAGGCAGTTTGAATGGTGGACCACAATGAAATTTAACAGAATGTTTATTTTTCCTCGTAATGTGAAAGACAATAATCACTTCAGAGCAAAGTATATCATTTTTGTCTGAGCAAAAACAATATACTAAACAATATACTAAACCAACCTAAAATTACCTGAAGCTGGGCTGAGTGTGTAAATTATGTCCCTAAAGCAGGAAGTCTCACACACTTGGACCCAGGGACATTTAAGTTCTACAGTGAAAGTCAAGCCAGTCAAGCAAGGTGACCAAAAATAGGATCAGCAAGCATGAGATTAGCCCAACACTGCAGACTGTCCAAAATCATTTGTTGGACAGTATCCAATCATGTTTTTCCAAGTGTAACTTCAGCCAACTTCACACTGCTTATACTGGCTACAACTGCTGGATCCGAGCCAGGATAAACCTAACAACCGATGTGCGTTTAGTGTCTCTTTAACAAGATTTGCTCCGTACGCTGTCGAGAGGAACCAGTGATTTCAGCACTATTCAGTCTGCCTGTATATTCAGTACAGACCACTGCAGGTACTGAGTTCAGGAAATTACATCACCACTATAAACAAGTGGTAATGCATAATAATATTAACTAAAAAGACGACTGAAAAAGGTTTTGATAGATTGAGTATATTAGAGTGTCTTAATAAAATGGAGATATTCACCTTTCACTGTAAAAGAAAAATCGTGGAATTCACAGGAATTTAGTGGAATCAACTAATATTTTCTCATTAACTTAACATAGTTTTATTAAGTTAATTAAAGTTAAAGTTTCCATTTATTTTCAGAACATTTCAAAACTCAAACGTGAGTTCTTCTGACTTGAGGTCTTTTGACTTGAAATGAGTTGAATGAATGTGCTGCACAGAGTTCAATCAACTCATAAAATGGAGTTTCTAAAGCAATATTATTACCATATTGGCACATTTCCCAGCATGCACTGTTGAGAGTTAAGACTCTGCAAACTGTGAACCATAATGAAAATGAATACTGACTTAGTTGATTAAAAGCTAATAAACAATTGTAAATGTTAAATATTTTAAATATTTGCAAGTGTGACTGGAGAGTTTTTCATCTTCATATCTAAAGCTTATTGAACATGTTTTCTTGTGTACAACTGAATTAATATATATAACTTGACCAGAAAGCTTTTTTGTTTGTGTTGTTTTGAATTATTACACAATTGCCTCAACTTGTCTTTTCAAATTCATTCAACTCAAATTTTTAAGGCAGCCTGGACACTACTTTTTTAAGCTAAAACAAACAGTTCCTTTTTCCAGTGTTGGAATCAAGTTGCTATAGCAGGTAGACGATGAAACTATTTTGGTTGGATCCAATATGAATGAAATTTGTGAATGAAAGGAGGGAAAGAGAAAATTAATGAAATACTGTACATTTATGAGTGAAGATTTGACCAGAAAGAAAATCTCACCAGTAAAAGAGAGAGAAAGCAAACAGTGTCACACTCACAGGTACCAAAGTTTGGCAATAGTTTTCACAAAAGCCTGACCACTTTTCCCACCAATCCAAACTTTGTCAGACAGGGATTCAACCAAGTCACGTCACATGCAGTTTTAGACAGAGGCATTCCACTGCCAAAATAAAAACTCTTTGCTATGCCAGCCTTTAAAAGCAAACAGAATTGACTATGAAATAAAGATAAAACAAACCAGGTGCAAATATTAAACACAATGACAAAATCACACGGCACACACTGACACCTTTCGCCTTCTTCCTCCTCTCCCATGCTAGGTTTCACTTCACCGATTTCAATTGCAGGCCAGATCAACTCTACAGTCTCAGCCCCAAAACATACACACACTCTTCCTGTTCTCTTATTTTCCGGCTCTAAATCCTATTCATAAAAATGCAGTAAGCCCGAAGGAAGACAGCCTTGCAGTGAGTTCATGTCACAAGCCGGTAAGTTACCTTGAATTATGGCCATGGGAGCACTGAATAAATTTTCCTCTGCGGTATCTCATCTCTAATTACACAGGTATTTGTTGACACCAACACTCTCTCATGCTGTTTCTATTCCCCGATAAACAGAGAGACACAGTCATAATTAGAGTGTGTACAGAGCAAATGCACCCTAGGATGATTTCCTAGAAGTATGCACTCCTATTCCCATGTGCCATGCAGTCATGTTGGAGTAATCCAGGCACGCATCCTGCCAGCTGTGCAGAGGGCTTAACCGATTCTGTCGTCCAGACACTTTGGTCGAAACTGCCAGACAAAAAATACTGCCAGACTTTCTGGCTGTAAGACAGAGAAAAGCCACACGATATTTCCACACAGTACATCAAATACTCTAGTAATCAAATATTGTATGTAAGGAGAGCTCAGGAAAATATGTGTCTATCTTTGGTGTTCTTTCTCTATGAATTTGACGCTCCATATGGTAGGATAATCAAAGTGTTGTCAAAGAATGCTAAAGCAACAAAATTAAGGAGAGGAAAACATAAAGGAATCAGTGTCATTAATAAGAAACAAATGAGCATCACCACTGTACACTATACACTTATGCACTACAGTTACAACTGTAACAATAAAATCCAACACAAAAGGGCAAAATGACAGTGACAGTGGTGCAGCAGTTTTCCACATAGATTTTTATTACAATCTGAAAAGTCTAGAGCTGCAACAATTAATTGATAGTCAATTATAACTGATTATTAAATGAATCGTCAACTTTTTGATAATCGTTTGAGCTTTTTTTTTCCCAGGAAAAAAGTCAAAATTCTCTAATTCCAACCTCTTGAATGATATTTTCAGGTTTCTTTACTCCTCTGTAACATTAAACTGAATATCTTTGGGTTGCAGACAAAAACAAGATATGATATGGAATAACAATGTAAACACAAGTGTTACCAGTGATACTAATTTAGGTTCATTTAGTGTAGCAGAGTGTTTCCAGTGAGCCATCATGCAGCAGCATCCTGACTCTGGCCCACATGGAACAGAATGGAATTAGTATCTATGGTAACACCTGAGTTTAACCTACTAAAATGGCTTCTGTGGAAAAAGGTCACCAGCGAGTGACTGACATTTTTGACTTCAGTGAAATAAATATGTGTTTGCACCTAAGCACGTTTTAGAGATTGTTGCTTACCAGCTGTCGACGAGATGAGACAGAAAGCTGTAATTGCTCTCTCTCCAAGAAACCCAACAAACTGAACTACATGCAGACATTTTGATATTCACGTGCTCTGTCTCTGTTGCACGGGGGACTGATCCTTCGTGTCGGCACACACTTGAAAAGATGGGTCATTACGTCATACATGGTCTGGTTTGTATAAAAACACCCAAAATTAAAATGTAAACAGTTTTGTTTTGTTTCTGTTTTGGCCGTGGCAGCACGACACACTCAAAAGAAAATATTTGCAAAGGGGGGGGAAAAAGGAGAAAAAGCTGGGGCGTTGCCATGACAACTGGCGCAACAAGGTTTGCTCTCTGTCCTGTATAAAAAGGAACCCTTGATGTGTGAACTCTCGCGAGATTTGTTTGCGTTGTCTCTTCATTGTGCACGTAAAACCAACCAGTAATGTTTGATAATGCGACAACGCTGTGGTTAATATCTGGGTATATCTAGTGACAGAAAACACTTAGTCAGGGTGAGAGACTCATCATAATTTTGGGTTAAAATTAAGACTCTCGCGAGATCTTTGTAGAGATCCCTTCTGCCTGACTTTTGTTGTCATTAGCAACCAAACTAGAGTCTGTTGTGTTAACTAGCAGCTAGCTACTTTAAAACACTAGAGCTAAATAACGTTACAGTATCCAATTTAAAGTCGTGTGTCACATAAACAATGGACTCTGATTCGTTATACTATTCTTTGGAGCTCGTTGCCGGTAGTGGACACATTTTAACCGTTGAACAAAGAACCGCTCTGCAGACTTCTTTGGTGATCCTTAAGAAAAACTATAAGGTCGACCGAGTTTTGTTTTGGGGCAAAATATTGGGATTAAAGGAGGATTATTTTATCGTTCAAGGGATAGGAAAAGATGAGATGAACGATAAGAAGAGTCTGTATAGGTAAGATAGCCTTAATCTGTTTCGCTATAGCTAATTTTTGACTGTGAAATAAGTGTTGGAATGTCGTTTGATGTGTTGTCTCCAGCTTCAATTGCATGGACTGGTCCCTGCTGCCGCCTGCCACACCCTCTATGATCGTGGACGTGTCGAGAGCTGCAAAGGGTCGTTTCACAGGAGACCCCACACATATCTACCAGCAGGCTGAGATCCACAGGCAGGGAGAGAGGGAAGTGGTAAGTATGATCAATACTGTGAAAACTGAGCACAGTGAAAATATTGAGCTGGCAGGTGAAACTCAAGACCAAGTGCCTCCAAGTCACATGGACCAAGTGGTATTATAGTGCAGGCATTATCACACATGACCCCACACAAATTGCAACAGAAACTATTTCAACTGTTCTAGACAAATATAACGTATAACCTGTCAGAGGTTTTAAGATTGAGTTGGTTTGATTTGATTTTTATTTTTTGTGTCATGCACGAGTAATGCAACCCAAGTGGACAAGACAAGACAGACAAGACACCATTATTTCGAAAAACAGACCAGAAACCAGAGTAGCAACAAAAACTGCAAGTAACACTAAACAAATGAACCAACCATTCGGAACATAAGACACAAAATGTAGTGTTTGTTTATGTTGTAATTTCTGTGAGGTTGACCTACATTCTGGGGTAAAATGCCTGGATTTTATGTACTTCATCAGAACAAGAAAAAGTATTAGATTATCCTGTAAGTAGTTTATAAATATAAGTACATCCATTTACTGGTATCTAAAGAAAAATATTTAGGCACAGTATTATGCAGTAGAGCTATGACTATAGCGAAAATAAAGATGGATGTGGGAAGAAAATTAAATCTGCAGTAAAAAAAGAAAACAGAACTGCAGAAGAGACAATGTCCCAATTTTGCCAACAGATATATTTAGGCTTCATGAAAAATTAGTGCAAATGAGAACAGACCTTATTCACAGCAGCCATTTTGACATGAAATAGTGTATAGATGAATAGATTAAGTCCAGATGTTACCAGTGACACAAATTATGGTTGTGTTGCATCCTGATCAAATAGAGTCAGAGTGTTTCTACTGTGCACTGGAAAAGCTCTGCGATACTAAATGGAACATGATCTTAATTAGTATCATAACACCTGTGTTTACGCTACTGTTTCATCAATATGGCTGCTGTGAAAAAGGTCTGTTGCAGCCTAAATCCAAAAGCTGAGGTTTTTCAGTTTTGTTTTTTTTTTGTCTTTTTTCTGGCTGATCCCAACTCTGTCTATATAGTCATGAAATTCCTGCTTGGTGATGAACTGTTCTCGGTTTCAGACAAAAGTCAATGAGGAGAGCCGGCTGGTGGTGACAATTCATCAGATCGATGAGGAAGTGTCCGTGGTACCACGTGGTGCCTTCATCAAGAGTCGACATGGCCTCGTCCAGATCAATCGCAGCTTTGGTGGTAAATATGTGACTGACCCTGAGGTGTTTCATAAAGCATGGTTTAAATTAAAGGGATTTATTAAGTGACATTGTAAGTTTTTCATAACATTTCTCAAAATTATATGGTTAATCTTATAGTCCTGTTTTGTGAAGCATATATATATGCATGTCTATTTAGATTCTGGCATTGTTTCACTGTATGCTTACATTATCATTGCTGCAATACAATTTGAATTACATGTAAATGTGCGCTGTTCTCCTCAGGTCTGTCTCACTCAGAATCGGGGAAGCTTAACAACTTCTTTCACTTCAGCAAACCAAAAAATCTGAAGAAGAAATCCATCCTGGAACTGGGTGATTTGAACCCAGCTATTGACTTCCTGAACGTACTGAGTGATGACATTCCTACAGGTAAAAAAAGTTCAGTCTACCCTACACTACACCAGTTGTTTAATCACATAGATATATCGTATCATACAAGATTTATTGCAAAGTGCATGAACACATCTTCAGCTAGACCTTTTTCTTACCAACACTGACCTTTAAGGTGTTAAGAAAACAAGTAAAGGAAACCAGTGCAGAAAAAGCTCATCCTATGATCTGGATCCATTAACACACAGCTAAACATGGTCAATACCAGTGGTTTTTCTTGATCATGTTCCACCTACCATGGTACATTGCAACTAAATGATGCGTGATTTTAACACAACCCATTATGGTGATTTGACTGACTGAAACTCAAGAGGCATTTCTTCCAACAACTGAATCATTTTAATGGTAAAATGATTAAACAAACTCCTAAAATGTCTAATGTCCGCCCCCCTACCAGATGGAATACGTTTTCTGGGAATGTGTTGGAAGAATTTCCCTTCAACTTTGTCCATTATTTTTACAGTGGTCTGATAACCAGACGATTAATGCTAGATTAGAAATATCTGGGTTGTGGGATTCAGGGCCCACCTACTGTGAGTCTGGACTCAAGTTCCCCAGAGAAAACTACAGATAATTCTACTATCATCATTTCCCCATGAAATTGAGTGATACAAAAAAAAATGGATAAAAACTTACAGTGCATGGGAAGTCTGATTCTGATGCCTGCAACATGTTTCAGCAAAAGACTGGGAAAGTTGTGGGATGCCCAGAAAACACCTGTTTAAGAACATTCCAGGTGATAGTATCATGATTGGGTATCAAAAGGGGCATCTTTGCAAGACTCAGTCGATAACAAGCATGAATGGGGAGAAATTCACTGCTCTGTGAAAACTGCATGGGCCCAACAGTTTAAGAACGTTTTTCAGCACAAAATTACAAGGAATTTAGGAATTCCGCCATCTAGAATCCATAATACCATTAAAAGATTCAGAATCTAGGAAATCTCTGCACATGAGGGGCAAGGTCGAAAACCAACATTGAAATCTCATGACCTTTGACCCGTCAGGCTGCACTGCATTAAAAACCGACATGACTGTATCAAGAATATTACTACATGGGCTCTGAAGCACTCTGGAAAACCATTGTCAGTAACATAGTTTATCACTGCATCAATCAAAAACATCTAGAAACGTCAATGAACTTTCTGGGCCTGAGCTCATCTGAGATGGACCAACGCAAAGTGAAAACGTATGCTGTTGCCTAACAGCACACAATTCAAACTGTTTTTGGAAATCATGACCGTTGTGTCCTCTGGCTAAAAAGGACCATCCAGATTAATACCAGCACAAAGTTCAAAAGGCGGCAACTGTGATGGTATTGGGCGTGCGTTAGTGTCCATAGCATCATGGGTGACTTGCAAATTTATGAAGGCACCATTAATCCTGAAGGGTACATACAGGTTTTGGAAAAACACACGATGCCATCCAGATGTCTTTTTCAGAGACATCTAGACTGGCCTGCCTGTTGAAGATCCCAGAGTAGCAGGAATGGGAAAGAATTTCACTTTCAAAACTTCAACAATTCATATCTCAGTTCCAAAAGGCTTACTAAGTGTGGTTAAAAGAAAAAAAAAAAATGCAACGCAGTTGTAAACATGTCCCTGTCCCTGTCTCAACTTTTTTGGAACATGTTGGAGACATCAAATTAAGAACAAGTGTGTATTTACAAAAAAACAGTTCAAGCATAAAATATCTTCTCTTTGTACTGTATTCAAGTGAATATAGATTAAAAAGTATTTGCAAACCATTGCACTGTCTTTGTTTATATTTTACACAGTGCCTGAACTTTCTGAAATTGAGGTTTGTAATTTATGACAAATTACTTCTGACAAATACTATCTAGTGTTGTAAAAAGACATTCAAAATCTAAGTGCAATATATGACAATGAATTTGCAGACTTGCTTTCTTGAGAAACTTATTTTTTTTGGTCTAATATATCACTGTGTGGTAATGTAGTTGAACACATGAAATGATAAGTCTTTCAGGTTTATGTGTTCAAACTGATGGGACATTTGAGCTGTTCAAAAGTATCCAGCAGGCAAACAATAAAAGTTGAAGATGGTGAAAAGAATAATATGAATTTAGTCATGCTCAGTCGCATTGAGCAGGTTTTGTGGTCAGCTGCTCCGCTGGATGCACTGCAGGCCACAGTAAATGTAGTTAACGTGAGACTCTGTATGTACAAGTGTATGTGTGTGAAAGACAGAAAAAAATGTTTAGCACCCATAACCAAACACACAACAGATGTCTGATTTATGAGGGCTTCCACATGTGTATATGTTTGTGTGTGTTCCTCAAGTTGATACGGATGTCAGCAGCAGTGTCATCACTACAGCAGACATTACACAGCTGTCTATGCCACACTCACTGCAGCCATCTTGGTATCAGATCACACGCAACACGCTGAAAAGGAGAAAAGAGTTAACACTTTTTTTTAAATGGGACTCTGGGGAAATGCAGTATGATGTATTTCCTCTAAAAACAGGTGCTTTCCTCCAAGACCCCAAGTTGTGCTCTCCCTCTTTTCCACAAAAATCCTGCAAACTGTTTCCACCTCCTGATTAATGGCTTACGTTTCTTCTCCTGCAGCAGCACAGTTTTGACAATACCACATGTTAAATATTAGATACTGAACTTGTAGTCATTTTTAAAGTTGCATCATACGTAGTTTGCCAAAAAAGTGGTGCAACAACTGTCAAATTTACCGTAATCATCTCCCTTTAGTGAAAAAAGGGCTTTTATGTTTACATAGTAGCAGATCCAGTTCTTATTTTTAATTCCCTGGGTCTTGGGTTCATGGCCACACCTAGACATCTTGAGAAAGGTTAGATTGTAGATATCATAAGCACAAAGGACTGATGTACTGAAGTATAACTTGGCTGCCTCTAGCATGTGAAGAGTGTAATCTATTTGACCTGAAGAGAAAGATTACTGCAGCTTTGATTTTAATTCAGCTCAATTACGCAGTCAGAGAACAAGACATGGCAGCTGCCTGAATTTAACTTAAATTGTTTACAAAAAGACTTCTTTGTTTGTGTCTAGGATCATGGAGTCTTCAGTTTCAGTGTGCTGGGAGAGTGTGCGTGCTTCGCAGCCTGCTGTGGCTCGGCCTGACCTTCTACCATGTGCCAATGACACCACAGCATGGATACATCTATATCGGTGATGGGGCCAAGAACTTAGATCTCCCTTTCATGCTGTAAAGAGACATCTTCCACTTATTTCAAGCTGGAAATCTCCCATGCTTAATTACATCAATCCTCAAAATGTATTAATGCAACATATTGCAGGACTTTTTGTTTGTCTTACCTTAAAATAAACTGAAGAAGTACAGTCATGCTCTTTTTGTTCCATTTAGTTCTTGTGCACAAAGGCTGGTTCTATACAGTGTAAACACATGTTGAGAGCATTTTATTTGCACATCTGTGTTGCCTCGAGTATACACAGTCAACATACCACCTACTTTGAAAGTGTAACATTGACTCAGCTGATGCTCACATTAAGTTGTCACAGAGTTCACTTCAAGGGCTTTCTGAAAACCAACAGAGACAGAATGGATGGTTCTGGGTGGGGCTCAGCATGATTCATTAAAAGCATGACGCAGCTTTATAAACAAAAGGTAGTATAAATACAGATGGATGAAGCTTTTAGGCCTTTTCCCAGGGCAGTATGACAAAAGTCAGTCCACTTGGAGCTGAACCCCTTGTATAAAAAGGGCCCACCCGCTCTGATCCAGTTGCTGCAGTGATTCGTCAGGCTTTCTGTCCTTCAGTGTTTTATGTAAAGGGGCTTGACGCTGTAACGCACATTGTTCTTGAGTGCTGGGTGGCCAACAGTCATGCGCCTCTTACACCACTTCAGTCCAGTTTTATAGATGGGTTTCACTGAGTCGATGGACCAGCGGGTCAGGTATCTGTACAAAAGACAGCAAAAAATTAATGCTAATTGACTTGTCCCGAGGATTGACAGATAATGGTGAGAAACATATACATAATGCATACATTACCTGTTAAGTTGTGGTTTGGGCCTCTTTGGGACATGGTCCTCTGGAAGCTTGGGTTTGTGGTCAGGCAACAGACCTCAAATACAGAGAAAACAAAGTCACTTTTATGTACTTAATACAGACATACATACATACACACACATGGGCATCAACCATAACCTAAGTCACTGCTTGTTTTGCTCACGGATGAATAGGAGTTTCCAGTTTTAAAAAAGCGTAAAAGAACAAAGACCAAGTTGCACTGTAAAAGAGCCAATCATCAATAAAGCAGGCCCAAAAAGGTACAACAGCAAGACTGTGCTAGAACATATTAGGATTCACACTATTCAACTAGGAATGAGCACTTCAATAAACAGTGTCAGTTAGTCAAATAACAGGAAACTGTCAACTTTGATTGATTTAGTATTTACCAAGCAAAGGTCCCAAACATTTGTTAATTGAAGTTTCTCAAATCCAAGTATTAGTTGCAAAAGTAATTTAGTGCTTATTTGGCCCTTAAAACAATCATGGCCTGCAGTACTGAAAAATCAATATAGCATAACAGGCAGTAAAATTCAGCTTCAATATTTTGGTCTGCAATAAATATGTGGTTCAGGCCTGCACAATATGAAGAAAATCTATGATGTGTTACAACTTTGTTCAGTATTAAGATAACACATGATTTGCAATAAATAAACAAATACTGAAGTGTGCATATTAGCTTGTTTGCTCTGCCATTTTTACACAGTACTTGTGCTTGTAACACTTTGTATCTCCTGAATTCAAAATGACTCCAAATAGCAAAATGCTGGTCTTCTTCCATCAAAAAGTCTTTGTCATTCACAGTTTCCTCACTCTCTTTTCCTTCTTCAGCCATCATGCTAGCTAACCTCACAGTCACCACCAAACTGACACCAATGAATCTGAGGGTTGCTGACAATTAGCTATGGCTTCAATTGATTGGCTAAATGCTGTGAACACATGTATCCAGGGCTCCATCAGATAGATCAAATGCAAACATTTGACCTATCAGTGTGACTGCATGGAGCTTATAAACAAAATGTTTTTCTTATTCACTGCATGTCAGATGGGCTTGTATGATGTTTAATTCCCATGTTCCTATCGCAAAGTCTGTTAATGAATTTATTAGCTTATCTACATCACTGAACCCTACTTGAAATTTGCAGAAATCTTGCTATTATTTTAAACTTGTACATTAAGGTACTCAGTGTCAAACAGATAATGAAGGTGAGGGTAATTTGAGTTTGAAGATGACAAAGATTTAAATACTGAAACAAAGGGGCAGGCAGCAACCCTGACCTGCTCTGTGGGCCATCTGCACACAGATGGCAATCTTGCGATGTTCCTCTGGACAGAGGCCAGTGACTCTCCTAGGCAACATGCCTCCATCTGACCTGATGAACTGACTGAGCAACAAGACGTCCTAGAGGGGTTCAACAAAACACAAGAAAGAAAAGCAGGCACTTTAAAACAGCTCGTGCACTGTCATAATGTCTGAGATGATTTGATCACCATGTACTTGCAGACAAATTTACCGTATAGTTGTATTTGTTCTGCAGGTTCCATCTATAGATCGGACACTTGGCTGTGGGGTTTGGAGGCTCTGGTCCTGATGGAACGTCCAGTATTTGTCCCTCCATCTGAGAGACAATTAACATGACTACAGTTAGTGTAATGATAATGGTAGGTTCCTCATCACTGATGACTGAATATTTACACGTGCTGTAAGTATTTTTTAATCATGACTCCCTTTCTCTCCTACAATCCTATCTAACTGTTGGTTGTAGTGTTCCTCCCCACAACTAACAGTGCCTCTCCTTTGAAAACATGATGAAACTTTCACTTCAGCGCTTTGTGTAGCTTTCAAGGTTGCAATGATGTAATCTTAACCCTAAGCTGACTTCTTTAAAATGTGTCATGCTGTGTAAAATGTATCCACCCTGGAAGACCCTGCTACACACAGATAGAAACTTACAGTTGCGATACACTCAGCAAACAGTGTAAAGTATGTTTTGTTATTTAATGTGTTAAAAATGGTAATGTTATAGGCTATGTATATAAAACCAAAATACTACAAGATAAGTTGCCTGTAGAATATAATTTTCAGTTTCACAATACAGGCTGGTTTTACTTACCACTGTTGTTTTACCATCTTTCTTCTCCACCACTGCAAAACAGACATTATATTATGTTAGATCAGGAGTAAATATATATATTACTATTTTTCTCTCCTGCCTTCCTGGTATTCGATAGACATTTTAAGTGATTATTGTGCCAAATTATCGTTGGTTATAATTAGGTTAGGGCTGCAGCTGATGATTATTTTGATTAGCAGTTAATCTGCAGATTAGTGTAACACTTGATTGCTCAATTCTTCAGTCTATAAAATGTCAAAAAAGGAATAAAAGTTTGAAAATGCTCTTCACAGTTTCTCAGACCCCAAAGTGACTTCTTCAATTTGCTTCTTTTGTCCGCCAACAGTTCAAAATCCAAAGACCCTTCATGTACTCTCATAAATGACGAAGAAAAGGAACAAATCCTCACATTTGAGAAGCCAGAACCAGCAAATGTTTGACATTGTTGCTTGGAAACACAGAGGAAATTACATACAATTCATTTTCATAATAGTTGGCAAATTTTCTTTTAGTCAACTACTCAATTACTCAACTTAATTGTGGTATGACACATTCCTCTGTCTGTACTTTTACTTTGCTTTTGATCAGTGACCATTTTTATTTTCAAGAAAAAGAAACTCCATCAGTAGATGCAGTGTGGCTTCTGGCAAACAACTATATACTGAAATGTTGTTGGGGAGGTGCATGTTGTAGTTCATAAGATGAAATAGCAGCTAAGGTGTCTCTAATCACTGTCAATGTCTTTACGTTGACATGCAGACGTTAGCTAGCTAGCTCCTCGACCACTGCTGGGCTAAAACCTTAACGTTTACGGAGAAGTCTCACCTTGTCGGATCCCTCTGCTCTGAAAGGTTAAAACCGAGAGCTGGGGAACATTTATCCTTTGTTGAACATTCACGTTGGCACATGTGGCACCTGATTTTAATCCCACAAACGAGGTCCACACAGACCTCAACATACTGCGGGCCGCCATCTTTAATTCTTGACCTTCGTCTCGATCCTTTCTGTTATCGCGAGAATAAGAACAGCGACACCCACGGTGAGGAGATCTTATTACATCGGTGGTGGTGAAGACCGTTGAAAGACAAATTGCAACACAAAGTGGGTTACACACGTAAACAAATCAACTTAAATAATGTCCGCCCTTGATATTCGTTTATATTTAATAAACTTGCTCGATAAAAACAGATGCATGACCAAGAGGAAATTCCTTTTCAAGTCCAGATAAATATAATTATAGACTTTATGATAATTTATCATCAGCTTTGCCTCAAAGGACAAACACATTGTGAGCCAAGATCAAAATCTAATTAATTACAGTTACCCACAAAACAAACTGCAAAATCTAACAAAATTACACACAAGGGTGAAAAGCAATGAAGACATGGAATGTTGAAAAGTCTCTATTTAGGGAAAACGCCCAGGAAAAGGTGACAGTGTCATCCAGATCACAGAGAGTTTTTAAAGCCCTGAGAGAAATAATTGTAAACTAGAATGTATTTGTCTGCAAGTGTAATTGCTTAAGAGACATGTTTCATTTTAGGCTTATATGTTTCTGTCATAAATACGTGATTATTTGAGATTAGAAAGCCATTAAAAATGACAAAAATGTGATAAATAAAAAAATATAATGCTACTCTTTAGCTTAGATTGAATTTTGATGTATAGTGTAACAGTCCACATGACCAGAGTTTAGTTGAAGGCAGAAGTGTGGCATTATCAGAACCAGCATAGCTGCAAGAAGAACCAACGTGGCTGCAGAGGAAAGACTTATGGCTCCAAAATGACCATATTCTTAATGGTCAAAGAGATGTAATTTGTTGTAGTTTTGCACTTTTATTTGTTTCATGTTTGTGTTTAATGTATGTTGATGTGCCTTTACAAGGACAATGCAATATGTTTTCTGTTGTGCTAAATATGTTGGGGCCTGTTTTATCAACAGACACTAGCTTGAGAGACTTTAAAATGACTTTGAAAATTACTGAGAGTATATGTGAAACTTTTTATTTCTTTTATTTTCTTGTAGTTTTCACATTGTCTGCTGACAAAAGAGAAAGAGAGGGCGAGATAAACCAAAAGTCGTATGATGTGCAGCCATTATTTCATTAGACCAGCGTAGTTATAGCATGGAAGATTTAAACCTAACGTGCCAGTGAAAAATAAATCCTGCAGTTGATACGATAAACTGCAGCATGCATCTTTGGATCCTACAGATACTTTAATCCCTGTGTTGCTTTTGTTTGGATGCTCAGAGCTCATAACAAAGGCTCACTGTTCATACCTCCATCCATGCCACATTCATCAGATGAAAGTATGAGAGGCACCTAGAGGAGCAGTGTAGGAACATGCCAAACTTTTGTTGCAGAAAATAGAAGATACAGGTAGATCCTTCATGTCTAGATAAAGAGACTCGGAGAAGATAAAGAAAGGTTGATGGTTGATAGTGTTATCACAAGAACACTATGTCATTGTCCAGTTGTCATGTTTTTACAGGAGTTATCTCAGGCTCATCTGTTTGTAAAAATAAAGCATGAAGAAAGCAGAGGTAGGCTGCAACAATGGAAAATCCTTTTTTAGTAAAACACATGTATGAAATGGGTTATATATATATTATATATATATTCTATATATATTTTGTCCTCAGGGTAGGTCTCACTTTTCCAAACAAAATTATTTAATTGGCCATCAGTTTTAGCATGAAATTTGACATGTATTGCCAAACTATAATTACTGTAATAAAGACAATTGTAAAGAACAACATTAAGAAAAATAACATAAATCGCAATTGGTAATAAAATACTATAGATAAA
This sequence comes from Lutjanus erythropterus, assembly GCF_056507025.1. Lineage (NCBI taxonomy): Eukaryota > Metazoa > Chordata > Actinopteri > Lutjaniformes > Lutjanidae > Lutjanus > Lutjanus erythropterus. Next base: position 17,199,297 of record NC_139331.1, read on the forward strand.
TGAAATAAAATGTAGTTTATACTGTGAAATCAAATCTAGTCATTAGGAAACTGTCAATATGATTTTAACAGTGAGAATGAGAACGAATAAAAAAAGGACAAACAAACTGAATTGTAATTAAGACATTCTCTCCATTTACTATCTTTGCTCATTTATGTGTTCCTCCTTAAACTGATGTTTGTAAGTAGATCCGGTCATGAGGTCCTTTTGGAATTAATTGTACCCTGTGGAGTTTTTGACCACCCGTACTGCTACAGAGCAATGTGCACAAACTGGGAGGGCTGTTTTGTTTGTTGCACCAAATGAGGATGCACATGAATGAGTGAGCACTGTGATAATACAATTGTGTTTCACACAGTGGTGAACCTCGTCCAGTCCTTGCTTGTGCACAACCAAGCCTGTCACCAATTAACCTGTCAAATGATCCAAATAGGTGTTTTGTTTGTTTGTTTGTTTGTTTGTTTGTTTGTTTGTTTGTTTGTTTGTTTGTTTTTTTGGCATTCTGCAACTCTATCAGTGTTTGGATGCCCCATCCCAACTTTTTTGAAATGTGATGCAGGCATACAATAATTACAATATATACAACAATACAATACAACAATATTATATATAATATATTTACAAAAATAAATGAGGCTAATAATGGAAAACATTAAATATATTGTCTTTGTATTGATTTCAGTTGAGTATATGTCAAAAAATGTATTTTACACAGAATCCCAACATTTTGGAATTGGGGATGTATTCAAAAAGCAGCTTCAAAAAAGTTTTATGAGGATGGAAAGACACTCACTTTTGTAGACCTACAAGAGTACTCAGAGTGCATATTAATTGGAAACACTTCATGTAAACAGAAACCTGTATTTGTTTAGAGCAATAAGCTTTAAGCTTCTAGGACTAGAATAGAGGAATAGAGGGATCTAGACAGTGGACGTCTTTGTCGTTTATTTTCTGATATTTCACTAATTAATTGGTAAAAGGGATGTTATGGTTTCTCAGATCTGTGTTACTGATGCCCGTATCAAGAAAGTGAAGATTCCAGAAACAATTGTGGTATTGCAGAGCAGTGGTTCTCAACCTGGAGGTTGGGACACCCAACTTTCAAGGTTGGGTGAAATGATTTCTGGGGTTGCCAGGTAGTTGTGGAGACTTAGATAAAATATTGTGTCTAGCAGCACAGAATGAAAGGCAGAAAGTGGCTCTCAGCAATACTCGCTCTTTAATGACATGACTGTTTTGGCAGCAGAAGGGGGACCAATACAATATTAGGCAGGTGCCTGATCGGTGTATATTGTATTCTATTATCTATTATTGCCATTTTGTCTCTGTGCCATATATTTTTCTTTTCTTGAATGGAAGCATCTGTAACGTGAACTATTTCTTCCCAGGTATCAATAAAGTATATCTGATTCTGATTTGCCTTAGAATCGATTTTATTTAGTGTGTGAAACTCAAAGTGTGCATGTTATCCTCCCATTCTGGTGCTTTTGCTTCACAGGATCGTACTCCACCAAGCAGATATCGTCAGTTCGGAACGACTACAATGGAGCACTGACTTCTCAGAAAAAGTATTCCAGCCCAAGACTCAGGAGACTGGACAGGAAATGGAGGCTGTTACTCAAGGTGGCACTGGCTTCTCAAACGCCAGCTTTTTGAAAATATCACCCTGATTTTCTCCAATATGGATCTGTTTGGGGAGTCACCAACCTGGTTATTCAGGGGGGCTACAGCTAGAAAAGGAACCACTGAACTTTCCTCTTGTGTGTCTCCTTAACAGTTGGTTCAGTGTGGTTCATTGTGAAAACTTGGTAAATACAAGCAGGGCATGCCAGGAGCACGTTCACCGTTTGGATTCATGTCCCAAAATGTGAACAATTTCTCAAATGCCATCTCAACCGTGGAGTCTAAAGGAGCTGCACACTGAGATGCAAATGGCCTTCTGTGTCCGCCACGTCTACGAAGCAGAGCGAAGATAGATAGAGATTACCGTCACCCCGCCGCCACAAAGGAAGCATTGTCTCAGTGATCAGGTCCCTTCGTCAAGGACACTTAAGCAGTCACATTCCTTGAGAGAAACCCAAAAAATGGCATTTAAAGTGTCTGGCCACCTCCTCACAGGCTTTGATATTCAAATGAAACATGGCCCTGTACAAACAGGCGCCTCAGCTGCAGAAGAGGGGGGAGAGTAAATCAGATAGGATTTCCCTCAGATGAAAAGAACTGGTCTGACATTTTCACAGCGAGCGCTGAGGGACACTGAAGCAATGTTGGTTCGATGTCATGGTGGGAAGTTATTGCTGTGTGGAAAAGGTTAGCGTTTTCACCCCCGCTTCCCTGGATAAACTGCGAAAACGCAGCATGGAGCGAGCAGAGGAGCTGGGACCAGAGCGAAGATGAGTGGGTACGGTCACATTGCACAAAAACAAAACGAGCCCACCGCACCACATTCCGCTTTTACTGTCACACTGGTCAGTTTGTTTTGACTTGAATGTTTTGGTGAAGACTGAAGGGCCCCTGGTGATAGCTGCTGCTGAAGAGTCTAAACACAAAAACCCCCTGCGAGAGGATCATAACAGCAACAGTGTGGGATCCGAGGAGCTGAATTTGGGGTGGTACCTTTAATCAAAATCACTGAATTACACAATCTGACTGTGTAAGATTTCTCTCAGTGAGAACCGAACGTGTTTCGACAGAACGTCTCATTCCCATGCAGCTGGAATGTGTGGATTTGCTGCCATCCAAATTGATGGGCACAGTCTGGTATGCAATTAAGGCATAGCTGTCACTAAGAGGCTTTCCTGGGTGATTAACTTGTAAGGGCTGTTGCATCCAAGGAAGTCAACTGAACACAATTAGCCTATTTCAAGGGAATGGGTTTGGTTAAAGCCCCCCACTGCTTGCAAAATGAGGTGAGAAGGAAGAAGCTTGGCAAAGCAGACAGCTGGAAACCGAGACACAGGTTTCATCGACCAGGGAGTGGAGATCGAGGTTAAGAGTGACATCCAGTGTGTGTTTTTTTTTTTTGTTTTTTTTTTTGTTTTTTTTTTTTGCTCTGATGTTGGGTAAAGCTTTCTTGCCAGTGCCATGAATCTTCATCCATTCAAGTATCAACCAGTCCTCCCCTCTCACCCTCCTCAGTTTCTCAGCCCTCTCACCCACTCCCCTTCCCGCTCTTATTTGGGTGTACGTGCTAAATGGCACTGCCTTCTTCAACAAATTCACCGCTCTTTGAAGAGGCTCTTATCCCAGTTTTCTCTTCCACTTGGCCCTCTGACAGCACCAGCTTCTATCCTCCTCTCTCACACACATACACACACATACTCGGCATGCCCGTAAATACACACACACACTAGGGATGTGGGCTTAGTTCCAACACTGGGGAGGGCAAATATTAGGCAAGGTTCCTCCCCCAAGATATTTTGAGCGCTTTACTGTATTCTGGTAATTTTTATGCAACATTTTCCATCATTTCTGCATCAATTTATGGTGTTATTTGTGTAAAGGAAAACACAAAATACAGGTGCCAGGTGACAATTCAAAATATAAAATATATAACAGCTCTAAGACAAGTCTTCTGCTACTTTCATGTTTTTATTGTTGGGAAATCTTCCAAAGGGGGCCACAAATTCATGTTATAAATATTAAGGGGGGCCTGTCCTATCCACCCCCTGTGAAATCTACACCTATACACACAAACACATGCTCTGCAGCATATACACACTTTATGAATGACGAGCAGTCCTTGGAGTCAGTATAATCTTCATGCAGGTTGCATCGCCCGTGATGCAAATAGCTCCTTGGCTCCTGAGTGGTCCTCTTCAAATGTTTGAAAACAGTTTGTACTCTCTTTCTTCTTGCTGGGATGTGGTTTTTGTTTCAGTTTGGAACTGGTGCTGCTGCTGCACCTCCTGAGGTCCAGTCTCCTTCGGTTGAGTTGTGTTTGTCTGACCTTTTAAAGGGTCACCCCCAGTAGCTCGGAACAAGGAAGTCAATTAAAGCAAGGGGGGGAGTCCAAGCAGAACGAAGAGACAGCTAAAAGTCTGACCTGGAATTCTTTTCACTCCATCTGTTTTTGATGACAGAATCATATTTCACCTGTCGGGACAACAACAGAAAAATGTAACCGGTGATTCATATCGGCTCTGGAGGATGTCTTAATGTGATACATGGCAGTCTCATGCTGTGCTGATTTGTGCAGCGCTGCCCAGATCAGTTTCCCACCATGGCTGCCACTGCTCTTAACTTCCTCCTTGTGCATGTTGCCATGATGCCTTTAGCGGCATTCTCACATAGGCCAGATGGTTTCCACTCAACGGCAGTCCTGTTTTTCTAAAAGGCTGCCTTCAGGTGGTCATATGACTTATTAGCTGACCATTTAAATTAAAGGAAAGGCCACTTTTTTTTTCTTCATTTGCTGGAATTGCTAACTTTTCTGGCTTATAATGTATTCATGAATTTAACTCTTCAAGCTGATCTATCAAATTCAGAACACTGACATAAATAAAGATGGATGACTTTGAAAAAACGATGCCAAAATATCCTGGATACAAGTTCTGTCATCTTGTGCTGATGATGTTATTTGGTGCTAGAGTAAGCACAGGAGTGACCAGGGATTGAGCCAATTTTGAATTCCTACCCACACAGTCAACTGACTCAATCATGAGCAGAACGCAGCTCAATCATAACGTGAAAACCTCTTTTTATAGCATCAAATAACTAATTAAAACAAAATTTGCTTGAAAAATTAACACTTGAACATACATCAGTGTGATTAGAACTACCTCAACTGACAGAAACCATGTTAGAAAAAAAAATATGTAGTGTGTACATTGATGACTCAGTTAGGTGCATGGCAGCAGGATATCTGACATATACTGCAGCCAGCCACCAGGAGGAGATCAAGATGCTTTGTCAATGATTCAGCTGCACAAAATACGGTAAACGCAACATTCGCATAAGATTGCCTTAAAAAGTCACATTAGCATCCATTTACTGTCTTGTTTATAGCCACCTGGAAAAATTCTCACTTTACTTTTGCTCTGTATTGGTCTCAACCCTTTCCTGATGGAAATATTTGCTTCTTTAGTTTCACTATTTTCAGCAGCTACATGCTGACTTTGTGTATCTGTTGCCTGATGCCAGCTGGAAATGGTACAGTAGGTTTATTAGAATTTTTACAGAAAAAAGTTGCCTGCGGTGAATGAAAATGCTACTACGGAAGAGTCGGCCCAAGTGTAAGAAAAAAATGAGAGGAGAAAGATAACTTTATTTTGCATTTCGAATGAAAGTGAAAATGTTGGGAATAAAGTCAAAACACTATTTCAACTTTATTTTTAAAATTGCATTTCAGCTTTGTTCTTGAGATTTCAAATTATTTCAACAATTCAGTTTTATTCCCGGCATTTCAATGTATTCTCGTCATTCCAACCTCAACATTTTTAAAAATCATCTGATTGATTATGCCTGGCACTGACTTTTCAGTTTCATTCAAATGAAAAATTAAAAAAAAACTTGATCTTCTCATTTTTTCTTTATACCATGACCCAATACTTTTCCGTATGAAACCGATCAGTGTCAGGAGAGTGAACTTTTTAGAAAGCTGCAGGTTGTAAAACCAAAACAATGAGCTGAAAGAAGCTAAAAAGCTTCGTGAAGCTGAGGAGCTGTAGATGTGGGTGATAATTATGTGTTCATCACTATAATAAAATCGTCAGTCACAGCAGGATTATTCTCTATCGTTTTCTGTGGGAAAGCCTTGATCTGACTGTGTCCTAAACTTATGATAGCTTTGGCTCCATTTTTTATTTGTGAGATGTGTTGCCATGGTGTCTTTGAGTAAACTGTTTGTAACCAAACAAACCCAGCAGGATTCTTGGCTGCTGTTGCTTCTCACTTTATACTAGGGCTAGTTTTTTTTCATTGATGTCTGTGGAGAATACATTTTGTAGACATTTCCAGCTCACGTCACTCTGGGCTGCAAACTCTGATGCTTATTTCACCACTTTTCATTTCATCACTGCTCTGCTTATCTCAGCGTGGCCTCAATATGTGCCATTCTTTCTCTCTTTGTATGGGTTAGAAATTCACGTCAAAGTCTATTGTGAAATCTGTCAGCTTAATTTAATGTTGCCTTTCTTATCTAACATCACAAAACTTAACATACTTGTTTCAACAAAATGTGAACTACTTTACCTGCACTGCTTATAACCTTTATAAACCACAACACACAATGGGGCTTGTATCAAAGTAAAGCATAGCAAAGTTTATATATTTATTGAAATAATGGTTCTTTGAGGATATTTTTAAGAAGAATTCACCAATGGATAGTAAGACTTGAGTTGTCAAAAGGTCACAAGTTGTGTGGAACAGCCTAAGTTTTTTGTGAGAGCAGAACATATCTGGCTGCTCTACGCCCGTCCTTTATGTGAACCACACCTGGCCTGTAAGGAAAAACAGTGTTACACGAGGTCACTTCAGGTCTTACTCCACCCTCCTTAATCCGTTTCCCTTTCTCTGACTGAATATATTGGGTGAATATATTGAATAGTATAGAATGCACAGAAAGCAGGCTAAAGTTTATGGAGAGGTGGAGCCCAGCAGGGGGCAGTGGTGATTTTCAGGTGCAGCTGCGCTCGACTGACACTGTTTGACTGCCTCTCACCTTCTGCAGACAGCCGCCCTGCTGCAGCAGTCAGTTAGCCTGTCAGTCAGGAGACCTTGAGGATTAGATAATAAAACACATTCAGTAGGATATTATCAAGGAGACTAGACACAATTTTGACAATTTATGGGTCAAGTAGGTTCAGTTATTGCATCTAATGGGGCAGACGAGGTACTAGTTTTGTATATAACCCTTGAAAATAAACTGATCCTGTTCCACAAATGAGTTCATTTGTTATTTCTTGGAGTACACAAAAATGCATTTATAGTAACCATGTTTCATTATACACAACATACACATGTGCTCTACCAATACTGAATGTTATTTTAAATTTTGGATAAATGAGTTGGATGCAAGAGTTTGACCTTGTACTTTTGCTCCTCTCTGTTGGAGTAAAAGTGATGGTTCAATAAATCCACTACAAAACAAATAAGTCCTTAATATTTCTGGCATATAATGCAAGTAAATGCTTCACTTAGTTCTCGAAGCAAATGAGAAATACATCTTTAATAACAGCAACTGAAGTAACACCATGTTTTTCTAGTCCCTCCTCTGTCTCTGTCAACTTTACCCTGGGTAGCAACAGAGATAAATTAAACATACACCAGATAATATACATTTATAATCTTATACAAATACATTACACTACCTTAAAACTGAAAAAAAAATCTTTCTGTTTTGTATTAAGACATCATTTTTTTCTGCTGCAACTGGCAAAAGATCAGGCTAGTTTTCAGCTGTGGACTGTGATGTACTTTGTGTGGACTTTGTGTGGCATGTTTCTGTGTTACAAGAGAAAAGGTCTGTGTTTCAACCATCCCCACTGTACTTTGGCTCCTGCAAACAACCCCCCAAAAAGAACATTATTAATGAAGTAATTAAATGTCTCCAATCTCTGGAATAAAAACTGAGACAGTTAATGACTTTTCCTCCCCAGCAATGTGTTTTCAGACCTGAGAAACACTTGCACCACTGAGACATGTTATGTGGGCTCCCTGATGGGGTGCATGATCTTTGTCCCTCATTCTCTTCCTCTCTGAGTCGAGGGTCTTTCATGGAAACAACTTGAGACCGTCTTTTTTTTCTTATTATTATTACCCTCTTTTTGTTGTATTTTTAACACCATGTCCAATACATCTTATCCCCTGAATAAGAATGTAAAAACTTGACTTAGTGTGTGTGTGTGCATGCGTGCGTGCGTGCGTGCGTGTGTGTGTGTGTGTGTGCGTGTGTGTGTGTGTGTGTCCGGTCTGCCATGCATGCCACATTGAGACGTCAATCAGTCAAGAGTTTCTCCAGTCTTTATGCATCTGGCTTAATTAGGAGACTCTTTCTCAACACAAAGAAACATGATGCAACAAAAGAGTGGACGCTGAAAAGAAGCAAACCTGAAGTCCCTCCATCTCCCATTCACTCGCATGTATGAGGACTGGCCAGTCAAACACAAGGCAAACTCTCCAGTAAAATTCCACCGCTGGCAAACACAGGACTTAACAGTCAGAGGAAGAGCTACTTTTTCCAATGACTGCTTTGTCATCCAGTGGAGGCACACTCACATGTTTCATTCTTTCCATTCGCATGAAATAAAAACATTTAAAGGGGAACGACGTGATTTTTTTTAATGGTATTAACAGGTGCCATGTTTCAGGTTTTGGGAAATTTGTCACTATAAACTGGATTCACTGAATGCCGAATTTCTCTTAATTTCCCAAAACATTACTGTCAAGACATCAGTATCAAGCGACCTGAATGAGAGCAAGTGGAACAGGAAGACTCTTTAGCATTAGCAAGCTAATTTGTTAGCATGTTTACTGCCAGGTGGGCATGCAGACTTTTATCACAAAATTATAATAAAGTACAATTGGCCGAGGGTTTTGCTGTGTTTTATTATTTTTTATTTCAAAGGATCAGTGTATAGGATTTAGTGCAATCTAATGGTGAGCTTGCAGATTGCAAACACCTCGGGCGGCGGATGTACCTGGAGCCAGTTTTATGTTTGTCTGTTCTGGACAACTGTAGAAACATGGCAGTACAACCTGGCAGCCTTCAAAGAAGAAGACCCACTCCCTCTGTAGATATACTGACTCATTGTAAGGTAACAAATACACAACAGTTCTTATTTTCAGGTGATTATACACTAATGAAAACATACTTATGAATATTATTTTCTATTTCTGACCTATTCTACCAATGGATTCCCATAAATATTTTACACCAGGCCTTTAAAAATTGCAATTATATGTTTCAATAGGAAACTTTCAGAGTGTGCTCTGCAATTTCACAAAAGAAGAAAACATCTGTGAAGCAATATTAACAGTTAAGCTGGAGTTTCCTACACTATAATACACTAAGAACACAGTCTTTAAGGTTTAATAGGAGTGAGTGAGCGTGTTGTATATAAATTTTTTTTGTCATATTTTGGAGGGAGGTTGCTAAAAGTTTTTAGTTTGTTTCTATCGTAGTCTTCATTTTTACAAAACCAGTATATGGCAAAGAAAAAACTTTGTAATTGTATGCACTTGGGCAGTGGTTTGTTCCTCTCTGTCTGCCTTACCAGCTGAGAAGCTAACAAGTCTCCATCGGTCACATGACCTGCGCCTTGCAGGTCATATCAGTCCATTAAGAGTCTTCCAAGTTGAACTCTTGACTGTCCAGATGTCGACACACATGAACACCTGGACAGGCGTGTTCACTTGTTGTAGTTAAGTGATAAAACCCATTAAAACAGGTACCTGTGACATATTAAAACATAGTGTAACAGTAACACAAGAAAAGAAGAGACAGAAAGTAAGTGAATATCAATATCTAGCTTGTGCTAACATTAGCCGTCATGAGCAACTGCTCAGCCAGACCACTGAATGTACTCAACTGACAACTTTTTGGTTGAAACATTATCTGGCTTAATGGCTTTGATAAAACACCACCACATATAAATGGATTTACAGAGTGTCAAAATGAAATGTGTCTGTGTCGCCATATTTTTTTATTTGTTCTGCATCCAGTATACCCATTTTACACTATATTTGGCTCCAAATTTGACATAAAGCTTGTATACCTTGGACTGCTTTGATATGATGATCATTAGAGGATTTTTGTTGGATTCTCTAATGCAGATCACTCACTCTGACTTTCAGCCACAACAACCACATCTTCTTAGGTGTTATAGATGAGCTTTGGATGGAGCTGTTTGGATCATAAGTTTCCATATTGTCATCCAGATGTTTCAAATTTCTGGAACAAACCTTGCTGTTTTACCACATGCTGTATATATTTGCCATTAGTGTTGGATTGCTCTGTGAGGTTTTCTGCTGGCAATTGTTCTGCAGACCAAATCGACACCTGGGCGTATTGCCACCTTGGTTCTTGGACTTAATTTAATGCTCTTCCATTTGAGGCGTAGCAAAGGTGGCGAAGATGGTTCTCCTATAAAATAGAGACATATACGGTATCTTTTGATTGATTATCTGCTATATTCTATTTTTGCCAATGAAGAAGTGAAAGCCAAACTAACTAGATTAAACTTCTTTTCACCATTAAATTTTTCGTGGTACTGCTCTTTATGGTCTTCTTAGAGTGCTTAACATCTGGCTGATGCAGAAATAATACATGCATTCCCATTAACAAGAGACAAGCCAGAGTGATGATTAATAAATCCCTTATAGCTCACAAGAATCACAGTGATGATAAAGGAAATATTCAGGATTGCGCTCAGCACTCAATATCTGTAAATAGAATCAGAGGAGTTGCATCAGAGAGTTTAGCAAAGTGTCAACTGTGTAAAACATCATGAAAATCTAATTAGATCTGATTGGATAACTTATTTCACCCTCAACCCACATTCTTGGCCGCTGAGATTCAACAGAGCAGACTTCCTTTCCCCTGTTTAAAAAACCTGTCCAACTGGCAAGAGCCCATTTACAAATGTTGGATGTTTTCTCTTTGTTGTGGAAAGCACAATGATCCCAAGCAGAGGGAGCTCACAAGAGACCTTCATGAGCTGTGATGGCGGAAAGAAAGAAAGGGATTAAAGAGGAGAATGAACAGCGAGGAAATACAGAAACACAGTGAAGTACCGCGAAGAACAAACACAAAGTCCTCTCAGCTGATTTCTTTTTGTTTGATAAACACCCTGTTGTCAGAGTCTCCCCATATGCTCATACAGGCATCAAAGACTCTGGTCCCTCATGTCCCCTATATTTGATCAGTGTGTCATGTGGACTTTCATGTTTTTGACCCCACAGCTGTTTGAGAGATGAGAGATTTCTACCAGGGTTTTTTTCCCCAGCAAGGATAATCAGGGCAGTCTCGTCGGTATAATTACTGTTATTCATACAAACATAAATGTAGAGTTCTGGCTGAGAAGGACAGTGCAGTGGTCAACAAAAAACACTAATTCCTGTATGCAAAATGTATGGGTCGAAAGTTGCACCCTTAACAGTAAGCTAATATAAACATCGTTAGCGAGCTAATCCTTTACCAAACTTAATTTAACAGCTAAGTAACTTTGTAAACCAATGAGGCTGGAAAAACACTGTTACATTATGACTTGTTTAAGACTCCAAACTCAAAGTTTAGGGCTTGGAACTTGATTTGGCACTTGAGTTTAAACAATTAAGACTTACTTGGTACTTGCATCTCACAAAGACTTTGTCCCACCTCTGTTAAACTCAGTGTGCTAGCATGCACATGTTGTATGCTAACATGCTGATAGTGGTTATAATGTTTACCATCTCAATTTAGCATGTTAACATGCTATCATTTGCTACTTAGAATTAACTGCAAAGTACAGCTGAGGTTGCTAGTGGTAATATAATTAATATTGGTAATATTAGGCATTTTTGCCTTTATTTGATTGGGATAGTTGAAGATATGACAGGAAAGAGGGTAGAGAGAGAGGGGATGACCCTGAAAAGAGGAAGGAAGTGTCTTTTCAGCACTGATAAATGACTCATGTCAGTGCAAATAAAACACCAAAAAAGACATGCCACTGTACTGTGGTCATGAACCAAAATGTCAGGCGAATGGAAATTTTGACCTGATGGCAGCACTAGACAGTCAGAGGAACACCAGAATTACTACATTTCATTCTGAGGGGGATGTGAAGGTCTGTACCAAATTTTTTATGGCAATCCACCCAATAACTGTTGAGACATTTAATTCAAATTCTCATGCAAACCCTAATGGTGTCACTTTAGGAAAAGTCATAGGATCACCAACGGCAGTAGACATCTGGGAATCATGAAAATTGGTAAAAAAAAAAAAAAATCTGATGTCAATCCATCTGGTAGATGTTGAGATGCTTAATTGGATGAATGAAAATTGTTTACCTGCTGGCGGCGCTGGATGTAAAGTCAGGAGATCATCAAAGGTACCATGTACGGACCTACATGGAAATCCATCCACTAGTTGTCATTCCAGTCTGAACCAAAGCAGTGGACCGACTGACCATCCAACATCTCAAAGCAAATAGAGATGACTACACTAAGAAATAATGATATGAAGATTAAGTAATGCAGACTTTTCCTTTGATTTTCCATGAGTGTTTTGGGGTTTGACCAATATCCTGCTGGTATAATCTAATCCCAGCCGACCTCATGTTCTGTGTTCAGGAAGGCTTTTCCTGCTCTTTGGCAGCATCTGGATCATGTCAGGGATTCACTCCCTACATGAACAATGAGTTTCCTTTTTTAAAACAAGATAGAGGGTCTCATACTCATCTCCAGAGAGACTTTTATTTTGACAGATTTATAAATCTTAAAAGCTTATTTTATAAAAGAATGCTTTGTCATAGCTATTTTTCAGCAGTAAATAATGGTTTGCCATTGCTATATGACTTCCTCCTTCCTACACATGCCATTGGTTTATCTGACTTACACAGCAGTGCACAATATATGTACAGTACGTTTCCCATGATGCTAATTGAAGAACTCTTTCTGCATTGACCACTCCACCTGTTTGAAGTTAAGTAAATCTATCTGTTGTTGTTGTTGTATGATTCAGTCACTACTGGAGCTAATCTACTACTGATCCTCAGGAAATCTGCAGATACTGATCTGAGGAAGATCTCTTTGAAAGTTCAAAACCAGCTTGTGTCTGTGCTCCATGCGGAACCAAAAATTAAAAAGCTTAGAAAGTAAGACAAAAGCCATAGCGCTAACAGCTACTGAGGACGGTAACTAGACACTTGTGTGTACTCTTGTACGTACATGAAAGTGTCTATTTCTTAAGTTTACATCCCTGTGGACTTCCTCAATAATGGGTCTTAATTTTCTTGGCAAAAATATCAGAAGATGCTGGTAAACGGATTCAAAAACATGTTTGATTTACCTCATCTAAGCTTTAAAATGACAAAAAGATGTATAACTTAAAGGACCAGTGTGTAAGATTTACAGGTATTTATTGGCAGAGATGGAATGTAATATTCATAAGTGTATTTTTATCAGTGTATACTGAAACTAGGGATCCTGTTTTTGTTACTTCACAGCTCATTTATGCATAGAAATGTGAGATATGCATGTGGATATGGAAGGAGCTTTCAGTCCATTCTCTGTATGGAGTATGCTGGGTACTCGTGGAGGACAGTGCAACAGTATAGCCAATACTTCAAACAAGGCATGACCAAAGGACATGACAATGTAAAAATACTGAAGTATTGGAAATAACTCATTGTCAGTTATTTTGAGAAAAACATTCTCCATCCAAATGTCATGATGTATTTAATAGCTGCCCAGATCACAACCGTCTACAGCTCTGCCTCCACTTTTGTCTCTTTCTTAGGATGTATGTTATTACAACCTCCTCCAGTACCATGTTTGTTGCTGTCAGAAACTTTTCTTTGGGGTAACTTTTGTCTCTGAGTGGGTGTGTTGCTTAACATCCATGAAAACGTAAAGGATGCATCTAAGTATGTGGGCAGCGATGGTCACTTTGCTTATGTGTGACATCACTGTCACCTGTGTGTGTGTGTGTGTGTGTGTGTGTGTGTGTGTGAGCAAACCTGAAACGGGCACATTGAACTCAAGCACCCGGGTAGCCTTTCAAGGTATGTGTAAGCGAATAAAAAATCAAAAGACACTCCAACGTTAAAACTGATAAAACAATTGCTGTCTGTGGTTCTATATGGGCCGTGGCACTCATTTTGAAAAATAATAGATCGCAGGCAACATTTTGAAAAAAAAAAAAAAGAACTATGAACTAGTTCATTTTTGGAACTGTGAACTTAGTTCAACATTTTGAATTATGAACTATGAACTGAATTAGTTCATTTTAAAATTTGTGAACTGAACTTTGAACTAGTTCATGTAGAAAGTGAACTTTCCCAACACTGTGTGTGTGTGTGTGTGTGTGTGTGTGTGTGTGTCCCACCCGAATCACTGTCCAAGAGGCCTGGGGAGTGGGGCGCTGTCTGCCCCGGCTGTGGTGTGAGTCCCAGAGGCTGCAGTGTGAGCAGCGCTCACTGTGGGTGTCCAGGGACTGCAGCTTGAACAGCTCCGCTCAGTGCACGGACTCTGTGGCCAAGTCACGACGCTCTCTGTCCTGCGGATCTGTCACTGAGCACTGATGTTTTCATACTAGATAACACCATCTTCTCCTTCTGCTGCTCTCTTCTTCTCAGAGTGACAATTTTTTCGACAGATGACCCGTCACAGCGCCACCTATCACCTGGCAGTGAAAACAGCAGTTGATCTTGTCAATTTCGGCGAAAAAGTTAAACAGTTCTTTTTAAAGTTTGGTTTTTATATGCATTAAACAAACAAGATGTTAATGAATGCTGGCCAGTTAGCTTTAGAGGTTCTGGTAGGTGTACGTTGTTACCTTTTGACACAAGCTAGCTGTTACCTCCTGGTTCTAGTCTTTATACTAAGCTAAGCTAACTGACAGTTGGCTCCAGTCACATATCTAGTCAGGGTTTTAACTAATGACCAAACTAATGTCTGCTACCCAGAAGACATTTTTGTTTTGTTTGTACAGAGATTGTGATTGCTAACTAACCCTAAATGACTGTTTGAGTCAATTGAATACAAAGGGCAGGGCGCTCACAGACATATTTTTTAATGGAACCCTTCAATTAAATATTGTGAGTGACACACAACTGTCAAAATGAGCTATTTCAACCAAAATTATAATCATGTATTATATAATATTGCTCTCTGTGACTTTAATACTGCTTTACACTTATTGCATATGCTTAGTCCGGGGGACCTTTTAACCATGCAGCTCAAAATAATCAGCCACTGCAATTTGACAGTGTGATCACTACCTGGACCTCATATATCCCAGTCCAAAAAGCTCCCTCCCTGCAGCAGAAATGTGGCTCTGATTACTGGAGCTGTATGTTGAATGAGTCGCAGGATAAACCTAGGGAGGCACAGTAATGTGAAACAGATATACTATATCTTTAACACAATAGGCCACACTTACAAGGAAGACATACCTTTGTCATCATCCAGAAAATCATGTTAAACTCTTGTGCTCTGGGCTGTGAACACCGCTGTTCAAACTCAGATAGCAGACAACAGTCTCTGAGGACACAGACAGTATTACCTGCCTGCTGAATGAGATTCTTTTCCCTGAAGTAATATCTGCTTAGCCTGAGGCAACAAAGCATTCACTGACAGGAGGTATAGTTTGCATGCCACTAGTAATAGGATAGTCCGACATCATTAAAGTCATGCACTGTCAAAATATTTGCAACTCCATTGCAAGAAAGTGAAGGCTCCACAGTATCTTTGGTGGGCTTTACTTTTTTAACTGCAAATATTTGGACAGTTTTATTTTCCAACAATAACAGACACTGTTTGAAAAGTTGTTTTACTATTGTAGCAGGTCTCAAGTAGAATAGAAAACCCTAAACTATAGTGTATATATGTGATAAATGGCAGCTGATGTTGAGCTTAGAATTTATAATTAGAAATTTAATTTGTAAGTCTATATATAACCTTCAAAAAGATAAAGTTGATTGTCGTTTTTATTATTTTTTTGTTTGCACTCATTGACAGACATGACCGCTCTTTTATCTCTTTGTTTTATGAGGTCTTTTGAGGCAGGCATCATCACATTGATCTATAAATTAAAAATTCTTTAACTGACCTAAATCCACTGTTGATTTGTCCCCGTAGTGTTAATGAATTCGAGCCAAGACGTACAACATCTGCCTTGGTTCCTATATTTGGTCACGTTCAGTCCCACTCCAATATCTGACTTGTCTTAAAGGATCACTCTGGTTCATTTCAAACTGGTGTGTTTCCCATTAATGCGGTTATTGTCATTTTGTTGCTTGTGCTAACTTTGCACTCACCACCTGACATTCTGCAAACAAGGACTCGCATAAATCAGTGTATATCAGGCCACGCTGCACAAGCCTCTGACAGATTTCTCAATAAACGTCTTTTAAAACACTTTCCTCTTGGCTGAACTTAAAGTAAACACAGAAAGTGGCTGTCTTTATGGGTATGTGCATAGGGAGCTACACCTGGAGTGACTTGCACATCAGTTCGTTTACATGTGTGAGGCTGTAGAGGGTTGCGTCTAGATGGTAACCCTAGATTTGCAAAAATATTGTGAGACTTGTAGGTGTTGTTTCTTCACTGTGCATGTTACAAACCAATTACGTTTTATGATGAGACAAAGCTGTGGTTAAGATCTGCTTAGGTTTTGGGGCAAAAACACTTGGTTAGGACTGGGGCAAATGACTGTCTGCAAACTTCTGAATTGCAAGAATAAGATGAAAAGAAACATACCATTTTTCATTAACTACTGCTACAGCTGCATGATGACTCCAGTTGTGGCTACTGCTCTGTAAGATGACTGAGACACTACTGTAAGCAGATGCTAGTATTTATTGCTGATGAGTCATATATATTGGAATCTCACGTGGCAATTTATGTGTTGTCGTGGAGTGTTGTTATGGCTTTTTGTTACTGAATGTAGCGCTGACTGTTCGGTCCAGCTGGCCTCTGTCGTCTTCTCCAGTTGGTTTTGGGAAGATGAAACAAAGTGTTGCAGAATGACAATGTTGATAAGCGCTGCAAATTCATTTGTTGTAGTTACACAGCTGGGATCACTCTCATCTGTGGACACTTCTATTTTCCAAATCTGGCATCAAGGCGTTCTACTGCCTTGCTGTCTCTTCCTCAGTTCTTCCTGTCTCCTCATCTGTATGCTGTGGAATAAATACAAGTGAAAGTGAAATGACTTATGATCATCTCCATAACAATTCACATAATAATCCCCTGTTGCATTCAGCTTTTTGAATTTTCTCGGGTAACAGTATAACTGCAGTGAAAGTTAGCATTATGCTCATAAAGGCATGCATAGAATTTGCAGGGTCAGCTGGTAAGTTGGCCCGAACGTAGGTTATATCCACACTAATATATTCTAAAATGAAAATAATCTCCATCCACGCAAATGTCTTAGCACCATTTCAGAAATAATATCCATCCCTATTAACACAAGATATATTACAACAAGGTCAGCAATGCCTGTAATTCCTTAACCATGTTGAATTAAGCACTGGTAGTCAAGGCTGACGTAATTTCTTTTCTCGCGGAAAAGGTGACATGACGGGAATGTGACGAATCAGGGGAAAACACATTGTGACTGATAAGACCCAATCAGGACACAAACGGAGTTTTCAAACTCAGTGTTTCCAAGAGTCTCTGTTTTAGAGGTTTGAAACACCCTGTGGTTCAGACTGCCCTTCTTAAGATATACCTTCAGAAGATATATCTTAGCTAAGGAGACTCTGGGAAACAGCCCGTAAGCTTAAGGGAGACCTTAAGATACAAATTACGATGCACGTAGCGCTACGAAGGCTCTGCTACGAGCTGTAGACTCCTATGCTGCCATAATGGCTGTCCAGGCGGCTCGCTTCCATTCAAAGATGTTTGAAAAGATTAATGTCAAAAACATGTTAATTTGGAAAGCTGTCAGAAGCTTGTGCAGCTTGCCCCTATACTGTATACATTGGTATGCACTGGTCCTTGTTTCCCCAAATCTCTACAATGAAGGTGACAAGTGCAAAGTTAGCACAAGCCAGAGAGGCCCAATAATCACATTTATAGGAAATACACCAAAGTGAGATAAACCAGGATTTTCCTTTAATATGTCTCTCCACTATTCAGCAGAGAATTCAACAGAAAGCTGTCTGTCCAGGCGCTAATTCTGGTGAACAAGACACAGACAACCTCTAACCTGACCATATACAGTATATGAAACTGGTCTCTGAACGTTTCTCCGGGACTTGGGCCAGATTGCAATCACATTGACTGCCAATCACACCAAAGACCCCCGGGGTCTGCCCTTTGAAAGGAGTGTTTGTTAGAAATGTTTGTGTTATCTTCAAATACATTTTCTTCAGACACACTGAAACAGAACAGCTTACTTTATCAGTTTGAAGTTTTACAATAGCCAAAATACTCGTAATCTGTTTATATAGCTTATACGACGGCCTATTGGAAGCACTACAGGCACAGTTATCTTTTGTCCCACACAGGGGTATAATTTTCTTACCTCATTCTGGAGATATGGCTGAATCCCAGCAGTGAACTGAAGGATAATGAAAATCACAATAACTGATATCCCCATTGACTTATTAAGACATGTACCCAAGAATGTTTATATTGTATCCACATTAAATAGGTTTGGGGCGCTGTAAAAGTTTAGAGGGACCTCAGGGCTTGTGTCCAGGGACTCAGCCTTCACAACCAGCCTTTAAGCATGGAAATAAAATTATGTTTGTCATCCTCCACAGGTACAATAAAGACATAAATGACATTATTAAAGAATGAGAGCGAGAGAGCTCTGCAGTGATCCCAACTGAGGGCCTGTGTTGATCTGTGATCTTCACATCCTAGCAGGAGATCCTGGTGGATCCGCTCCAAGCGGAGTACGCCTCTGTGGACTGGGGCCCTGCTGGAAATTAAATTACCCCTTTTTCATAGAAGCATGGTGGTCACATTTAAAAAAAACTCCACAGAATAATATTACTTTTTAGATGGATACAGATAATGTTGATGAATAGACGCACGCTCCCTTTGGCTGTTGCAAACATTAGTTACATTACATGCTCACTTAAACATACTGAGGGGACATTTTGTCCGTATGGCACAGAACGGAAAACATATTTTTCACAGATGTTGTTCTAACTTCATGCCTGTTGCACAGCGCTGACCATTGACCCTGTTAAATTGAAGAGCCCTGTTCTTTTCCCAAAACACATGTATAATATAATAAATGTGCAGTCATGCGTCAAGTTTGTACTCTGTATCTTACTTTGCGTTGTCAAAACTGATTTTCTATCCTAAATTGGTGGTTTTTGACAAACCAAAGTACAGTAATGTTTTTAGCCACACTAGCAGTATGGTTCTAGGGATGTTAGACTAAAATGTCACAACAACAGATCGATTGTCATGACATTTTATAGAGACATTTACGGTCACCTTAGGATTAATCCCAGTGACTGTCGGCCTAAGATTCTACAGAGATAGTGAACCAGGCAAATATTAAAAACATCACCATATTATCATTATCATCATGAGCATATTAGCATGATAATGTTAGCTCAAAGCAAACACTATGCATGAATGCAAACTCACAGAGGCCCTATTTAGCCCTACTTAGACAATCTATAGCACATGGTCTAAAGTGCGTGGCACAAGTGCATTTAGCGCGTGTCCAGCTCCACTTTTGCTTGTTAAACGCCTTGACATAAATAAAAGATGGATGACACGTCTCCACTTCCTCCCACTACACAAAACTGAAGCCAGAATATCTTGGATATTGCCCTGATGTGCTGGTGACATCATTTGGAGCCAGAGTCATTTTGGAGCGCAGTATTGATCATGTCATCAGTGTCATTTCCCATTCCAATTAAATGTCAGGGGCCCTATTCAAACGGCACATTCGGCAAGTTGGAGAAGCACAGACTATGAGTCTTCTGCAGTGGTCCCGGTTTAATTTCAACCTGCAGCCCTTTCCTGCATATTGTCTCCTCTCTCCCTCCTTTCCTGTCAAATTTTCAGCTGTACCATCAACTAAAGGCACAGAAAAAGGAAACTGGAAACTTTTAAAATGACTGAAAGGAACCTTTGTAATCAGGAAGTAAATTATTAAAGAAAACATTCAGACATCAAAATAACACAGAATAAAGAAATCACCCAGATAGATGATTTAATGATTAGAGAAGCTGCTTTCAGGCATTTTAAACATTTCCGTTCAAGCAGTAATGTTCATAAAGTTAGGCTGCTGCGCCTCATGCGTAAATGCGCACAGCATACCTCATCATTATTACATTTTATCCATATTAGTTGTTACACTTTCACACATATCTGTCCACTTCTTTTCGATCAACAGTTGCTGTGAATCACCTTCTAATACGCTGTGCAGCTGTATTAATCGTATTCATCCTTGTTGCCATTTCTTGTGTCAATTTTTCTGTATGCATATTTCTGAAAATGAAGTTCTCATTCTTCATCAAAGCTCTGATTGGTGGCTGGCTCCCCAACCAGACAAACAGCAGCCCACAAGCATCACAACTGACCTGTTTCAATCACTGAAGAAACTGGAGATCTGAGCAGCAATTTAGAGGTCTGGAACCAGGCTAGTCTTAGGATAAACAGTGAAAAGTCTTCTTTAAAACAACAGTCCAGTGATTTGGACTCAAATTTCTTGAGGCATCCAACCACTTTAGCTTGTAAAACAAAACATCGGTGGCAGAAAATAAATATTTGATCTGACACAACTTGGTTGCATTTGTCTTAAATTGAGTCATACCTTGTCTTAACTTAAAAGAATTCTCCCTTACATCTATTTCTTTTGATTTACTTTTCACACACAGCTCTTGGAAGGTCTCTGCTGTCTGTATGTTTAGTGGTCAGGAAAAATTACACACTGAATGAGCGATATCCTGATCTCCTGGCCAGGAAGCATTAGTACAGTCATTTGCTTTCATTATTGTGGAGTCATTCGGGGATGTCGAAACCACATCAAGGCGACGCATCTAGTTACCCTGAAGCTACAAAGACATTTCAATTTATGCCCAGACGTTCAAGACAGTTAAATTGTGAGCACAACCGGATAATGTTTGGCTTGCCCTGTTTGAAGCTAATTTACCATTTTTCTCTGATTGTTGGTACATTTTCCTGCTTTTCTACTAACCCTTTTTTAATTGTTACACTGGGAATTGCTGGAAACCAAGCCAGACCAAATGCTGCCTAAAAACAAGGCTGCAGACTAAAAGGATGCCATATAAGTCACATTTTTTCCAAACAGACTGAGTTAGGACGAGCATCTGACAGGAGTCACGTCTTCAGCAGAATGAGAAAAATGTTCTTTCATGTTGTTCCTTGACTCTGTCAGAAACACAGAAGTGTTTCAGCTGTTTGTTTGTGTTGCTTAGGGGTCCCGCGTCCAGTTTGGCTGAAAACTCTTGACACTGACATATATACGAAGAGGCTTCTTCAAAGCCACCGCTTTCTTCTAAGTCTCTGCTCTCCATGCCTTTCATTCTTTTCCTCTCAGATATCCTCGTACAAATGACAGAGAGGATGGATGACCCTTAACCAGTGCAGCTACTGAGGTATTCAGTCGTCTTCCTGCTCCATCTGTTAATCAGCACATCGCAGCAAATCCAGACACAACAGAAACATAATCCACACACATTTCAACAACTTGAACAGAAATGACCGGAACAAGATAAATTTGATGATATTTTTGGTTGCACTTTATTTTACAGTACTCTCGTACATGACATGACAGACATGATAAGCTGTACTTTGTGTCAAATTAGGGACACATTACAACAGAAGTGTACTGTAAACTGGAGTGAAACCACTTCTCCATTTAAAAATAACATGTGAACCAGGTCCAAATTATAGAGGCAGAGGTAGGTATGGTTTGTTGTTTGTTTTAGTTTCTGTCTAATTTGACACAAAGTGCGACTTACTACATCTCACTAGTGTGCTATTTGCTTTATGGTATCTAATTTGGGTATAGCTGTTTATTTATTGACTATTAAAGAACAAATTATTTCTAGTTTTTGTCTAATTGCTAACAGCTTGTTTGTCTTATTACAGTTCTGAAATAGAAAGTGTGACCACATTTTTCCCAAACAGACTGAGTTAATTTAGTTTTTTTGCTAAAAATAAATGAAATCTAATCAACAGTTTTTATTAAACTGGATAAAGTCAACAGTGTAGTTCCTAAATAAAGTGAAGAAACCTGCAGGACTATCTAAAATGAGAGTATTTGTTTGATACCCTCTGGAAGAAAGATTTACCTTCAGTCTGAGCAGCAAAGGTCATGAATTCTCTGGTGCAGCACACTATGAAAAGTTTTCTTAACCCTTATAGGCCCACTACACAGTTTATTGTAGTTTTCAACAATGTCTGTCTGGCTGCCTCTCGGCGATCCTGCCCACACTGTATTTATTTCCTGTCAGATGCTCGTCCTAATAATTCTGTCATTCCCTGTGGTCCCACCACCCAGACAGCAGAGACCCCCATCTCTCTTACCTCTGGCCCCCTGCCTCACCCCTGGAGGCAGTGACAGCCTCTTTCCCCTCCTTACTCACCCTGCTATATTCTCCTTCTCCCACTGCTCCACTCTTTTCAACACTGTTTTCCCATCTCGTTGCTGCACCTATTTCGTCCACACCCTCGTCTCTCTGTTGACTCACACATCTGGGAAAGGTTAAGAGTGTAGAAATGCTGGCTTTGTGGTCATTTGGGTCAAGATGCTTCATAAAGTAATTGCAAGATCCCCATTTTCATCCTTGCTCACAAGATACAGCAACATTCGTTAATCTGGAAAATATTTACTTTCAGAAAAAATTTCTTAAGTAGCCACTGGTGGTCATATTTCAGAAATCTTGTATTGGAGTCAGTTTGTCATATAACCATTAATACTCTTCAATAAACACATTTATTTATTGGTTTATGAAGTGTGATCACTAGTTACACTGTAAAACATCACATTTGAATTTACTTAAATCAATTCATCTTTTTTTATCAACTGAAATATATAAGTTGTACCAATTTCAAGTTAATTCAACTTAAAATTTGTTTTAATTTTCAGACCATTGTTGAACATTGTTGAGTCTTTTGACTTAAAATGATGTGTTGAATTAATGTAATGCTGAGGGTTCATTCAACTCATTAAATTAAGTTTCTAAATAAACTTTCAGCAGACTTCCCAGCATGCATTGCTTGAGAGTTAAAATCCTCCTACTGCAAGAGCTCTGTTTTATTTACGTGTTTTTGTAGTCAGTGTAGACAGTTAATTATACAAATGAGAATAAAGATGCACACACTTTTCGACAGTCTCTCCTCAAAGGCACTTATGAGATTGCACCTTGATAAACATAAGAAGTGAAGAAGAAGTTGAGTGAACAATTAAAATCATGCGCTCTTCCTCACACCTGTCAATTGCTGCATGAAATGGGTGTGATTATCAGATCCTCCTTTTGAAAGTTATAAAAAATGGCACCCCCTCCTATATCTGGCATGTTGTTTGTTGACTGACCTTTTAGTTTGAAGCATACTGAAACCTTCAATAGACATTTGCAGAAATATGCTTATTTACTTTCCTGCCAAAAGTTAGATGAGAAAATTGACATCAGTAAACATGGCTACCGCCATAAGACAGCTAGCCGAGCTAAGCTTTAAGACTGGAAGCAGAGAAAAATGGCTTGCATGACTCTGTCAAAAGGTAAAAATACACCAACCAGCGCTTCACTAATGAGCACATTATATCTGGTTTGTTAAATCCATACAAAAACCAAGGTGGGAGCTGTGATTACCCAGTGTCTTGTCATCACCACAAGATCCCTTAACCAGCAGTTCAATCCAGGAAGTGTTTTTAAGCTTTATTTTCTGTACAGATGAAAAATAATTCACTGTGTTAATAGATGGGCTTTAGAGGTGATGTGGTGGACAGAACCAGAGCTAGCCTTACCTATTTCAAGTTTTCATGCTAAGCTAAACTAAGCTAGCTAAGCTATCCATCTCCTTGCTCAACAACAGGTCGAGGCACATGGCTGCCCGCCCAGAGCTTGATTCTGCTTGAGGTTTCTGCCGCTTAAAAGATAATGCTCACTCATGGTGGGGATTGTTGGGTCTGTGTAAATATTAGTATAAAGAGTATGGTCTAGACATGCTTTATACTGTATGAAAAATGCTCTAGGACAACTTCTGTTATGATGTGGCGATTTATAAACAGCATTACTTGGCAAATGTGAGAGTGATATTAATTCTTCCCAACTCTCGGCGAGAAAGCAAGTAAGCATATTTCCCAAAATGCTGAACTATTCCAATAAAATAAGTTGCTTTCAATTGGAACATAAATACTTGTCTACAAGAGAGTGTTGGTGGAATTTAACTGGATAAGTGATACTCTAACCTGGAGGCTTGAAGTAATTGATTTTAGTTCTGACTAAGGCTCTTTTGTAAAAGAAAGTTATGAGGAATCTAAGGTATTTGAAAACAAGATTATCAGCACATCGGTAAACTGTTGGGTTGAGTTTTAAGGTTGTAGTTTTCAGGGTGGCTAGGCTATGAAAGAGAAGAGTTTGGAGAGAATCAGATGGAGCGTGAGGCTATGCTACCATGCATAGGGGTAGGATAAGAACTGTTAAGTGAGGTGTATGATGGGAAAGTTAAAGGTAATAAAAAGGCGTGGCAAAGACCTCCAGGTGAGCCTTCCTTGGTTGAAAATGGAGGACCACCTTAGACGAAATGAAGACAAAGTGATACTTAGCAGTCTATCCCGAGGCTGCGGAGCACATCTGGTCCAAGGAACCTGTTAAATCCATTATCATCGCAGAGTAGCTTAAATTACAGCCAGAGAACAAGAAAAAACAGCTGTGAGAGTGATAACCTGTGAGAAAACTCCCTCTAACGCACACTGACACAGGCGGCAGGTTTACAGGGTGAGAGATTAACTACCAGTTGTAAAATAAAATCAGGGAGGGTGTGTTGTGATGTCAGTCAGAGTGTAATGCAATCCTAATGTCACAAGACATGAGGGGGGACGTGGGCATTGTCCTCCTGAAGGCACCGTTCAGAGGAGGAGAACTTTCTGTGTGAGAAAAAGGTTATGACAGTAAAACCAGCAGAGCGGGGAAGACTAGGGACAGTTGTAACACTTTTGGCATGGCTTGTATCAATAAACACAGTATTCAGAAACTAAGCATATTTTTACGACATTATAGTATTATGTATTTATTTAGTAATGTTCATCAAGCAACAAGTTTTGTTTATTTCTGTCTTCCATCCTTCCAGTGGGGCCGGGGTCTAACTGAGCATGTCCCTTATGACTATCATCACTCTAGCATTTGATTCTGATTGACTCTGATTAACTGTCCCTTGTTGCAAGCGTCCCCAGTCTACTGTATGTTTGCGTATATTTCTGTTATTCAGGATGTAAGGCTGCTCACCGAAAACCTGGAGAGAAGAAAATATCTGAGTTTGCATTGACTGAAAGTTCCCTCCTTGGGGACGTGCTTTCCAGGAGAAATCATGGGGCCTGACTAGAGGCCAACACTGAGCCCGTACTCTTAAGGGGGCCCTTTGGTATTTGAAGGATGGAGTGATGACAGTGGGACGTTGTTTGTGTATAAAAAGGAAACACAGTGAAACAGCTCTGAACATGTCAGCCCCTCTGCGTGTCACTTTAGAGAGAAATGTGTGCTGACCCGGCACAACTACAAGCCTGGTAACCCCCAAACAACACGGCTGTAGTGTGCTGAGGTTTGTGTGCACACATAGATAATTAGCTGCCTTCAGGCTGAGTTTTGCTTGCTAAAGTTTGTTTATTTTCATTTTGGATAGTTAGAGTAAGCACTGACAGAATTTAAATTAGAACTATAAACCTGTACGTTTTAAGTCCCTTGTTTTATTACATCGTATCACTTACTTTTCTACCTATTTTTTATTTGCTATATTGACACTTGTTTTATTGGTTATATTGGTAAAAGAACTTGGCAGGTGCGAGTGGCTTTCTCTTCACTCGCATTTTAAAGTATATTATATATATATATCTGCTATGATTAATATTTTGTTTTATGTATTTGGTTTTCCCACATAAAACATAAAAGAAAAAAACTGTGGGAAGGGGCTGGAAGCACATTTCTGCCACTGAAAGAAAAAAAAAAATCCCCATGGTAAATCATAATTAATGGCGGAAATGGGCTTCCATAGAAAGCACATATATTCTATTTCCCTCATTGAGAAATTTTGGATCTGAGCTGCTGCCCTGCCCACCACTGCTGTTTGTACTAGGTTGACCAATGAAAGAGCTGCGTACACCAAGATAGCTTGCATTAGCATTAGCATTATCAGGAACATCGGAGAGAGATGAAAATAGTCTGTTGTGTAGCAAAGTTGGTGACTAGCAGACATATCAGAATGGTGTATTTAGCATTTGTAGTTGTTGTTGTTTCTTATTAGCATGTTGGCTTGTAACTGGCAGCGACTGACCTAACTAGCTAACTCTTGCTAAGTCTGCTCTCTGCTGGACGTTTCAGGTTTCTTTGTATTCATTTCATGTTAAACAGCAAGTGGCTTACAAACTTGTTACATACTAAAAGCTGGCTTGCCTTGGATTCATTTCAATCTTAGACTTTAGGGAAGTGCACAGACCTCTCGCCTTTCAGCAGAGAAATATGAAATCATTCCTGAAAACAGGACAGTATAGTCAAGGCCAGACAAGTCAGCATCTGGTTAGCTTAGCTTAGCATAAAGTGAGAATTTTGTTACATTTGGACAGAGCCAGGGTAACTGTTTCACCCTGCTTCCCGTCTTTATACGAAGGTACCCTAACTGTCAACTGGCTCCATACAGGCTCGTATGTAATGGACACGAGAGTGGTATCAATCTCCTCATCTAACTCTCTGCAAGAAAGCAAAGTAGTGTGGGCAATTTCCCAAAGCACCAAATAAATAAATCAAATGCGTTGCCTGTGCACTCACTGACCGGAGCGAGCTAGTTGCACAAGAATGGACGAGAAAGTGCAGCCAAAATACTAACATGGTAGCTTGATAGCTGACAGTACTAACAATAACCATGTTCATTGATAGTAGTCAGGCACTGTGCTTTTATGTGTTTTGGTGGATGGGCTTAGGACAGAAGCCTAAAGGGAGAGGCTGGCATTTTTTCAATTGCAAACTTTTAAAATTAGCTTACTGTTGCTTGTTTCCCCAACCTTACCAACCCCAGCTTTAAGTTTATTATTATAATTTACCAATTAGAACAATACAACAGGAAAAAATATTTAGGAAATTATGATACATACAGACGATTTAGTTTTCTTCTTCTTTATTATTATTATTTTTTTACAGTGAACATAATACATTTGAATATGTTCTATTCCACTAAACCCCATCCATGTTGATAAAATCAAACAACCCAGTTCTGCTGTATTTACCTCTGTGATCATACTGTGTATATTTAATCTGTATGCTGTGTTTCCTGTAGTGTGTTCTACCACATACTGTACCAGACATCTTCTGTCCCAGCACCCTCCTGGTGCCATAAATGCTTAAAACATTCAGTCCTCTTGGCGGCAGTGGGAGCCACCCCATCACCCTGCAGTGTCAGTCCAATGACTCATCTTTTTTGACCACACAACCACAATGTTTAGTATGATGACTGTCAGTGTGACGGCGTGTTTGCCATTTGTCCGGGAAGGTTAGGACTGCGCGGCCATGCAGCGTTTGGCAGATGACACGTAAATGTCACAACACTTGAACAGCACTATTAATGAAAACTACTTGTGGCATCCGGCAGCCATTCCTCATGAGTACACACCGTGCAGACACATACACAAGTACACACGCTCAAAGAAATACTGCACAGAAGGCAAAGTCACCTGTCTGGTGAGGTGCTGGCCAGGTGGGGCAGACAGCTGCACGACTCTATTTTGGTATGATATTAAAGAGAACAACCAAATATAGGCATAGAGATGGGGTTTGCCACTGCTACTGGATGCTTCATTCCAGTGAAGAAGTAGCTTCTGATATTTATCGACTGAATTAAACACATGGAGATTAAAGAATTTATAGTTCTCACCATTGTTTAAAGAAAGGGGTTTAAGTGTTGTCAAGCATTGATTTCACATTATTACTAGCTAAAGCAGCCTTTAAAGTTCCCTCGAAACAGCTAGCAGAGTGCTTATGGCTTACCTGTTTCCTGTAACACAGGTAGTGTTGTTGTGGACATTGGTTGTTGGTTCTGCAATATTTTCTCTCCTGCAGTGGCTGATACTGCCCTGCTATGACTCTGAGCAGTCATAATAGCTGACTCTCCCATGGAGTGAGAGCTCCCAGTGACCAAAGCAGCCTCTGAGAACAAGGAAGGTCAGTTTGACATCAGGTAATAGGCCACCGAGAGGCTCTATTTGCCAGGTTTGGCTCCCAGCATCCCAGGGCTGAGTCATGGCTAACCAAGCTAAGAGCATTTAGTTAAATTACTTTACCAACAACTTTACCAAAGCTCTTTTCCATCATGACCTCAATACTGTATTCCTTGATGTGTTCACTTGGAGGCTGCTGAGCTAAATTTGTTGACTGTAAACGGCAGCTAACAGTCATGGTTAGCTACTTTAGTAACCAGTAAGCTGCTTAAGAAAAGTATTTTCTCCAGAAACACGATCCAGTTCCACCTAAATCAGTGAATAAAGTTATAAAGTTGCACTTATGTGCAGTGAGGCCCAGCCCCTAGGAACCCTACAGTCCATGTCGGTGACTAGTGGATGCTCTGGCGGCATCATAAGCAATTAAGTGTTTTGGTTGACACAAATTTAGTTATGTCAAGTGCAGGATGATTCATCAATAGTTTTTAATCATTTTCCAGAAAAAGACAAATTCTGAAATACAGTAAAAATACACAAGAATATCTATAAATCAACTTTTTTGTTGTTGCTGGGCCAGATACTGACATATAGGTGATGTATAGTGCAATACATATGTGATAAAAAAAAAACAACAACACTTTAATATTGATTTTGACTTCATGGGAACTTTCAGATCAGATACTGCACAGACACACACACACACACACACACACACACACACACACACACACTAAAGGGTGGTCACGGTGTACTTGTTCAACTCTCTAGTGTTTCATCTCGTACCTGCTCAGTTATCTGGCTGACAGACTGGAGTTGAGCTTGGCTGAACAAGGGCTTCCCCCAACATACTGACCCATCACTGCATCAAAAGAATGATTTGTGTGTGGGGGGATATCATGATCTTATACGCAGCGCTTTCCAAAATACTTTACAGGATATTTTCCGAATGAGGTGTCATTTAGCCTCCTTGTGCTTGTAATGTACCCACCTTTGCTGGCATGGGAACACGCCCCTCCTCCTCCTCCTCCTTTCAGAGCTGCATTTATTTCGTACTAATCCCCCTCATGAGAAAGACAGCTCTTAAACCAGGAACCAGCTTTGATCCCCAACAGACAAAGACAAGAAAACGCTTAAGCTACGTCGACAGCCCCCTTTTTCTTTCACTTCCTTCTTCATCTCTTGGCTCATCCCTCGCATCGCTGCCCCTGAGATCTGTAATGTCAGAGGAGGAGGTCAATGAGGTTGTGCAGGGCAGTGTGCTGCTGATTTAACATGCTTGTGCTCTAAATTAGAGTGTGAACATTGGTAGGTTTATCCTATTAATTAATTAATTATGTGTTAAAGGGATAGTTCAGTTTTTTTGAAGTGAGGTTATATGAGGTTTACCGATGACAGTCAGCACACTCTGTTTGTAGAAGCAGCAGGAATACAGGTGTCGGAAGATAAGCAAGACTTTGTTAGAGTCAGAGAAAAAACATATTTTAGCCACCTAAAAAAGGTCCACCTAAAAAAACCCAGTATCAGTTAAAGTGTACACTATATATAGAATATATAGGGTATAGAGTTACATAGGGTTAAAGGGTAAGTTCAGGAATGAACTGATCAAGCAGCCTTTGACCAGCAACTCCTGTGTTCTGCAAGGTAAAATTACTGTTTTTGCTAAAGGTGTCCGGTGGCTTGAGAGAGTTCCCAGTAGGAAAAGACTGTCTGATGGAAAGCAATGTTACAGCAAAAATATTCTAAATATAGTGTACATTTAAATTAAAATATACCGACTGTTGACATCTGTGTCTTGTTCGGTATTGCAACAAAGCACCTGTGCTAATTATAGCCTCTTTTCTGGTTTTGAAATTTTGTGTGCTCCCACCGCAAACTCCTCACAGCGATCACCTATAGTCATGAGTCTCTTTTTACTGCCAGAATATTTGATAGAGGGAGAGGAGCACTACCACTGGTGCAACAACTAAGTGCTGAGGGCTGAGTTTCTGTCTCACTTTCTGCTCCAACTTGCTGCTGTTCTGTTCACATCATGTTTTCTTCGTATAACCAGGAAGCGCTGTTGTTAATTTTGTTCCCTCTATTTTGCTACCACTGCCCTCTGCTGGCCTAAAATCACTACTGTGGATGGAAAAACTGAAAACAAGTTTATCCTAGTTTAGGCTATTCTGAGTGGGTTAGACTGCTATTGGTTTTTTTAGGTGGCTCACATACATTTTGCTGCTGACCCCGTCCACAGCAGTGCATTGGTTAGCTTCCTACATTAGTATTCCTGCTGCTTCTCCAATCTGGGAGCATGTCGACCATCGTCGACTGAAGGTAATACACTGATTATGGATAAGTACCTCATACAACTTAACTACCTCTTTAAGGTACACATTAACACATACAGAACACACAGACATACATAGTCCATTTTGGGACTTGCAGTGGTTGGACACTCAGCATGTTTGTGTTTTTTGTGTAACAAATGAAGCTTAAAACTAAATTAAAAAACAGCTGTGTTGAAACTAGTGTCAACACAGACACATCTGTGTGCCGAGTTCAGTGTTCAGGTCAGGCAACTTGTTTCGTTACACCATGTTTGCTGTTATAAATATCTGACACCACTCGAATCCAAGTGTGTAGCAGTAACCGTGTATTCTTGCACGAGTGTGTGTCCACTGTGTGTTTCAGGGAGTCTGTGTAATCATTTAAGAAGCTTGTATGTTGTATCTGCCACAACACACAGTAATGATAATTAACGCAATCATGTGACCACTGCCAGAACCTGCTGACAAGAAAATGATCGTGTGTGTGTGTGTGTGTGTGTGTGTGTGTGTTGATGTGTTTGTTTTCCAGGTGCAGTGACATGAAGGACCTCTGTGACCCTTGAACTGAAAAAGTATACAGATACAGACATCCTAAACACTCTATTCAAGCTCCAGGTGTCCAGCACGCACGCACGCACACCCACACACACGCAAACACAAAGAGAGACAAATTTTGTGGTCAACCAGGCAATGATGCACATCCACCACTGAGGTCTGGATATACTCGCCCATTCTTTTCGTAACCATTTATAATTCAACAACAACAACAATCCCTCCTTTTCCCATTCTGCAGTCTCACTTTCACTCCCAAACACACACGCACACACACACACACACACACACACACACACACACACACACACACACACACACACACACACACACACACACACACAGTGTTTAAGGGTTAAGGAGTACAGCTGGGAGCTGCTGCCAGACCCCCTCCTCTGTCACTCTCAGTAATCAATCTGTCAGTATGGTAATTAACCTACAGAGTAAAGAAAGCGTGACTACTGAACTGCTGCACTCCATCGAACATTCCTCTCCTCCTCCCTCTGTCTCTAGCTCCTACTCCCCCTCGCTCGGTGGCAGGAGGAGGTCGCTCATTTGCTGATTGTGAGGGTTTGTGATGTCTTCAAATGTGAGTGTAAAACACGGCCTCTTGTTGTACACTGCTGCACCTACAAGGGAACACAGTCAGAGCTCTATTGAGCTCCAGTCACTAACAACTTCACCGATAACTCTGGGACGTAATTCTATCATTTATGATAATGTGACATTGGTTCTAAGATGCCTGATTAGGTAAGAAATGGGCACCGACCTGGTTTTCGATATTGATTTCTTGTTGAGAAGTGCTTGATATTTGGTCTGAACGTTGAAGACCTCTTTTCATCCTCTTTTCAACCAGCTAAAATGTGGTTACAACATCAACATGCCACAAAACACAAATTAGTTTCTTCATTCTCATAGTTTATTCAGTTGTGTATTGAAAGAGAGATAATATTGTTTAGTGTTAAAATACTTTTCAAAAGGTCTACACAAAGAAGAAATTTAAATGCATGTAATGTTTCATGTAATTGTCAAAAATTCAAACTATATAGGCTTTCTGTTGCCAACCAAAAGCTCCTAGGACATCATCTTGCACTTATTGCACAACTTCTTAAGGGTATTTGTTGCGACTACTCCAGGATATATGCACCAGGATGTAGTACAAAGAGCAACTTAGAACTTGCAAAGGACTTTAATCTATGAGACTGGGCTTCAAATCCTGTGTGAGACTTGTTTTCTGGCTTTCAACTGAGAAAGTTTGATGTAGTTTCTTAGTGAGGGTCTGAAGTGATGAAATGCTATTAATTGCACATTCTAGAAGATGAACAATGTTACTGTTGCAAATATGCTCTAAATGCATATAAATTCAATGCCTTTAATGAAAAAACTTTCAATTTGGACCAATTCTGAATGTCTTTTCACCAGTGAATATAGTTCTTTGTAAAATGTCTTTTCAATAGAAAAATGCTCATTGGGGAACATACAGGTTTTAAACAGCCCCGAGGGAGTTTTCTAGTAAACGAATATAATTTATGTTTACATCCAGTGTTACTCACCAAAAAGCACCACATGTATCATTGACGTCTCACAAATGTGTCAAAACATTTCCTTCCTCATAAAACATGTTCCAGTGTTTTTTAAAGTTCCCTTCCTGTCAGATATGTTTTTCTTCTTGTTCCTACTGTTGGATGTTTGAGTTTTACACGGTTAAACTATGTGCATACAGAGTTTGACACCAGAAGCATGTTTTCACATTCATCTGCTGAAGGTGGAAATTTTCTCTGTGCTCACTGAAAATCTGATTTTAAGGGGTGGGCCTACAAGGATGATTTTGTGACATCACAATTAGTTTCAAAGTCAGTCCAGTTCCAATTTGTAACTTGTACAATTATAAGTTAAGTATAAGTCGAATTTGAAGCCATCAGTGCACATAAACTGAGAATGGACTGGGAGTAAGACACACCTTGTGTCCAGCAGGAAAATTTAAGAAATGAGCTAAATTTGAATTGATTCTGTAATTTATATTAAGGCAGAAGGAATTATGTGCTTTTTAAGGACTTTGAGGTGAAAATTATACTTTTTTAATGGAAAACATTATTGGTCCAAGCAGTCTATTGGTATATATGTCCTAATACATGTCTGAAATATTTTAAGATACTTACACCCTAAAACATGGACTGTAGTGAATAAAAATATGATAGCGACGGTGGCCAAAATCATCAAGTTCATACTTTAAAGCTGCTGTAATCATATTTTCATATAAACACGGTATCAAACAACTATATGTATATGAAAAGGGTCAAACCCACAAATAATTATCACCCAACTCTACAGTTTCCCTCAGAACTTCAGAGCATTTTAATGTCTTCAGCTCATTGTTTTAGTTTTACAGCTGGCAGTTTTACTGTTTTGGTTCAGTCTCACAGCATTGATTAGTATCAATTATTACATTCACAGCATTGATTAGTATCAAGTATTTACATTCACAGCAGGCACTTTTTTCAGAAAAAACGCTCTAATCAATCTGCTGTATGTTTCTGACCCAGCACCAAACAACAGATAGACAAAGTTTATATATAGCCAGCAAAAATGGTGGTACATTTATACCCAGATATTTGCTTCAGGAGTTGTTGGAGACCAAAACAGAGCTAAGAGGAGGGTGAATATTTGACTTATATTCCTCAACAATATAAAACATTATATACAAACATTACACTGTGAATTAATGCTGATTTTGTTCTATGTGTGGTGAATGTACCTGTATAAATGCACAGCTGTTGGATAACACATTATTCATATCAGATTATAAGATCATAATATGTACAGCATGTTTAAGTTTAGTATTTACAAGAGGAACAGTTTCTGGCAGTTTAATCTTGATTGCCATTGTGACAGAGAACAGATGTTTCACTTCTTGGCCAGGGTTTGAGTTAAATGATTTTTATTCTTAAAGACAGGTGAGAAAAACAAGAGATCAAACCTTTAAGGTGTGAGAAGGATTTTTTTTCAAATCCCCAGACAAGGTTGGCAATGCAAGTCAGCACGTCAGCATTTAATAAGAACAACTTGCTACTGTTGAGTCCTTGAATGAGTTGGACTCATTTCCACAGCACAGCTGTGACTCAAAGCTGCTAACCACTAAAAATGAACACTCACACATGTACGTTAATTTGTAGATTCGTGAAAAAGAGCATGTTCCCTGGATGACGGTAAGAAAAAGCCCACAAAGAGACGGTTGGGCAGTTCGCCTGTGGAAATACAGTTGAGAAATGGAAAAATGGACTTTCCTCACAGAGCAGTATGATTGTTGGACCTGTGAATGAGGCTCAGGTAAAACTGGACCACATTCTCGTGGGTCTAAACACAAATGTCAGGAAATTTTAGCTAATGTCTGTGCCAAATGAAAGTAATGTTTTAGCTGAGTGTTAGAATGCATTGCCAAATCATTTTATCTTATGGTTTAACACATATGTTGCATGAACCCATTTAACTGGCATTATTTCATATTTTAAATTGAAAATGGCTTTTCATAGCCAAAAGCTAAGGGGGCTGTCAGCACCAGGCTGAGAAAGCTTTCACACTGGCACAATCCTGGCACATTTGAGAGTGGGCTGTGACTTCATGTCTGTCTCATTCTTGTGAATGCAATATATAAATCCTTCAAGGGGTTATAAGAGTCTGGACAGACCTGGATATAAACTGCAACTTGACTGGCTGATGGAGGGATACATCCGCAAGTTGGTCATTCTAGTTTTTCTTTCTTTACATAAGTAAAAAGTCAGAGAGCTCAAAGTAAACAGAGAAAGAAAGATGGGGGGACATGCAAAGACGGCAGCCAGTCAGACTCAAACAGGGATGTTGACATTGCATGGTCAGCATCGTAAACCCTTTGGCCAACTCTATGTATTCCAGTTTGTCCCATTTTACAGGCCTTTTCAGGCCAGCCAGACTGCACCATTACACAAAAGCACTAGAAATATTGTTTAAATATAGAAAGCATACCTCTTCAACCAAAATAAAATCCCATAGCACTGAATTTTATTCCATTTCAAATATTCAGTCTGACATTAAGACAGCTTTGTCTATATAACTGTATCCTCAAATAACAAAAAAGGCTGAAAACTCCCCTCTGTCTTTCTGTGCTTGGCTTCAATCCAACAGGCGGCGGTGGCTTCTCACCGGTGCCACATGGGTACTTGAGAAGAGTGATGACAAGACTTACTGTAATTGGAAAATGGCTTTTGCTGGTGTTTCCTGAGGACCTGCCAGTCACTGCAGAGTATTGCCCTTACAGGGACCCTGTTTGTGAGTTTACCATGGAAATTGATCAGATATGCGATACCGTCACTTGTTTGACTTTGGCTTTTGGTAAAGCAGCAGCAGACAGTGCTGATATGAAGAGGACCATGTAGACATGAGAGGAAGAGTGACAACGCAGATTCTTGGTCTTGAACTTGTACTGTGTTTAGGTTCAATGACTGCCCAGAATAAACCCCCACAGCTGTTTATTAACTACTATCTGTATTACCTCCTGCATGCTATTAGAGCAGGAGGGTGTCTTTGAACTGTCTTTAATACTGACCTGGGTTTCACACGTTCCACTCTTCAGATCCTCAGCCAGGCTAAAGCAGATTATCTACAAACTCCCCCTACACAGTGGTGGAAAAAGTTTCCAGATGCCTTAAAAGTAAACCTTTATAGAATATCAGTGGAGGAAAAGTTTAAAGATTTCTTATCCGATTTAAAATGGAAATAAGTATTAAGGCCATACTTGGAGGAAAGATTTTCTTGGAGTGAAGGTGGATTCTTTAGGTGTGTTTA
Source organism: Lutjanus erythropterus (assembly GCF_056507025.1). Classification (NCBI taxonomy): domain Eukaryota; kingdom Metazoa; phylum Chordata; class Actinopteri; order Lutjaniformes; family Lutjanidae; genus Lutjanus; species Lutjanus erythropterus. Next base: position 17,234,985 of record NC_139331.1, read on the forward strand.
ACATCTGCACAGCGTCCAAAAGGAAGCCTCCTTGCTCATTTCAATCAAACCTCTGGCTTGGAGATGAGAAGCAAAGACCTCTGACAAATACATAACTAATTTCATAACATATTCTTTTTCGTTTTTAGCCCAGCAGTTGTTGATGACGAACGAGCAGTTAGTAGTCGGTATAAAACAGAGCAGTCAATAAAATAGGTTTTCCAAGATTTTTTCAAAAATTGTGAATCACCATAACCACAAGAGTTTCTTGAGAATATATAGAGTCATAAATGTGCACAAAGCACATGATAATTTCCAGACATAAGCCTGGCAGAGATACCGATGCGTGAATGTTAACCTACTGTATACAGTATGTGGCCCCCCACTGTGGTATAAACAAATCCCCATGATCATCCACTGTCCATAGAATTTACGCCGCAGAATGGATGTGACTACATTTCCTTCTACTGAATCATGCAGCACTTGCATCACGTACAACGTAATTTCTTTATTTTCAGTTGCTGCAACTGCAAATTTCCACATTGATCTTCCACTTCCTCCTGGTGTGAGCAGCACAGCTGTCTTGCTTCACTGTTACCAGGGAGCTGACCTTCCTTCTGCCGTTGTTGTATGCGGACGTAAGCCAGAATCACAACAGTATGCACATAAAACATGCAAGCAGAGTTGCGTGAATGTTCACCTACTGTATACAGTATGTGGCCCCCCACTGTGGTATAAACAAATCCCCATGATCATCCACTGTCCATATTCAGAATTTACGCTGCAGAATGGATGTGACTACATTTCCTTCTACTGAATCATGCAGCGCTTGCATCACGTACAACGTAATTTCTTTATTTTCAGTTGCTGCAACTGCAAATTTCCACATTGATCTTCGACTTCCTCCTGGTGTGAGCAGCACAGCTGTCTTGCTTCACTGTTACTAGGGAGCTGACCTTCCTTCTGCCGTTGTTGTACACGGATGTAAGCCAGAATCACAACAGTATGCACATAAAACATGCAAGCAGAGTTAACATTGACGTAGGTACAGTCACAAGGTTTTGCTACATTATTTGTTACTTTACACCTGCTCAGTTTGGAGGAAACCCGTTCTCATGCGTTTGTTGATACTGTAGCATAGACACAGATACATCTTCACATTCCTATCCCACACAGACCAGACTGCACCTGTGATGCTACTGTACAGCAACAGAGGGATGAGTTCACATGCAAACTGACCTCTGATGTGATGTGACGTGACTTATCTGTACAATGATAACAGTGTAATGTCAAATTTTATATGAAATGTTTCTTTTAGCTTGTGCACGACTATGGCATGTTCGGTTTGATACCCTTTTGTAACAAACACTCAGTTATGTTGTTGTTTTGAGTCTTTTTGTCCCTGACAGAGGACATGCTGAGCTTCTCAGTGATGTAACGGATGTAGGAATCGGACCTTGACCGACTGGAGGAAAACTGCTCAGTGTGTTGCTATATGCAATAAATCAGTTTATAAATTTAATTTGCAGATTGATAGATAAGGAGAATGTAATTTGAGGTTAGCTGATATATACTTTTTTTAATTTTATTTTTTGGTTTTGTATATTTATCATGTTTTGCAAGACGTTTACCTGTTTGATACAGACAGTGAGGGAGAGTCAAACAGAAGCAAAAACTCTTTGGACTAAAAGGAAAAAACATTTCAGCTTTAAACCTAAAAAAAATTGAAGTTGTCATCATTGAGCAAAAATTCAATCCTAACCTTTCAGCATATGATTATTCTTTTATGACCATAATTCAAGTGGTGTGAGAGAAAACTAGATTTCTGCACATCCTCTTAGTTACACTTTTTTTCTTTGAAAAGAAACAAATAGGACAAGTTTACAAGTTTATAACACCTACTGTATACTACAACTCCTGACTCTGTTTCAGAAACCATAGCCATTGACGGGAGATGCTGGCTAATCGTAGTAAGTGATTCTGGAGAAAGAGAGCCCAGGTTGTTTCCAGGTTGTTGAACACCAAGAATTTGGGTTAACCAAAATCGTCGTCATCAACTAATTTTAGTTTTCTGTGCCTGTAAACATGAATTGTACGTCAATGTGTTCCTGGCTCATTCTGGTGACTCACACACTTCTTGTGAACTTCTTGTGAGCTGCAGAGCTTCGTGCATTTTATGAAGTGCAAAGTCTGCAAATTAATTCGCCTTTTTAAAATCTGAGGGGAAAGGTCTCTGATGCTTCTTGCAATACATTTATGAAGCTGTTTAATTTATTTTCATCTGCTTCATTTGGTACCGATAACCAGTTCCTCCTTTTCAAGGTTTTCCTCTGGTCTCCTCCCTTTCAACAGATATCAGGGCCTGGGTCCTGTCAGCCCTCTAATAACCACCCATATGTCTTGTAAAATACACCAAATCCTTTTAAACAAATCCTCCATGGGAGAGCCAAAAGAAATATGCGATTGGTTTTGAAGACTTTGTGTAAAAAAGACTGAGGACCACTGAAGTCTTGTAGGAGACAAAAGGTTTCTGAACACAAAGCAAAAAGTAGAGACATGCATATGTGAGAGAAGCACTGTTTCAGCCCATTATGTACTGCAAAACCTCAAAAGGAAGAAAAAACATTTCAATACACAAGGAGAGTGACTGCATCTTTCATACATGACATCATTACTGCTCTACCGCCCACTTTTATTTCATGTGTATCTCATATAAGAGGTTACAGGGCGGCAAGGTGCCAAATCATGGATGAACATTTATGGATTGTGACACTCACCTCGTGTCTCTGACTGTTTAATAGCTGTAACAGGTGCCACTTGTCAGTATTGTTTTATTTTTTGACAGGGGTGTCAAAGACATGCAGACACTATGCGTGGACTGTATGTAACATATGTGTAACTACAACATATACTGCTGGATAATGTTTCAGGAAACACGAGGTGAATAATACAGCTGTCTCCTGGAATTAAACTTAGAGATTTATTTGCTGTTCAATGATGCTAATTTGCTTTTTTTATAAGAAAGTGTAAGAAAAAGATGATTGAATTTACAAAAGGCCAACTTTCCCTGTTGGACTACTGTGATTACGAAAGTGAGAGCTAGAATTACGAGTCTCTTCTAATTCATTTTACTGTATATTACCCTTACAGTAATGGAGTTATTTTTGGAAGAGTTTCTGGCTTGCGAGTTGGCCTCCACCCAGACGACTCCCACTTTCCACTCAGTTGGAGTGAACAGAGAACGAGGGCGTCCAAGACAACCTCACAGTTTCGCTACTGTTCCTTAAAACAGAGCAAACGGAGCGAGGAGACATGAAGTAACACCAGCTCTCTGTTTGTATTACCAGGCCGCCTCCAACTGCTTTTGTAGATGACTTTGTCATTGTTGCATTATTTATGTTTCATATTTAAAACTTACACAAACAGGGAGCATGACTTTTTGTGGTCAATGTAACCAAACATTGCTAAATATGAAGGGTTGAAGTGGGTCAGTGGCTGTGGGTGTTATTGAGCAGATGACTTTGTCTTTAAAGTACTGCCCACAAATGCTGGGCTCAGGGCTCGGTTTTGAGCTGATTTATCCCTGATTCACCCCTTCTGACAATCAGAGGAGAAATCTGGTCTGGGACTTGGTCGAAGCTTTTGCACAGAGGGGTTTACTGAGACCTCGTGACTGATCAGGCCCACCCTGACAATTTTCAAACATGCCTCATATGAAGAAGTTAAATCTGAATGACCAGTACTTTCCAAGCAGGACCACAATATCCAATGAAAGAGTCTTCAAGGAGATGGAATTAGTGGTAAAGATTTTGGCCCTTCACAATAACTCCTTGTCTCGACCCCAAATGTCAGGTCAGCATCACGTGATGACCTCGTTCATGCCACACTGAAGCGTCTGACCATATAAGATTGTTTACACCTTTAAAAGGGTCAAGCAGGAGTGGCTGTTTAGCTCAGCTGGTATAGCATCCGCCACATGTATGGAGGCTGTCAGTCCTCTGCAGCAGCCACTGGTTCAACTCCCACCTGCAGCCCTTTGCTGCGTGTCATCCCTTCTCTCTTTACCCCTCTTTCCTGTCTACTCTTCAGCTGTACTAAAGGCAAGAAAAGCCCAAAAACATAAGGATTAAAAACAAAAGGGTCAAGCAGCAAATGAGCACCCAAACATTTTGTACAGTGCACCATTTTCCTCCTTTTCTGTGTGAATATTCAACATGATACGTGACTGTGGTATAAAGATAGCAGTGTGCGTGTGTGTGTGCATACGAATAGCTGAGTCAGAGAAATAAAGGGAAAATGAGAGTACGGGTGGCTGCGGTCAGAGCAGACAGGTGCTGGTGGTTGGAGCAGAGGGATTAAAATTAAAGTAAATGTACAGTTTGCCCACAAATAAACACCGCAGAAGAAGTTCTTGAACTTCCTGTGCCTTTCATCCCAGCTGCAACTTACAAACCGGAGCAGAGTGAGCTGCTCTCTGGCTCTGGAGCACACTCTGCTCCTAGGTTACAAAATGTGCACAAATATATGTATTCAGTGCCTTTCAACTGGACACCAACCTCATGTTTACATGTGTATTATCCAAAAAATACACCTGAAATCTAAATTAATGTTTCAGGTCGCATCTACCCCTGTTAAACAGCTGAGATGTGAGCTGGTGCAGACAACTGCATAGAAAAGAGTGCAAGTGAAAAATCCATCCGACTCACTTGCAGTGAAGACAGAGGGCAACGTTAGTTAACGTACTACTGTACTGTTGACATTAAAATCTCACCTGCAGTTCAAGAAACAACCCATGTTGGTTGTGGCTCCCCAAATATTTTCTCCTCCAGACTCGTTCAGCCTTCCTCTTTTGTTTTTTTCTCATTGTAAAACATTACTAGAGCAAGCTGTTGCCTCCCCAAGAGATCATGTGAGATCATGCTCCCTATATCTATATACATACTCTGCACATTGTGTGTCCTCTGGGGATGCATTTATCAAAAAACAAAAAACTTGCTGTGCGTACATACTAGAGATGAGAAAGAAGAACATCTGTATAGTTTCTTTTTATGTGTGTGATGAAGCCAGTTAGGATTTTAAAACTCCTGCACTGCAGCAGCTTAACCAAAGTGCTGACAGTTGGTAATTAATCTCTAAAGGTTTGGGGAGGAAAACATGCCTGGTTCATTTTTGTTCATTTCTGAAAACACTGATAGATGGTGTGGGAGGTCAAATTGCCAGTGTGGCCAATCACATCTGTAGACTGTCACATTAATGATTCTTAACCAATCTGCCTTAAGTCTGAAGGTCTTTCTCTGTTCACTGTTAATGTTTAGAACCAAATCTGTCGCTTGACTCCACTGACCCGCTGTCACAACGATAAAAAAGATAAGTGTGAGCATTTTTATAAACAATATTAAGAAGAAAGCGAGATACATATACAAACTGCAAAGAGAAAGAAAAAAGCATGTCAGGTGTAAACACATGTGGAAAAGAGAGGAGAGCCAGAGACAGAGAAAGAGAGAGCTTCATCCACTTTACCCAGCTTTGATCTCCTTAATGGGGTGCTGGCTTCGCTCCAGGTGGGATGTGTCGCCAGGGGCAACAGGACAAGAGGAGGCTGATGAAGCAGGCCAGCTCCGGGCTTTGGGGGCCACTCAGACAAAACACACTCCACACTGGCCTCCTTACTGTACAGTGCTCTCTGCACTGTCAGAAACGACAGTAAGAAAGGTTTAATGCAAATAATTACAGGTGTTTACAAAATAGAGAGATCAATCATACATCAAGTTTGCAATAAAATGACTTTAAGATGATGAAAAGCCCTGCATAAATCTAAAACAGCTTACAGAGCCTTAGCTTGTTTAAGGGGTCCAGTGAACGATGGCTAACCAGTGATTGGCCACTGGGCGAGTAGCAGATTACAAAGGGTTTTATTCTCTTAATTTTACACTTGAACTCTCTTAACTCTCTCCTTTTCTTCTTCTCCATTCCCTGTTTGAACTCGCCTGCCTATGTCCTGACCTCTTTCCCTCATCTGTCTGTCTCTCTTCCGTGGTCACTCCCTCCATCTCTCCCCAGAGGCTGGACCCTCTTTGATATTCTGCAGGATTAGCTCTGAGCTGTCTGTCTGCGTGTCCGGGTGTGTCTCCTATAGGGGCTTTTGCATTCAATCTAATCACTGCCTATTCACACGTCCTCAGCGGATTCACTACGTGTCACTTATTTGGGAAAATATTTCTTTCCTGTTGAAGGGAGGAATCAGTTCTTTCCACCAGTTATGTGACTAGTTACATATTTCAAGAACATTTAATTATTAGTCTGTGTCTCAGTGGAATGTGGCTCTGGAATATTAAGTGTCAGATTTGTGACAATCCACCTGGAAAAACTGTTAGTGTCTTATTACACAGTTAATCCCAAATTTTTAATAAAACATGACACCCAAAAACAAGAAAATCAAAGAGTATGGAAGCACAGCGCCATCACCCTGGAACTGAAGCACCTAAGTGGAATTCATCCATTATCATGTTATTTTTTTATTCATGTGACTTTCCAACATGAATGTCTTCTATGAAAAATGTGTGATCACTTCCTCGCTCACTCACTCGCACTGCTCCCTATATACTAGGCAATAAATAGTTAACTCTATAATGAGAAGTTAACTTGACAGGTTATATCATCAAATCTATCAAATATATCATGAATTGGCATAACATCTACATCTAGATTTATAAATGAGTGATAAAGAACAAAACTAACTACATTTCTGGTGTTGAAACACTCTTGTGAGGAAATAGAGTATCCACATTCACATGATCCAGCTGTTTTAACCGCTTGAAGATCAAATCATGACTAAAATGTATGGCCCTGATCAGTCAGAGCACAGTTTTTGCAGGTATTTCCAGTTGTTTTCTGCAGGCTCGCAGTTACAGCAGAGAGAGACAGAGCAGAGAACTCAGGTGGACTAACTGCTGCATAATAATCTCAACATGATAAAACTATTCCTCGGTCTAACATCTGATCTTGTGGTCAGTTATAGTTGACTAAGTGGTTACATGACCTGAAATGAGCCATAATTTAAGGAGGCATGTCATAGTTGTGCTTCGGTACTACAAGTAACACTACGCCACTGGAAATGTCTGTCCAGTTTGTTAATTTTTAAGCTTTCATCACTGAGCATCTCCTCAAATGAAACCCTCTGAGGCTTCTCCTCTGTGTTTAATGTACTCAATTGAGAGCGAGGGAATCACAGTCGCACAAAATGTTACCTCTGTCACAGAGCGCAAACATGTTTTCACATTTCATGAGAACTGAGCTGAACAGACCAGCGCAGCGAAAAAGAAATAAGTCCAGTTCTATGAATCTGTGTGTAGCCCTCTTCTTCCATTTTAATTAGGAACATTTATTTGCATATCATAGAATTGTTGTGCATTTTACTCTGCCAGTTGGGGTGGCCATGATTCAATGGTAGAGCAGGTCATCAACTAAACAACTAAACTGGTTGCCAACTAAACCGGTTCAATCCCCTGGCTGCCCCACGTTTGCATGTCAAAGTATCCTTGGGCAAGACACTGAACACCAAACTGCTTCAGAGGACATAACCTCTGATATGTTAGTGTGAGTGAATTAGTTTCTGGTGAGCATTTGGCACCTTGCATGGCAGTCTCTGTCATCAGTGCATGAATGTGTGTGTGAATGGGTGAAGGTGACATGTAGTGTAAAGTGTTTTGAGTGGTCGGAAGACTACAAAAGTGTAAATACTATAAATGCAAGTCCATTCACTTAGTGCCCCAGTATAAACAGTTCTGTGGCCCATTTTGAGTCGCAACCCTAAGACTGGGAAAGGCTGTGAATCTGGAATAAAGTAGAGGAATGATTGATGATACTGACATCCCTGAAAATCATAACCACTGTGTCATCATCCTGAAACTGAGCATCATTATCCTCCACACAGCCACTGTTCTCTGATCCATTGTTTTATTTTCGTCAGCCTTCCCAAAAATATTACTCTGATCTGCAAAATATTATTTTGTGTTCCGCTAAGATTCCACAGAACGCAGAATAAAAACAGCGCAGGATGTTACAGAGAAGGGTTAATGGACCGCATGTTAAAGCTCATGGGAAACGCATCACCGGCACGCCAGGAGGCTTTCCTCACATTGATGGAGAGGGGGGCGAGAAGAGGAGGGGTGGGGGGGTAGAGCAAGGTTCACTGGTTCCCAAACTCCTGCAGAGCTTCAGTGGCCTTCACTGCCACCCTGAAACTCCTCTCACCCCTCCTGTCTCCCCTCTTTCTTCCTCTTCACTGCCCTCTCAAGCTTTCGCCTCTCTTTTGTCTGCCCCCCCGCTAAACTTTCTCACCTACTGGCCTTTATCACCTCCTCCAGGCCCCTCTGTGTTGTGTTATCATCCTCTCCTTCTTCTCGTCTCCCTCACATCTTTTACGTGTCACAGCTTTTGTGGTAACATAAACAGAGAATCAAAATAATCTTCTGTGCATCCTTGTGTGTGTCTGTTTGTGCGTGGGGGGGCTCGCTCCCTCACATCTCCATGTTTTACTGTACGCAGTAAATTACATCAGATCTGAGACCCTGCTTTATGACTGAAGGTCAATATTGACTTTCTGCAAAACCAGCAAAGTTGGAGAGAGACAGAGAGAGCCAGACAGAGAGAGATGTCAGTGTGTTCTCTGAGGCTTTCCGCTAGACTTTTTGTTTGGGTGCCCCACGCCTTTACATTATTGACGCTGGCATGAGCTCAAAGTCAACATCGTTAGAGATTTTCCTCCCTTCAGAAGAAGCTTTTTGCCACCATTTATTTATGTACAGAACAAAAACCATTTGAAAACTTCCCATGTGACAGTAAGTCATCCATTACAGAAAACATGGAGCCTAAAAAGAGACATCCAGTTGGTCCAGAGAGTATTTGAGGCTGCAGGTACTTTAATCATCAATCAGCATGTTGTCTTATAAACTTTACTCTGTTCTTATCTGGATTGTCTCTGGTCCCAAACACAATTTGTTTTAGGATACATTCTTAAGAAATAAGGGTTCCAAAAGGCCTGAAAGGCAAGGCTTCCACCTAAAGGCATTTGCTTCTGAAAAAAAACTTAAAAAAAAAAAAAAGAGTTCTTTGTAAGACTAAGGGTTCCATTAATCCAAAGAACTTTTTTTGAAAAAAAGATCTTTTCATGTAGCACTGTTAAAATCCTTGAAGAACTTTTTTGTCAGGGGTTATTTGTAACATAATATAAAAGGGTTCTCAGTAGAATCCCCTGGGTGGGTTCTAGATAAAAACCCTTGGCATATGGTGGTTCTTGATAAAACCATGGAAATATGAAAAGGTTTCCAGTAGAACCCCCTGAGTGGGTTCTAGATAACAGAAAAAGGTTCTCAGTAGAATACCCAGCATGGGTTCCTGTTAGAAATTGTTGAAAGAGGATAGAATGGGGTTCTGGGTGAAACCTTTCACAGATGGTTCTAGGTATAACTATTTATGTTTGCTCCTAAGTAGAACTCTCTGAAAGGGTTCCAAGTGAAACCTTACTAAAAGGTTCCACCCAGGACCAAAAGGGGCAGACCAAAGAATCTTTTATGGTTCTAAGTAGCATCTTTATTTTAAGAGTCTAGCTTTGAAATTTTGGTTTTAGAAATTAGGTTAAATAAGTAAGCATTTAAATATCAGGCACTGATTGAAGGCTGACTGATGGAAACATAAACTAGAAACGAGACAGTAACAAACGGACTGTTCTTCTAGATGAATTCTTCTCTAAGCTGCTGGAGGAGGGGAGCTCAGGCCTGAGAAAGAAAACTAATCAAACAGAGAAATCTGTCTCTTGAGGCCCACTGTACTTTGTGCATGCACACGAAAAACACGCATGTAGACCAACGCGCGCACACACACTCTGTCCGTACGCTGTCGATGTTGTCAGTCCCGTCGTCTGTCTACATCACGTACAAGTTTTGGCATGCAGCCTTCCTCTGGGTGACAAAAAGCGCAGTCTTTTGTCTGTCGACAACTATTCCTCACATCCCTACCTGGCCCCAGCAGGCCTGTTTAGAGGTGCAGGCAAGCAAAACCACACACACACACACATACACACACAGACTGCTGTACGTTTTCCCCAGACAGTTTTTTTTTTTACTTTAACTTCTTGCACTTCCTCTTCTCCTTGCTTACATTGTGTTAAGTTGCTAAAATCTTTTGTATGAACGTATTGTATGAACATTCCCTAAGAGATTTAGTAACCTGATGGTCATTTATAACAGTTCTTAGCAGACTGCTTTGTTAACCTTATCATCCTATTATTGTACAATTGTCTGGCTTTATTTTTGCAATTTCTCATAATTCAAATTAAAAAAAAAAAGTTACATATTGTTTGCATCATTTAAAAAGTGCAGCTTCTAAACTGTCAAATGAGAAGTGTGAGTTGGAAAAAAATACTAGCCTATTTGTGGAGCATCAGTTCTTTGCCCTGAGTTACCCCCTGCAGGCTGCAGTGCTATCACATTAAGGTCACATTCAGACAGAATCAGGCGATGGTTGGGGCCACAGGGGAGGCTGAAAGAGATGTAGCGGCCTGTGGCAGAACAGTAACTTTTGGAGAAACGTAACCCGTCACGCTGGCACCCTGCAGTGGCCAATCACATCATCCAGCAATCAGACTGATCCACAGTGAGCTTTGAATATCTTTGAATCCAGGGACTATTCAGGCAGAGTTCATGTAATAAACAATGACGGGCCTTCTCTCCCAGTTGTATCCTTGCTCAGTTTATGTCGTACTCAGCTTCGACGTCTGGGTCTGGCTGCAGTTTATGCTCCAAAATAGTTACGCCAAGAAGCTTTTTTTGGTTTGTGTCCATTTGTTTGAGAGAGAGACAGAGCCTCATTGCGTGAAGAGAGAAAGCAGTAGTAACGAGAAAGCCAGTGAATCAGAGAAAGAAAATGTTTGGTTTCACATTGAACATCACCATGACAGTAAAGGTCACCTGGCTATTGTGTCCAAAACTCATAAAATGTGCTGAACTAACAGCCTCAAATGACACATGAAAAGCTTAAAATGTGTAGATATTACACACGAAATGTTCTTAAAACTGGTGTGCTATTAATACACCATACTATTATGTTGTAATGTAACAAAAACAACTTCATTAGTTAAGCATTGTTGTCCTTGTTTTTAGCTATTAAGTACATTTATGTGTAACTACATTGAGATCAATAAAAAAGAATGAAATTCCTTGTATGTGGTATGCATGTGAATAAAACTTATTCTGATCTGATCGTATAAGTTTTTCCCGATTGACTTTTAACATCACGTTAAAAAACACTGAATTTATGGAACTTGTTGGTGATGATCCAAGACTGGCAGGTAGCTCCACCTGCCACCTGTCATGATTCCATAACAATCCTGAATAATCTGAAATCCTGTTTTAAATACAGACACGAATAAACTTAAATAACTGAGCACTGGCATTGTTTTTCTGTCATAACAGCGGTGATCTCACTGTGGTTGGCTGTTTATCGCTTTGGTAAGAGTGAGAACTCCCTGTGGTGGTGGAGGTTTATGCAGGATTTTACAGGAAATCGTGGCCTAAAAACACAGCCTGGCATTTCACACACACTCGCGTGGTTACATTTAAAGAGGTCAAGAGGAGAGGAACATTTGTGGCTTACCTCAGATGTTTATCATGATGGGACAAAATCATGTGTTTTTCTAAGTGTGTGTGTGTGCTGTAGGTGGTAAAGTTAACATCCTCGTGTGCTGAACTACCTCAGGAGAAGAAAAACAGGCATCCATCAAGCTGCCTGCACTGCCTGTTCGTTTGGTGGTGTGTGAGTGCTTCCTAAACCACCAGTGGTTTACTGAAATGTTTGAGGTCTGAGGCCACAGTGGCCGCGGTTTCCTCCAGTATTGTTTACCTGCCCAAAAGATGTTTTCTTTTTCCAGACAGGATGATCTAATCATGGCAACAAGTGGAGCATTTTCAAATAAAGATGGTGGAAATAGTTTTGCCAGAGGATGTTTTGGTAAAGCAGATGCTTTCTGGATAAAAAAGAGACAAAGATGTCAGCTTGAATCACCAGATCAAGGTCAGGTGATGTTGTTTGACCCTGGCTCTTAATTACAAACCCTAATTCCAAAAAAGCTGGAATGCTGTGTAAAACAAAAATAAAAAAAGAATGCAATTATTTGCAAAAAACTTTTCAACCTGTGACAAGATATTTATATAACATTCAAACTGATTAATCGTATTGTTTTTTTTTTTTGTAAATATACACTCATTTGGAATTTGATGCCAGCAACATATTCCAAAAATGTTGGGAAAGGGTCATGTTTACACTGTGCAGGGTGGAGAGGGTTACTTTAAAAATGTATTTTAATACAATTATTGATTACCCTTAACAAAATATAGTCAGTAACCAAATCCAAAGTAATGTACCCATGAAATTGATTAGCGTAATATAATGTTTTATGTTGGGGTGTGTTCTGGGAAGAATCTGGTGATATGATACATATCACAATACAGGGGTTACAGTTCAATATATTGCAATATAATGCAATACTATAAGAGATGTGATATATTACTATCTTTTAATCTAATTTTGGGAAAATTGTAATTGTATAAAGAACACAACGCCATATGCATAACACACCCCATATACATAAAATCTTATTTTGCTTTTTGATGCAATCAGAACAGTGAAGATAGATAACAATACTACTATCTAGTGGTCGGGGTTTTAAACACAACAGAAAATTAAGCACTGCCATGTATCAAACTATCACAATAAACTGTTTTGAGAATCTATACAGTATCACAAATCATTTGTCACGTCATCATGTGATATTCCTTCCTTTGTTAAGCACAATTCCATCTAGATGAACAGCAGTAAATATGCGCATTTAACTGTACTTTAAGTATGATATTCACACATCAAACTTAAAGCAAATAACCATAAACTTATTCCAGCCAGGGTCTTGTGTATATTGTTTATTTTAGAATGTATTTTAAAATTGTAATCCTGATAAATAACGTCCATTTTTACTAAATGTAACTGTAATCTGATTATATCTTTTTTCCGTAACTGTAATGGAATGCAGTTACCTTTTTTGCATGTATTTTGCTGCCCCCGTCCCAACTTTTTTGAAATGTGTTGCAGGCATCAAAGTCAGAATGAGTGTACATTTCCAAAAACCAAAAAGGTTTCTCACTTTTAACATTAAATATCTCATCTTTGTACTGTATTCAGTTGAATACAAGTTGTAAATAATTTATATTTTACAGTGTCCCAACTTTTTTGGAATTGAGGTTTGTAGAAGACATGTAGAAACTAAAATATATGTGTTCTTCCTTTGTTTGACACTATCTTTGTTCATGGACCACCTTTCTGATTGGTGAAGACTGACATGTTAATGGTGAGTGTTTTGGTTGACGGTGTTCACTGAGCAGATCTCTAGCAGAGGTTATCCGTAGGTCAGTGTAGCACAGGGTCAGAAAGTAGTCCTTTCTCCTGCTGTGTCCTCAGCCATGTGTAGAATGTGGGTCATCTTCAAAGAAGCTCAAGTATTAGCCTTCGACATGAGGCATCAGCAACCTCCACGGTAGGGTGAACAACTGCAACGGGAAAAGTAACGTGGGAAGCCAAGGCTAAAAAAGGTCAGTGGTTTAAAACTACAACTTCAAAACTCTCAATGCTTACTCTCTTAAAACAGATCAGAAACAAGAGGGCCTCTATGTGTGTGTGTGTGTGTGTGTGTGTGTGTCTGTGCATGTTTTTTAAGCATAAATTCTGTGTTTTTATTCCAGTTTATTATCATTTAGCAGCCCGGGATTCAACATCAACACACTGATTCTCTCCTGAAGGCACTGTGCTATACAGTTTCCTATCATAAACCTATGAGTGAATTTAATAGGGTAGTAAATAAGATTTTCATTGCTCCACAGCACATGATGATCATATGTGGGAAGCTGCAGGTGTGTAGACTCACTCTACACATCTGAACGCTACACATATATTTCTACATCAACAGTAGAGGATGGTGTTGGTGATGGTGTGCAAACATGGTACTGTAGTATGTTTCAGTGACAGTCACTACAACTTATTGGTCATTACGATATCCTCCAAATGCTGCGTGAGCTTCTGTCGTAACAAGCTGCAGTGACTAATTTCTCTAGACTTTGTGTCACTGACACAACACCATGACTCAGTAGAAGGGTTCAGGCAGTACAGGTTTGTGTAACTAAATGAGAGTTGTGGTTCCTTCATGGTACACACAAATACAGCATATATACAGATAATCAATTAGATTCAGGGATAGGATAAAATATAAGTAAAATAAACATATATAGTTATTACATGCATCAGGTTGAATGTAAATACCAGCAACAAAATGATGAAAAAATGGTCAACATCTTCATATAAAATGTTTGACATCTAGCAAACATTGTCAGTCAACTTTGAGTTGAGTTTGAGTCCTCCTCCCCTCGACCTGCTGGAGTCTTGGATGTTGCGAACTGTCAGCTCAGACCTGGTCCACCCATCAAGTGCAACAGCTTGATCCAGGATGTTGTGGTGGATCAGGTCTCAAGTCCCATTTCATCTGTTTCTTATCCCCGCTTACCTCCACTCCACCCGAGCACCAAGCTTCTGGTTTACGCAACCAAATGGATCAAATCCTGATATTGAAACAAGTAATTTCACAGGGGTTATGATGCTCAAAAACATTTATCCACCTTTTACAGCTGCTTCTTTCACAATGTAAGTCTATGAGAAACAGCGTCCTTCAGGAACGTCCGTGTGCCGCCCCAAATTTGTGGCTGCTACAAATGCACAGACTGTGCATGTGCTGGAAAAGCAAACTGGTCTCTTGTTTCGAGTACTGTATGATCTGCAGCCCAACAAAGGAGCTCTTCTTGCTGTCAGGAGATATGCATCATGTTTTCTAGTGTGCATGTGTGTAACTGTAATATGTGCAGAAGGAAGTCAGCTGCTGCCTGCATTTCCAATACAAAAACATCCCAACTAAATCCTTGTTACTGGGATTACTAACTATAATATAATTCCTGAATTTTAGATAAACATAATCACTTCACTGTCACGTGTTGGTAAGTAATTACTGCCCAAAACTGCACACATGAAGCAGGATCATTCCCGTATGTGGACAAATTTCACCCGCTTCCTCTCAACATAAAATGACTAGAAATGGACAAAAAAGTTTCCTAGTTTCTTGGTTTCTTAAGCAAGTGATATCATTCATAATTATATCCTTTAATAAAACCACAGTTTGGGTCATACTGCACTGACTGCATTTGCAGCCCACGCTTCTTTATTCCTGTGTCCAAGAAATGTCTCCAGCCTGTTGCTGTTGGTGTTTGGCTAACAGACTTAAATCGTCCAAATCATCTTCCTTCACAGCACATTGTATCTTTGCATTACATTTGTATGATTGTAACACTGGCTCAAGGACTTCATGAGTGAGGGTTTGTTCTCAAATAATTGCTTTTCCCTCCAGTTTTGTAATGAGAGTGGGTTTACTTGTTTCTGCTGCTTTATCTGACTCAGACACATGCGTCATAATGTTAGCAAAAGCCTGTTAGCATCTCTTCCAGAGTGTCTCCTGGGCACCGCAGCTAGCTGATCATATGGCCTCCCAAGGTTTATAGAGTGCAGTGTTATATCGTTAAGTCTGCGAGCAGACCACACCGAGCAAGTGAGGGTGTCTGTATCCTCATTAAAACTCTGCCTGGGCAAACCAGAGACAGCCAATATACACAGCAGATAAGACAGTTAGCAGCTCGCTCAGATTTACAGCCGGAGCAAAAGGACGAGGGGTGAGAGGGAACATGAGTTCATATATCGTTTAATGTCTGGCAGCCAGATGAACAAACTGAGGACAATCTGTGATTTAAAAGGGCTGTAGAAAGAAAGACCTGGTGTGTGGACGGGGTGTTTGACTGATAAATAGCAGTGATATCGGTTGAACAGACAGTAAAAGGCCAGAGGATGGTAAATGAGATGGATGAAGTGGAAGACATATAACATGTGGAAAATTGGACAGGTATGAATGTGAAAAGGAGCTGTTATATTAGGAAAATGTTTTATTAAAGCGAAGTTATGTCAAAATCATGTCATTATATTAATGGTTGAAACTGATTGATTCTAGCACAAAAAAAATTCCATGATTTTTATATTAAAAATACAGTGTTTTTTTGTGTGTGTTGTGATTTGATGTGTTTTTTTGCATATATTGTTACATACAATAGGTACACTGGGGATGTGATCTAAAAGGGTTAAAGAGCTTGTTTTAATTTCATCTCGGCTTAAAGCACATTATCAAAATATGTACTCAGGAAAGCACAACTTTCTGAAATACTACAACTCTCAGTCATTAGCAAACTCCACTTTTACCCCAAATGTCAAAGTTTCTTGTCAACACCAGAAATCAGCCTCCTCATAACCCCAACTTGATCTCTCACCTTGTTCACATAAATAACCCTCCGAAAAAGAACAGGGGTCAACTTTGTCTGATCCACTCCACTTTCTCTCCGAGTCTCTTCTCCCTCCCTTTGATTTACATCCACCGTATTAAAACCCGGGCATCCTGCTCTAGAAAAACACAACGTCTTAATTTCTTTGAGTAAATTTTAAGTGGCGTGGGCTTGTTTGGCGTGTTCAGTGTCAGGTTTTGCAGACTCCCCAGTGTGCAGGCCCACCTAGTGTGACACTGCACCTCGTAAAGAAATCAAGCCAGAGTTTTGGGAAAGGCTTTTCTCCCCGAGTGAGTGTTAGGTTTCACTACCAGTCTGTGGACTCTGTCAGCGAAACAAGCAGTGCTAACAAAGACAAGGCAATTTAGCCACCTGAAAGAGGATACACACACGCGCGTACACTCACACACACGCACACACACACATTCTACACTGTGAAGTTCCTCTGCTTTTAATCACACATTCTTTGTGCAAACTGTACACATATAGTCTCTCTCCTATTTCATTTTCTGTAGATTAAAGTTATAATTTGGATTATTTGAAGTGTGGTGGTTTGAGGTACGTATTGATAGTCAGTGTATTACCTACAGTAGACGGCAGTTTCAAGAAGCTGCAGGAATGCCAGCACAGAGGCTGCTGTGGACAGGGTCAGTAAAGGTATTTTAGCCACTCAAAAAAGGTCTACCTAAAAAACAATATCAGTTTATGCGTGCATTATGCTCACATTTTCACCGCTTTAAACCACCATTATATAAGCCATACAATCTAGGTAATAGATTGGCTATCTAATGTAGGGAAAACACCAACTATTACTTATAACCATACATCATTTAATCCAAGCTATCCCTTTAACATCTGCTTCATCAAACATGTTTTTCAGTTCAACCTGACAGTATTTTAGGGGGCGAAATTTTCATGGTGAATATGAAAGTTGCAACTTTTTCTGAACAGGAATTTTAACACAATTTTTGTCAATTAAGAAAGCCTGCTATAATGTCAATGTCTTACTTAGCTCAATCGCTTACATAGAAATATGAAAAAATATATATATTGAAGGAGCAATATGCAGCAATTGCACATCTGCAGTCCAAATAACAAGTTGGTGCCATAGACAGTATATTAAAGGTTGAAATCATATTGAATATCTAAGTTCAAAACAAATTATTTCCCCCTGCTCCTTCATCCCCAGACTCAGGGAAGCTCTGCAGGTTGCAGGAACGCAGGACACTTGCAACATAGTAATCCTAAAAACAAAAACCCCCTGCTCTGAAAATACACACTCTGGACTTACTTGGAGTTAAGTGGTTGCCTGCTTCACTGCCTGCCAGTCTCCTTTAACATATTGCTCAATTGAACTATCATGAACATCTAAGCCTTCTACATGATTACTAATGATCTTTTTGTGACTCAGACACAAAGTCATTCAGTGAACATTCTGCATTTATTTGAACTCAAATTAATGGGAAACAGGCATACAAAAACAGTTATTCCCTCCTGCAATTAAAAGTAGGACCCAGTGGCTGCAGCATTGATGCCAGAGCAGCTAATATTTCATCTGAACATGTTTTCTATATCTCTGATGACATATGGCTGTCATTTTTGATTTATTAGAGTAAATACGTTACATATTTCTCCTTGAACACATATTTGTTTACCCATGTGCACACATTTCCCAGCAAGTATTCCCAAATGATCTTGCTGCACCAATTCACTGGAACTAGTGAACAAACCACAAATTTCACAAACATGAACACAGACCACATCAGTTCTCTGGAATACTTAGTTTGAAACTGTTTTAACTGTTTGAGTATGAATGGCTTGGGTTTTCTATATTGTCAGACTGGATGATTGTATTAGCAGTGCATAACTATCTTGTCTCTCAAGAAGTGCACTGATGCCAAAAGAACAAACATACCGTGGAAAATTAAATCTTCACTTTGACCTCTTTTCCCTTCTTTGAAAAGCCAAAAACAAGACAATATTTCACCCTGTGTGTCCTTTCCTCGGGGCATCAGAAGAGGTGTGAGTGGTGATCATGTTTCTTTAGTTTCCTCTCTCAGCAGGTATTTGCTCCACTGAAATAGCCATGAGTAATCCCTTCCAGCTCCAGCAGCACTTTTCTGTAGGTGATCCTGATCTCTGACACAAAGGGGGCCAAAACATGTCGGCTTCAAGATTGCATCCTTTTTTCCCCAGCACTTCACGACTGGGTCAATACATCACTGAATGGTTGCTATTAATTTAACAATTAACTCACCAGTTTACCAAGAAATGAATCTGGCAACATTATGTAACTATTTTACTGCAACATGACAGCTTCAAAATCATTTTGATGCTACATTGACTTGTTATAGGGTGAATGGAGCCTCTATCATTCCCACAATGCACTATGTAATTTGGGTTGATAGGCCTACAATTGGAGCACAGCGCTTTATAGCACGAAGACACACCACCAACTATGTCATTGATTTTGGTGAAACTGGATCATATTTTATGTGGAAAATGTTTTCTGGTTTTCTGTTTTTTAATGGATTGATGGCTTTAACATTTGCTAAAATAAGCACTAACTGCTGCTAACTCTAGATGCTGCTAGCTAGTTAGCTGTGCAGCTAAGCGTCCTATTAGCTGACTCTGTACGGACTGGGAACTTGGGAGGGAGTGTTTACGCCATGGGACATGCAGGGCACCAGAACCAGAGCCGGCTGAGCAAGAAATGAAAGACTGAAGAGGCCGTGACCGAGCAAGATGCTGGACAAGAGTAAATGTTGAACTGGCTTTTCATTTACGTGTGAGAGCTTTGAGAAATAAAACACAGATAGACAGATGCAGAGCTGTCCTTCTTGTTGGACTAGTAAGTAATATTAGCTGGCTTGGCTAACTTTCGACAAGTAATGTAATCAGATGCACAAGTGCAGCTGTACAGATTGCAAGGAATATCAATTCTTGCATAATGTTGCTTTAACCCGTAGTATGTAGCTGAGTAGGCCAACATGAAAAAGTGGGTAGGATTGAGGTTATTGCAACTTATATGCATTATTCTTTATCCTGTTGGGTGGAACTGTGATCTCATTTGCCCAATATGTGCCTCTCCAGTGGAGAAAACACAACACAGTAGGCTGCCCTACATGCTAGAAAATGATTTGGCCTCTACTTGCCTTGAAATGGTTAAATAGTTCCTTGTGTGTCTTTCTTACAGAGGTGTAGCACTTGTTCACAATAAAACAATTTTAATTTAAACCAGGGAAATGCTTCACAACTTTCGCCTCACTGGTGCCTCGTTGTGTACAGCTGGGCGAGTTGCGAGGCGGCTCCGGAGTTGTTTTACCCATTCTTTACTCCCATTTCCAGTTTTTCTTTCAACAATGTTCTCAATGTTACATAACATAGAAACATGGGACTTAATCACGTTTTTTCTACGTCTGCGTCAAATTGGCATGGAGGCCAGCCAATGGTGTTGGAAGTAGGTGGGGTTAGGGCCTATTGGCCCCCTTACTTTACACCCCTGTCCCAGTTTTTAAAAGTCTAGATTTGCAACACTCGCAGTAAAAACATGTTTCAATGAAGGAAAATCCCTCATGTCTTGCATTAGCTCCTCTCCTCTGCCTCTGCCAACACTGTGAGTGTGATAACCAGCTGACTTAAGCTTGGTAGTCATCAGGCTTTCTCACATATTTTATACTATATTATTATAGTATAGAATTAATCCCAGTTTTCCTGCATGCTTTCCTGCATGCACAGTTAGGAAATAACTGGTCTTTTACCTTGTTTTTTCCAAAATAAAGTTTGTTGTTAAACTCCTGTATTACATGAATAAAACGCAAAATCTCTCCAGTTTCAGTTTGAGGTTGAAAAAGTGATTACAGCCAAAAACTTGAGTTTTGTTTTTAAGGATGTGTCATTTTCTTTCCAGAATTTGGGTCTTTTGCTTTACAGTCATTCCAGCAATTGGTAAATTTTCACTATTACTCACTCAGCTCAGGGGAAATCAGTAGGTTGTAGTCGGCAAAATCAGCTTTTAATTAGATTATAGAACATAGTATTGCTAATGTGTCTTGGGGGAATTATCTGTTATATTGTATGATTATAATGATTACACAATCAAACTTAAAGTTACAGGAATCAACTCAGTGATCATTTTAATTATAAACAAGCGTTTAAGTAACCAAAACTGCTGTTATTATAAAAATGGATTTTTAACGAGAAATGCCTCCAGTTTCTCGTCATTTTCTCATCACTGTCACACCCACTGGGTTGGTCCGTTATTCCCGCCAGGGTCACAGGGTCAGACAGGCCATGCATGAGAGAGTGGGGGCTTCTGGAGCAGAATTTTATGGGCGCTCATCATGGAAAAGTCTGATTAGACGGGGAGACAACTGCTCTACTGTAACTGTGAATCTTGAACTAAGGTCATCTATTATGTGTGGGGAAAAAACATTTCAATGATGGCGCATTTCCAGTGTACATGTCGCAGGACGGAGCTTTATTGTTGTGGGAAAAATGCAGATTCCCTTTTTTCCACTGTTTGATTGATTAGGGCATGTAGCAACAAGGAATTCTTTGGCAGCACTTTGATTCTCACTCACCAATATGTAGACAAACGCTCACACAGTTGATTTGACTGTAAATTATTTTCTTTGCAGCTTATCTTGATACCTTTTACTATAAACGGCTGCAGACATGTGAGACAGTTTATGTGTTACAGAAAGTGAGGATTAACTCCTTTATAGTTTCTTGAAATAACATCCTGACGCTCCTGTTGTGAAAGCAGTGAAAGTACGCTGCCATAGGGAGGATCCTCTGTTTTAGTAAACGTCCTCATAAAGCTTGTCCATACCTTTTGGGGAGGACGACTTTTTAAAAATGGATTAATTCCCTTATTACATGTGTGTGTGGGAGAGTGCAAGTTTGAATGTGTGAATTCTCCCATGACCAGAAAGCTACCACACCAGTCAGTGAATGCTAGTGCCTTCCCCCATCGATCAGACTGAACGTCACTTCTCACAGAATGACTCATTAATTGCAGCCTTTACAAACACACAAAAGAGGTATCACTTTCTAAAACCACTGGAAAACCCAAACTCTGCTGTCTAACTAGTTTTAAGCCACATTTGAAATATTGTCAGTTTTTGTACTGTTTCCTAATCTTGACTTTGAATTGAGTGTGATTATCCTTGGATATTTATTATGAAAATTATCCAATTAATCCCATAAACCAGTCATAAAAAAAGCTCCCGCTTTATCTGTCTGTTTGAGTTCGAGCCAACTCAACTATGGGGAACTGACACCGTTATGTTGCTCCAGACTCCTTTAACAAAAGACAGTCATTTTACCTCACAGAACCCGGTAGTTTCTGGTCTGCCGGTGCCTCAATTCGGTTCAGTTTGAATATAAAGTATCTTGTCTTTATACTGTATTCAATCAATTTAGTCAAACGTATTTGCAAATCGTTGCATTCCATTCTATTCTATTTATTTTGAACATTTTGCTCAGCGTCCCAACTCTTTTGGAATTGGGGTTGTAGTTTACAGCTCAAAAAACATGCTTGAGTGTGCGCTACCTCTACTTTAACACCTCTAGTTTTGACTTGCCAGTCAGTGAATATTTGTCTCGTCCTTCATCCATCAGGTTGAATGTGACTTCTCACAGAAGTAACTGCATCCTTACTAACCAATTGAAAGAGGACATATATTCTCATGCGCTCGCTTTCCAAACAAGCAAAGACTGGACACTTGGCATGTGACTGGCAGACGTGTTCGTTGTTAATTGCAGGGTTCTCTGAGGAAAAACAACATGCGCAGTCCTATTGACAGGATGCTGTGATTATGGTTCGGAGGTTGAACTTCTTACTGGGAGGGAGGGAGAGGTGGTATATCTTTATAGTCTAATGCAACATCTATAGATATAATAAGTAGAAAAGTGGTTTTGAACATTTGCAAGTACCCACTGTGTCACTGTAGGTCATGTTGTCTTCAGCTTTGCCCTTTGGACTGTGGTTTTGGATCGGTGCCCATGTATATTTCTGTGTGTATTTATATACTGGCGTGCATGTGAATGTGTGTGTCCTTACATTGAATTTCTGTGTATTTTAATCTCATGCTCTTGTGCTCAGGAATGCGGTGAATGGCTTTCTCCAAGGGGAGGAATGAAGTGGGGTGGCGGTGGTGCTCTCTACCTTCCTGTTTTACCTTGTGGGTTAATTTCCATTCTTTTGATTACTTGGAATTCCAACACGTACACAGTGAAGTAAAGACACACACCTATTGAAATCATAGCAAAAAGCAGTGTAAACATGTGCTTTACACTGCACATTAATAACACAACTGGTTACTGATCCAAAAAAAAGTGTTTCAAAGAGCTTTAGGTGGGGCATCATAACAGTATGAAGTTTACAGAGCCAGTTTATGAATCAAGAGCTTTATGATGCAATTGTGGAGCGTGTTGCATTTTACGGGTAAGGCTCCTTTGATGTCAGGGGAGTAAATACTTGTGGAGTGAGTGTATTGAGTTCATGCCCTGCAGTATTCTACATGTGGTTTAAGCAGGAAAATCCAATGGTTCCAATTCAGATTGATGGTCTCATTACAGTAGCTGTGCTGAATTTACAATTTTAATGAAAAGAGGAAAAACTTGCAAACCGTGCTGCTAAACGACATGCTTGTAAAATGCCAAGGATTCTGGAGAAAGATATTTGTTTGATGAGTTTCATTCTCGGGTCATCAAACGCTGACATTCGGTGGCTCAGACTGAGCCGTTTAATAAAACAGTAGGACTCAACAATCGACTGTCTTTCTGCAGAATTGCTTATCCCACCTTTAATCATCACACGTGAGACAACATGAAGGGCAACAATGGTGATTTGTATCAGTGATAGCCGTGTTTGGTTTGCTTTTTTTTCCAAAGACAAAAAAGGGTCATAACACAGTAAATATAGCTACAGGGGTGGTTCAACCAAAGAACAAATAAAGAAATTCAGTATTACCTCTAGTGGTATTAATTCATGCAAGTAGTTTTTTTTTTGAGATATACAGTATCTCTCTAAGATTTGTGTCGCACATGGTCATAATGTAGTGCAGCTGTCTTTTCTGTCTTCTGACTGACGCAGTAGTCATTTTCATGACCAGCACCCATCTTGTGTAAGTAGCAAATGTACTTGTACCCACCTGTGCACCCATGGGTGTTTTGGTCTTTAAACGAGGTATGGTCAAATCAATTCCGCAGAATTTTCCTGTTATTTACGGGATGTAAGATGTGCCTACATTGACAAGTTCTGACACCATGCATAAACTCTGCTCCTTGGGAACTGCAGTTAAACCATGGCTCATAGATTGTGATTAATACGGGATGGGTTCCAGGTGGAGTGTCTCTACTTTAAGGGAGATGCTGTGAGCATTTACACGCAGCAGCTGTAAGTTCATGTATGTTTGTTTAAATAAGTTAGGATTGGTCAGAATCTAATATTAATTAATGTTTTGTGTTCTACACATCCAAGGTCAAACAGTAGAAGTTCATACGGTGATTTCTTTTTTGGAGTAAAGCGGTCATATAAATCCTGCCTTCCCTTAGAGCTATCTAAAAAGAAAATTTCTGTTTCCTCTGTCCAGTCAAGTTTGTAACTGCAGTTTGTTGTTTGGCTGCTTAAAAATGAACAATATCTGCTGTAGTGATCTTACTTACAGTACCTTAACGTGCTAAAGTTTCCATACACACCATAATGTCACAGCACTCATTGTACTGTGACTCATTCATAAATGCACCTATTTAATCATAATGTTAATTTTTATGATCCGATCAACGGATTAACTGCAGTACTAAATTTCATGATGGTCCATCTAATAGTGACTGACAGATCAACCAACACTGGCCTCTCTAGAGATACTAGCATGGCTAAAAAAAAGTCAAAAGCAACATCTATTTCCAGAATCTGTGTCCCCTGTACTCGGGATAATCCATAGCACACATTATCAACAGTTTTCATCAGGACTATTTCTTTAGCAGAAAGCATCCAGTGACAGGATGTTGTCTTTGATCTGCAAAATGTAGAGGTTTTAAGTGGTCCAGGTGTATTTAGTTTGTTAAATCAGCTGGCGTTTATCTCAGCTTCACAATGCCCGAACCTGAGGTCAAAACCTGAGGTCACAGGTTAGTGTTTGTGTGGAGCAGTGCATTCGGATAAGTAATTGTGTGTTTGTGTTTGTGCTTGTGAGGATTCCTGTGTGGTCATCAACAGACCAAGGCTTGAGAGTTGAGGCAGGCCCACAATGAAAGACACACACAGATAAGACAGTGTGTATGTAAGAAAAGTGACTTCAAGTGAGTGTTCCCAAAGACACCTGGGAGATGTTCTCACAAGAGATAAAAGCTGAGACATCTGCAGCAAATACCATTCATTAAATGGCTTGACACTTAGGCTCGGATAAGGTTTTACTTTGTATCCTCAACGAGGAATTTTACTTCTCTGGGTATTTAGACGGAATGAGATTAAACAATGAGATTAGCTTTGCTTAGCTCAACAAACGGAGGCCAGGGTTTGTGTCTTGTCTCATACCAGCAGTCAACACTGGTTCTCTTTATTCATGAGAAAGCTCTCCTTCACCTTAATTCCACAGAGGAGTTTTCACCCGACTTTCCCTCAGATTTACAAAACATTTCTGATTCTTCCAGTTTATTGTTATGGTTTTACAACTTTACTGCCTGGATTCAGTCTTGCTGCTTTCATCAATATAATTTTCCAGGCTCAGCAGGCAGTTGTTTTCAGCAAAGAGTTCTGATTAACCGATTGTATGAATGGCAGAAAGACAAAGTTAGCAATAACATTTTTCCCAAGGTCAGATGTTCAATGTATCTTTTTCTGGGTCTTATACTGAAATCACCTACCTACCCCTTATAGCTTACAGGTTTACTTATAGCTTATAGGTTTTGGGGAATACGACTGCCCATGTGGAAAAAAGCTGAATAATTCCTTTGCCATTGGTGTATGGCATGGCTTGGGTTTAAAAAAAGGCACACAGGACACTGCTGGGAAGTAGCAGGGTTCACGTTTTGGGGCTAATAAAGTCTGTGATATCGGATCAGTACATAGACTCATAATGGATAACATTTTAGGCTTCCAATATTGGTATCAGAACAACCCTTCTCTCAGTACAGCAAAGCTTATGTTGCCACAAAGAATCAGATTTTTCTTTTTTCTCTGGGCACACAAGAAAAGTTGTAAAACCTGCAAGAAAACTTTGCCGGATTAGTGGCTAAAATTAGAAAAAACATAAGTCATGCGACCAAACCGATGAAGAGGACATTTAAAGTTAGCAACTACAGATGCATTTTAATGAAGAAGACTGACCTGAACCCACACTGCACCGGTCCTCTTTGTCTTTAGTTTCAGTAACTCCCAGATTTGCTTGTTTCTGCAGTGTGACTTCCTGAACATGTGGTCCTTCAGTGTTAGTCCCATATTGGAATATGATCAATGTTGACAGGCCTAGCCTTTGGTCGGGTTAAACGACAGTATATTCTCCTCTCTCTCGCTCTGTCCTTCCATTTTTCTTCTTCGCTGACCAAATAGGCTTATGAACTCTTTGAACTCTTTGACTGAGAGTACATAAAATCCAACTCACTTACTGGAAGTGACTGAAGGAGATAAACTTAAGTGAAGAGAACAGAGAAAAGTGATGAGGGGGTGGAATGTAATGCTCTCTAAAGAATAGGAAGAACATGCAAGACAAGAAAAGGGGAAAGCATTTTTCTTGCTTGTTGAAGCACTTGAACTTTAGCTTATACTTCATCTAAAAGCTTTTACTTATCTGCTCATCCTAACGAGAGAGCAGGATGGAGGAGGGTAATGAAGGTCGGTTGGACGTGTGCTGCCTCTGTGCGGCACGCTCCTCACAGCTGGGCAGGGTCAGCGGTCACAGCACTGATTGGCTAATGATTTATACCACCACTATCAGGAGAGAGTGAAGTCGTCCAAGTGGCTGTCAGACGTTTTCTGTGAGGAATGGAAATGTTAACTAAATAGAAAAAAAACGTCTTTGTTTCTCATCTTTTCCAGTCATTTTCAAGTGAATTACACACATCCTTGTTCCTGAAAGTTGTAACAGTAGATGTGTCATTTTAAAAACCCTAATCTGACAAGCACAGACATTTGCACGTACATAATGGGCTCCAGAGGTGACAAAAGTACACACTTTCTTTATTCATGTGGAAGTGCAGATTCTGGTGTAAACAAAACTCTGGTAAAAGTAGAAGTATTGATTTAAGGTCTTTGCTCAAGTGAAAATGAAAAAGTACAAAGTTTGAAATGTACTCAAAGTATAAAATTAAAAAGTAGCCCTCTGAAATATATTTTAGTTTCTGTTCACAGCTAACTGAAAAAAAAAGTCTCCCTCTTTTGTCATTTTCATGTTGTTATGTCTTTTACATTGTATAGAAAGTATAGAGACTTGTGTTAAAATGAAGGTAATAAAAGTAAAAGTTTGTCAGAAAAATAAATACTCAAGTACAGATTCCTGAAAACTCTACTTAAGTATAGCAACAAAGTTTTTGTACATGGTTACTTTCCACCTCAGTTCAGCCCAAAACAACCTGCCTGACTGCAGGTCACACACATAAACCCCATTAATGCTTCAGTCATGCTCATATGTTTAAATGTGTACACACACGTATGCAGCTTGGTCACATGATGTTTCACAGTGAATGTTATCAGAACACATTATCAGGACACGCAGTGAAGGTCAACTCCTGGATAATTTATATAAGATTGGTGAAGATCTCGACTCCGATAACTTGGTCAGACGCACCTTGCTGTACGAGTGACTTCCCCTCCACAAACTTACCGGCAGCTTGCGCGCTCATGAACTTCTTATAAAAGGGAGTGTACAAGGCGGAAAGGAGGAGAGGGAACAGAGAGGAAGAATGTGTAATTGGGCGCCAGGTGATAAAAGAGTGTGGCAGTCAGCCATTAGGCTTTTGGTAATGGAATGCATCTGTTACATTATACATTTAAACAATGTGACTTTCATCCTCATATGCTCTCTCTCTCTCTCTCTCCCCCCTCTCTCTCTCTCTCTCTCTCTCTCTCACACACACACACACACACAAACACACAAAACAGACATAAAACACATAGTATCTCCTCACAAATTAAAAAAGGGGCATTCATAAACGTTCACACTCCCAAGAACAGTCCACAAACCAGAAGGGTATGAAAGAACAAAAAGACCAAAAACAAAACACCAACAAAACAGTACATATCGTTGGGGGTCTGCCACCATATCAGTCAGCATACATAATAAGGCAGGGTTTGCACAGAACAAAGATACAACATAGCAGCAGAGCTGATCTAAGTGGTACGGTTAGGTCACATCAAGTCAAAAACAGCTTCCACACTTGCTAAAATGAGTTTGCTCAGTTTTAGCAAAAGAAAGCATTTTCCTGAGCCACCTCCTGAAACCTGGACACATTAAAAATAGCTGTATCACCAGCACAAGCAGGAATCACCCTGATTTCCTGGTACCATTATGACGTTAACAAATGTGCGTCAGTGTGCAGATCAATGCAGGGGAGGCTGTTTGTTGTACTTGCAGGAAAGGACCACTTCATTAAAGTGTGTGTGTTTGCGCATGTGGATCTATGTAGTCAGCACAAACTGGGATTACACTCACACATGTACTGTGTCCACTATAATCTTGCCCACTTGAGTGGACACATACACACACAGAGACAAGAGACACACTCTGAGTCAGCAGAAACAGGAGCTTGGTGACACCGTTAATGAACCCAAGTGTTATTCTTCAATTAAACTATGGACGGGTACGGAGCCAAGGAACTCCTCTCAGGACTGCTCCAGTTACATGACAGCCGAGTCCTTCTCCTCCTAAAAGCCCTCTTTCTCCTTATCTATCACTCACTCTGCCTCTCTGCTTTCTTGCTCCATCATGCTTCAATTCTCTCTGCTGTAAAGTCTCATTGTCTCTCTCCGTTTTTTCCCTTCCTCATTCCATTTATATGCACGTTAAGGTATGAGTTGTAGCAAGTAAGCCTAATAAGTCAGGCACATAGCTGCCAACTTGTGTCATTACATACTTATCATCTCTTTCCACTTCCTCGGTGTCTGTCAATCTGTCAGTGCGCTCCAGGTAGACACAACATTGCAAATGTTGTTCCCTGCAGTAACCTGGCAGTCCAGCAGAGGGCATCACTACTATGTGGAGCTCCCACAAGCACAAATGATATTAAATATAACAGACATAACAACTGAGAGAATTTGAATCAGTTTGTTAGTAATGGAAGGCATCTCACATGAGATTGTTTATACATATTAAACATGGCTCTGCATATTTAACACACCCTTGAAGTGCCTTTTTTTAAGGTGAATTTTTGGTTTAAAGTTTTACTCTTTTTGACTAAAATCAGAATCAGAATTACTTTATTGACCCCTGGGGTGAAATTGGCTCTCATTACAAGTGTTACCAATCATGAATAAAAAATATAAGCCCAGAGAAATTATGAGAAAATTGAATTATAAGTGTGTAAAAATATGTTAATTGTCCTAGAGTAACAAGAAAAAGCAAGAAAAAAATGCACTGTTGTACCAATATGTACAACAGGGTGCATAAACAAACATAAATTCTGAAGAATGCGGTCTATAAGTAAGTGTACTGTTAAAATTCAAGATCATTATAAAAAAGACTATTGTTTGGTTGAATGCACAGTATAAATAGGTAAATGTCATAGGTAAATGTAATATCTATTAACGTATTTGTAATCTGGAGCATTCCTGTTAGAGATGCTCAAACAAACTGGTATTACCATCCCTGGTCTCCCCTACACGTATATATGTTCAGTCACCTAATGTTGGACAGAAGAAGCTGTATCCATCCTGTCCTGAATAACATCATCATCACCATCATCATCCTCATCATTATCAACAATAATAACAGTCAGAGTCGTGGTATAGGAGCTGTGTGAACTTGTTTCCCTGTATACCTCGCTCCCATTATCAACCACTGACAGTCGCTCTTTTCTCTCGCTCTTTTCTGCTCCTCATCCCCTCCTCTTCCTCACTGTGATGTCTCAGCTGTTGCCTGCAAAAAAAAAAAAAAAAAAGGAGGTTCGACCACCTGACCGAGACATCACACAGAAAACCCATTCTCCTCCTCTGTGAAGTGACGAGGAGGAAGTCACGACGGCCACAGTCCTACTTTCCGTGAGTGTGCGCACAGTGACCGACCGGCTCGATGTGGCGGCGACAACTTCGTCACACAAGGCAACGTTGACCGGCGCACGCACGCTGCAGACAGACGTATAGGCTACGTGTCCTGGCACACAGCTCCCCTGCAAGCCTGAGTAGCCACAAGACTGGAAAATATTTGCCCTAATGTCATCAGAGCAAGTGGAAATGAGAAACCGGGGCACTCATCTGAAAGTTTATACACATTTGACCCTTTTATAATCAGTAATCGCGAAGGTAATTGTTTTTTTTTTAAAGCTAGAAATCACACAAGGAGAACATCCAAGGTCATATTGGTCAATGTGTAAATGTGTTCTACACTAATTCCCTCACAGAGAATTGACTTCTTTAGGATGAGGTTTGTATACAACTATAAAGTGCAGCAATTAATCCATAGTATGGTTGCTGTTTATTATCACACTGTGCATTTTTCATAGAGCTTTTAAATCTGCAGCCCATACACTCTTAGAAATAAGGGTTCCGAAAGGGTTCTTCCTGAAGGGCTAAGGTTCTACGCAGAACCATTTGCTTTTGAAGTAAGTTTGTCAAGGGTTCTTTGAAAGACCAAGGGTTCCACTGAGAACAGTTTTCATCAAAATAATAGAGAGTTTTTCAAAGGTTGTTAAATTCTTTCATTGAGGGTTTGTCAAGGTTTTTTTTTAATGCCATAATACAAAAGGGTCCTGGGTGGGTTCTAGATAAAACCCTTGGAATATAAAAAGGTTCTTGATAGATAACTCTGTGTGGGTTCTCAGAGATACAAATGGGTTCTCAGCAGAACCTGGGTTCTTAATTATACACCTGGAGTACATAGAGGCTTTTGGTAGAACTCCCTGGGTGGGTTCTTGTTGGCACCCTTAGAAAGGAACCCAGAGAGGATTCTAGTCGGAACATTACACCATAGATGTGGTCTAGACCTTCGCATAAGGGGTTCTGGGTGAAACCTTTCACAGATGGTTCTAATGTATAATCCTTTATGTTGGATTCTAGGAAGAACACTGAAATAGTTGCAAGTGGAACTTTTATAAAAGGCTCTGACAGGAACCAATGAGGGTTCCCCTAGGGGTACGAGCTGAAGAACCGTTTATGATTGCAGTTAGCACCTGTACTTCTCAGAGTGTACCTGCCGTTGTGAGATGATGAAATGGATTAAAATCATGGAAACAACGGCTGATATTTCAACCGGTGACTCCAGTATGACATATCACAACCACATTATCAGGATGCCCTCATTCCTTTTTTCTTAAAAGAAAAAAATAAAAATAGACCGGCACGTCTAAACTCAGCTCCGCGTTTTTATAGCTCGCTGCTGATGTGATCACGAGTCGACGTTTAATGAAAACTTTTGAAAAAGACTTCAGAGTGTTGTACATCAGCCCATAGAGGACACACCTACCCTGTCCCGATCGTCCACCAATCAGTTGGTCCCCGGACCGTAAGACTGCCACTCCACAGACACGGTATGGAGAGACAGAGACAGAGGTGGACGGAGAGAGCTGAGCCGCTCAGTGCGCAGTGACAGAGGAATAAAAAAAGAAAGAGCGGGGCACATAGACAAAGTTTGTGAGACGAGTATCTCTCAGTGCGGTTTTCTCTTTCATTGAACGTCATCCTGGTGCATGGCTTCAAGTTGCACCGAGGAGTAGGCTACAAGTTTCCAATGAACAGATACTTGGAGACGGCTGGCGCAACAAGCATGGGATTATTTTTGTAATGTGGATTGCTATTATTCCCTTGCAAGAAAATAAAGGTGTGCTGCGGAACAATGTGACACGTTATGCGTGTTGGATTCTCGTGTTTCTGGATATCTTGAAAATTATTGGCAACAGTTGAGAAAGGAAGAAGTTATGCGCAAAGGATTGTATGCTCCAACCCCGGGACCAACATGGATTTGCCACAACCCCCTGCCCCTTATTTAGAGAAGTTTTAGTTGTGTTGTTGTACTTGTTGTTTGAGAACAAATCGCCACATTTGGCCTCTTCTTGGATTTTAAAAACGTCGCCTGCCTTTGGATTGGATTTCCAACACAATGAACTTTATTGACAGTTTGACACTATTATTTTTGACGCTGTCAGCTGTCAAGGTGAGTCGCAGAGCGCAAACTGGACCCAAAAACAGAAAGAAAAAACATGAATCGACCTCTATTTGCGAGCCAGTGGTCATTAATGTGTAGCTCGTCCTTGCCTTTGCTCCGACTAGGTCATCGCTCATGTTTAAACAAGCTGAAATGTTTAGTGGCTTTGGGAGATTTAAACAGCCATTACGCAAAGCCGACACTATATAAACCGAGCCCACACACTCGTGGGTGGTGCGCTTTTTGTGTTGCAAATGTGATGATTTTTAGATAATGTTGTGAAGTTTGACGCTGGGTGATTGCAGGCCTGCTCTAAAACCACCTTGGAGATATTATTACGCTTTAAAGGCACAGTGGCTCCGTTCTGAATTAGGACATGTGAGCAGGTTCTTCCTGGCTGGCACTGAGACTCTTCTCATGGCGCTTCAATAAGAAGAAATACGACTTTTAACGCCCATTTCAGAACAAAACAAGGCTTACTTCACAGATTAATGAGGTTGAGTCGAGTTTTAATGGCTGTTTGACAGCCCGCTGACTGTAAATCGTTTTCCATATAATCATTAATCAGGCGCAGTGTGCCCAGAGAGGCTTTGAGCAAAGGTTTCAAGGTGAAAAAAAAAAAAACACACACACAGCATGCCACTTCAATAGGAGGCTGCATTTTCCAGCAACATGATTGGACTCTGAATGATTATTTCTAATAGAAATCAAAGAATGTTTTAGGTTGCAACAACATCTCATGTCTAAGTTAATGGAATATCCCCCGTCTACAGAGTCCAGTTAAGTGTTTATTTAACTAACTGGTTGGTTTAATGACAGCTAAGCCCCCACAATCAACACTGAATAGTATCAGGATGCAAATAATCAGTGAGCCTATCATCACTCGGTTAAGGGGCCGGTGTTCGCAGCTTCACACCCACCCATTAATAATACAGTATATCGTGTTTTGGAGGGTTGGGGTCCCTCAGCCCACAAGACTGGACCCTCTCACCACCAGAAAGGGGTGGAGACTGCGACACCCACACAGACAGACAGACAGACAGACAGACCCCCCTTTTTAAACTTTTCATTAAGGAATGAGAGAAAGTTTCTCTCTGAATACAAGCCGGCGCTGCAGGGTAGGTCTCACGCAATATTTCGAGATATTGCGCGACTTGGGGAGGGAGAGACAGAGTGAGGGAAAGAGATGGCTGTGTGTGTAAAGGCGAAATCCAGTCGCGCGCAGTGTGCGCACGGATGGAAAGCTGCCAAAAGTCCTTTGTGGTCCGACTGGTGTGGTGACAGCTACCCCCTGC
The DNA here is from genome assembly GCF_056507025.1 of Lutjanus erythropterus. NCBI lineage: Eukaryota > Metazoa > Chordata > Actinopteri > Lutjaniformes > Lutjanidae > Lutjanus > Lutjanus erythropterus. Next base: position 17,268,027 of record NC_139331.1, read on the forward strand.
GAGGGAAAGGAGCGAGCTGAAATTCTTACCGGTTTTAATGGCAACTGTTATTAATCCGCGTTGCCAAGAGGCGGTGGAGGCGCACATTAAAGATTTGGTAACTGATACAAAACCAACACAGTTAATTCAACAGCTGAAGTTTGGTCACGTAGCTGATGAGGGATTTAGGTCAGCTTGTGTGGCACATTGGACCTTTGGTCAAATATTTGGCCAGATATTGGCACTATTTCACCAAAATGTATTTAAAAATACATATTTCATTACTTATTGTTATTTAGTAGTTTGTCATTTGTATTTTGCTGGGCAGCAAAAAAAATAGTTGTAATAAGTTAATAACAAAATACTTTAGGAACGCGTATTTGTGTGTTTGAAATACTTGAACTACATTATTTAAGATACTACAAGGAAGAACTTTCATATTGTGTTGATTCTGGGGGCCCCTGTATACATATATATGTATATATATGTATACACACGTACACACACAAACACACACACACACACATACACACACACACACACACACACACACACACACACACACATAACTGGCAGAAAAATGTAAAAACAGGCTTGTTTCATCTGATTTCAAGGTGAATTGATGGTGTCAGGCAAGAATAACTAAACTATGTAGAAAAGGCCGATCACAGGTAGTCTTGTTTGCTTGTATAGGTCATACAGAGACATTGGTATTAAATTATTATTTTAAATTATTAATTACTATTCCATAACCAGTTAAAAACATCTTGTAGTAGATTTAAAATATTTTAATATGCACTTTTTTCTCAAATAAGACAAATTTTATCCCCTGGGTTTAACTGTAGAGGAAAACTGTACAACAATTAAAATAATCAGGGTCAAGTTAACCACATGAATTGGTGTTCTGTCTGGTCCAGCTACACGCTCATTGTGAATTACTGTATTTCCTTTAGCAACACTCCCACAGCGTTTTGAACCACTAGCTGCACAGCTAACTAGCTAATAGCAGGTACAGTTAGCTGCAGATATGCTGCTCCCGATTTCTTTGAATTATGAAGTCAACAGCTCAGACCCATATTTACACGACAAAATTACCTAAAATATGATAATATCATTTTGTATATAATGAATTTCCATCTTTTCACTTTACAAATTACTTCTATTTTAATAATTTTCTCATACCATGATTTTGATTTTATTTTTGATACATTTGATGAGCAAGTGTATGTAAATTGTAACAAGACACTTTTTGATGAATATGTGCACATCTCAGGCACGTGACAGGCTATACAACAACTTAATTAAGTAACTTAATTAAATGCTGATATGTAAATAACTACTGGCTGAACTTAAATGTAAAAATTCATGAACATTTTCAGATGTGGTGTAGGATCAGAATCATGCTCTTAAAAACTATAATTATTTTATTTTTTCAGTGCTTATACAAGACGGTATAAACATTTGAGTCTCATTTGCACCCTCTCCAAGATAAGATTTGTAATGTGCTTTTCATTTACTGGCTTCTGGCAGTAGCCAACAGAAATGTCAACATGCAAATACATTTTTTGCGCAACTCTGGATAAGTAAAAGGCATGAGGAGCATTTTTTCTGAGCTCTTGCACAATCTACTGTAACTAACAGCCCTTTTTTTCTCCTTGCAGAGCGCCCACATACCGAAGGAACCAGAACGAGGTCCACATGCCGGTAGGTGTCCCATAGGGCACCGTGGGAATACAGTCTGCACTGGGCTCCCTGGCTGGCACACAGCCAAAAGGGAGAAAAGGCAGGGTTTGAGGTTTACCTTGACATTACAGGGAACTTATCGCCTCCTGGTGGACAACTGTCCAAACTCATCCCCTCAAACTCCCTTTCTTTTAGTAAATGTGTGCAGTTTCACCCCTAAATCTCAACACTTGGACATTTCCAATCTGTACAGCATTCCTTCTTGTTTGAGGTTAAGCTGGGGAAATGTAATGGTGAGCAGACACATTTATAGAATGGAATTTCACCCTCTTGGCCCACAATTTCATTTTGCACAATCCCAGTGTTGCCCAATCTAATTTGGACAATCAAGAAGCTGAACTTCATGATATTGTTCAGGCCCTGTGTATTTGGTTTGGCTTCCCAGAGGGCTGTCAGCCCGGGGTTGTTTTAGGCTCTCAGTGATATTTTGGAGGTGTTGCGTGTCTGTCTGCTAATATATTTCTCAAGAAGAACTCCTGCAAAGACAGAGAGAAGCGAGGGGGCAAGTAGACTGAAGGTAAAAGTGGAGTGACACTCAAGTCCAGCAGTTATCTGATGGGCTCAAGACAGACAGATACAGATTGATTACAGATTGTAATCAAGGATGTCATCATCAGATGGCGTTACATAACACACAATAACCTGTAGAATATGACACGGCCACTTTGGTTCCCAAGGAAAACCTGATCATTTTTGGTTCCAGCTGTGAACCAACTTTTAGGGCTCTGAACCAGTTTATTTTTGGTGGAAATGCTCAGAACAGCTCATAATTAGGTGCCTGAACCAGATTAGTTCAGTTCCACGTTGGTGGAAAAGGCCTGTGAAAGAGTTACAAGTGGGATCTGTAGAAAAGTTATAAAGTGGAACCTTTCATAAAGGTTGGACCCCTTTCTTAGTTCTACCTACAACCCAACATAAAGTGTTATACCGAGACGGTCTGTGAAAGGTTTCACCCAAAAACCTCAGAGAGGAACACTTCTATGGTGTAATGGTTCCACCCGGAACCCTCTCTGGGGGTTTTATCCAGAACTTTTCTACCTTCAGAGGGTGCTAATAAGAATCCAACAAGGGATTTCTGAGGTAAACATTTTTATATTCCAAGGGTTTAGAACCCCTGAGGGGAGTTTTCAGGGATTTCAGCAATCCTTGAAGAACTCTTTCTTTAACAATCCTTGAAGAACTCTTTATTCCAACTCTTGGATAAAAAAGGTTGTTAATGGAGTTCTTATTCTTACAAATAATTACCTTTGACCTTTTATATTCCAAGGATTTTATCCAGAACCCACTAAGAGGGTTCGACTGAGAACCCTTTTATATTATGCTACAAAGAACCCTTGACAATGTCTTGACAAATGAGTTCATCAAGCATTTCAACAATCCTTGAAGAACTCTTCTTCCAAAAAGGGCTCTTTTGATGAAAAGGGTTAGTAATGAAACCCTTAGTCTTACAAAGAAAACCCCTGAGGAACCCATTCCTCACAAAGGGTTCATCAGAAGCAAATGGTTCTGGGTAGAACCTTAGCCCTTCAGAAAGAACCCTTTTGGGACCCTTATTTCTAAGAGCGTAGAGTAGTTGCTCATTCCATTGGGAAAGTGCGTGAGTGTGTTTAAGTAGGTAAATCTCTATTTACTTGTATAAACCAGTGCATCTGAATGGAACAATAGAGAGTAAAACCTGTGTGTGCTTGTATGTGTGTTTCATCCCCTATGAGCCTGCCAGCATTTTTTAAGTCACGTCCCCTTTTAGTTGTGTTATTGTTACAGCACTGTAGTATTTAAGGGTCAGAGGTTTAAACTAGAGGGCTCTGCTGCCGTTTCATAACCCTCTACGTATGCTGTGATTCTTGTCTCCCAGTGATCCCTTTAATGGAGGTGTACAACAAGAGTTTGTGTCAGCCTCGGGAGCTGCTGGTGGAGATACTTCAGGAGTATCCGGAGGAGGTGGAGCACATCTTCATCCCGTCCTGCGTGGTGTTGACGCGCTGCGCTGGTTGCTGCAACGATGAGATGCTGCAGTGCATGCCCACATCCAGCTATAACATTACAATGGAGGTCAGCAGCATTATTTACAACAGCAGTACTTTGTGTTTTGTGCAGTGGGGTGTTTTTGCTTTTTCTTCTAAAATGACCTTTTTTGCACCTTTATTTATCCAGGATATGTCTGCGACCTACATCGACAGTTCAGTACTGTATTTTTGCCCAAATGCCACACCAGAGGGCACATATGCTCCTTTGACTGGCCCAGAGCTCTCCAACTGCCCTTCTGGTTGGCATTATTCCCCCTGTGCCCCTGCTGTTTGCTCAAAGGCTGCTCAAGTGTGACCTTTGGGCAAAAATCAACCCTATACTTGCCCCTTTTTAAATTTTCACTCCTGCCTCGATTCAGTCTGTCCTCTGGAAAAATATACCTTTTTCATGCCAGTTATATTGATATGAAATAGTTGGGTAAACACAGGTGTTACCAGTGATACTAACTAAGACTAGGCACTTACCATTTACATGTAATAAGAATTATGTAATCATATTACAAAAAATAAGTACAGTAATGATCATCAGATTTGTATCATTTTCAAATTCAGAAACTTTTTTCTTGATAACCAATGATCTATTAACTCATAGAACGCATGCATCTACGGGCTTCCTTAAACAAAAAGACCACTATTCAAAAGTGCATTTTATGTGCTTTGAATTTTTTTTTTAAGATGTTTATATGTAAAGAAAGAATTATGTCAAACTCTTTGTCAGTAGGTCCATTTTTTCAGTATATCTGCACATCTGATGTTTTCTCTTCAGTTTGCATGCAGACTGGTTTGAAACCTTTAGATAAGAAACTTAATCATTTCACCTTAAACTTAATACACGTGGATCCTCTGTCTTTGAGTTCTTTGGGTTGTTGATCCTTCTCCCTCTGCATTTGTCTGTCCATGTCATGAATTTTATGTTTCTAACACATACAACTAGATGTTTAGGAATACTGTGGATCATGGTATATTTCATTCAAATCTGTGGCGATTTCTCTGTCTTCTGCTTTTTTACAGATTAAAAGAATAAAACCCCAAAGGCAACAAAATGATATTTTCATGAGTTTTACAGAACACAGCGCATGTGAGTGTAGGTAAGAAACCCTAAACACACACTGCAACACACACCATGTAAATGAAATACTAACGACTATGCATTTGTGTAGCACAGCAGAAGTTGAACGTCATGTAAAATTATTGTTTTCTGACACACTCAACAAATGCATCAGGTAGACTGGCACATTATCTTTGGTTCTGTTATTTCAATGATCTTAAAAAAAAAAAATCTGGGGCCATATTACAGAAACTTCTTAACTTGATTCCTAACTTGATTTGACCTAATTTGAGAATAAAGCCATTACAGATGAAAAGTTCCTAAATCAATGTTTCTATCTTAACTTAAATCGGTATTACACAAGCATCTTAGCTTAAATAAATCTTAAATAAACTGTCCCAACAATAGGATACTTGTTAAACTGTCCTTATTTTTACTTTTCCACCAGTAGTAGCTGCGAACCTACTAGCAAGCTAAAAGCAGCTAATAGTAGTGTTTGCTAACAGGAGCTAATGGTAGTATTTGCTTACAGTAGCTAATTGTAGTTTTTTGCTAACAATAGCTAATGGTATTTGCTGACTTGTTTGATCTGGTGGCTGCTTTTTTTGTTGTTGTTGTTTTTACACAATGGATACCAGACACAGTGGAGACTGTGTCAGCTATCTTAATCCATTCTCTTTTATCTCCAAGTTAGCACTTCCGAAAATCTTAAATAAATTCTCCTAATTGTAGAATAATCAATAAACTGTCCTGATTTTCACTTTCACACCTGTAGTATTAGCTATGGTAGTATTCTCTAATAGTAGACTGTTCATGAAAAGTGGCTTACAGTAGTGCTCGCTAACAGTAGCTAACGGTGGTCTTTGCTCACAGTAGTGCTAAAAGTAGCTAACAGTAGTGTTAACTAAGCAAACCATATGGCTGTCTAATCCGTGTGACAGTTCTTTTATTGTTTCTCACACAATGGATTGTAAATTTACCAAAAAGATCAGTGAATTTCTCTATAGATGTTACCAAAACCTCTAATCATCATCTGTCTTGAAGTTGAGTGCCCATTGTTGATTTTGTTTTGTTTTGTTTTTGTGTATGTTTGCTTGGCTGTATGAAAAAGCCACTGTTGGTTACTAGGAAATGTAGATAAACTAGGTTGGATTGAGTATTTAGGATTACCTAACCTGAGATAAAATAGGATTAAGTGAGATAAGATAAAGTTAAGAAAGGAAGATTCTGTAATGTGGCCCTTAAGCGGGTTTAAGCACACCTGGCAGGCATCAACCATACTGTTTTAGTTGATCTTTATTCCATCACATTGGTCAAGTATAGCAGATGCATTTGTATAAGAAGAACACTACTTAATGCTTTGTTTTATTTAGGGTAATGTAGAAGTAATACCTCTAACTGCACTGGTGTGATAGCTTTAGATATTGATCTCTGAGATAAGTACTGTGTCCTCCTTGTGGCTTCTAGTTACTATAACTTTTTCTGGTTAGTTTTGAGGCTCAATGAGTTCTGATTAATACAGTTTATGGATCAGTTTGTTATTCTGGCTTTTGTTTTGATAGGCAGCCAATATAATATATGAAAGCCTGTTGTAAAGTCAGAGAAGTGTTGTAACTGTAAGTAAGTCTGGATCAAATTAGTGACATATTCATGTGCTGAGTGACATGAAGGAATTGGCAAGGCAAAAGTAAATATTTCATCTTCATATCATCTTGTCCAGATGATCCTGTCGCTCTCCGGGTCAATCATCAACAAATATGTCACCTTTTATCGCTCTTGTTTGAGGCTGCAGGGGTGAGGCGCATCACGTCCTGATGTTTTATCAGATCAGATCATTGTGGCGGCTGAGATTTTAGCTGTATGACATTAATTAGTAAAATATGTCACAGCTGCACAGAGGGGACACATCCTCCCACGTTTACAGGAAAACTAAAAAGCAAGCAAACACTATTATAGGACTATTGGCAGACAACCGAGCCCTGTTGTCACTTTATGCCAATTCTCTGCATTATGTTTGTCTCAGTGAGACTGCACCAGTCAGAGTGTGTACCCCCCTGTCTATAAAGAAATGTCAGTCTGAACTGCTGTCCGTGATGACACAATACTTCACTATAAAACCATTTACATGAACCTATAAACTTTTAGAGCAGCTGCATAAAATTTTACAGGCCCAGTTGCTTTAGCACTGTTAGATTTTTTACTTTTTTATGCTGTTCTGGAAAGGATATAAAGACTTTAAGTGCTATTAACAGATCAAAAATAATTTTGAATGTTAGATGTTTCCAAATAGGCAGAAAAACAAATAATATTTAACATGACATAAAACCAGTGGTGTAAAGTACTCAAGTACATTAATTCCATTAATTTTGAGGCCCTTTATGATACTGACAAGTTTTGTTCAGTAAGATCATCTTCACACATAAAAACCTTTTTTAAAGTGATGTTCGAAGCATAAGTACAATCAGCAAAGGTAAAAATGTAAATTAGGCCATAAGCGAACCTTACGCTTTTTTAAGCCACGTAAATGCTCAGAAATGGGGTGTTTACTGACATTTATCTATTTTATGTCACAGAACAAAACATTAAAATCTCTTAAGCTTGTGTTAATCACAGACCTTACTTCAGGCATCTGACCAAAAACCCATTTAAAAAAAACCTTTGACTCTGAGACAAGGGAACTGAAAGTGCTAATATGCTACTTAATTTCCTGGTTACAGGATTCATTCATACATCTGCAGAAGAGGGAACAATAACAGGGAGGCTGAATGACAAAAACAGTAAAACTGGCCAACAAGTTTCATTTTCCTGTGAAACCCTCCACAGCTGTCAGAAATCGTATATATAATCCTAAGAAAATCCTATATAATGGGATTTTTTATTTATTTGTTTGTTTGTTTTGTTAGGGCGGTTCATTTCAGGAAAATTTTTAGAATTGTACCTTTAAGAATCTACATTTAAGTGCTGCTCTATGTGCAGCAGTAACAATAATTAAATTTAAAAGTCCAGTGTGTAAGATTTAGATCTATAGGGAGAATATGGCAGAAATGGACTAAAATACTCAGTATGTAACACTGAGTACTGTAATACCTCATTAATCTATAATCACCTGAAAATAAGAATCGCGTTTATCAGTCATATAGAATGAGTCGTTTACATCTACTGAGGGCGCGGGTCCTCCTCTACGGAGTGCGCCAAGTTCCCCTATCATGTTCCTACAGCAGCCCAAAACAGAAAAACCAAACACTGGTTCTACATATGGACTTTAGCGTTTAGTGCGAGTTGCACAGCCACTGTATGTTCTCCTACATGCTTGGAAAAAGAGAGTGAGATGAGGTGTTTGCAATCTACAAGCTCATCGCTAGATCCCACCACATCATACATTTATTTAGAACATTTTGTTGTTACAACTGCTGTTACTTTTAATTGAAGTATAATTGAATTCAGTGCTTTTGCTTGTAATCAAGTAGTTTTACAAAGTGGTATTAATACTTTTACTTAAAGCCACTACAACTTTCATACTGTGTTGATTTTAGAGGCTCAAGGCATTAAACTGTATAGAAATAGTCAATTTGCTTATGTAGGTCATATAGAGGCATCAATATCAAACTGAGACTGTTTCTTAACCAGGTAAAACTCCTAGTATGTTTAAGTAAATTATCTGATTTCTGTCACTAAAATAGAAATTATTACAGTAAAGTTATTGTGCCAATGTTTCAAATAGAAACTTGGCGTTGTGTCCGTGACATTCTTGAATGAAACAAAGTTTCCCAACACTTTTGGATAACTGTTGCCAGACAATTTATTGCTCCACATGCTCTTATCGGCAAGAGTTGTCACATGGACAAGAAGTGAAACAAACCTGACAACCTGCCACAGTAGTCGTGCATGTGTGTGTGTGTGTGTTTGTGTGTGTGTGTGTGTGTGTGTGTGTGTGTGTGTGTGTGTGTGTGTGTGTGTGTGTGTGTGCGCGCGCGTGTGTGTATCCATCAGTGAACACTCCCCTTTGTGTGCCTATTACCGTATTTCCCAATAAACGTGGTCCATTTGTTAAGCCAAAGATTTGAAAGTAAAAGCCAGTTTTATCACAGTTTCTGGCAAAGTACAATGACATAACATGATTTGAAAAGATTGATGGGAGCCCACACATGCTGATAATGAGCCTCTGGTCTCTGATGATCTTGATATGTATCTGTTTACCAGGAAACAACAGCATGCTGTGATCTAATGTCATGTTGTTTTGTTCCTGCCTTTCAGGTTAAAGAAAGAAGTGAAAGAACAGAGAGAAAAGTGAGTACAGAATTCTCTCTGTATGGAGATTTGGTTTTTCGGGGGAAACAATGAACTTGAGATTTGATCTTTTTCCTGTTTTGCTCTGAAAACAAACTCACTCTCGTCATCTGCAACTCTCTGCCTTACTTAATTTGTTATTTTCTCACTGCCTTTTCCTCTGTCTCTCCATTTTGTCACATAGACACTCAAAAACACACAAAACACTCATGACATGAGATTAGCATGCAGCTCTCAGGTGATAAACCTGGGGAATACCACCTTAATCCATTCAGGTGAATGAGTGACACTTGATGAGTTCATTGCCCTCTCTGTACCTGTCCTTTACACCTTTCCTCCCATTTCTATCTCATCTTTACATTCCTCTCCTCTCTTCTATACTGTTTACATCCCACTTAACTCCTGTTACTTCTGTTACTGGTTGGTCTGATATCTATAGATAACAGTGGTTTTGAAGACTTGTTAAACTTTTCTGTTTATGGTCCTTGCTTAAGTGTTCTTCCCTTCCCATGCAGCACAAGTCAGTGTGCCAAGGGTCATTAAAACTCTTTAATCTTCCCTCTGCGAACGGTTGTTAATATCTTTCTATTGCAGGGTGGCCGTTGGATGTATTTTGGTTTTTATGTCAGGTCGTTTGTCATATAGATAAAGACTAGTTTTGAGACCTCCTCTTTAACCTTGCCTTAACTGTTTACGAGTGCGGCTTTGGTTGGCGTGCGTCTACAAAGTGATGGTCTTGGGGTCATTCAACTCCTGTTTCTGATCCTTTCATACTTTCATGTTGGTTTTAACGTTGGACGCTGACCTCGCGGCGGTGATGGGACTGTGGAATTCTGTTAGGTTGAGTCATGCTGCTGAGGTTGTGAAACGTATTAACTGTCGATGTCTACAGTGAACTGAACAATTACAGGGAAACATTTGCTACACGTCAGGTTCAACGTGTTCCTTGGATAACCTTATTGAATGGTGTCATATGCGTCATCCAATCCCAGCTGGGTCTGATTTAGCATCTGTGGCCTCAGCGAGTGCATGGACGGTCATGACAGTTGGTAAACACATTCATGGTCTGCAGAGGACCTGACCTCTGACCTTTAATGTAGCTCAACCATTTGGTCAAAAGTTGTTTGCTTTTTGACTAAATATCTGCGAAACTAATGACATTCCCATCAGCCTCTGCTGGACTTTGTGTTCAATGCAAATTTGCAAATGATAGCATGCTAACACACTAAACTAAAATGGTGAACATGCTGATCATAGCTGCAAAACATCTACATGTTAGACATGTATGACATTGTGTGCTGTTAGCATTTAGCTCAATCCACTACTACTGCGTCTAAGTTCAACATTTCAAAAGCATGGTTTTGGTAGACTGCGAAGCAGAGTTCTGCACAGGTACAGTTTTGCAAACCTGCACCTGCAAAGCTGAGTACCAGAACAGATCCGTTGCCCGCAATGTCTTCCAGGTCAAATCCAGACCCACCGAGAACTGTTGATATAAATGCCGCAGCCAAAACCGCACCTGTGATTATACACAGAAACACAGTCATTCACTTGTGTTCTCAGTTGGCACAGCACCTGTGTTCTTGCAACTTTTCATAGCAACAATGTCACTTGCTTGCAGCTATCAAAAGCTCATTTTTTTCTGCACATTTTAAGCAGTAAACACAGTGACAGCATTATTTTCACAGTCAATTTGTTATCCTCCATTGGCTATTTTTCGTTAATGTCATTCATTTTAGCTATCCGCTAGCCTATATCACTGTGACACCAGACAGTGATGTCCAATTACTTGGCCAAATGTGGGACGATGTGTTGTAGGCTTTCGCCATAAAATAAAAATGTTAAAATGTTAAAAATACTGAATAGTCATAAAAAAAACATATTATTGTAATGTTTGGGTTATTATATTTCTTTGCCCGTCCACAGTTTTACACATTTACCATTTACTCATGCCCAAACCTGTAAATTTATATGAATATATTTTTTACCTGTTACACAACCTTTTTGCTGGTTATCCCAGGGTCCCAACTCAGTGCAGGACTCGCATTTTGCAAATGTTAGCAAGCAAACATGTTAAACCAAGATGGTGAACATGCTAAACATAATATCTGAGAAAAATCAATGACATGGTCTGGTCTATGGAGGATTTCCTGTTTGCATCACCAGTTGTTCTCTCTTTTACCCTTGTGTCACTTAACGCCACTCCTGTTGCCTAGCAACCTTGACAGCTGCAGATGTCAGCTAATAACGCAAGCTAGGAATCTAGGGTTGTTCCGACACCAATACCAGTGTCCAAAAATGCCTCCTGTACTACCTCCAGAACCACCTAAAATGCAGAATTGGGCATCAACAAGTAAGCAAGTCTGATCCAATACCTTATAATTTATTAGCCCTGAAACTGGATGCTGCTGGAAAGTAGAAGGGTCCCGTTTCTGGGCTAATAGACCAAATTTAATGGTCAGTGGAGGAGAGAGGAGACAGCTTTACCTAGACATTAAACTGAGTGGTAAAGTTGGCGTCATTGAAGCCAGCCCGTGGCAAACAGAAGGTCTTTGGAGTCAGAAGGTGGAATAATCCCATGGACTGTGAATTTCCCAGCTTTTTAGTGGAGTTAAGGCCAATGCTGCAAACCTGACTGACTAAGTCACTGAAGGACTGACTGACGTATCCAAGGTACTCTGAGTACCTAGTGTATGTTATACAAATCTCTGTTACTGAACCACAGATACAGATGCTGTAATTTCAATCTTTAGTTCCTGGTTTATTTTTTGGAGATCTATGAAAAAAGGGCAACTTTGTTTTTGGTCTTTCATTTGTGACAGTGAATGGTGCTGGACTATTTTCAGGTTCTCGGGTAGAACAAAATCTCTTTGTGTGGATTGATTTTTTTTAATTTTTTTTTTTTTTTTAAGCGCGCTGGTATTGTATCATGTCTTGGAAAAACTGATTCTGATAACTGAATTCAGTTATCAGAATCAGTACTGGGAAAGAAGAAAAATCTATCGGAACATCTTTATAGGAAACCTCTGTAGACCACTGTTTCATTTAACAGTGTAAGAAGTTATACTCAAAGTTTAAAATGGAGACAGAAAATGTTATTTTATTAATTGTGTTGTGCTATTTATTCAAAGAGAAGGTGATGCTTCACCACATTTGATGTATCTTAGGCTGAGAAAAGACCGTGGTCAGGTAAATTAGCTGTTTTTACCCGTTGTTCACTTGCAGGGTCTAGTTGCCAAGGGCAAAACCAACATTTTAAATCCAGTGTTCCCACAGACTGAGACAGCTACTTCCATGACCTGCACAGCAAACCTAATGTACGTTCCAGCAAAGCAAAAGATCTGGGCCCCGTTTCCCAGAGCCTTCGTAGAACTACGTGCATCGTAAGTTGTATTTTAAGGTCTCCCTTAAGGTTGTCCCAACTCTGGGAAACAGCCCGTAACCTTAAGGGAGACCTTAAAATACAACTTACAATGCACGTAGCGCTACGAAGGCTCTGGGAAACGGGGCCCAGAGCAGCACAGTTTGTGCTACTTGGATTTAATAGAAGAAAATATTTTATATCATTCTGATCATGGAAATACAGACACAACCTGCTGCTAACAGGTTGAAAATGTTGGCTTTTCCTTAAGGTTTTCACAGGGAATGCCATATGTGATTGAATCAAGGATTAGAGTACGCAGAGTGCTGACATCACAAATGCTGGGTCTGACTCTATAATGCTGTGCTGTGCACATATAATAATTACTGAACACACTAGCTTTTGCCATGAACTAATCATGCTGAAGTAAAAAGAGTATTTTTTCCATCACATTTTTTCTGCTTTAAAAATATCTGCATTGATGTGCTGTATATACACTCACCATCAGTGTCCACTGAGACATGTCACAACATGGTTTTGCATTTCTATTTGAGTTGCGCAAAAGTTTTCTGTATAGTTGTATATATCTTAGACAGCAACACAGCTTGTATCTGAACACGCACCCTGATATTTAAATCCACCCTGCACCTGTGAAACTCCAGGTGTGTGCCTTACAAGCTTGCTCTCATTGTGCTGTGGTCTGAAACAACTTGAATCAGCCATAAAGAGTTGACCCAGATGCAGTTTTGGTGAAGTCCAAGCTCATTGTCCTTAATCCATCTGGGAAATTTCAGAACAGCCAGCTGAGCCAAACCTCTAACTATTGATAGCTTACAGGCTGCAAAGTCATTGTACTGTTTTATGAGAACAAGAAGAAGATTTTTTTTTTAACCCAAGTTGGACGATATAGTGTGTTTTACATAGAACATTTGATATTCATCATATTCTCAAACTATGTGTGGAAACCACCCACAGTCAGCTACAGTACTGTGGATGTATATTTAAACCTTAAATCAGGATGTATGTCATTGGTTGCTTCTTCATTTAAAAAGTTAATTCAACAGTTTTTTGTGAAAAATTCATGTCCTCCCTCACTGAAAAACATGAGAAATTGTCCATTTTAGACATATTGCATATATCATGTGAACACTACCTGATGCCTTTCTAATAATATGATGATACAAGTTGTCATTTAATCACTAACAATAATCAAATAAAAAATAACCTGTTTTAAATTACTTAAATTTGATTTACAGTAACTGAAAAAGGTCATTATCAATCAGTGTTGTTTTGTAGCAATCACCAGTTTAGGACTTTCTAAACACCTCAGTCTCTCAGGCATCTCTCTGCGTTGTTGTCCTCTTTTTCTTGCAGAAAACCCCGGAAAGGCAAGGGTAAAGGCCAAAAGAGAAAACGAAAGAAAAACCGTGACAAAACAATTCACGATGCGTATGTCAGCTCTGCCTTCTCCACCTACCTGCACCTGAGTGTTGCGCTTCTCATAATTAAGCTCATTTGGGAGGAGCTCATTTGCCCCTTTTAATTTGCTTCTTTTAATTTGCCCAATAGCCGCAGCAATTAGCATGTTGCTTCCGTGTATTGTCCTAACTTTGTCTCGTCAGTCATGTGCTTTGTACTCTAAATATCAGTCCATAAGCTAACATGTTTTGCTAAAGTAGCTTTAGCAAAACTTTACACAATAACTAGGGAAGTACAGCAGACATGCTATCCACATCAGAAATGAACCATAACCCATCTCCACCTGTCAAAATACCCATCTAATCTCCTCCCAACCTCACCAGCTCCCTGTTTGCAAGAATATATATATCTGTCTGTGGATGAGACGGGGTCGATGGTTGGGATGAGATACAGCAGCGTATCATGAAAGACAGTAGAAACTTCAGGTACAAGATGCCCCAAACATCTTGTCAGATAACTCGTTTTATGACTGATAATGGACATGTTTAAAGAAGCTGATATAAACACATCGGCTGTTAGCTGTAACTCGAACCTTCGACTGAAACACATCACAGCTCACCAGCATGGCTTCGCAGACTGCCTCATACTGTCCTGGTATCTGTGTCGGGATCACCAGGATTGTAATCACACGCCTGTGTTCAGTGTTGAGTCTGTGCCGCTTTGCTGTGTCTCGTACCCGTCTCCTTTCCACTCTTTGTTCTTTTCATCTTCACAAACAGGTTTTTGCTGTCCTGTGCATAATGCTGGTACTTTTTATGTAATGTAAAGATATGAGTGATGGCTATCTATTGCCTTTTTTTCTTTTTTTCTTTTTTTTGCTAGGGGGGATTTGTAAACCAGCAAATTGTTTAGCAAGTACTGTTTTGTGTCTTTCCTTGCCTGCTTTAGTCTCTGAAACTAAACAAAAGCACCCATATTTTATTCAAAAATAACAAAGATGATCTCATGTTTTTTCATGCTGTGAAAGAATACATGTCTTTGTGTTCATTTGAAATTTGTATATTGAGATGTCAGCAGAGTATCTGAGCCTTTATGTGTCCATTTTCAAACCACTTTCAGCCTCTGTTCTGAATCTAATGTGTCTCTGTGGGAAATATAGTCTTCAGTTTTCACTCAATAAAATGAAATCTTTCTTAACGGTGCACCAAGCAGACCCTTGAGTCTTCTTTATCAAGAGTTGGCCTTTTGTAAGAGTGAGAGCGAGAAGTGTGCTGTCATTTTTAAAGCCAATATATGTCATTTTGTGTTGCATGAACTGAACCAGGGCTTTGCTCACTGCATGTCTAACAGTCATAAGGCATTTGTGAGCGATCCAATCAACTAAGGAGGGTTTGGGGGTGTGAGCGAGGGTAATTTTACTGCTTGAGTGTCTGCTGG
The DNA here is from genome assembly GCF_056507025.1 of Lutjanus erythropterus. Lineage (NCBI taxonomy): Eukaryota > Metazoa > Chordata > Actinopteri > Lutjaniformes > Lutjanidae > Lutjanus > Lutjanus erythropterus. The sequence continues at coordinate 17,283,328 of NC_139331.1, forward strand.
CTCTGTGGGAAACTGTGTGCAATACTACCCAACTGTCACATGCAGAACAACTTGTCGTGCGGCCTTGGCTTGGAAGAGCAAACTGGAGAATACGAAAGGGTTGACCTGAGGGTGTCCTTTCTTATGGGTGGTAATTGTACACTGTGATAATCTGCCTCTCTCCCTCTTCCTCCCCACCTCTGTCTGTCTCTGTCTGTCCAGTGTTTGTGAGCCTTGTTGTGATCACTGCTCAGAGAGGAGAAAGCGTTTGTTCGTGCAGGATCCTGCAACCTGCCGGTGCTCCTGCAAACACACAGATGAATACTGTAAAGAACGCCTGCTAGAGCTCAACGAGAGGACCTGCAAGTAAGTGCTGTCAGTTAAGAGAGCCAAAGTGGGATTATCACTTCAAAGTTATGTTGCATAAGTAAGAAAAACTCATTCTGTTTGAAAAAGTGCAAAATACTAAAAAATCAGCCTGGGGGTGACCTGGTGGCCTAGGCTTTTGTTCAGATGTTGTGTTCTCTGCACAGACACATTCATTATTTTAAAAAGAGACACACACACAAGCACAAGCACACTCAAAGCCGATAGCAATGTTTTCACAGTGCGCATTTGTTATTTTTCAGCGCATTCACGACGCACAGACATAGAAAAGTCTCACCTTTTCAGATGCACCAAATGTGCCACGGGTCATGTGGCCTGAATTAACCAATCAGCTACACAGAACTTAATTTTTTTTCGTTACAATGTGGTAAAAGGGTCAAACTGAGGTTGGATGAGTGTCTAATTATACTCCTTCAGAGATACCTGTCAAGGTCTTACTATTTTTGACAGAAAAGTTTGAGAGAAAGAACAATGCGTGGAGACATATCAGATCAGAACATTTGGTGAGCATGACGATACGTAATTGGTACATTACTAGTCTCTATTTTAGCACTACCAATGGGTCACATGACTTTTTTGTATTTTGCATTTGTGTGATAGACAATTGCTTGAAGTGACAGACACAAAGAAACAATTACCTGACTCTGCTGTTTCCCTTAGCACTATGAAGGTTTATAGCATCATTAAATAGCCTAATTGTTTTGTTTTTTTATGACCTGCAACTTTGCTGTGTTTACTGAGTCATAATACTTTCATCAGCGTTACATTCACCGTGAACTTAATATTGGTGCATTTAGCAGCTAAAGAGCCAGATTTCCCTTAGGAGATGGTGGAGACCAAAACAGAGCTAAAAAGGAGAGTGAATAGTGGTCTTAAATTTGTCAGTTTGTCATTTGAGACAAAGACGACTCCAAATAAATGCTAAATGCTATTTTCTGCAACATTCCCTATTCTTATAAATGTTTTGTTTTATTCTTGTTTAGATGTGACAAGCCAAGAAGATGAGAGAGGTGGGAGCACCAGATGTACGAGATGAAGGAATATTCTAAAAATATTTCACAGCACAGCACTTTGACCTTTGAACCGTAAGCTCTTCTTTTCTGTGGAAAGCATTCCCCTTGGACTGACTGAGAAAGAACAAAGAGAGACAGAACTGAAGTTTCCTCCCACTGTATATCTGTGCGTGTATATACACCATGATAAAAGAAAAAAAGAGTACAGATTTGTTATGCTGCTACAGAAACAAATAACTAAACCCGTCCTTTGACAAAAAGCAAATAGCCGCCATGTGGTTTTGCATTTCTAACAGGCTTGTGATGCAGGTGTAGTCTTGTTGTCAATTCATTGTATGCAATTACTTCACTGGATATGAGTCTACTGTGGTTGTGTGTCAATCATAAACTGCAAAACCTCTCAATCTGAGATATATTTAACTGCTAAAATAGCGGGTGAGGCTGAAGAGGAACATGGGAGCGCTCTCATTTCAGAAATGATGGATGGATTTTCATCGGTCAATGTCTACTTTTTGCTTTTGGACTACAACAGCAGGACTACCGGGACAGCTGATGGAAATCTCAAATCTGTCTCGACGTGATCTTGCGCCCTTTTTCCCATGAGGACATTGCAGGACTGACGTGGACTTAACACAATGTCACTTATTGTGATCAGCTTGCAGGAGAAGAGACTCCGGAGTGCCATATACTTTTAAAGGGATACTGGTTATCAATATAGCATCTAATGTTTTGCTATGCCCGACATGAAAACCACTGAAAACATCCTATACTGTAGTTTGATTCCATTTGAAAAACTGTGCCTCACGAAATGTACTGAGAAATCTTTCGAGTGCTTTTTAAATTATTTTTGTTTCCTTTTTTCAGGAGAGGGGATTGTCAAAGTAGTTTTGTTATTAGTTGTTGAACTCAATACAGAATCCATTGATTACATATCTTCTTCTTTGAACTTGTACATACTTAATATGCCTTTATGCCATAGTCCATTCTAGATAATTTATAATGTTATAGAGTATTTTTCAGTATTCAGTCTTCTACCCATATTTAATTTGGTCTATTTATATATGCAGTGTTATGTACCTGTAGCTGTCCTATCTCCCCCCTTGTGTAAGGTCACTGATGGCTACTCTCAGCATGGAAACTCTGTGCTTTAAGACGCAAAATCAAAAAAACAAAACAAAAAAAAAAAGAATCAAAAATGATTTATTAACATTCCCTAAATGGATCATTTGTACTGGTGTGCTGATAACATCTCCTCTGGATTTTTCAAAGCCTCGTATCTAAGGGTGTAGGTGCTGTGTAGAAGTTTTAACGTGTGTATCTGTGTGTTTGTGTACTTGTGTGTGTATGAGTGTGTGTTCATGTTGCCACACATCAGTGTGTAGGTGTTAGTAAGTTGTATTTAAGTATTTAAGTAAGTAGCGGACCTGTGTTTGTCCGTCCTGCAAGATGCAAATACAAATAAACTACTGCTAGCAGCTCAGCGAACACTACCACGACACCACCACCATTTTAAATCTGGATAACAGTCTGCCATCAGTCTTAGAGCCCTCATTATTAGTTTTCTTTGTCTTGTCTTCACTATTAACATGTTTTCTGTGTCTATGTAAAACAGTAAAGCATATTTATTTTCAAATTATATTGTTTTTATATAAAATAAGGAAAAGGTTGCTGTGTTGTGAATACTGTGTTTTCAAGAGATGTCAGTAGGCAACATGAGTTTTCCATGTTTTTGTGCAGCAAGCTGATGCTCACACATCTATAAGTAAGAGAATCCCCTGCCGAAATAAGAAATTCCTGCACGCTTTTCATGACAGACAGACAGATATTCAGCCTTACGAATAAAATGGCACTTTGAAGCAGTGTGCAATAATTTCATCTGTTAAATCTAACTGTCACACCCAACTCGTCAAATACGGCTGCATGGTCATACGCTACAAACTGACACTTAACATACGTAACGTAATGTAACTAAAATCAGCAACATGTAAAATATGGACAGAACTTCATTTAAATGTTAAAGAAAATAACTATCAACAGAACGTGACTGAGTTTATGCAACAGATACCTACTGAAGTTAGCATACTAACCAGCTAACCCCTTGTAGTTTCGGGTGAGAGATGTATTGAGCTGTGATTTTGCTGTTTTCACAAGCTCTCTTAGCTTTTAGTCTGATAAATAAACAAAACACACAAATGTCAAGAAAGGAAGTATTTTTACACCCCTTGCCTGTAATAAAACTTCTGAATACAGCCTTCTCTCTTTAGAGAGAAGATGAGCTTGTCTTCAAACTCGACAGAAACAAAGTGAAACTCGGCTCCCCGCTGACAGTCTGATGCTCAGCCTATGTCTCGCTCCTGCCTGCTTCACGTCTCTCTTGTCCTCGCCTGCCGTCTTCATTGCTCCAGTTAGACTTGTAAATTACCTCAGGACAGTGTTCCCTGTCATCGAGCTGGCCTCGCGGAGGCTGTGTTCAGTCCCGTTCTGGCTGTGTTCACTGCTTCTATTGCCCACGGTGTAAACATAAACACACCATCAGTGATCTGAGCTGCAGGTCCGGCCAGGCTTGAGTCATAGTAGAGCCTCAGCCTCTTGCGACAGCTAATGGCCCTTTTCCATACTCAGATCTGACCTCACTCGACTTGGTTTGACTTGACCCATCCACCCAGCATGGCAGGGGTTTGCATTTCCATTACAACAGGGCTACCTGCTTAAAGGTGTGTCTTTTACCTGAAGACGAGCTTGAGGCAGCTTGAGTCAAGTGGCTGTGTAGAGGTGGATAAACTATTCATACACGTCTCTTCACAATAAAAGTCCCCTGTTCTTTCATTATTTGTTTATTTTTTATTATGAAGCAGCACAAACAGGAAATGTTTACATCAACAGTAACTTAACACAACTCCGACACAGCCGAAAGCAAATATGAAACGTTAAATAATGCAGATACTTGAAAGTTAAAACAGCAACACAGGAGAGAAACTAAATTTCAAAACATAAAGATTCTGTTAGAAACTACAGAAGTGCTGGGAGCTGAACATTAAGAGACTTCCTCTCTGCTCTCCTGCACACATGAGCATCACACATCACAAGACTCGCTTGAGGGGGAAATGGAGGGTCGCTATGGGTTGACGGCAAGATGGCACCGCAACCTGCTTGGGGGCAGGTCTGGCTGGCTTTGGCCCTGCTCCAGAGTAGGTCCATCTAGGTTGTGGCTCGGCGCAGCACGGCACACTGAAAGTGATTATGGAAATGCAATTTGGCATGGTACGGTTTGGCTCGGCGCAGCTAAAAGCAACAGTAGAAAAGACCCATAACTGAGCTTGCATGCTAGCTACAGCCTGAGAATGGTGAGCAGCAGGTAGCAGTTACTCTGGTGATATGCTGCTCCCTATTTGTTTGGAGTTACGTTCGACAGGTGCCCACATTTAACACATTGTTTCTTTGAATAAGTTAACTACATAACGTAACTTATGTGTGTTTAAAAGAAGTCAGGACATTTGGTTTTACATGGAGTGCGAACCCTGGTCTCCTGGGGGGAACGTCTTGTGTAAGTAGACTTTCTAGCTCTTTATGCTCATCAAGCTCAAATCTGAAGCATAAAGGTGTTGACCAAGCTGCCGTATTTGACGCGTTGGCAGTGAGAATGGGCTGCAGCTGTAGACAGCCATTTAGGAGCACTGGTGGAAATCATAACAGTTTCGGAGAACTGCTGCAAAGGTTCTGGTAAGGTAACATATTTGCCAAAAGATTGCATAACAGTAGAAAAATATCCCGTGGAGAAGGGGCATTAACTATTAGAACTACTTAACAGAAGTTCGGTAAGACTTGGAGGTGATGTTCTGGTAATGGTTAGCTAAGAAAACATGCATGAAAACAAACTTTAACTAATTTTATTTCCTCAAATGTTTTCCTGAATGGGTATTCTCTGAAAAAAAAAGAAAAGTTGAGACAACTTAAAAAAGTAAAGCAACCACCTGCAAAGCCTTTACTTAACTAAGGTCTAATTTTTAAGGTCTAATTAAAAACAGTAAATCCATACATTGTTTATGCTGCGTCATACCTGCAGATCTACTTGGCCAGGAGTTTGTCAGATTTTTTTTGTCAGCTGGGTTGTTGGTCTGCTCATCAGGTTGACAAACTAAAAATAGCACTTGGAGTCAAAGTCTGAGTTGACACTACAAATTAGTCCTTACTTGTGTAAGCTCAAAAAGGCTTTGCAGCTGGTTGCTTTAATTTTAAAGTTTTCTCAACTTTTCTTTTTATTTTATAGCATGGACAGGAGCACCTTGGAAGGTAAAAATGTTATTTTAAGATATAATCCTTAAAATCAAGTTAAAAACAGTTATGCTGTCGTTAATGTAAGAGACGGCTGGACTTAAGTGACGGCTTGGTGTGGTTAAAGTTAGGATAAGAACATAGGTAGGACCATCACTGTCCATAATTGCACAAAAACACACAATTCTGTCCAAATTGAATGCTCATTAACCTTAGGATAAATTTAGCATTAAAGTACATAGGAGTGCATTACACTACTGACATCTGCAACTCCCTCATTCAGTTCGATGAAACAACTGTGTTGATGCAGAGGAGGTGAAGGTTGAGCTTGACTGAAGTTTTACTGCAACACCATACAACATCATTTAAGAGCACGCTGTGTTCTAATAGGTTATTTTGAAGCATTTATAGGGTGATTCTACTGTTTTATTTGCAAATTAGCAAGATAGAAGATGAAATTCATGGGCCTATTAGTTGAAGCAGCCTTCAACCTGAATCATCTCTCCTACTCTGCATTTGTTCATCATTGTACAAACATCCTGAGTGGCATCTCTTAAAATGGTGAGTCATTTAGCAGGTGAATGTTCAGCTAGGCAAACTCTGTGAATGAGTTAGCTTTCATCAGGAAACAACACAGCTTGCCTCATTAAAATGAATGGAGTGAGCGCAGGCTGCCACCTCTACTGGCTCTTTTCCACCATAAGAACTTTTCCCGGAACCCGAGAACCTTTTTAGGAATTCAGAAACATTAGAACAAAGGTCCCTGGGAATGTGTTTCCAATTTTGTTCATGGACTGCACTGCCTGACACTTCCACTCACACTGCTTTTTTCACATTTGCTACTTTCCTAGTGACGACATTCTCACATCTTGGGCATGTTACTGGACATTTTGTGCATGTATTTTACAATAAACCATTTTCACACCACCTGTCCCCCTTTTAGTTCTCCAGCTAGGACAAACAGCAGTTTTAGCTACTAGGATTAGTGACTTGCCCAGTGACACTGCAGCAGTAGCTGATCTCTGGGACCCTAGACCAAATCTAACCCCTATGAACGTAGCTTAAGTGGAGGTTTTTGGATCTTTGGCCGTGTTTGTTTTGAAACTCGCTCCCTCTTATCCCCATTGCTTGCTGCTTGCCACTGGATTAGCTCCTGCATGGCGCTAATGCTCTGCTCCGCTCTGCTCTGCTCTCCCTGACTCATGCTCTTTATGTGCATACCTAAATATAAAGCACACCATATAATCCCTGTGAATTGTGGGGCCCCCTTCACTGGCTAAAACACCCCAAAGAATGTTGTAAACCATCTAATCTGTGATTTACCAGGAACCCAGACCCAGCAAGCAAGCTAGCTGCCTGTCTAGCCTGTTAACTAAACTGTGACTTACCATCAGTTTGGATTGTTTTGGATGTTTTAAAATGTTCGAAAGTATCAAAGGGGTGAAATTAGTTGTTGTTTGTGTGATGCCACCAAAAAAGCATATATATATATATATATATATATATATATATATATATATATATATATATATATATATATATTGCTAGAGAGGCTTTAAGACACACCATCTGTAATTTTAGTTAATTAACAGTTAAAGGAAATTCAACTTTGTTCAAATAATCCCCTGGATTAACTCTCTTTTCAAATATTTCTCTAATAAACATACACTGTAATTTCTCAACCCAAAGAACAGTCGAGTCTTATGGAAGACTACAAAGTACAGTAATCCTTATTTTATGTAAACATATTCTGATCAGAGAGAGGCCACTTCCCTTTCTTGTAAATTCCAGTTTAAAAGAGTCTTATCACTTCTAGACTCCCATTTGGACATTGGACAGTTTCTTGTCACGTGTGGTAAAAAGAACAGGGTGGAGAAACGTGATTGAGGATTTATCAGAGTTTGCGTTCTTATCTGGGAAAAGTTTAATTGAAAAAGTTGAATGTAATCTGCAGCCATACGCTGTTTGCTGATGATGCAAGTCTGCCTTTGTTAAATCAAACACCTCATTGCAAAATCAGAGTGACTGACACAACTCCAAAATCACAAGATACTGTAGCAATACTGTTGATCTTGTCCTCTTGTCACTTCATCTTTTTTTTTTTTTTACATTTCTCTTGAATTGAACTTTAAAACCATATCTGGCCATAATACATTGTTTAACTCTCAGCCTCTGATCCAGAGATTTTCGACACAAATACTCCCCTAAGAACAGCTACTAATGAGACTACACAAACATAGTAGTAGAATGTAATACCTGTTTGGTTTCTATAGGTTTTGTTTATTTTGACCAACATGACTCATTCTGTAATATTTATGCAAAGATTAATAATTCATTATTGATGTCAGCCCTTTTATGTCCTTTTTTTAGACCAGAAAATATCTGTTTTTGATATTTAATTGTGTTATGATTGGACTCTGCAAAAGCTTCCTGAGGCTCATATTTGGTCTCACTGAACAGTTACAGTTACATCAACAAGAACAATGGTATGAGGTACACTGAGCACAATGAAAACAATAAGATCAAGTTCTGAAAATAAAATATTTACACCTGCTTGAACTGATTTATTAGATGTGGTGGAACAAGAAGCTGTAAATAAATGATTGACATATTATCACCTTACAAAGTAGAAATGACAAACCTAAACATTTGGAGCCCCATTAGTATTTGTCATTTGGAGTCATGTTTGTGCCAATCCATGTGCCACAATGAGACTACACCAAAACTTTTTAAAGGAGAGATATGTAATATATTTACTGTATTAAATCATAAAATAACCATGATATGTCATCAGAGATTAAGGAAACATGTCATGTTGAAATATGGGCTTCTCTGGCAAAAACACTACAGTCAGCATGTTCCCCATCGAATCTCCATTCTGGTGTTGAATGTCGTTTTTGAATTACTGCTTCATGTTTCAGTGCAAGAGCTTTGAGTGATTTGGAGGACGGGGCAGGGGGAAACAACTTGCTTTAACCATAGATTGTACATTAAACCGGACTACATTGCTATTTTTTGACACTAGGGTCTTACATATTGCTTCTTTAAGTTGCAGGCTGTAAATCAAAAACAGTGAGCTGAAAGATGCTAAATGCTCCAGAATAAGAAGAAATGTCCATTAAACAGTAAAAAAAAGATTAACAGACACGTTCCTCCAAAAGTCCTTTTTAATTTGCAGTATTTAATTTGCACATTACCCATATCAGTTAGCATGCCTGCTCCCTGACCAAGGCACAGGCTTAGAAGTGGATTTGGTCCCTGGTGCAGCACAGTAGCTGCCCACTGCTCCTACAGGATGGATTAAAGGGATAGTTTGGATTATTTGAAGTAGTTTTATATGAGTTACTTATCCATAGTCAGCAGGGAAAAAGGACATGAGCTCCCCTGAAACTGTACTTTGAGACATTTAGGGGGAGCTTTAAAACATTATTCAGTCACAGTGTTACAGGTTATATTACTTTCTTATATTTCTCTTTTTTGTAGTTAAAAAACCCAACTTTGCCGAACAGTGTTTAACAAATGTTGTTTTACCAAGTGATGTGAGATTCTTGCAGCAACAGTAGAAGAAGGTCAGCACCTAGAAAGGGTCCCCCTAAAAATTTTGTAGTAGTTTAAGTGTACAATATATTTAAAATATTTTCAGCACTTTACTTTGCCATCAGACAGCCTTTTTCAGATGGGAAATCCTGTTGTATAACCCAAATATCACTCTCTCCAAACTAACCAAACTCCATAGGTAAAATCAGTCATTTTACCTCGCAGAACACAGGAGTTGCTGGTCTACTGCCGCCACCATCTGTTAGTTTGTTGATGTCATTGTGTGGCTTCACTGAAGCCAAACTGTCTTTTTAAAACACCAAAGTCACACAATGACACAAATAATCAAACAGATCGAGCAGCAACTTCTCTGTTCTTTGCGATAAAATTACTGGTTTCACCAGTGGAGTTTGGTTGGTTTGGAAAGAGCTATATTTGGTTTATAGAACAGTTTCCCAACAGAAAAGGCTGTCTTAGAGCTATGGAAGCCACTTTCTAAATATAGTGTACACAATAAATTAGATATTTATGATAGATATTTTGCTGACACTGTCTACAGCAGTACATTGCTTAGCTTCCATTCTAATACTCCTGTCTGCCTCTCCAAACTGGGGGCTTGCCATCTGGCATATAGGTAATACACTGGCTATCAATAAGTACCTCATCAAATAATCCAAACTATCCCTTTAAATACAAAGAATGAATCTCACTGTATGTTGCACTCTTAATCTTGACCTTTAACTTTATGTCACATCCCATGCCACGCCACAGCTTTGTCTTGCCATAAGGACCTTTTTTTCTAATGTGATTGTAAAATCCAGACATACAAAGAACTGATACGATGTCTCTCTGACTGAGAAATCTAATAACATATTTGAGGTCCAAGCAGACATGGGAAGAGATCAGATTTAAGCACACTCTCACAGCAGAGGGATTGAGTGGAAATGTAGAACAGTGGAGGTGTGATTAAAGGTCTTGCCGGCTTTAAGACCTGAGCCAGGCGACGTGCTCCCAGGCAGGTATATCTGCTCACACTGCTGATGTAGACCAAGAGAAATGACGACTCTGCAAAAACCCCTCCCTGATTGGCGTACGCAGTGCAGGCAGGTATGTGCTCACTCACACGTACTACGTCTTTAAGACTTCTGATCTATATTTACCCAAGTTTCCGACTGATTGTGACACTGAGAAATATCCTCCATGAGTCATGAGGCAGGGAACCGGAGAGGGAAGAAGGGAGCGCGGAATGGGAATAAGACTAAAATCAGTTTAAAGAGGGATCAGTGGAGCAGGGTGGAAAAGAGACTAATTGAGCCTAGAGGGGAGAAGAAAAGAGGATAAAAAATGGGATGGAGGAGGGAGATTGAGAGGTAGAGGAAGGGAGAATACTGATGCAGCGTCTCCTCATTCATCTTTGTATGAGAATGAAAGAAAAAGAAAGAAGCTGAGAGAGTGTGTGACTTAATACTTTCTCCTTTCTCATTCAAAACTGCTGTAAAAACTCAAGTCAAAGGGAATTATTAAACAGCAGACTTGCAAAAAATGTAAAATATCTTCAAACACACTGTAACATTTCTGTAGCACGTAGCCAGCTGGTCGATTGTGGTTTTGCCAGCCTGGCTGCACCCACTCACCCTTTTCACATGGGTGTAGTCCAGCTTATACTCATTACCAGAGCATTACCATTCAACAGGCTGAGAGCGTGCTTGTGTTCATGCGTGTGTTTGTGTGTATTTGTGCACGTATGTTCTCATCTGCTTGCCAGTGGTGGAGTAGATGGAGTTTATTGATCAGCTGGACAACATAAAACAACTCCTCTGTAGACAATACAAATCTGCAGGCTTCTAAACTCACTAATACAGTTTTACACCAAAACTGTACAAATATGCAGGTTTTTTTTAAACCCTGATAAACCTGCGGCTAAAATAAGTTTTTTTTCTCATATGTCACATTCAATCGTATCGGAAAAAGGTTTGGTAAACAGTAGAAAGCAGCATGGAGGCTAGAGACAATGATACCATGGTTCTCTTACTTCTGTTTCTCTTTCAAACGCTGTTTCAGCATTGTTTGAATGAAGTCGGATGGACTTTGTGGCTGAGATGACAAAGATTCGCAGAAGTTACTGGTGTCATGGTTCCATCACTGCCAACTGGAGGTGCTGCTGATAAATACCTATGACTACTGCAAAGTAGTGACACATGGATGGGCTCTGAGTTCATCCAAATCCCCATGTGCACATAAATCATCCGCCCACACTCAACCCAAATGTATGTATTACTCTCTGATACAGAGACCTGCACGCACATGTCTACCGGTCCCTATTGGCTATGTTTCCTTTTAAATTATGTCGAGCAGCGTGAGCTTTCTAGGTGATTTCTTTATTGTGTGTTAACCATTTACTTTAATGATTTGAGAGGCAGTTTTCAGTTTCATTTTCATCCATGCAATAGTGTCACTACAGCAAATACTGTTAATATTTAAGCAGCAAAATTAAAATCTGTAGTTATGAATGTGACAGAATACAGGAAAGTATCCTGAAGAAACAGAAATACATAATGAAAGGATTAGTGCTGCTGTGCTTTGTGTGTAAATGCGCACACAGCATCTCTCATATTGGGTAGATGCAGCCTATTTCCCACCTGTGACCCATCTGCTATTAATCGGAATTAACCACAGCGCCTCCACTGTGGCCTGTACATCACCACTGTAGTCATTTGACCTAAGAATGAATGCCGATTGTACCCTTTACCACTAAAGACAAAAAGCCAGTTGGGGTTTTTTCAGCCAGTGTAAAAGGGGCTTCATTAACACATATCTTGGTTATTTAATCCATACAAAAAAGAAATTATAAAACAATATGTTGTTGTATTAGAGTGGGTTATTTTTTTGTCTGTATGCAATGATTCCCTGGAGTCTGGAGGCAACCAGCAATATTTAACATACAGATAGAAGAGTTATTGAATGAGTGCATTAAATGCCCTAAATAAAGCATTAAATAAGTGGACACTGGAGTCCTGCGGTGGGAAAGCTGTTTATTTCTTCATTTTATTATTTTTCCTCAAATTCAGTTCAGCACCTGTTTCACTTGTTTGGTTTAGCAGACTCTTATTTTGAAACAATCTTTGATCATCTAACTCTAAATCAAGAAGTCTATTTCCCAAAATGTCTAACTATTCCTTTAAGATTTTCAGTATCTTGCTCAAAAATAGCACAGGACACTCATGTTCATGTTTGAACCCAAATTATCCATTTGTAATGTCCTTGCAATGCCACTTTTCAGCTGTGTTATGAGGTAATTTGGGGGACTGTAGTGTGAAATACTTTTTCTGTATATCTGCAGGATCTGCAAGCGCGGAAGTGATGTGAGCTGGGGGAATTACAGCAGATCAGGGAGAAAAGGAGCTGGATTTGTGTTGTGTTTTTGTATTAGACAGGCCTGGCCTTGTTAGAGAATCCACAAGAGCTCAGTGTTAAAATTTGGCAGAACTATCCAACTCCTGATCGACCACAAATCACTCAGAAAACCAGAAAAGAAACTGACTTGAAACAGCATGAAATTTTTTTTGGATTAAGCGAAAGAACAACACTGATTTACTCTTTCATTCACCCAAAAGAAAATCAGTGATTAAAGGGTCAGGGGTGCTGGCAGTCTTTGTTGAAGGTGGATAATTGAATGCTCTCATACTGAAACTTGATTCTTATAATCCCAGAGTCCAAAAGGGAGCTCTGACTGTATCTCTGTGCATGTGCGTGCATGAAAGTTATTGTTTGACTCTTTATCTTACTCAGTGTTAATTTGTTATGTTGCAAAAGGTTTTTAAAGATCATTTATTAGAATCCTATTGTATGAAACCTGACATTCATCCCTCACTCTTTAAAGTGAAGTATCTGAGAACTTTTTCTGTAATCAAGCTAAAATACAAGGGTCACTCAGTAGAGTGCAGATCTCCTCCAGGCAACAGGTAATGAAGCACCTACTGCAATGTCACCAGAACTTCCACATGCAGCCAGCATATATTTGCAAAGATTTTTTTTATAGTACTGAATAGTATATATACATTTCCATAAATGTATGAAAAGTTTTTGTGTACAGTAAAATTTCCGTTTTGTGTAAGATGGATGGAATAGTGTAATGGTGTTGTAACCAAATGTCCTCTGGCGTTTACTTAGAACGTTGAAAGCAACCAGGCAGCTTTACAACAGTATAATAAACACAGAAATCTACATGTTTGGAGAAGCTCACTAAAGCTGAAATTATAAAGAATTCACACTTAATGTTGCCTACAGAGACAAAGTGCAACATGTCATATTCCACAATATGCAACCAAGAGCTGAAACGCTAACAGTTTGCTTACTGAAGCTTGCTAAAAATATTAGAGTTCAAGATGTCCAGGGATTGTTTTAGCTCTGAATGTTAAAGTAATATTGTCAAAAATCAATATTATCAGTCTATCAGTGCTTTTCTGTGAGAAACGATCCCGATTTCTCTGTTGTATACTAACAGACGGAAAGTGACAAGAGGCACCTTCACGCAATACAAAGTCAATGGAGGGGAATAAATTGTTTTATCCGTCCCTGGTGTGGACGATCTTAATTGCACTCTGTCTCTATTCATTAATCAGAGCCTGCGTGTCCCAGTGGAAGCTGTGACTGTTCAGGAAGTTAATGTCCTGGCATAGAGCTGATTAGATCGCCCCCATTACCATCAAGTAGCCAGCATCATGTTCAGTTTTTTCGGTTGAAACTGTTTTAGAATTAAGTCCATTACAGTGGATTTTGTAGTGAAGTCTGCATTTCTTATTTTTAACTAGTGGACCTTGAACTTAACAATATACTATTAAAGCCAGAGGGAGGCCATAACGCAACGTAAAGAATGACAACTGTTACGTGTCAGTCAGGAAAAGAGCTTATTTCTTGTTTTTTCCTCCTGTCTGCCCTTTCTGTCCCCCTTCCTCTCATTTGTCTCCAGGTGATAATGGCTTCATGGAGATTCACCTGTGAAGACATGGACAGGCTCCTCATTGGTCCCCTAAGCTTGGAGCTGTCCACTGGCTGACACGGGAGGGTCATCAGCTGATTGAGCTCACCTGGGCCTCTGAGCTTAAAAGCTGAGCCCTTTGTTCACTCTTTCTCTTCCATCCTCCAGCTGGTGTTCACCTTGTAGTTTTTTTGATTTGCATTATGATCTGTGTTAGCTTTAGGTTAATAAATTATTCCTGTTTTTACATTGACCCCTTGTGTGGACTCCCCTTCTTGTTGCAGTCTTAGAGCCGGTTTGTAACGACAACTGTCATAAAAATCCCAGGGAGGAAGAGAAATGCTCCAATATGACATCCACACAGATACGTAGTGATGTATCAAGATTTTATTATTGTATTGTGCCTTATTTTAGTGGAGCATAAAAGGAGTGAAATTAATCCAAAGATGCACTGGTTCATGTTGAGACCAAATTTTTTGATTGATATTTCTGTTTTTGAGCCATAACAAAGGCTAAAAAAGCCTTTGTTATAAAAGAGAGCCGTCAATGAAATAGTTGTTTTTCAAGGTTTTTCGAAAAATTGTGAATCACCACAACAAGGAGAGGTCCTCGAGCATCCGTCATAAATATGCACAAAAAATGTTAGCGTGATGGATCCAGTAGTATGAGTGAATAGGACAAGCTACAGCTCTGCTGGTCACACACACACAAGATCACATTATCTCTTCCAGGCTTACGCCTGACGTGGATTATAATAACCATGCAGTTCTGCTGAATTGTGGCTTTATTGCAGGCACTACTGTCAGCATTTTAACGAATGGTGTATATTTATGTTATTCTCTTGTTCATCTACAAATTTGGAAACATTAAAAATAAGCAGGCAACACATTCATCCTCCCCACAAGTGTTTTTAGTGCAAAATGCCCATTTCAGTATGAAGATGACTCAACTATAAATAACAGTTTGCTTGACTTTGTTTTAAATAAGAAAATGTACACAACAGCCCTACATAAATACAGCCCTGTTCTATACTGCAGACTCCTCCACAATGTAAACATTTTGCTCTTTCTCCCACATACACTGTAAATCCAACATCTCCACCCTCCATAACATTTGACCTATATGTCGACTCCTTCACAAGGTGCTTTATAGAAACATAGAAATGATAAATGATGTGATGAGTATCTCTTATCTTTCATTTCGAGTACCGTCTCCCTAACAACGGTGACATCTATTTTAGAGGTAACTCTTCAGAAAGGTTACATTTTCCAGATTTTTCTGTTGTGTTTGACAGTGTTGTCTCATGACACTGCCACGTCACAGGAGCTAAGCTTTTGCTGCAGTCATTCGGTCAAAGTTGATGCCTTCTCTTTGTCAACCTCTCCCTCCTTTTATACGTTTTTTCACTGTGCTCCTTTTCTATTTCTCTCCCTCCTCTATGACTCAGTTCTCTGATCTCACTCCCTCGGGGCAGACAGAGACCTGACCACAACAAACTTTGACCAGAACATTTCACTGGCATCAACTGCCCAAAACAATAAACATGCTGTGCAGTGTCTCCTTGACTTTTCCCATAATGAACCAAACTCCTGTCACTCTCACAAACTGCTCTTACTGGATAACGTTTCACCACGCTGGTATGCTGGGTTAAAACAGTGATTCACTAGCCAGGGTACTAGTACACCAGAGGGTAGTTTTGCGGTTGCCAGAGTAGCCTACATGACAAGATTGCAAAGTAGTTCGGCAAAATAAAAAAAATCTAATATACTTAACTGTAATATACTGTGCTTAAGTACACCTGTACAATATTTTTTTTCGGTTTTTGTTGACACTGTTACTAAGATAATGACAACCAACTACAACTGCAAATTAATTAGATGCTAAGCTAAAAGTATTCATGAATAACTGGTATAGGGAGCAAGAATTACTGGATAGAAAATCCTAAGCTGTAAGTACTGGATAATAGGTGAATAAATACTTAGCTTAATAAGAATTTATAAACAGTTGAAAAAAGGGTTTGTTTGTAATAGTTAATTAAAAGAACAATATAGATAAATAACTTAAATGGTTTGCTAAAACAAATACATTTTTGAATTAGTTAACTAACCAAATGATAGTCAGCTAAAAGTAGTGGATAAATGGCTGAAATTGTTTTGTTAGATTTCAGTAATTCATATACAATTAAAATAGTTAGCAACAAATAATAAATGAACAGTTGAAAGCATTAGATAAACATAGCAAATAAATAGTTGGAAAAAGTTAGCTACACATACTGTAATACACAGGCTATGGTGTCCACATGTCCTGGTTTCACCAGGACAGTCCCAGTTTTACTGGGACGGTCCCAGTTTCAAGCTGGGTGTCCAAAGTCCCAGTGGACATTTGTATTGTATGGATAGTCCTAAACAGATAAAACAGTTAGGGCCTAGCTAAACCTGCTATAATAAATAGGATAAGTAGTTTAAATAGTAAAATAAAAGTAATGAATAAATGGTTGAAATGTCACTGAAATATACATAAGAAATTACCAAAGAGACCTTATCTATTACCTGTCTATTAAAATAATGACAATATTCATTATGTTACGGTGACCAGATGTGATCAGTTGTAAGCTGGGTGTTCTGAGTCTTGACAGACATAATATCAAGTTTTTCAACTTTCACTACCGAATTGTCCCATTTTTCACCACAATTTTCACCAACAGGCTGCAAGGGTGCAGAAGCGCAGTCTGCAGCTCAGCTTAATATTTTACACCCTCAGCTGACATTTGAATAATAAATGCCAAGCACAAGGTGGCACCTTTTGTTTTGGTTCATGTTTGTGCAGCAGTGCAAGGTGCAAAAGGGCTTGGTGAAGGTGAGGCTCAGCGGGTATGGTGATCATTAAATAGTCTCAACCAGTCACATCACCGGTTTCATCACTCTGGAACGGTTGTGCCGGTCTTGAGCTCATCTGACAGGGCTGTGGGGGTACATCAGACAAAAGGCTGGGAAACACTGGCTTAACAAGTTAGACAGCAGTTCAAATAATTAGGAAAAAGGAATCATTATATTTTGTTCAGAGACACATTATTCTTTATTTTGAATGATCACATATGCGATGGAATTTCTTGTGTTAAAATAAGTTTATAATGTATGCAGTATAATGAAAAGCAGGCCTGTGTCTGTGCTCTGCACACACACACACACACACACACACACACACACACACACACACACACACAGAGCAACATGATATGAGCAATAAAGTCAGATACCGGCCTCAGACAAGTGATCTGCTGTAGTACACTAGTTATCCATGATTAATGGCTGCTTTTAAAAATGTGAGACACCATAATGTGTAAAACAGCATGAAGCCATGTCACTCAGCCATGACTCATTGTTTTATTACACACTTACTGGTGGTGCTGCTAATTAGCCATGGCTAATTGTTGTAGCATAGAGACACGGTGTCCAGGCGCTGGAGATATTTCTGAGAGATTTGCAGTTTGAGGGGCCAGTAAAAGGTGAGATTAAGACATTCCCTGCGTGTTCTCTGTGAAATCGGCCTATTTCTGACCACTTAAATCATTAACATGTGATTACTTTCACTTCGTTGAGATTTGTCAAATTGCATGTGAGGGGGAAAGGAAACGGTGAGTTCAAGTTGCGTGGTCAAGTGCTCAATATAAGTTATCATATCGTCTAAAAATGAAACATAGCGGTCCTGGTAATGTTGTAAGATCTAGCCCAGGTTTCTATATTTAGTGTGACCCCATTAGTCGGTCATTTGAAGCCTGTTTTTGTTTACAACCTGTCTATAATTTTGTCATCTGGATCGTCCATACTGAAATTGAATATGTTGGTCTATACTGTACACACATCAACTACATGCATGTCTTTCCTGGAGAACAGATCCCTTTCATGTCCTATGAGCCCACAAAACCCACTTTGCTTACCACGTACATTGCAATCTATTGAACAGCAAATGAAATCCACCACAAGTGTCATGTTCATATTCACAACACAAGCTCTGTTGTTTTTTGACCAGCATAATGTGTGACCTTGTCGCATTATGTCTCAGGTTGTGATCATACAGTATATTGCCTATACATTAGGCTAATAATCTAAAAGCCTAAGTAGATTAGATGTAATCTTCTTACTGTGCCATATTTAAGTATTTTCACATACATGGATTGATAGCTACTGCCAAATCCGTTCAGGAAATCTGGCACCTCATCACTCAAAGCTGTGCTAACGCAATGTCAAGCTCACTGCTGCCCACTGCAGCGTCACGATATAAACAAAACACCTGCATCTCAGAACCCACTACTGCATGACTAAGCATAGGCATAACTAAGCATTATCTTATTTTGACTTATTCATGTACTTATTTATTGATTGATTGATTTAAAATTGTTTTCTATTTTGAGTTTTTATCCTGCCTCTGGTGTTTCCTCATTTATGATAGTGTTTCCTCAGTTCCCGTGCTGTTTTTATTTTAGTCTTTACCATTACAAAGTCTTTGCTTTATGTGTGTGTGTGTTTTGTTTTTATTGTGTGAAGCACTCTGTGTTGCACTCTGTTTGCATGAAAAGTGCTATATAAATAAAGTTTGATTGGTTGGTTAATAGGCTGCAACACAGCACAAGCACCTGTATGACAGATCCAGCTGCTGTGCCACATCGCCAAGTGACCTGTTGCAGCAAGCGACCAACTGTTACATCACAGGGAGAACTGGCTGCATCACAGAGTACACTGTTGCATCACAGAACTTGGACTCACAGTTAGATCTGTTCAAACAGCGAGAATTAACATCAAACCTGGCGTGCAGAAAATGCTCTATTGCTATGGTTACCTGCAGTTTAACAGCCCTGATTTAAATTTTTGCTACCTGCCAGCCAATGAGAAACAAGTATTTTCTGTGGCCTTGGTGCAATATAACAGATCTTGATAGAGAGGATCTCTGTGTACACTATGCACGTTCAAATAAACTCCAAGGGAGGTCAAATGGTCTCCCTGAGGAATATAATCCTTGTTTGTTATGTGATTTTCGTGAGACTGAAGACAAAAGCTAAATTTTCATCCAGATTTAGTGTTCAATTTGAACACATTTATCAGAAAATCTATCTATCCACTACTCGCATAGTTTACATTGTGAAATGGTCATCATTTGGTCAGATTTAAGCAAGAAAACATCACGATTTGGGTTAAAATAACATCACATGGCATAAGTGAAGTCACTCATGCAGTGGAAATAATGCAACAGATGTCATGTCCATAAGTACTCAAAACTTTAAATACCTATACGTTTACTTTTCACATCACACAGGAGTCAGTCCCCAGTCTCCTGGGTGAAATTATCTGCCCCCATCGCACCTCCTCCAAATGTGGACTTCTTTGCTCCTTTTACTTGTTCTGTCATGTTTACTATGTCCACTAGGGGGCACCACATAACAATATATAAATATATCAGTCGGCATCAGCTCCCTGCACATTCGGCTAACGCGTGTTTTTCTGTTGAGGACAGGCTGAACAAAAAGCAGTGTGGAAACTATAGGTTTTACGTTCATTGTGGATTGAGGAGGGTTACAATCTCCTCATCAGCCCACAGATCCATTTTTTTCTGTCAGCTTTTAAAGAAAAATCTTGCTGTTTCATCTGATTTCAAGAAGACTCTGATAACGTGGCAGCCTTCAATTTGTCTGTCTATAGAAATAATCATTTTCTTGCAGATGATCTTATTAACTTATGTAGGTCATACAGCAGCAACAACAATAAATTGACGTTAGTAGCTTTAAGTCATTCTTGTACATCATGATTTGTTTCTATTGTACCTTGTTGTATTTTCATGCATTTTCACATTTGCAAACTGTTCCACATCAGCCAACAGTGAAAGCTTTTTTCCAATACTTCAAACTTTTTTGTTCATTCAAACAAGTATGTAAACAAACTTAAAGACCATTTGGGACTTTTACTGCTTGCAATTATTTTTTGATGCCATTATCTGGAGATCACTAGTTAATTATTTTGTTATCTTGAGAAAATGAGCTTTGTTGCCTTGAGATAACGATACAATCAAACCATGTTATTACTTCAGAGATGAGGAGTGTCATGCCAGCATGAATGAATGGTTTCCTGACACGTAGCAAGTGATTTAAGCTGAAAATGTTAGATTGATCAACAGATCAGGCTGAACTTCAATCAAGGTCTAACACGCAGAAATTGCATTGTGTCTTTCTGTCAGAGATAACATTCAGATAAGTCCTCGCCATTTCAGGTGGCGATTTGTCATGGCAGTGATTTCAAAGGCTGCATACAGGTGTGATCAAATGAACCAAACACACAAGAAAATAAAAAGTTGTTTTTTTATGATAAATTATCTTGAAATCGGTCTTTTGTTTTAAAGATATATTAACCCATTATCACAAGAAAACAAGCTGTGTTATCTCAAGATAACAAAGGCACTAACTCGTGATCTCAAGATAACAGCATTCAAAAAAATGATTGCAAGCACAGCCGTTCTTGCCTTCCATATTTAAAGACTACTTCCTGATAAAATGTCTTTCATCCCTGATGTTTTCTTCTGCTTGGAATATCATAAAAGACTTGAGTTACAGTTTAAGAATGAGGCCTTATTGTGGCATTATTGATATGTAGAGTTTAAGAAAATACAGATTTCTTTTTTTTAACAGTGTAACTTTATATGTAAAATGTTCTTTCTGACAGCGACAGCCTTTTTGGTGCCTTTTAAGTCCATGTGTCTAAATGGGCATGACACAAATAAGCAACTATTAGTGAGAATGTCCTTCCAAGAAAAACGAAAGCATCAGTTGTTTCAGCAAATGCCCAAAAACATATGTTTAGGTTCAAGTGACAAAGCCCTGTAGCAGCCATGGTAATTATGACTCTTGTTCGTCTGGAGCAAAGGTGGAAGTAATGTGACTTTGTTAGAGAGCCACAGACTCCACAGAGGGCGGCAGCCTGGGTGGTTGGATGAGTCAACCAAATGCTGGACACCGCCATTCGTTCTCTGCTTCCTACCAACAGGGAATGTTGGTTTCTTTTAACCTTTACCACGATCATGCGGTCATCCCCAAACCTTAACCCAGTGGTTATTATTGTAACCATGACAATGAAGGTTGTAAACTCATAGAAGTAATTTTAACCCATCTTTCCCAAACTCTAACCAAGTTGTTTTTGTGCCAGAACCTAAACAAACCTTAAAACATAGGCTTGTAAAATCAGACAAAATGGTGATTTGAACCAGTTGGGAACCCTTCATTGTGAAAGCCTGCTAGATTTGGCTGCCAAGCGCAGTGAAACATCTATTCAGAGCTGTCATTTCACCTGGACATAGGCGTCGCACTCGCAAGCTTTGCAGATGTTGTGAAGGCACGCTTTTACAGAAACATTCAACCAGTTCCTCCCCCAAGAAGGCCACTGATGGAACAAAACAAAAATCTGTAAAAAAAAAAAAACAAAAAAAAAAAAAAAAGAACAGTGCTTCAGGGAATGAGTTTCCCATTGGTCAAGACAAATTGATTGAGCCATCCAGCCAATCACAGCCACTTGGCCAACCCACTAGGCCAGAGGAGAGTGTGCAATAAGTATGCGCATTCAGGAATGGGGCTTCTGTCACTCGTTGGATATGTTGACAGAATAAGAACAAATCAGAGGTATGGAACAATGATTGAAATACTTAATAATGTAGAACTGTCTTTTGTAATTTTGTCTTGTAATATGATGTGTCAACTAGCATCCCAGTTTACCCTAATCAAGCTCCAAACCTCTGTACTACAGTTGAGCAAGCTTAATACCTGGCAGAACCACAGTCAACTTCTTTGGTCCACTAAAACGCTAGCTAACTACCTACCTAATAATTGATGTAGATTAGCAAGCTAGTTAGCTAATGTTTTGCTAACATTAGATTAATTAAGATGTGACTATGTGTTACTTTTATTGGTCCCAAAGCATTATTTTTTACCAATATTCTTTTTTTTTTTTTCAACATAGACAAACCTAGCACATAGCATAAGTAGCCTACAGGAAACAGGAAAGGAGAAAGTTGACTTAGGTTCTGCCAGGCACAGTCCTACACAGGTCCACCTTTGCGAACCCACCCCCGCTGGCACCCACCACCCATAAAGACCAAAAGCCTTGCTTGTAGCTATCAAAAGCCAATACTTTTGAAAATTTTTTACAAGCAGCAAAGTCCAACAACTTCATTCTCACAGTCTTCAAGCGCACCCATATCCTCCCAAATGTCCAACTTGGCCTTTAATAATGTATTGTCCACAATTTGGTATCCTCTGGTGGCTATTTTCACTTTATGTCATCAGTTTTAGCCAGCAGCTAGGCTACATCTAACAGTGACATCCCATTGTTTGACAGGATGTGGGGTCAAAAGTTGTGTCACAGACTTTCACATTAGGCTTATCAGGCTTGATATTACTGTGTCGGCGTAACAGAATTTAATATTGTATTGTATGTGTTTTATGATAGTTCTCACCTGCTGCCTGCCTGCAATTATTTAATTTTTATCTGTGACCACACCTGTGAATTTTTGTAAATATTTTTTTTTACTTGTTACACAACAATTTGCTGGTCACATGGTACCTACAGGTACCCAAGGGGTAACACGTGGGAACCCAAGCTGGTGCAGGACTAAACTGTTACTGGAGCACAGAGAAAAAAAGAGTTGGGACTTAGGAAGCATCAATTGCAAGCCAGCTGGCCAACAAACTGTATATTTTTTTGTATATGAAATCTTGTAATTTTATAATAAGCTTATAATTTATATTTTTATGAAAAGCTTTTAGTTTTTTAAAGTTTTAAAGTTAACACACTTCAAATCTAAAGTATTTGCTTAATACTCTGGTATGCTCAACACTGGAGAATACTAAATCCTGGGGTGTGGTGTTACAGTTTTGAAGTTAGTGTTATTTGCATATGGTGGTGAAGAAAATGAAGAAATGTGTGGCATTCATTTTGATTTGGCATGTTGTGGAGACTGGAACGTGGGCCGAAAGCAGGAGGGTTGCGGTGCATACATCCCAACCACTAGAACCCCCACACTGTTAAATCTCTGTTCCCACTTTGCATAGACTGAAGAAATATCCAAGAAATACTGCAGATTTCATACTGCTTCTATAGTCTGTGTTTGCAGGCTTACCCTGCCAGGTTTGTCTGCCAGGCTCAAGCTCAAGGACAGACAGATAAGAGGACACACACACTCACTGAACATACGTACACACAGACACTCTCACACGTTTCCAAGACTAAATCAAATATTTATCAAATTCAGGGAAAAGTTAGAAAGGAATGAAACATTGCCTCAGATATAAACTCCATGCAGGATTCATGAAAGTGAATGTTCTCTGTCCAACATGTCAGTTACTCTTCATTACAACCTGAGGGAGTATACATACAGTATATATGCTTTACCCTTGTACACAGATCTGTACACTCTTACAAATAAGGATTCCAAAGGGGTTCTTTCTGAAGGGAATATATACATATATATGTGTATATATATATATATATATATATATATATATATATATATATATATATATACCCTCTGGGTGGGTCCTAGATAAAACCCTTGGTATATAAAGGTGTTCTCAGTAGAGTCCCTTGAGTGGGTTCTTGGACTGTAAAAGGGTTCTTGGGAGAACTCTGCGTGTAGTCTCCAAATAAAAGCCTTGAAATATAAAAGGGTTATCTAGTGAACCCCTGGGTGGGTTCTTGACAAAACTGATGGAATTGTTAAGGCTCTTAGTAGAATCTCCTGGATGGGCTGTAGTTATTGGCAGAACCCCATGAGTATGTTCTTGTTAGCACCATTAGGAGGTGTAAAGATTCATGGTAGAACCCCCAGAGAGGGTTCTAGTTGAAGCCATTATAATATAAAAGGGTTCTTTGTAGAAGCTCTAATAGGGGGTTTGAGTGGAACCTTTCATGCAGGGTTCTTGGTATAGTGTTGTTTACATTAGCTTCTTGGTAGAACTCTCTGAAAGGGTTCCAGGTAGAACCTTTATAAAAGGTTCTACCAGGAACCAAAGAGTGTTCTTCGATGAGGACAAGCCAAAGAACACTTTATGGTTCTAGTTGGCAACTTTAGTTGTCAGAGTGTACTTCTATGAACCTCATAAGACATTTTCAGTGATAACAAGCTCCCATTAAGACTACATGTCAGGTACTGTGAATGTAACCAACCTATCAACGATCAGGCGAGTCCTTAATGGGATTTCACTTCCTGCAGTGTGTACACAGACTATATAAACAATGTTAAATCAAGTGGAGATGAAAGCCAGTCGCATAATCTTAACTCTTTCTCTGCCAGAAAGATAATACAGAAAAGTTAACAGTGCAGAGGATTTAGCAAAGCAAGAACCCCTCTGACTTCACTCCTGGGTGAAGTCAGGAGGGATAAACATGAACTCATTGGCACGTGGTCATCGCAGCCCCACATTACACTCCTCTCTTCCTTCTCCCGTTCATACCTCCCGTTCTTCCAGCACCGCTTCACCCTACCCTCCTCCACTTGCCTGCCCCTAAGTGTATCTCATTTTAGCATCGACTATCTGTAAGCCAAGAGCCGCTGTCACCAGATCCCTCCAGTCCCGCAGAGTTCTTAGGAATGGCATGTGTTCCCAATTGGCAGCTTAACGGACGCTGGCCGCACAAGCACAAACCAGGGGCTTTCTGGAGGCCAAGGTGGGTGAGCTACAGGTTGTAGCTTGTCAACTGCACCGCGAGGCCAGAGTTAAGGATTCAGTGGGAGGCAGTTCCCCAACATTTCTGACAGCTTGAGAAGGAACTGGTACATCTAGGAGGAAGCCACTGGATCAGACAGGTGCACACAGGTTCACGCTGGACAGGTGTTAGTGCTTTGGTTTTCCAGCAACCCCCTATCACTCTGTACCAACACTTATGCACATAGATAATGTCAATGCTGCTGCTCAGGTTTCAGAAGAAAGTGGCACAGGGAGAACTTTCTTGGCAGTGCAAATAGCCTCAACTCTGCCAACTACACCAGCAATCAACAGTCTGTGTATAGTGCATAAGTGGTTGTGACTGGATGTATGTGTATAATATATATTTAAGTCTATGACAAGCGTGTGTACAGCATAGGCACTGTGCATTTGTATGTGGCATATTGAAAGGACATCTGTCATGCAATACTTCCAAATGTACTCATTTTCATTCACATATTTCTCTTGGCACACAGAGCAAGATTTAAGACAATTTATAGCCTTGGCTCCACGAGTGTGTTCAGAATGTCACTGGGACTGGTAACATTAAGCAGGAATATACAGTGAAAGGTCAAGGTGAGCAAGAGCAAGAGCAGGAACATTACATTGAATCGTCATCATTATTCTGGTTCTCTGGTTTCACCCTTTTCTTCTCAATGATACACTAAAAATACGTCATATTTTGGCTGAGTCACCCCACAGTTGTTTAATCCTTTAACCTACTTCCTGCAGGGGACTTCTCCTTTATTGCTATTTTGTCCCATCAATGTCCGCTGTTCTGTTCTTTATCGATTCATTAATCACGTAATGCCTCCACCCCACTTGCACTCGTTGAGCAATAATTCAATTTTTCCACCCGTCTCCTGCCATCTGTGCTCACTGTCTCCATTACTGTTCTACCCTCCACCTTTTATTTTGAGTTCATCTCCTTTTTGATGGTGAAACTGTGTGTTGTATTAGATGTAAATCAACATAAATCTGACCTAAAAAGTCACAAAGTGTACTACTTTTTTAGCCACACTAACAATGTGTCTCCAGACATGGCAATGTCAGTCTGTCCTCAACGTTGTCTGGTCCACTCCTTTGAAATATCTTGGATGGAGTGCATTCATTTTTTGATGGTCATGAAGCCTACTGACTTAGGTGATCCCCTGCCCTTTACACTTGCGCCACCGTGAGGTTGAAATTTGGTGTTGGTTTTGAGTTTAAAACCTTGTGAACAGATTGTCTTTAAATTTGACACACACATTCATGTCCCCCATAGAATGAATCTTTAATGATCTCCTAATGTTTCATTTAGCAACATCACCATGTCAAAATTTTACCAAATAATTATGATCAAATTGTTTTTATGACCAAATTTATGATGGGGGGGGGGGTCATTGTTTTCCAACTCACAAGTAAGTCTTTCCACTCAAGTCAGGACATGCAGGTTCTGAGTGATATCCCAAGTCAAGTCAGGTCCAGTTCCAGGACAAAATGACTTAGGGTACATCTATAATTAGTGGGGATGCCCTTGTAGCTACAGTGCCAGCCGTCAATAGCCTCTCTACACACAGCTCTCACACCTTCATTACATCGACTGAAAACAACACCAGGCTGCTACAGTATAACCATACAGACCTCTGCACATATCTGACTAGTTGATTATACTCCATATTCAGCTTTTTATGAAGGTTACCAAGGCTCATCATAACCTTCCTCCAACCATCATCATCATCATCATCAACCAGTTTCTTTACTTTTTATTTATTTTACCATTATTATCATATTTATCTGATGTAAAATCTTATTCCATGCGTCTGGGCAAAGATTTGTGGTCACATGAGTTCCGTCCATCCATATATTTCTTGAAGTGAAGCTTTCCATTTGATAAGCTGTCACTATTTAACTGTGATTGGCACCACTTTTTCAGAATTATGAGACCAGTGATGTGACTGCCTGTGAGAGTATTTAATAATCACCACACCCGCTGATCTATATTCACCTTCACACAGCCATTTTGCATGTTGCTCTGCTGCACATATGTGAGCGTTAGATCTGCCTCCTCGCGCTTGGCGTTTATTATTCAAATTTCAACTGAGGATGCACATTAAAATGCATGCTTTTGCGCCCTTGAAGAAAAGAGCCTTAGTCAAGTACCAAGTCCTAAAGTTTAAGTTTTGAGTCCTGAACAAGTATTAATGTGCTCTTTATTAAATGTAATGCCATTTTAACAACAGAGACAAAACTTACAAGTCGTGCACTTGCAATTGTCAATTTTG
The DNA here is from genome assembly GCF_056507025.1 of Lutjanus erythropterus. Taxonomy (NCBI): domain Eukaryota; kingdom Metazoa; phylum Chordata; class Actinopteri; order Lutjaniformes; family Lutjanidae; genus Lutjanus; species Lutjanus erythropterus. Next base: position 17,310,496 of record NC_139331.1, read on the forward strand.
CATACTGCACTATTTCATACTTTTTGTATGAGGACAAAATCAGTAACGTAATGTTAGATCTTCATGGTTCTCGACCAGAAATTTGATTGGATGCTGTTGTACTGATTCAAACAAGGCAGATCTGGGGAATCAAGTGTCCACTTATTGAGAATGTGTTCAAGACATGAAGGAAAATTAATTGATTCATGGCATACTTTTAAAATAACATATTTTTTAATCTTCGGGTTTGGGGGAAGGTATCAAGTATTTTCAAGTCAAAGGTTTCAAGTCCAGCTGTAGTCACGAGTCACTGGTGCTGAAAGTCCAAGTCAAGTTGCAAGTATTTTCTGATTTTGTCGAGTCTAAACTCATCTAATTTGTGACTCAAGTCTGACTCAAGTCCATACCTGTGACTCAGGTCCATACCTGTCAGGTCCATAACTTCAGCTGTACTTTATTTTAATGCCAATTACTAAATGTCAGTATGTTAGCATCATCACTGTGAGTATGTTTGGATGCTAACTTTATCATTTAGTTAAAATCACCACTGTGGTAAATGCAGCCTTTACATAGCTTCTAGCATGGCTCTCTCCATCCCTTGGCAAGGCAGGAGGAAAAGGGCAGTTAAACAGAAAGGCAGAGCAGAGCAGCACAGGCCAAATATAACTCTGAGTTCTGGCAGTGAAAATGGAGTGAGAGCAAGAAGCTATTTCTTAGAGAGAGTGCTACAGGAGGCTATATGTATAACATCTTGAAACTTTACTCATCTCCCTTGTGTCATGTCCTCACCGAGTATTGATTTGAAGAAAGTGTTTCCATCTCTTTTTATTTATATACAGCAGCATATATACTATTTTTGAGACATTTAGGTTAAAATAGTTTTTATAGCTTGTGGAGAACCATGCAGTAATACAGCTGAGGGATTCCACCAACCCTCTGCAGTCTTTGTCCTGCAGACACTGGCATGGACCAGGCAGAAACACAGATATGCGGACTCACATGCATATGTCGACACACATACATTCACGGAGGTAACCCGGTAATTAGGGGTACTGTAATTGTGACTTAGCATTGTAAACTGGCGGGGCAGTGTTGCCAGGGAAGGTTTGTTGACTGTAGGATTATGACAGGGAACTTAAATGGTATGTGTTTATCTACATTCTGCAGTGGTGAGAGCTGCTGTTTAAAATATCCTCCTGGTTCTTGGTAATGGAGTTGGCTCAGGCTATAAAGTTCAGTGGTTATCTTCATCGTCATCACCACTGTAAATGGCATCTTCTTTGATGTATCACTGCCTCAGTAGGAGGATGTTGGGACCTAAATATTTAATTATGTCACGTACAGGAGTTAGTTTTGATTGTGTAATGTAGCGTCAGCTCTGTCTGCAGTAATGGCAGGTTGTATGTGGAAAGTGCAAATTCTTATAAAACCAATTCACACAAGTCAAGACAACATTCTGGGGACATACCTCTCACTTTGGGACAAATACAGTAGCTGGCCTCCACGAGGAAACCCATTAAATGTCAAGGTTGTAGACTTGGTTGAGGTTAGGGTTGAGGTTTGGTATGTGGTGGTTATGTCTATGTTTAACATTAGTTTATGAGCGGGTCACTGCTTGGAAGGCAATAGATTGGATGGAGACAGTCTGAAATCCACTGTTATCATGACAAAGCTGTTAATTCCTATCACTGGGCACTTAAAAAACTTTGAAACACAAACTTTAACTTGCACAGATCAAACTGGTAACAATCATGTTGGTGGGTGTCAGTTCTTATACCTTCACTGTAATCCTGTGCCGGACCAAGTTCTTTTATAGAGCCTGTTTACACCTGGTGTTAACATGCTTCTTGGGTAATCTGTTCACAAGTGGACGGCTCTTAAGGAACGGACACAGTTCCCACCTGGCAATAGATTGTGTCTCACACATGCATCTCGAGTGACCGCTCGTGGTCAGATCTCACTTCCCTGCTCTATATGCAAATAAATACTAGGGTTATTTAGTCAGTTGAATTTTGGTTGAACCAGGTCTACCAAACTGGCATATGACGATGTCCACAGTGAAAACATCACGATGGATGATGACATCTTTGTTTTAGGGTGATGGCTGGCCCATAGCAAAACCAATTTGCCCACCAGTTTACTGCTGCTTCCCATTGTTGCTTTGATGCCTTACAGCAAACCTGAGGAGACACACTACCTCACATATAAAGCTCATCTAAAGCACCGTGATGGTAGAGGGCTCAGTGGATAATGACTGTCAGCCATCAGCCCAACTCTACAGCTGATTGTCCATTACTGTCCATTTAGTCCATTTGACTGTGAATATCTGATGTTGCCACATCACAGATGAGAAGGAAAGGCATAACTGCCAGAATCAGGCAAAGTAAGTGTGAGTCCTGGAGCTTGTAGGAGAAAAGAAAAAAAAATGTAATTAAATTACTGTTACTAAAATTGGTGAGTACAAAAGGACCACATCCAAATATTCTTTCTGGGCAGAGATCCGCACTCTACTGAGAGCACTCTTCTAATTGTATATTGTTTTTAGGATTACACATGAACATGTTCCCAGATACTTTTACGAGTATTTTAAGGAGGTGGGGGAATCCCACACTCATAATCTTTTACTGCAATGATCTTTGTATCTTAAGCTTGTTTACTCTCGATTGAATTTCTTTTTGGGGTATTTTTGATACTTTTCACCTGTTTAATGTCAGACATTGAACTCCAGTCTCATCTTGATAACTGTGTGAACTGGGTAAATTCCAGGAACAATGACTGAAATGTATCCAAGACTTTCGTAATTCTGTCCCTGACAGAAAGTGCGATAAGTTGTAATTTTCATAATAAATTACAATGCTGAAAATAAACCAAAACCAAGGTCTAATGGGAATAAATGTTATTGAATGCAGTGTCCTCCTACGTGACAGAAACAAGCATGTGTGTGTGTGTGTGAGGGACTGTGAGAGACAGGTGGTTGTAATGACAAAGTCAAATATTTGACACTGGCTAATTTACAAAGGTAGTCTTGTGACTTTATGTGGTCATATTTTCCATAGGTGTTGAAAACAAAGATCTAAGTGCACATGTGTGTGTATGTGTGTATGTGTGTGTGTGTGTGTGTGTAGTCGTGCATACACAGTAAGCAGACCATAACAACAGGAAACTCAGTATCAGATAAAAATGAAATCCATCATATTTTCTATTTTTTTCCTCCACCAGCGGTTTTTAAATTCCCACACACAACCACAATAAATCCTTCCACAACAATATTTCCATTCATGCCACTGCAGATCACACTCGTGCAAGTTGCACATTTCCAAGCTATTATTCCTTTCTGTGGCATTCTCAAACTCAAATTCCCATGTCCTGAATTTCCATATCGTTCACATGAGTGGCAGATCAGCAGATTTTTTTCCCGCCTAGCTCCGAAATTAACAATGGCTGCTTTTCAGGACTTCAAAGTGCTAGAGGGGGTGAGAATGGGGCTGTTGGGTGGCATAAAATATCAAGGTGAGAGATTAGGGCTTATCAGAGATTTCCTTTGAGGATAAATGTTTCTCCTCATGGCTACAGCTGGACTGAACAGCCACTGGCGGAAGTGGAAGAGGTGCTGCAACAGGGTCAGAGGGTCACCCAAAGGTGATTTATGGACTCCTCAGATGAAGACTATGATCTGCACATGTTGTCCTCTAGTTCTCTAAATCTCTGCCTTTCATTTGTGCCCTCTGCTGCTCTTTTGAACTAATGTACCCTCTGACCAGAAAAGCCCAAATTACAAGAGAGTCTTGACTTTCCAGGAAACAAGCATTTCACACACAGGCCATACACGTCTCATAGTACGGCAGAGGAGAAGAGGAAAATAAAATCATCTCGAAAACAGCCGTATTGTTGTTTAGCGGATTGAGTTTCCAGTGTGAATCATTAGTGCAGGACACTGGAGACAAGGTCAGCTAAAACTGACGTGACTCCAAATGCCTTTCATTCATCTGGGTCATTCAGCCAGCAGACGTGTGGCTCTGCGGGCTCTGAGGGGAAAGCACCTGAGTTACTGGGGGATCAGATGCCCCATCACAGGTCAGGCAATACCCTACCGCCCCCCAGTGGCCACGGGGCAAATGTAAATTAAATTTGAGGTCATATCAATGCATCCAGACCAGTTGAATTTATATGATAAACAAACTGAATATAATTTATTTAAAAGGGTTTAGTGTGAATGAGAAATGTGAAATTTATATTGAACCTTTACAGCTTGGTAGCACGAACAAGGGTTTATTTTTAAACCTGGTTACATCATGGTTTAATTTTACATTATATTGCACTGAACTTTGACACTAGTTTAAAATTAAGCACAATTCCATTTAAACCTCTCTTTAAACCTCAGTTTAGTTTTTATTCTAGCCTTTTTTTACTCTAACTATTAACTTTCATTCTGTTGCACCAAAACCATTAATCTGTAATCCAGTATTAACTTTAAACTTAAACTTCAAACTTAACTTTCAAAATGACTGCCTTTTTTGGGATAGATT